>NC_082647.1:14763700-15963700 GCF_028023285.1 Balaenoptera ricei | reverse complement strand
CATAAATGTAGACTCCAGAGGAAACTGCTAACATATCACAGCAGCTTTGGGGAAACAGGAGTACAGGAGAGAGAGGGAGAAGGGAACTGCTGGGTTGGGTTGTAACCCTGTGGGTCTAGTTAACTATTAACCGTGCGTTAAACCATGCTTATGGATTACTTTGTTTAAATATGTATCATATTTTTAAACTAAGCAAAAAGTTGGCTGATCCTCACATACCCGCATTTGCACATCTCCAGAATGACATGTACCCTTAGCAAATGTAAGCTCCAGAGCCCTCATGAAGAAACTGAATTATGAGACATAATAATTCACATTCACAAGGTCTTCACATTCACAAGGTCTGAGACATTCACAAGGTCTTCACATCACTCCATGGCAGATGCACACAGGCGATTCAGCACGGTGGTGGAATAGTGATATCTGGCATTTATATAGGACTTTACAGTGTACAGGGTGCACACATCATGCCATTCAGTCAAAACAAATATGCTGTGCAGGAGGCATCACCAGCCTCACTTTTCAGACAAGGACACTGGGGGTCGGCGAGATCGAGACCTATCTGAGGGTTAGCAAGTGACACATGAACAAGCAGACCCCACTTACACACACACACACACACACACCTCCCCCCAACACACACTCGGGGAGCAGGTAGTAGTATTTTCTAACACGGAGGGACAGGGACACATTAACCGATTTGGTTTTTAATTTTAATTTTATTTATGCCTTTCTCAATCTGGGGCGGAGAGGAGTAAACATTTTTGAATGAAGGCTATCAGGAAAAAAACCAAAAAACCATGGGTTATATTTCTTTTTCATTTTAAACAAAACTGGTTTCACTGAGTAACATGGAAAGAAGTAGGAAGTTCTGCATCTTAGAACTTCCTAAAGTTCTAAGCTCTACGTAAATCGAATAGAATTATGACATTGCGTGGTAGTCATTACATTATTAATAACTAGATTTGGTTGAAAAGTAAAGAGAGTCTCCTAATCTTAAGGCTGAAGTTACTTTGCGGGCTGTATCCTCACATCAGACAGCTCATGTGGGCCTGTGGACCCAAGACTCCTCTTCACTCCGGCTGGCCTGGAGCCAAGATCCTATTCTTGCCTGCATCTTAATACTAGTTTGATCTCAAAGTTGCTCCCTCTTCTACCCTATTTTCCTCTATTGTCCATTTATATGAGAAAAATGATGATTTTCCAAAATGCAGGGCATGAGCCAGCTCTCAGGCATTGCGATGCAATGTACATAACGCAGAGTATAAGCTGGACACCGTCCTAATCCTTCAGGAACAGGCATGAAAGCCAGGGGACAGAATTGGCCACACTGACTTTCCACCACAATGCTGCACTCCATTTACTGAAGATTAGGTCTGAAAAGAGTGTGCAGTTTGCAGCTGAAAGCAAATCTTTCCTAGCTGCAAAATTATCTGTGTTTCCATTAACTGGTCCAGCCAATCTCTGTTCACGTAATAGTGTTAGGCAGGAACACAACTCTCTGACAGGGAACAGTGTTTAAGCTGCTTGACTACTATTTTCTAATAAATTCAGAATACATATTTCTCCATTAATTTGTTCAGTGATTTCTAGGTCTTGGAATCTGGGGAAAAAATCTTTCCACTTCATTAAAAAAAAAATTCCGGAGACGTGAATTTGGGGAGTTTCTCCAAACACATTAGAGAGAAATTCCCCAGCTCAGAGGCAAGCCAAATCCCCAAGTTTTCTGTGTAGTCACCGTTTCGAACTTAGGACGATGTTGTTTAGCTAAAGTATTAATGAATGACATCAAATCTAACCACTTACTATACTACTTTATGTAAAACTGAGTTTTGTGTTCAGACTCTGAGGACATTCTCCTTTTTCTGTCTTTCCCAAACTCTCATGAATTTGAGAGCCACCCTCCTTCCTCCTTCCGACTGTCCCAGAGGCATGAGAGGAGCGTGGCTCTCGGCCATCATGGCCACTGCAGACAGAATAGGGATCTGCCTTCCTTCTTCATGCCATGGGGGAGGCAGGGAAGCTCACGCCCACTCTGGATGTTGAGTGGCAGGGCAGGGGAGAGGTGTCACTTCTGTAACAATGACAGTGGCTCCAGAAGGGGCCCTGGCAATGAACCCAGGGAGAACAAGGACTTCCCCACCTTTGGGTACAGAGTATCTGCCCCAAAACTTCCAATAGCTCTCTATTAACTACAAAATCCAAATTCTTCCAATGGTGTTCAAGGCCTTCTGTAATGAGCATGTAACTTACCTTCCTCGCCTGGACTTCCACTACATACCTCCATGCACAAAGCAAAATTATTCGACGATTCACACTGCTTCCCAAATACAACACACGTTTCCACCTACCGGTTCCTTTCTCATTCAATTCCTGCGGCCTGGATTGTCTTCCATACCTGCCCTCCTGTGTCCCATCTCTTCCTTCAATCTCCAAGAAAACAGCTCCCAACCGAAACTAACCACTCTCCCCTCTTTTGTGTTCCTACAACCCAGATATGATCATGTGCATCACTTTATGCCTGCTGTTTACCTTTGTTCAAGCTGCTGACATCTAACAAGTACAGAGTAGACAGAACTCCTTGTAAAGGTCTTTTATACATGGATTTCTAGGTAGTGGAACCTGTTTAAAGCTTCCCCTCCTTCAAGATATTCAAATGATCAATGGGGGGATGCTGTTCAAAAGAGATTAGAAATAAATGGACTGTGTTTTGAAATTCTGTTTCTAGTTTGCCATTTAGAACTTAGGTTATGTTCACACACCTCTATGTTCATAGCAGCTCTACTCACAATAGCCAAGACGTGGAAACAATCTAAATGTCCATCGACAGATGAATGGATCAAGAAGATGTGGTACATATATACAATGGAATATTACTCAGCCATAAAAAGGAATGAAATAATGCCCTTTTCAGCCACACGGATGCAACTAGAGATTATCATACTAAGTGAAATAAGTCAGAAAGATACAGACAAATACCGTATGATACCACTTATATGCGGAATCTAAAATATGACACAAATGAACCTACTACAAAACAGAAACACTCGCAGACGTAGAAAACAGACTGTGGTTGCCAAGGGGGAGTGTGGTGGGGGAGGGATGGATTGGGAGTTTGGGATTAGCAGATGCAAACTATCATATATAGAAAGGATAAACAACAAGGTCCTACTGTATAACACAGGGAACTATATTCAACATCCTGTGATAATCCATAATGGAAAAGAATATGAAAAAGAATGTATATGTATGTATAACTGAGTCATTTTGCTGTACAGCAGAAATTAACACATTGTAAATCAACTATACTTTAAAAAATAAATGTTAAAAAAAAAGAATGGTATGTTTTCTGTATTGAACCAGTGGTATGAACAAAGCCACTTTACCTATCTCCACCTAGCTATGTTCTCTTCCTTCTTCAAGGCACATTGAACCATCACCTGCTCCAGAAGATCTTTGCCACACCCTTCCTCTGGCCTCCCACACCCTGCCCCCAGCATCCTTCTATCTCTGTGTTTCTCATTCTGTACTGTTTCAGCTCAACTCATTGCCTCTCTCCCTCGCTAGACCATAAATTCTTGGTAACAGAGATTCTTATTTTTCTTTTATTTCTAGCACTTAGCATAGTATTTAGCACGCAGTAGGCACTCAAAACATTTTTTGTTTCCCCAATAAGTTATAAGCAACTTGAACCAACTTTAAGGGAGAAATCATATATTATTTAACTTTGGATTCCTCACCGAGGGCTTGAAATCGTGCTTTGCACGTGTAGCGAGTGAGTATCCCATGACTATTCTTATCAAACAGGTACATTTTTATCCAGGGAACTGCTTACATTATAAAACATAGGTGAGAAAAACCCAATGTTTCTCCCAGTGACACCTTTTTTTTAGTACTTTTTTCTGATTTTCAATATCAAGACTTCAAAGAAAGCACTCAGTGAGGGGGAGAGTCTCAGAGACCGTTGAGATTCACGTATTTCGTTTCTCATCTCTAAAGCTTCTCTCCTTTTCCATTTCTCAACATCCTCACAAATTATCTCACTCCCTTCGGCAGGAGATGCACGTTACTCGGGTTATTTTTAGAACACCCTTGTGTGCAGTATTGGCAGTTCAAAGCACCAGAGAGAATCCACACAAACACACAAGGATTCTCCTGGGGCTTTCGCTTTGTCCTTGAAGCTCTTTTCATAGCTTTCTAAGGTCTTTCCTGTAGGAGCCAGGTGAGCCACATTAAAGGTTTAAGTCCAGGCTTTTACTTCCGTGCCTCCCTGGTGAATTTACAATAAATACTGAATGCCATGGGAACTAATGCTAAGAATAAAACAGGGCATTATAAGCAATTTCCATGACATGGACAGAATCTGAAGCTACACGTCCATACTCCAAGTTTACACCCTGTATCTTGGGCCATGCCCTTGCCTGAATTTCAGGAATCTATGAGTAGAGAAGCAGTACTGCTCTTCCCCCACCCTTCACTCTACGCCCAGATGCAACTAGTACAAGCTGAGCTAAGTATTTTCGATGACAAAACAGCCAGTGCATCCAAAAGTCACAGAACATGTTCCCTCCCGTACAGAGACATGTGTGTCTGGCAATGCAGGGGAAGATGCAGTTTACAAAGAAAAGAGAAGACAAACCCCACCTCTACTCTTGTGGAAATCAGTCACCACTGTAGTGAGGAGGGGAGGAACACATGACAAGCAGGATGATGGAAAACACCCAGAATGTCTTTCACTTTTTCCCCATCTACAATGCTCTCGCCTTCCTAGCTATACCTCTAAAGTGTAACTTCTTAATTATGGAACTAGACTTCTTAATTCAAGGACTGTGTCATTCAAGGTTGTTGTTTATGGATGACCAGCTAGAGGTTTCTGTAGGTTTGATAAATTAGTGCCTTGACACTAATCCTTCAAAGCAGCACCATTCAGTAGAACTTTCTGCAGTGATGAAAATGGTCTACACCTGTGCTGTTCAATAGGGTGGCTACTATCACCCATGGCAATTAAGCAGTTAATATGTAGGGAGTGTGACTGAGGAACTGGATTTCAAATTTAATGTATTTAACTGCTCTTGAGAGGCACAGGTGGCTCGTGTCCACCATATTGGACAGCCCTAACTGGAACAGTAAAATGCTCTCCTCTGGACAAAATAAGTAATCTTCTTGACCACCAAATATAGGCTTAGCCAAAGTACAGATGGATTTCTTTATCAGCTCTGTGTCAACTCACTAAAAGAAAGTTCACCCAAACCTCTCAGACAAATAGCTTAAGTCAGTTTTAGAAGAGCTGACCACAGGCATTTCTCTGTCATCAGTAGGGTCCAGGGGAGGGCAGGACAGGCGTAAGTCTGAAAAATAGAGATAATAGTAAATAGTAGTTGAGAGAGAGCTTTCCCTTTCTTATTTAGGAAAGAAAAGAGAAATAAAGAGAGGGAAGGAGGAGAAATCTTGAACATTCTAGAAGTGTTTGGTGTCTAAAGTAAATATAAAACATGCCAAATAAACATTTAGCCAAACTGAAATGACGAATCTTAAGTGAAATGTCTGCAAACTAAGCAAAACTATGGAAATGTCATCAGTAATTTGTTGAATTGGCAGTCTGGAAATTTGGCTTTTGGAATGAGTTTTACAGCAATTGGCCTGCACCCATGCAAATCCATATACTCATGGCAACCAATGGCCACAGCAAGGGAACTAAGTCCCCCAGAGCCATACCTACACTTGTGCAGATGGTGTCTTGCACTAGGGCATCCAGACAAGGGTCAGGTGGAGATTGAAATCCAGCCTAAGTGCCACCCGCCATATGCCAAATCCTAGCTCTCGGGCTGAACAGAGCTTGGGAGTAAGGGAAGATTTTTGTTCATTTGTCCACCTAGACTTGAGATCTGTTTTCAATTCTAACAAAGACATCATATGCGCTAGTGGTAGACCTGGTTAGACCACATTTTTAGTTTACTGCTCAGTTCTCATAAAGAAGGCCATATATGGATAAACTAGTATGCTCTCAAATTAGGAATAGCCAGAAAAGGGAAGGTGATTCAAAATCACCTTTAGATAAAAGTGAAGAATAAAAGTGGAGATGGTTTAGTCCAAAGAAAAGAGGGCTAAAGAAAAATGTGATACCTGACTTCAAATATTTGAAGACCTATCATATAGAAAAATGAGGAGGGGAATTCCCTGGTTAAGAATCTGCCTGCCAATGCAGGGGACACAGGTTCGAGCCCTGGTCTGGGAAGATCCTACATGCCACAGAGCAACTAAGCCCATGCACCACAACTACTGAGCCTGTACTCTAGAGCCCGCGAGCCACAACTACTGAAGCCCACACACCCTAGAGTCAGCGTGCCACAACTACTGAGCCCACATGCGGAACTATTGAAGCCCTCATGCCTAGAGCCCGTGCTCCGCAGCAAGAGAATCCACCGCAATGAGAAGCCCACGCACCGCAACGAAGAGTAGCCCCCGCTCACCACAACTAGAGAAAGCCTGCACGCAGTAATGAAGACCCAACGCAGCCAATAAATAAACAAATAAATAAAATTTTAAAAGAAAGAAAAAGGAGGAGGGTTATCCTGACTATCCCCCAGAAGTGAAACTGTAACACCAGTAGGTAAGAAATAAAGGAGTCCATTTTGGACTCAGTATGGAAACAACATGGTATAATAGGAAAAAATGTGAGCTTTGGGTGACCTAGAAATGAGTCTGAATCCTGACTCCATCAATTAATACCTCTTTGACTTGAAACAAATTATTTCCCCTCTGTAAGATTCAGTATACTTGTCTGTATAATATAAATAACTAACTCAAAGTTTGGATAATTAAATAAGAGAACAACAGAAACGGAGGCACAAAGTACCTAATTCATGCTAAATATACATGAAATGGTAATACTTTAGTTTTTTCTATAACAACACTTTCTAACAGTTAGATCTAACCAACAGGATCTCCTTAATGTAGCCAAGAACTCCTGGCATGGAAGACAGTCACCAGGAGAGGCTGGTGGACTTTTTGCAAAGATATTTTACCAGGTTTTTTTGTTTTGTATTTTTAGTTGCAAAAAATAGAAACCAACCCTGGTTAACTTAAACAAAAAGGAACTTCATTGGAAAGATGTTGGATAGTTCACAGTTCAGTAGAAAGGCTGGTGACCCATGCTTGGAAAGGGCAGGAACCAGGGCAGCAGGAACTGCCCTACCGGGGCGCTGCTAACGGAAATGAACAAACTGGCACTTCCTTTGACAGTCCTCTAAGAGGCCAAGTCCAAAAGAGTCCGTGTCCAAGCTCACGTCTCACGCCTTAAGGAGGAATGAGGGTGGTGAGAGCAGCCACCTACAACAACTCCCAAAGACCTCACTGCCTTCCACGGTACAGAGCCAGGCACCGTGATGTACAATCCCACAAGACTGCACACAACAGGGTAGAGGTAATTCCCAAAAGGAAAACAGGGTATATTTATACGAGCATATGGCCCGGAGTAATGCTTAAGGGCACTAGCCAGAGAGCTCTTCTGGCATTTGAATCCTGGCTCCCAAGCTCGCTATCTGTGAGGCCCTGAGATGTTACTCTGTGCCTGTTTCCTCTTCTGTAAAACTAAACAGCAATCACACCTACCTCATAAGGCTATTGTAAGAATTAACAGAAATATTATATGTAAAGCACTCAGCACAGTTCCTGGCACACAAAGTACGGCCTCATAAATGTTGTTATTATTATTGATATTGCCATTAATAATGCTGAGAGTACTTCACTGAGCACCTCCCAGATACGCTTTTTCTGAGAGACACTTAGCATCTTGCTTCTCTATGGTTTCCTACCAGGCCAAGAAGTCAATTATTTTAGTCCTCTCCTCCCCGGTCCTTCTTGACTTGATTTTCCCATGTGGATAATGGGTTCCTATAACGCCAGAGATGCTTCACCAAAGCTGTTTTGAGTAATTGTAAAAAGCGCACAGTGAAATATATGAGAAGCACTAATTGCTGGAGAGACGCTGAAAACCACCACGCTACACAACCCAGCTCCTCAGTGGGAATAACCGTTCACCCTTTGTGAACAACGTTCATCCATGTGTTACTCCTTCCGAAGATGACTTTTAGTTCCTGGAAGAGGTACTTTGCCGTAAATGGGAGGGTAATTTACTGGAAGTTAAAGACCAGTTTCCAAGCATCCCATCTGCTCCCGGAAAGAGGTATTTTCTCCCAAATGGCCTGGAGAGAGGGACTAAGGGGTGATGGTGTGCAGTGCACTCTTAGAAAACAACAACAAAGTTTGCTCTCTGGAGACAAGATACTTGTCTAGATACATACAGGTTTCACCACAGTCTGTCTAAGCTAGAACAGAGACGGCGGAAATGCCTGGAAAGGCAGGACCCTGAGCTCCCACACATGGATCATGCAGCCTTCAAACTTAATGACAGTGCAACTAAAAAAAACAGATCACCTGCCAGCTTTGTACTCTGACATCTCCCCTTTTACACCCACACTTATAGGGACATTAAATACATATCTTCCTCGGATGCCCCGACTCTTCTTCCTGATAAACTCCACGACTTGTGCTAGCCTTATACAGTACTTTCTTTTGTCTTCATTTTTTATGTTTTTATTAAAAACATTTATTCTTATTACAAACGGAATACACAGCGATTGTGGAAAATTTAGAAAATACTGAAAAGTTTAAAGCAATGAAAACCTATCATTTGACTTTTGTCTTCATTGTAAGAGCCTTGAGTTGCCTGCAAAATCTCAATACAGTGAAATCTTGGCCACAATCCAACTCCTTGACTGCAACCAAATTTTGCGTTATGCCATATTACTTCAAAAAACAGAATTCACAACTATCCAGAGTATCCCATCAAGATGTTACCGGTTCACGTCAGATATGGCCTCAAAAAACATACCTGGGGCTTCCCTGGTGGCGCAGTGGTTGAGAATCTGCCTGCCAATGCAGGGGACACGGGTTCGAGCCCTGGTCTGGGAAGATCCCACATGCCGCGGAGGAACTGGGCCCGTGAGCCACAACTACTGAGCCTGCGCGTCTGGAGCCTGTGCTCCACAACAAGAGAGGCCGCGATAGTGAGAGGCCCGCGCACCACGATGAAGAGTGGCCCCCGCTTGCCACAACTAGAGAATGCCCTCGCACAGAAACGAAAACCCAACACAGCCAAAAATAAATATAAAAATAAATTTTTAAAAAAAACAAAAGAAAAAGATTGTAGGTGTTATTATATTAAAAAAAAAAAAAATACCTGTTCGGCAGTGCTTCCAAATCCTTAAAATTGCTGCTCACTCTTCATCACAGAACATGGGAGTGCGGCTATTAGGTGATCAGCTGTATGGAATTTTCTCCATATATTCAACAAATGTGTTGAGGCACCTATTTCTTCTCCTAAAATCACTGAGCCACAGGAGCATATGCTATATGGAGACATGAAATGCGGTTGCTATAAAAATGAAATGCTATTCTGGGAATACCTATGTCATTCCTTGAGCCGAATCTCCTTTACAGTGAAATGGCTGCTGTTTAGCAACTAAGGCAAAGGAAGAGCCTGAATAGTTCTCTATCTTCTTTTTTTTTCCCCCCTGTAGGAGGAGTACTAAACATCTACCATCATGCTGGTGGTGTCACTGTATGGTTTTCATGTAAACAGGAAGAGTCATGAGGGTGATAATTAGGTCATCATCCTCGTCAATGCGATATGGACTTAGTATGCCAGCCAGTGGTGGATTCCAACTTCGTTCATCATGATGAACAACTGAGATAAATTCAAGTAAGCAAAATTAACAGAAGGGAAATGTTGAGAACTCTCTTTCCAAAGAGCAGTGCAAGGAGGCAGGGCACTGAAGTGAAGGGAACATGGGACTTCAAATCCAAAAACTAGACTAAGCCTGGCAATGCCCCGTCACTGGCGTGTGACTTTGGGGCAGGCACTTAGTGGTCATGGCTGTTTCCTGTACTGTACAAGGTCTATGAAAACAACACCTGCTCTACCACTCTACCTGTTTTGAGGGTAAAATCAGATCAATTATGTGAAAGCAATTTATAAATGGTAAAGCTGTAAAAGCACCACACACATTTTTATTATAAGTACCTAAATTTAGTCAGTATTAACAATTTAAGAAATTTGGGGTTTTTAAAAAAAAAAAATCCCTTAGATTTTGTTATAATTCTGCACTGGCTCATAGAAAGCTTCTGTTTGAATCTTTAAATAGCTTTGACGTTTATTTTTGAACTAGAGATTTACTTTGCTAAGAAATTCTGAAGGTTTTCTTCAAATGTGAAAGAATGACTCAGGTTTTTTAAATGATCCTTTGGAACTTTCTAGGTGTCTATAACTACACACACGAATATACTTATGAATTCTAAAACATGCTGTTATGGAAAAACTTATATTCCAATTACCTGAAGCCTGAATAGGCCCTTCAGTTAAAGGAGAAAGACTCAACTCTTCTTAGAATATTAAAAAAAAAAAAAAAAAAATTGTACCTACTATGCCATTGCAGCCACACAAAGTGCACATAAATTGTTCCTAACTTCTTCACTGGACCCCAAGTCACTGAACTATTACCTACCTCCCTTCAAGTTCCACTCTGATTACAAGAACTCATAAGGTCTTGTACTGGAGGTGGAATTGGAATCAGTGAGTACCAGGCTATAATCCCTGCAAATCATTTCCTGGCCCCAGAAAACTGGATTTATTCCCCCATTCATACAATGGAAAATTCATATAGTTTTAAAAAGAATCACCAAGGAAAGCTCAGTCTTGGCCTCCTTACAATTGCCAGTAGCATGTAGCTATTCACAAAGCTGAGTCTCTGCTTGAACAGGGAAGGAATTCTTGTTTTCTTAGCCAATCAACCTTGGTAAAGACCTTTCTCTATGTCCTGTGTTAGGACTGCTTGGGCCCACTAAGATGAAACACACAGCTCTCTCCTCTCAAGGGATTTTGGTCTAATAAACTACTAGATGGTAGAAATATGGCTATTTGCACACAGGAAATGGAAAAGGGTGAAGAAGAACCAAAGTGAAAACCTGTATTAGGGAGGCAATAAGCAAATATGGGCATAGATCTAAGCTCTGCCATTTAACTGGCTTTGTGACCTCAGACAAGTTGCTTAAAGTCTAAGCCCTAATGTCCTTATCTGTAAAATGGAAATAATAATAGTTCCTACTCAACTGAGGGTTAAATGAAATACTATATATAAAATGTTTAACAGCTCTCGACACAGATTAAGCATTTCATAAAATCAGTAACTTGTACTAATTAATATTCACACAAGTAGGTAGGTAAGTAAATTAACACTTGCAGTCCAATTTGAACCAAGAAAAGCTTTTTCCTTCTCTTAGCTGCACTTCAAAAGAACTTTGGAAGTATACAGGCTGCCTTTGCAGACTTGGGAACAGTCTACCAGTGGCTACTGGGAAGGGTGAGACCAGTGATGTCTGTTGCTTTTTGGTCATCGGGAGAAGAGGCAGGGTGCGCTGCGAAGGTAGGTGGTGTTCACTCTGCCAGGGAAGACCATGCTCTGCAGCTTTTGGGGTTCAAGGTTCTTCTGCTTCCTGTCTAACTTCAGGTGCTGAAGACGGTGCTTCCACTGGAGAGAAACAAAAATACACTACAGCTTACTGACTGAGAGGGGGCCAATTTAAAAGGAAGAAACTGTTTTAAATCAGGCTGTCTTCTTAAAAACCTCTAAAGGGAGTGCTCTCTGTCTGAGAGATTGCCTGAAACCCTGTCATGTACATAGGATGATGATAAGAACAAAGTCCTTTCAATTTGAAGAATTTTCCAGAAGTCTGTCTCCAAGTGATACATGGAACCCTTTCCAACTGCTTCCAGTTAAGCTTATGTAAAGCTCCTTTTTTAAATCTTTAAACAAATTGCTTTCAAGTGTTTCTAAAACAAAAATTAATTTTTCCATAGAATTTTGACATCTTACGTACAAAGGAATGACACATTTTAAAATGTTCTTTGGACCTTGCAAGAAGTCTATTTTCTGGCTATTTCCCAAAGATCTACACGATACACAAAAGCAACCAAACTGCCCTATCTTTGCCTTTTGAAGCAAAAAAATGGATTCACTTCCTCAATGCTTACTTCACAGTCTTGAGCCAGTTTTACTTGCTCAACAAATATTGAATAATCTTCTAAAATTAAAAAAAATAAAATATGTTGTTTGGTCTGGCTGAGATAACCGATAGCACATCCCAGAAGGCTGAGCCTTCCATTTCTGAAATAATCCAGGACAGGTAGCATCTGGGAGCTTTTTTCTCTGATTGCCAGGACACTGCAGACAGCCATTGTCTGCACATACAAAGAAGACATCATCCAGCCAGGCCAGAAGAGAAATAACCTCTTTCCTGGGGTCCCCGGTGACAACTCTATTTCTAGTACCTCTGGCTGTATCTACTTGTCTATTCCTGACACTGGGAAGCTCTGAGCTGAGACCCCTGTTCCCCACCCCTCCACGTCTGGCTTCCTGCTCCCAGCCGACCAGCTGGGCTGTGGGCCGCTGCTCCCTGACTCCTCTGCTCACTGCGCCTGTCGTCTGCGACCTTGGCCTTCTGCCTGATCCGATTTCCAGAGCACTCGGAAGCAGCTTTCTCCTCTTCACATCCTCTAGTACGAGTGAACTAGTTTTTAATAAGTTGTGAAAGGAAAAGTACATATTCTATACCTTAATGAATGCCAAGCCTGTAAATTAAATTTCCTAAGTGTGTATCTATCTCATTTTCATATAATCTGAATAATTTTGTCACTAGCTACCGACATTTGATGAATGTTCAATATTTTGAAGATTAAAAAAACGGGGACTTCCCTGGTGGCGCAGTGGTTAAGAATCCACCTGGCAAAGCAGGAGACATGGGTTCGAGCCCTGATCTGGGACGATCCCACATGCCGCAGAACAACTGAGCCTGTGAGCCACAACTACCGAGCCCACATGCCGCAACTACTGAAGTCCATGCCCCTAGAGCCCGTCCTCCGCAACAAGAGAAGCCACCGCAATGAGAAGCCCATGCACCACAACGAAGAGCAGCCCCTGCTTGCCGCGACCAGAGAAAGCCTGCGCGCAGCAACGAAGACCCAACGCAGCCAAAAATAATAAATAAATAAATAAATTTATAAAAAGGAAAAAAGAATAAAAAAACGAAATCTGCTCCTTAACTGGGTTTAAATACGGATGATACCACCCTAACAAACACACTCACAGCACTTACTTTGTGACAGGGAGCATTATCAGTGTCAACCTTCAAACAATCATACAAGGTAGGTACTATTGTCATTACCATTAGATGGGGAAACTAAGGCACAGAGGCGCTAAGTAACTTGCCCATGGTCCCACAGCAGGCAGAGGTGGAGAACTGAACCCAGGAGGTAGGGCTCCAGAGCCGGGGCTCTTAGCCACTACTCTACTCTGCCTCTCATAGAATTGAAGAGTAAGAATAGTAAGATTTGATTGTGGTTTAATTATTACTGTTTTAAGCTTTGAATGTTTCCCCCTCCATCCAACAAAAGCCAGACCATTAATATTATAGCTTAACTTAGAATTGGTTCCTTATTTATGAGTCTTAAAATCTAAAGGCCATTCTCCACTTGAGCAAAACCCATGGAGGTTAGGCGCAAGAACTCCCCAAGTCCCCATCTAAAAGCCACTGCCTTTAAAAAGCAGTATTTGCTCCATTTCAAAGGCTCACAAAACCTCAGGGCTGGAAGGAAAAAACATTAAAATTAATCTGCAAAGAGCCTTCTTCCCATCTCTACCCAACCACAGTTGCCTCCCTCAGCCAATACACACAGCCCTGATGGGTTGATTTTTTCTAAAATTACCCAAACAGTGCTCATGCCACCTCTCTGAACCCTAAGGATGTCAGGAAACTCATCAGCCATTCTTCAGGTGCTTTATATGTTATGTGAATAAAAAGTAGCTGGCACATTTTCAAAGACTTTGTTATTAAACAAGTTAAAAACAAAACAAAGGTTTAGTTTAGAGTCACGAAGTTGACTGAGGAATTCTTCCTAAAATAACTTTTCCACAGCAGTCAGTCAGGTGAGTTGGAAGGAGAGAATGAGTGAAGTAACAATACGGAACAGAGGCCATGGGGGTAACCTCAGAGTGGCTGGACCACAGTCAGGCAAGATTCCGGGAACATAGGGCAGCCATCTTTCTGCACGTTCTAAGTTCTACTCACAGAAGGACAAGTCAACAGAACATTCCCTGAGGAGAAAATCAATGATGCCCCTTGGAAAGGGATGAGACAGACAGAGCTGGAGAGCTAATTAGTGCTACTCAGAAGGCAAATTAAGGCCTTTTCTTTGACAAGCTGCAAATAGCTGGTTAAGCAAGAGATTCTGCCAACCCTCTCCAGCCTCCAACAGCTGGCCGAATGGCTGGCGCAGGTACTCACACAGGAAGTTGTAAACAGAAACAGTCCTGGGCCACTGGACAAAGTGTAAATGAGAAAAAGGCAGACCTTTCTCTGAGTAAAAAGGAAAAATCACAGTTGAGATGGACAGGGAACGAATAACATAGTAGTTTATTTAAAGAAGGCAATTAAATTCATTCATTCAATAAATATTTATCCAACACCTACTGAGCAATAAGAACAGGATTCAGAGATTCAAATGATAAGGTGCAATTTTGGTCCTCAAAGGAGCTAACAACTTAGCAGGGAAGCATACGACATTTAAAGTTAACTCTGTGCAAGGCACTGTGCCGAGTTTTCTACCTAAAGTAACTCATTTAATTCTAACAAACCTCTAAGAGAGGTATTGCTATTACCACGTGAGCCTCAAAGGGGTGACATAACATTCCCAAGATCCACTAGAACGTGCCAGGTTCAAATGCTAGTCTAATTCCCAGGAGAGAAAATTACAATTCAGTCCTAACACAGCTGTTTAAAAGCATCATGTGAGGACAGGAGAGGACCAACCACCTACCACACAAAGTGGACCCTTTTGAGTTCAAGCCTAAGGAGGAGTTTGCCTGATGAACAAGCCAGGGATGAGTTATGGGAGCGTGACGTGCAAACAGACCTAACTTGGCGTTTTTCTTTCTTTAATCTTCTATATTGCAAGGGTTTGTTATGCCTTGTAACGGGCCCAACATTCCAGCCAGTTCAAACAATTCCAACCACTTCAAACCATTTGAAATTTGCCCATTTTCATAGTGATTTCAAGCAAATTCAACTTCAGAGAAACATAAAAAGCCTAACAGCTTAGATTTTGCTTTGCTCCTTACCTTCTTTCCCGAGCTATCCATTCATATACCACCATTAATGCAGTAACTACTGTCCTAAAACGACAGTTATAGGGTCTCAGAAAAAATAATTAGGATCAGTGTTACCAATATAACACTGTAAAAGAAAGCAAATGTCACAGCCCAACATGTAGGCGATGGTCCTTCCAGATGTTTCCGGTCTCAGAGTGAGTGCTTCTGAACCCACTTCAAGGACACCTCAAGGTTGGGTAAGGAATGTGTATCCCAGATGCCAGCCCAGAAAAGCCTGGAAGGTGCAGCTAGCCTGGGCCCTCACTAGGAGTCCTCATTTTCTCAGATTAGAAAGTAGAGTTCCAAAGAGCTAGTTCTAGTCTAACTGAATCTGACCCTGTGAGGCAATGCTGCTGTTGCCACAGCGGAAATAAACACCAACAAAGCTCCCATCAACTTCTTCATCCCTTGATGCCACAGGACACGGTGCTGTCACTCGCCCATGTGAAAACCGAGCCTCTAAAAGATCCATTAGAGCAGATTAAGGACTCTGGACAGTAGTTTGAGCACAATCTTGCCTGGTGTGTGTCTTGATGGAGGAAGTGTACACTTAGCCAAGTCCTAAGTAATTACTGAGGAAGGAAACAGTAAACTGGAACCAAGTTTTTGTTTTTGTTTTTAACATCTTTATTGGAGTATAACTGCTTTACAATGGTGTGTTAGTTTCTGCTTTATAACAAAGTGAATCAGCTCTACGTATACATAAATCCCCATATCTCCTCCCTCTTGCGTCTCCCTCCCATCCTCCCTATCCCACCCCTCTAGGTGGTCACAAAGCACTGAGCTGATCTCCCTGTGCTATGCGGTTGCTTCCCACTGGTTATCTATTTTACATTTGGTAGTGTATATATGTCCATGCCACTCTCTCACTTTGTCCCAGCTTAGCCATCCCCCTCCCTGTGTCCTCAAGTCCATTCTCTATGTCTGCATCTTTATTCCTGTCCTGCCCCTAGGTTCATCAGAACCATTTTTTTTTTTAGATTCCATTCATATGTGTTAGCATAAAGTATTTGTTTTTCTCTTTCTGACTTACTTCACTCTGTATGACAGACTCTAGGTCCATCCAATTCACTACAGATAACTCAATTTCATTTCTTTTTATGGCTGAGTAATATTCCATTATATATATGTGCCACATCTTCTTTATCCATTCATCTGTCGATGGGCACTTGGGTTGCTTCCATGTCCTGGCTATTGTAAATAGTGCTGCAATGAACATTGTGGTACATGACTCTTTTTGAATTATGGTTTTCTCAGGGTATATGCCCAGTAGTGGGATTGCTGGGTTATATGGTAGTTCTATTTTTAGTTTTTTAAGGAGCCTCCATACTGTTCTCCAGAGTGGCTCTATCAATTTACATTCCCACCAACAGTGCAAGAGGGTTCCTTTTTCTCCACACCCTCTCCAGCATTTACTGTTTGTAGATTTTTTGATGATGGCCATTCTGACTGCTGTGAGGTGATACCTCATTGTAGTTTTGATTTGCGTTTCTCTAATAATTAGTGATGTTGAGCATGCTTTCATATGTTTGTTGGCAATCTGTATATCTTCTATGGAGAAATGTCTATTTAGGTCTTCTGCCCATTATTGGATTGGGTTGTTTACTTTTTGATATTGAGCTGCATGAGCTGCTTGTATATTTTGGAGATTAATCCTTTGTCACTTGCTTCTTTTGCAACTATTTTCTCCCATTCTGAGGGTTGTCTTTTCATCTTGTTTATGGTTTCCTTTGCTGTGCAAAAGCTTTTAAGTTTCATTAGGTCCCATTTGTTTAGTTTTGTTTTTATTTCCATTTCTCTAGGAGGTGGGTCAAAAAGGATCTTGCTGTGATTTATGGCAAAGAGTGTTCTGCCTATGTTTTCCTCTAAGAGCTTTATAGTGTCTGGCCTTACACTTAGGTCTTTAATCCATTTTGAGTTTATTTTTGTGTATGGTGTTAGGAAGTGTTGTAATTTCATTCTTTTACATGTACCTGTCCAGTTTCCCCAGCACCATTTATTGAAGAGGCTGTCTTTTTTCTCCATTGTATATCCTTGCCTCCTTTATCAAAGATAAGGTGACCGTATGTGCATGGGTTTATCTCTGGGCTTTCTATCCTGTTCCATTGATCTATATTTCTGTTTTTGTGCCAGTACCATACTGTCTTGATTACTGTAGCTTTGTAGTATAGTCTGAAGTCAGGGAGTCTGATTCCTCCAGCTCCGTTTTTCTTTCTCAAGATTGCTTTGGCTATTCAGGGGCTTTTGTGTTTCCATACAGATTGTGAAATTTTTTGTTCTAGTTCTGTGAAAAATGTCATTGGTAGTTTGATAGGGATTGCACTGAATCTGTAGATTGCTTTGGGTAGTATAGTCATTTTCACAATGCTGATTCTTCCAATCCAAGAATATGGTATATCTCTCCATCTGTTTGTATCATCTTTAATTTCTTTCATCAGTGTCTTATAGTTTTCTGCATACAGGTCTTTTGTCTCCTTAGGTAGGTTTATTCCTAGGTATTTTATTCTTTTTGTTGCAATGGAAAATGTGAGTGTTTCCTTAATTTCTCTTTCAGATTTTTCATCATTAGTGCATAGGAATGCAAGAGATTTCTGTGCATTAATTTTGTATCCTGCTACTTTACCAAATTCACTGATTAGCTCTAGTAGTTTTCTGGTAGCATCTTTAGGATTCTCTATGTATAGTATCATGTCATCTGCAAACAGCAACAGTTTTACTTCTTCTTTTCTGATTTGGATTCCTTTTATTTCTTTTTCTTCTCTGATTGCCGTGGCTAAAACTTCCAAAACTATGTTGAATAATAGTGGTGAGAATGGGCAACCTTGTCTTTTTCCTGATCTTAGAGGAATTGGTTTCAATTTTTCACCATTGAGAATGATGTTGCCTGTGGGTTTGTCATACATGGCCTTTATTATGTTGAGGTAGGTTCCCTATATGCCTCCTTTCTGGAGAGTTTTTATGATAAATGTGTGTTGAATTTTGTCAAAAGTTTTTTCTGCATCTACTGAGATCATCACATGGTTTTTCTCCTTCAGTTGGTTAATATGGTGTATCACATTGATTGATTTGCATATATTAAAGAATCCTTGCATTCCTGGGATAAACCCCACTTGATCATGGTGTATGATCCTTTTAAAGTGCTGTGGGATTCTGTTTGCTAGTATTTTGTTGAGGATTTTTGCATCTATGTTCATCAGTGATATTGGCCTATAGTTTTCTTTTTTTGTGACATCTTTGTCTGATTTTGGTATCAGGGTGATGGTGGTCTTGTAGAATGAGTTTGGGAGTGTTCCTCCCTCTGCTATATTTTGGAAGAGTTTGAGAGGATGGGTGTTAGCTCTGCTCTAAATGTTTGATAGAATTCACCTGTGAAGCCATCTGGTCTTAGGCTTTTGTTTCTTGGAAGATTTTTAATCACAGTTTCAATTTCAGTGCTTGTGACTGGTCTGTTTATATTTTCTATTTCTTCCTGTTCAGTCTTGGAAGGTTGTGCTTTTCTAAGAATTTGTCCATTTCTTCCAGGTTGTCCATTTTATTGGCATATAGTTGCTTACAGTAATCCCTCCAGATCCTTCGTATTTCTGCAGTGGCAGGTGTTACTTCTCCTTTGTCATTTCTAATTCTGTTGATTTGAGTCTTCTCCCTTTTTTTCTTGATGAGTCTGGCTAATGGTTTATCAATTTTGTTTATCTTCTCAAAGAACCAGCTTTTAGTTTTATTGATCTTTGCTATTGTTTCCTTCATTTCTTTTTCATTTATTTGTGATCTGATCTTTATGATTTCTTTCTTTCTGCTAACTGAGGGGGTTTTGTTGTTCTTCTTCTTCTTTCACTAATTGCTTTAGGTGTAAGGTTAGGTTATTTATTTGAGATTTTTCTTGCTTCTTGAGGTAGGATTGTATTCCTATAAACTTCCCTCTTAGAAGTGCTTTTGTTGCATCCCATAGGTTTTTGGTCATTGTGTTTTCAATGTCATTTGTTTCTAGGTATTTTTTGATTTCCTCTTTGATTTCGTCAGTGATCTCTTGGTTATTTAATAGTGTATTGTTTAGCCTCTATGTATTTGTATTTTTTACATTTTTTTGTCCTGTAAGTGATACCTAGTCTCATAGTGTTGTGGTCGGAAAAGATACTTGATACGATTTCAATTTCTTAAATTTACCAAGGCTTCATTTGTGACCCAAGATATGGTCTATCCTGGAGAATGTTCCAAGAGCACTTGAGAAGAAAGTGTATTGTGTTGTTTTTGGATGGAATGTCCCTATAAATATCAATTAAGTCCATCTTGTCTAATGTGTCATTTAAAGCTTATATTTCCTTACTTACTTTCATTTTGGATGATCTGTCCATTGGTAAAAGTGGGGTGTTAAAGTCCCCTACTATTATTGTGTTACTGTTGATTTCCCCTTTTATGGCTGTTAGCATTTGCCTTATGTATTGAGGTGCTCCTATGTTGGGTGCATAAATATTTACAATTGATATATCTCCTTCTTGGATTGATCCCTTGATCATTATTTAGTGTCCTTCTTTGTCTCTTGTAATAGTCTTTATTTTAAAGTCTATTTTGTCTGATATGAGAATTGCTACTCCAGCTTTCTTCTGATTTCCATTTGCATGGAATATCTTTTTCCATCCCCTCACTTTCAGTCTGTATGTGTCTCTAGGTCTGAAGTGGGTCTCTTGTAGACAGCCTATGTATGGGTCTTGTTTTTGTATCCATTCAGCCAATCTATGTATTTTGGTTGGAGCATTTAATCCATTTACATTTAAGGTAGTTATCGATACGTATGTTCCTATTACCATTTTCTTAATTGTTTTGGGTTTGTTTTGGTAGGTCTTTTCCTTCTCTTGTATTTCCTGCCTAGAGAAGTTCCTTTAGCATTTGCTATAAAGCTGGTTTGGTGGTGTTGAATTCTCTTAACTTTTGCTTGTCTGTAAAGGTTTTAATTTTTCCGTCAAATCTGAATGAGATCCTTGCTGGGTAGAGTAATCTTGGTTGTAGGTTTTTCCCTTTCATCATTTTAAATATTTCCAGCCACTCCCTTCTGGCTTGCAGAGTTTCTGCTGAAAGATCAGCTGTTAACCTTATGGGGGTTCTCTTGTATGTTATTTGTTGCTTTTCCCTTGCTGCTTTTAATATTTTTTCTTTGTATTTAATTTTGATAGTTTGATTAATATGTGTCTTGGCATGTTTCTCCTTGGATTTATCCTGTATAGGACTCTCTGCACTTCCTGGACTTGATTGACTATTTCCTTTCCCACGTTAGGGAAGTTTTCAACTATAATCTCTTCAAATATTTTCTCAGACCCTTCCTTTTTCTCTTCTTCTGCGACCCTTATAATTCGAATGTTGGTACATTTAATGTTGTTCCAGAGGTCTCTGAGACTGTCCTCAAGTCTTTTCATTCTTTATTCTTTATTCTGCTCTGCAGTAGTTATTTCCACTCTTTTGTCTTCCAGGTCACTTATCCGTTATTCTGCCATTGATTCTTTCTAGGGTATTTTTAATTTCATTTATTGTGTTGTTCATCATTGTTTGTTTGCTCCATAGTTCTTCTAGGTCCTTGTTAAACATTTCTTGTATTTTCTCCATTCTATTTCCAAGATTTTGGACCATCTTTACTATCATTACTCTGAATTCTTTTTCAGGTAGACTGCCTATTATTTCCTCTTCATTTGTTAGGTCTGGTGGGTTTTTGCCTTGCTCCTTCATCTGCTGCATATTTCTTTGTCTTCTCATTTTGTTTAACTTACTTTGTTTGGGGTCTCCTTTTCACAGGCTGCAGATTCGTAGTTCCCATTGTTTTTGGTGTCTGACCCCAGTGGGTGAGGTTGGTTCAGTGGCTTGTGTAGGCTTCCTGGTGGAGGGGACTGGTGCATGTGTTCTGGTGGGTGAGGCTGGATCTTGTCTTTCTGGTGGACAGTGCCACATCCGGTGGTGTGTTTTGGGGTGTCTGTGAACTTAGTATGATTTTAGGCAGCCTCTTTGCTAATGGGTGGGGTTGTGTTCCTGTCTTGCTAGTTGTTTGGCATAGGGCATCCAGCACTGGAGCTTGCTGGCCATTGGTTGGAGCTGGGTGTTAGTGTTGAGACAGAGCTCTCTGGGAGAGCCCTCACCGACTGATATTATGTGGGGCCAGGAGGTCTCTGGTGGTCCAATGTCCTGAACTCAGCTCTCCCACCTCAGAGGCTCAGGCCTGACACCCAGCTGGAGCACCAAGACCCTATCAGCCACATGGCCAGGTATGTGGGGATTTTCTTGCCTTTTGGGAAGTCTGAGGTCTTCTGCCAATGTTCAGTAGCTGTTCTGTTAGGAGCTGTTCCACATGTAGATGTATTTTTGATGTATTTGTGGGTAGGAAGGTGATCTCTACGTCTTACTCCTCCGCCATCTTGAAGGTCCCCCTGCAATAGGAGACTCCACTGAAGATGCCAACCTCCGCAAGAGCTAGAGGTGCAGAGGCATTTTTTTCAGAGGGTTTGCAGCTTGCTTTTTTTTTTCTTTTCCTTTGTGCTTTGTCTAGTTTCACTTGTTCACAAGGTGCTTCATGCAGAGGCCTCACACCCAGCACCTCAGATCAGAGTGCCTAGTAAGAAATGGCTGCGCTGACACCTCCAAAAGCCAAATTTTTAAAAATCTCCTTTCCCCAGCTCAGTGTGAAGGAAGGTCTTCTCCAGGCACGTGCCACCAAGAAGGCAGGGCTCCCTTTCCACCTTGCTCCCCATCCAGGGATATGGTTTCACCCAGGGAGGGGCTGGCCACCAGCACTTCTCATCTCCAGCCCACAGTTCTGTCTTCCAGAAGCACTATTCCAGGCAGGCTTGGACAAGAGAACCTGTCTTCTTTCCTCAACTCAACTCCCATTCACAGAGAGGAAGCTCTAGTCCAGGGGCAGTAGGTGGAGAATCTAGAACCAAGGTTTTTATCTGATCCTGAAGTCTCTAAATATCAAACAAATGTGTAAACAGCAGACAAAAAAATTTTTAAATAAAATAAAAGTATTTACAAAGGAGGATGCTTCATACTGATATTCAGGAAAAGAAAACTTCCCCCCATACAATATTGATTCCCATGCAAGGAAGAACAATGTCCATGCTCTCCTACTTGGCTTTCAACATTCCAATAGTCTTTCCTAAAAATCACAATCTTGTGTTGCAGGATAATACTCAAAACGGAAATACTTTGTTCTTATCAACCTGTAAAGAATGAATAGACCCTTTTTTACCTTGCAGCATAATCTAAGAAGTTAAAAGCTCCTTGCTGCTACTTTTATCTCATACCAAAAACTCCCTTTCAGGAAGGTCTGGTATTACCATCCTGGTTTATAAGTAGAGAAACTGAAGCACAGGCATTACTATCTCATGAGTAATGGTAACTGTCCAGTCCTCCTTACAAACAAAACCACACTTCAACATTTATTCTGTGCTGCTCAAAGAGGTACGGACAGGCCAGCTCTTCACTGGATCTAGGTTCACCTACACAACTCCTGTGTAGTTTTTATTAAAAGGCGTATAAAATTCTAACCTGGGTATCTTCACAGAGATGGCAGGTGTCATGTAGGTGGTTTTGTTCTCAGAAGCAAAACCAATATATTTTCTGGTGATCATGAATTTATATTCATTTCTGTCTCAGAAAGAGTAGAGGAGTTACTTTAAATTATATGGCCAAAGGGACACGGTCCAAAGAATAAAGTATACAAGAGATAATAAATAATGACCTGTGATATATTACAGAAGAGGTAAAAGAAGAGCTTACGCTGCACACACACATGCAAACACAGACACCCAAGGGAAGTGTTCGAGCCAGAAGTGAATGGTTAGGGAAGCATGATGGGGTGTAAAAAGAATGTCATTTAGAGTCAGATCTGGGTTTAAAGCTGCCTCTTACCCAAGCTCTAAGCCTCAGGTTCATTTGTTTATAAAATGGAAATAACCATAATCGCATCATAAAACTGTCATTGAACAGTAAATAAGATATAACATAGAAGAATACTTAGCGCAGTGCCTGTACACAGAAGACAACGGACATCAGCTACCTTCTCCTTCCCCTCCTCTGCATGTTTCTAAATGATTTTTTTTTTAATTTTACTGACTTAAGTGGGAATTCTTACAGTGGTTAAAAAAAACCAGTTCCTGCACATTACATAGTCATCGGCACATATGTATCTGTTGCAGCACCATAATTTGCAAAGAAAAAGGAAGTAGTAATTTTAAGAGAAAAGTACCAGCTCACTTGCACTGCCTTCTGAAACCTTCAGCTTTACAATCTACTGAGACTATTTGCTCTAGGGGAGCAGAATCTGAAATAAAGGAAGAATTCTCATGAGAAAAATGGTTCCCCCAAAAAGAAAGAGAAGATAATGAGGGGAAATCGAGGGGTATATAAAGGAGTTTATTTTACTTAACAAAGTAAAAGTCGAGCAAAATGAATAATCTGCCTCCAGAAATGGTTATTTAAAGGTTTTCTGTAAAGGGCTCTGGTTCCTAAAAAGACAGGAGTCATTGCATATGCCCACCCACTCCTCATTTATTTTTAAACCCTAGCTTATATGTTCCTTAGCAACAGAAGGAGCAGATGAGACCCCCACACACACACACGCACACGCACACCATCTCCCCCAGCCCCCTTCTTCTCTCCTGTCAAGTGTCATTCCGCAAATACCCATGTTCTTCAAAAGATTTTTTTGACCACCTGCAGATCTCTTCTTCCCCACCTCAAATGATCCCCCTTACACAGCAGCCATACTTCACATCCTAACTCAACCCCTTCACTTAGATTCCGTTCTGTAAGGTCTTCCTGACCCCTCTCCATCAACTTCCACCAGTCGCCGTCCTCAGGTGCCCCCCAGAAGTGAGGGGATGTGGTCCTCACTGAGAAGCCAACGCCCAGCTCCAGCCAAAGCTGCTCTTTTCTTACAGACCATTCATTAACCCACCAGCAAAATGGCCAGGCCCAACTACATCTGAGTCCAACATAAATGGCTGCCCTGGTGAATGGGTAGGCCATTCACCGTGACTCTAAAAAAATCATCATCATCATCATCAAAATGGAGACACTCTCCAGGGTACCCAGGACAAACACGTGCCAGATGAAATGCCTACCTTCTGCTGTCTTTCCTCTGACTTTGGGACTGCCTGGCCTTGTTTGGCTGGGCATGGCTTATGAATTCAAAGATCAATTGTTCAGCCTTTGGAAAAAAAGGGCAGAGCAGCAATCCTCAGATATGAGTGTGCTTATGCATTGCCTGAGGAGCTTGCTAAAAACTCCCACCCACAGAGAGCTTGATTTTGTAAGTGTGGGGTGGTGGGCATTTTTAACCAGCCACCTGAGGCGATGCTGTGGCAGGAGCCTTCCTGAACTGGGGACTGTGAAGCTTTATTTGGAAGGAAATGATGTCCACAAAGTGGGATCCACCTCTGTGGATTGTAAGGCAGATGCGGTGTTATCCTTCTGCTAGAAAAACACCGTGTCTGGGTCGATGTCTATGTTTGCGTGTGCACACCCTTACACATGCATGAGTGAGCATGCAACTCAGAAGGCCATGGCCTCACAGAGTACTCATTTCCAAGAGAGAGGCTCAGGGAATGACCCCTGCCAAGAAGCAAGCTGAGATGATTTCCCTTGCAAACTCTGGCTTTGTAGCCCTACCCAGTGAGGAGTCACGATGATGAATACCAACGACACAGGAACGATTCTGGGCCCAGGAGCCCAGACCCACAATGTGCTCTGCATTATCAACTGTCCCCTCCAACTCGCAGCTCCTAAATTAGGCTGACTGTAGCCCCTGGTCCCCTAAGGGCCAGACAGGCCATCATAGCTAAGAAGTAGAACTGCCTGTGTCCTAGCATACCTCCCTAGAGCTACCTCACACTCTCCACCACGTGTCTATTTTTAGAAACCAGAAATATAAAGAGAAAGATCCATTTTGTCCTGATCTACATGAGTAACTAAAAGAGCAAGTCAGGTGGGAAACTCCCTCAATGCACAGTGAACAAACTGCACGTGGGGGTGAGGGAGTAACACCTCCCCAGGAAGGCCGTTTCGGAGTCGTCAGGAGCCAACACTGAGACACAGAGCACATGCCCTAGTGACCGGGGCCTGCAGTCCAGGCAATGCCAGTGGGGATCCCGGTGATTCACACACATGCTCCCAGAAATACAACACACACCCTCACAAACCCACGCACCTCTGTCATCTGCTTTTGCTTACATAACACCACATGGTGTGACAGGCTTAAAACTTTATAAGCATTTCTGGAAAGGACTGCTAACTTAAAATGAGGAGGGTCACAAGGATGCTTTTACTGACCCCTTTTCAAGAAATACTCCAAAGCCAAGGAAGTGCACATCTTTGTAATTCTATGCTTGTTTATCACCTCAACTTTTAAAATTAACAAGCAGTAATGGTCTCCAAAACTCTCCAAATCTATCAATATCTTTATTCTTGCCTGAAGGTGGGGGGCAGGGGGGAGGAGAGAACCTACTGGATCCTCATTTCTCATTCGTGAATCCTGACACAATTGGGGGTAGTCTTTTGGCATCATTCGGAGGCCATTTATCCCACACTGTCCTTGTCTTGTAAATACACCCATCCTAGGGCCAAGCACGGCCCCATTCTCTCCCCCACCCCTTGCTTGCCAGCAGGCTTCCCAAGTCGTCCTTCTGAGCACATCCAGGAGAGAGGGAGAGACCACGTGTACGTGTGACCCTCCGGAACCAGTTGTGTATCTACAGACACAGATTCACAACGACTCTTCCTTAATGGGATATTTCAATGCAGGTCCAACTTCCATAAGGATTTCTCTTCAGGATAGAACGCTGTTCTTTTCTGTCTGTCCGTGATCTCAAGTATCAAGTTAGTGCCAAAGGTGCACCCAGTAAAATCGGCAAGGTAGGGGGAGTGGTTGAAGATGACCCCGGCGTAGGGACAACTTTGAGGACTTCTCTCAAGAAAACCTGGCATATGTGTGTGTTCACCCCGCTCCCACACACACACACACGCATTTTTACTGTTGTTGTTCTGACCTCAGGGACCCAGTCCTCTCTCCAGTTCCGGGGGGGAAACCTGGCGCACGTAGCTTCCCTCCAGCCCAGAAGGCTGGGATGAGAAGTGAACACACAGCCCAGAACGGGGAGGGAGAAGGAGAGAGAGAGGGAGGGAGGGAGGCAGAGAGAGAGAGAGAGAGGGCGCCAGGTGCCCCCAAGTCCGAGGAAGCGCCTTTCGAGGGCGCAGAGCGGGTCTCGCGCCCCGCGGCGGCACCTGCCTCCCGGCTGCCGGGCTCGCGTTCCTACCTGTACGAGACCTGCTTCCGGAAAGTTAAGTTCCGCAGCTTCTCCTCCAGCGCCTCGTCCTTCTCGTTCGGGCCGGCGGCCCCGGGCTCTTCCAGGGCAGCGGCCCCAGCCGCCGCCGCTGCCCCCGCGCCCCTCGGGTCCGCACCGCCCTCGGCGCCCAGGCAGCAGCTCCCGGCGCCGCTTCCGCTGCTGCTGCTGCCGCCCGTTGCCCCCTTCTCCTCTGCCGCCGAGGAGCTGGGGTTCATGGCGACCGCTCCGGCGGCCGCGGTGGGAGCCGAGGCGGCGCCGCTGCAGAAGCCGGACAGACGAACAGCGCTGACGGCGGCCGCCACCGCCGGAGGGCGAACAGGTCTGCGCGCCGCTGGCAGGGGCGGCAAATGGCAGCCCCTTCCCGCAGCATCCATCCGCGGCGGCCCCGCACCGGGGCATTGTGGGAAACTCCGTGCCTCCACTCCCCCTCCCCGACCAATCAGAGGCCACCTCCCTCCGCCTCCCCCTCCCTCCCCGCTGCAAACCCGCGCCCTCCCGCCCCCCTGGCCTTTTCCTAAATCGGGGGCACCGGCCAGGGCCGAACTGGAACTCTGCCCTGAGGTGTCGGGTCGCCGGAGAGGTGGGCAGAGGGCAGGGGATGAGGAGGCGCCGGGCTGGGGGCGCGGACACTGGCAGCAAGAGAGGAGAGCTCCGGAGGGAAATTCGGAGGACAGCGTGCCGCACCCCGGTTAAGACACGAGGAAGCGGACACCGGGAAGGGAAAGGTGCCCTGCCCAGGCAGCCGGCCCGGGAGCGGTAGCGCCCACCTTGGTGCCCGTCCCCTGATGCCTGATGTCCGGGGCGGCATTCTCCCCACCGCCGCTGCCCGACCGTGCAGAGCCGGAGCCTGGCAGAAGCCTCCCGACCGTGGGAAACCTCGGGGGGAATGCAGCGGGCGCGTGGTCGGTGCGAATCTGGGGGAGAATTCGTAAATTAAACAGGGTAAATTAAGGCATGAGGAGGAGGTCCAGTTTACGATGCAAGCGAAGCGCCTACCTCCTCTCTCGGGGCGAGGGCTGGGACCCTTTCATCCCTGAATCCCCCAGCCCAGAGCCTTCCTTACACACATAGAAAGATCTTCCTAAACAGCTGTTCATAGATTGAATCGGATCACAGGCCCCTCAGCGAAGCAGAAAGACTGAGAGAATCCAGGAGGCAAAGTGAGGACGTGAGCGCTGGGCGCTGCGGCAGCAGAGCGGAAAGGAAAGTAAGGGCCCGCTCGAGGAGGGGCTTCCAACCCCTGCGGACCCCACTACAGGCACAAAGCCAAGCTTGCCGTCTCTGCAGATTTAATTGTCCACCGCTCTCTTGTTTTTGTTTCTAAGGTTATTGAAAACTCTATGAGGTTTGAATGATGTGCAACAAAGTGTGTGAGACAGTTTTCCAAATTAGGAATTTTCACGCAAGAATCACTGCTGTCAACAAACACGAGAAAGATTTATACTGAAGACTAAGTGTAGTAACCAAAATACATACGTATTCAGTACATGGACAGGCAATGAGAGAACCAGACCAGGGAAGAATTTCAGGTCGGTGTTGCTGACCCCAAACAAGTTGCTTGATTCCCCCCCCCCCTTTATTTTCTCACGACTAGAAAGAATTAGGAGATTGAATAAGATACCTCAGATCTCTCTCAACTCCCTCATTCTGTAATTTGCTGCATGTGTACATTAGCATAAGCCAAGGGTCAGGGCATTTCCAGAGTGGAGTGAGGAAAGGTAATAATAATAAAAATAATTTAAAAAACAGCTAGTGGTTATTAAGCCCTGGTTTTTACGTGACAGATGTGCTAAGCACTTCACATGCCTATCTCTGTGCTTTTTACACTACCTCTCAAATGTATGGTCCCCGTTGCTCAGGCTTATGCAACTAGAAATTGGCAGAACCAGATATTACACCCAGGGAGCCTGATTATAGGTCTTTGCTTCCCACCCCCCAACCCCCCGCCACCCCCCATGCAGCATGCTCCATTTTAAGAGGAGAATGGGCATATTAGGTGCTTCAACAGTCATGTTAAATGAAATCTGTGACTACCTAGTGTATCGTAACAACAAGGAAATGTCATCTTACCTGAATTACTAGACAGCTTCCTAACTCCTCCTTCCTGCTAGACAACTCTCCATACGTCCTCCAATCAATTCTCTAGCTCAACCCCCCAGAGACCTCTGATATGTTTTCCTCTACCTAAAAGTATTCCAATTACATCATATTGTCGTTAGGGCAAAGTTCAATTAACCCCTTCACTGATTTTCAAGGCCACATTAGTGGGTGGTGTGCCAGCCCTGCCCACTTCCCCTCCACCCTTTCCTGAGAGTGCCGCTCTGAACTGGACTGTGTACCAGTCCCAGATGCTCTCTGCTCTCTCTGCTCCCATCTTTGCATGCATGGGTCCACTGCCTCCTTTTCTGAGCTCCTCCCATCCCTAATATTAGCCTAGCTAACTACATGGAAACAACCTAAATGTCCATCAATAGACGAATGGATCAAGAAGATGTGGTATATTTATACAACGGAATACTACTCAGCCATAAAAAAGAATGAAATACTGTAACGCCATTTGCAGGAACATGGATGCAACTAGAGATTATCAAACGAAGTGAAGTAAGTCAGAAAGAGAAAGACAAATACCACATGATATCACTTATATGTGGAATCTAAAATACAACACAAAAGAACATATCTGCAAAACAGAAACAGACTCATAGACATAGAGATCAGACTTGTGGTTGCCAGGGGGAGGGAGATGGGGGAGGGAAGGACTGGGAGTGTGGGATTAGCAGATGCAAGCTATTATATATAGGATGGATAAACAACAAGGTCCTACTGTATAGCGCAGAGAACTATATTCAATATCTTGTGATAAACCATAATGGAAAAAAATATTAAAAAAAGAATGTCTATACATGTATAACTGAGTCACTTTGTTGTACAGCAGAGATTGGTACAACATTGTAAATCAACTATACTTCAATAAAAAAATTAAATTAAAAATTAAAATAAATTCAATTTTAAACTATAATATGATGCCATTTTTTTAGAATAAACAATTTGAAAATAGATGTATTGGCTGAGGAGGCAGGAAAACCAACACTTTCTCAAATTGTTGGTAGAGTTTGGTATAGTCTCTGATGGGAAATTTGGAGCTATCCACCAATATTTGAAATGCCAACCTAATTGACCTAGCAATTATGCTTCTAGGAATCTGTTCTCTGATATCCTTGAAAGTGTACACTAAAAATTTAAGACTAAAAACAATGTAAATGTTTGTTAATATAGGACTAATACTTAAATTATCATTCACCCAAATAATGGAATTCTCTGCAGTCATTAAGAGGAATAAGGCAAACTGATAAGGTATTGATATAAAACAATCTCAAAAATATAACTAAAAAAAAAAAAACAGGGTTCAGAGTACTTAGTATGCTACGATTTACAGAAAAAGAGAGGATAGCTACAAATATAATATTTCAGGAAAGATACATAAGAAAACAGTGATAATCAGTCAGAGTTGAGTGGCCTTAGCTAGAATCTTGAGTTTTGCCTGATTAAATAAATATATACCAACAGGAGACAGAATGTCTTCCAGGCTAACAGGAAAGCCAGATGGACCAATCAGGTGTGTATTTGCATGTTTAAAGAGTGTATTAACACAGCCACTATGGAGGACAGTATGGAGCTTCCTTAAAAAACTAAAAATAGAACTACCATACGACCCAGCAACCCCACTACTGGGCATATACCCTGAGAACACCATAATTCAAAAAGAGTCATGTACCAAAATGTTCATTGCAGCTCTATTTACAATAGCCAGGACATGGAAGCAACCTAAGTGTCCATCGACAGATGAATGGATAAAGAAGATGTCGCACATGTTTACAGTGGAATATTACTCAGCCATAAAAAGAAACAAAATTGAGTTATTTGTAGTGAGGTGGATGGACCTAGAATCTGTCATACAGAGTGAAGTAAGTCAGAAAGAGAAAAACAAATACCGTATGCTAACACATATATATGGAGCCTAAAAAAAAAAAGGTTATGAAGAACCTAGGGGCAGGACAGGAATAAAGACGCAGACGTAGAGAATGGACTTGAGGACACGGGGAGGGGGAAGGGTAAGCTGGGACAAAGTGAGAGAGTGGCATGGACTCATATATACTACCAAATGTAAAATAGCTAGCTAGTGGGAAGCAGCCACATAGCACAGAGAGATCAGCTTGGTGCTTTGTGACCACCTAGAGGGGTGGGATGGGGAGGGTGGGAGGGAGATGCAAGAGGGAGTAGATATGGGGATATATGCATATGTATAGCTGATTCACTTTGTTATAAAGCAGAAACTAACACACCATTGTAAAGCAATTATACTCCAATAAAGATGTTAAAAAAAAAAGAGTCTATCAACAAAAATGGACTGCTACACAAAGGAAAATAAGGTTAAAAAAAAAAAAGATCACGGAACACGCACTGGATTTTAAGACAGAGAGAAAGAAAGAAACTTACACCATAGAAGCACAAATAGTTCCAGCATAAGACAAATGAATTCTTTTTGTGGGGTGGCCTTCTGAGAAGTTACTTAAAATATCAATTATCCTTTCAGACAATTTATTTTCCTTCTTGTTTTTCAGTGGTCACTAAGCAACCTTGTAATTATTCATTCAACTTCTTAGTTACCTTGACTCTAAAAAGTGGAATCCTTGGGCATAGGTCAAAAGCACTCCAATCACAGGAAAATAAATTGACGTTCAGGTTTAAAAACGTATCATGTATGATTTTGAGGAACGTAAGTACATAAACAAGAAAATGAGCTTCTCTGGGTATACTGAAATACGCTGCTTCTCATCTCAGACCTCCCCTGGAAAAAATCTCCATCACTGGACCCAAAGCCCCACTAGTGGGTTCCTTACCTTATCTTTCTATTATTAATTACTGTTCATTCTAACATAGGTATCAGCGCAGTCTTACATACCAAACTTGAGTCTCCCAAATTCTAGGCCTGATCAAAACAGCCTCAAGCATGAAATTTTAAAGAAAGAAAAAAAAAATTTTTTTAGAGTTTAGATTAGCCAGCAAGACAAGTAATAAAGAGAACATCATGTCTAACCTTTTTAAAATGTATGTAGTGATTAAGAATTTTCAGGAAATAATACAGAATCATTTTTTTTTTTAGAAAGCAAGTAACACACATAAACCACACAAAACACACATATACCACATACACACACACAAACACATACCATTTAGGGTCTAAGTTATTTAAAGACCAATCTAAGGTTAATAGAGCTTTGGAAAATATTGTCAGTAAAGGAAAAAAGGAAAGGAAGTTTCCAGGTTGGAGCTGACGTGTGTAAGCTTATTCCTGCCTACCACCTTTATACTTTCTACTTTTGCCGCCTGGAATGCTCTGCCTCAAAGATTCCCAAACTTTCTCAGTTTACAGAACACTTAGCATCGCAGTAATTATTTTTCCTGGAACCTCTAGACCAAAAGAAGAACCGAACATTTAGGTTTATTAGGTAGTTAAGTGCTAACGATTTAATAACCATTTATGCCTTAACAACATTCGTTGCTGTTTAAAAAAGTGATACATATAAATTGAAAGGAAAAAAATAATGTTTTATTTCATCCTTAAATAGCCCCAATTACTTACTAATGAGATAGTAATGGGCACGATACAACTTCTCAAACCTTGGAATCATAATAGGTACCACTTTGCTTTTTATCAGAGCAACCACTGAACCCCCAGCTCTGCCAAGATAATAATGTCAGTGAAAAAAATGTAACATGATCCAGTGTGGAAACTGTCAACTACCTATAGTAGTTTGCATGGTGTCTAACAGAGATTGAGTATCACTGTTTGCCCTGAAAATTTTAAATATCCTTCAATGCCCCTGTGAATTCACGGCAGAGACCTGAGCTCCTCCATGGAGTTCAGAAACCTTGGCTCTACCTCAATATTTTTACATGATGTTTGTTTTTGCATGGGTTCCCTAGAAAACACATTCTTGGGCAAAGCTTACAAGCCAAGGCTTTATGGAGAATTGTAGTCCCAGGACGTTATGAAGGGAAAAGAGAAGTAAGGCAGGAAAAGAGGGAAAATAAATTCAAGGTGGTGAGTATGAGATGGCTGCATCCTCACAAATAAACATACCTGGTTGCTTGGTCACCAGAACTTCGTCCAGACAGAACTTACATCATCACTGTATCTGGGAACATTCTGTCTGCAGGAAGAAGGGGAATTTCTCTGCCAGTTTCTTCCTGTCTCCTGACTCCTGTTTCTCATTGGTTGAAGTTTGTCCCTTAGGGAATTGACTCACTCTCCCTTCCAAGTTATGTTCCTGGGGAACCCAGCATCCTGCCACACAGCCGGACTTCTTAGTCCTTTCTGGAAGTGATGGGAGGAAACTCTAAAAATAGAGACCCGTTGAGCCTGAGCATCAAGTTGTTGAGCTTCCTGCCACTCCCTGAGTCCAGCCCTTCTTGGGGGAGGCTGAGACAGCTGGCAGAGGTAGGATATGAGGCAACGTCAATGTCAATGGTGGAGGCTCAACGTTAAGCAGAAAAGAAACAATAGGTTGGGGGGACAGGAGGGGCCAATCACTCTGGAGACGTACATAAACTGGGTCCTGGACACTCTGCTTCTTCTCATCGTTCAGGTCTTACCTCTCATGTCACGTTTTCAAAGAAGCCTCCCTGACACTCCCTAAAATGCCCTTAGCCATAGCTGACACAAAACTGTGTGTTTTTTTTCTTAAATTCATAGCACTTCCCACTGTCTAAATTGTACTGTCTATTTACTTCTTTGTTTTCTCCTCTTATTAGAACATGAGCTCTGTCTTAGCTAATGTCTTCAACAAAACTACGAGACATACAGTAGGTACATTAAAAATGTTTACTGAATGAATGAATAAATGTTGTCTAACATCCATGGGCCTAGAAAGAAAATCAGAGGGCAAGTCAGGAAGGTGCTGGGATTGTAAATTTACTAGGCAATAAGGAAAGGAGAGATCTGTACGAGGACTGTGTGTTAAAAAACCCAAGATTCTCAGGCTTACACCATTGCATACAAAATATGAAGCTGCCATACAAAATATGGATACCTGTTGAAATAGAATGGAGAACAATCTTTTAGGTTCTATTGATAGGAATTAATAGGAACTTATTAGCATGGGCAGTCTCTAAGCTAGATTTAAATTAAAATAGAGCTATTCTTTCTCCAGGATGAAAGGGGTCTTAAACTCATCCAATCCAGCCTTCCATCCACGCACAGTACTCCCACAGCATCCCTTCACATGATCCTTTTCAGCCTTGAACAACTGAAGTTATGGGGAGTCACTACTTTCTAAGACAACTCAGTCATTTTCAGCAGGGTATGTCATTTTCAACAGGGTATGTCATAAATTTCTTCTCAGTTTTCGTTATTATTCCTTATTCTGTTTGTGCACCCAGAAGAAATAACATAATTTACAATGTTCTTGTACTTGAGCAGCTGGTTTGGGGGCCAAATTGAAGGAATTAACATTTATTTTCATTAAATTTCCCCTTGCTGTGTTCTGACCATCATTCACCCATCCAAGAGTCTTGGGGATCTGAAGTATGTCATTCATTGCATTCACAATCCCTCCTGATTCTCTATCAAGAGCAGATCTGATCTGCAATATACTGTGAAGTCGCCGATAAACTTCCTGAAAAGGATAAGGTCAGAAACAGAATGAATGGTGTATCCCTAGAAACCTCGATCCAGGCTGATAGTCATTGGTTTTACAGGCAACCACTAAACAGTGATATATACTGTTCTAGGCGCTAGCAATTCATCAGGGAAAAACTAAAGACCTCTCTCTTTCTGCTCTTTTGGTGCTAAACATTCTAGTGGTCTATTAATCACTAACTTCTGTGAATAGTTATTAAAATCCAAATTAAAACATTGAGCTGAACTTCTATCTGCATTTCTCTCTTTGTGGACAAATTTCAATTGAGGGACTATGTGCAGTACTCTATTTCTATTACATTTCCCCAAAGTATCAGACAAGAAACCCTATCAAAGAAAATGAGGCTAATCTAATGTGACTTTTTAATTAACCCATCCTAATTTCCAAAAATCATATCCTTCCTTTTTCAACATATTACGAACACTTCTTCAGCCTCTCCTATAGAAACAGTATGCTAATGCTGAGGATTCAAAGATGGATACAATTCAGTAAATTTCCTGAAAGAGTTTACTATTTAATTGTAATAAATGAAAACCATTTCCTTTCTTTTTTACTGAAAGTGATGAAAGCCATGTGGCAGACCCCAAAGCCTTTTTATTCAAAAGTCATTCATGTCCCCTTTCTCCCTCATCTTCCTAGATTACAGAGATATACAAATAAAATACTCCTTCCCAAACTGCCCTGCAGTGAAGTGTGACTATGTGACCTGGTTCTGAACAATGAGATTGAAGCCAAAATAACCAGATGAGGCTTCTGGGAGAATGTTTTACTAGTACAGAAAGATAATTTGCCCTTTCAGTCCTTTGCCCATCTTCCTTCTTCAATTCAGTGCCTAGATGTGTAATAGCCATTTTACAACCATGAAGATGCAAATCATTTACTAAGAATGGAAAAGTCAGTTGTAATGCACATTGGTCCCTAATGACTTCCTTGAGGAGTTGCTAGCCCAAGACAGTTCATCTATCACTAGACTTTTTATTATAAAAGAAAATTAAACTCCTATCTGTATAAGCCACTGTTGATTGGATTTTTTATTTGCTTGCAGCTAAATGCATTTCTAACTTTTAGTTGGCACAAATGAATTCAGGAAAAAAATCAATATATTGGTTGAAATATTCATAATAACCTAAATCAAATGGGGTAGTTCAGTTAGAGCCCCCTCCCCAATTGTATTTGGTGAATAATTTCCAAAGTTAACTATGAAGTTAATAATATTACTCTTTAATCAAATCATTCCAATTCTAAAATGTATCTTAAGTAAAAATCCCAAGTAAGAAGAAGTAAGGAAAGGAAAATATTTGTTGTAGAATGATTTATAATGATGAGGAAGTGATCTAACAGATAAACAACAGGAAAATAAGTAAAATTTTCAATGTCCATTGAAGGACTATTATGCAGATTCCCCAAATAATAGTTATGGATCCATGCAAATTTGTCATACAAATTGCTGATGATGTACTAAATGAAAACACTGTGATATGAAGTTGAATATCATCATTATTGAAACTATATAAAATATGGGTATATAAGGCAGAAAAGGAATGCACAAGTAGAAAAATAATTGGTTTTGAGATGACTCAATTATTTCAAAATTATTTATACTGTTATAATTTTATACTTATAATTGTAAGACATTTTAGATGATAAATATTATTTTATTAAATACCATGTTCTTTCAAAAATATCTTTTTGTATCCCTACCAGGGACAGAGGTATCATAAACTTTTGGTTTAGCATCAGTGTAAATTTAAATAGATATTTAATTTAAATAAATGTCATAAAACATTTTAACTCAGAAAACGAATTTTTGCAATATTGGGAAAGCTCATTAAGATTAGAATGGTTACTCTCAAGAATGAACATGAAATGTACAGTCAAATGACTTAAACAAATTTGATTTTGTTTTCATTTCCCTTGCATGTCATGGACAACAAAATTATCTTAATGATTAAGATTGTCTTTTGCACAACTAAAAATGGCAATAATACAATGTCAGAGCTGGGAGGAATTTAGGAGATTATCTGTCCCCACCTTTCATTTCAGAAATGAAGAAACACCTAGAGAAGTTAAGTGACTCACCAAAGTTCACATAGCTAGTCAGTGGAGAACAAGGATAGTGTTCAGGTCTTCTTTAATGTTATTCTTTCCCCACAATAAACATTTATTCATTAAATAAGCATCTATTAAGTAGTCATTCTGTACTGCTATACTGGACACTGTGCTAGGTATTGTTTTCAAAGATAAGTTGGGGATAATACACTACTCTGTGAGGATCAGTCTTGTGGGGTGAACAACAGGATAATAATTATAAGCGATATTGATATAAGTGCTTTACGTTCTACTAGATTCCAAATGTCTTGGAGTATGATCTTGGAGGACCTAACAGATGATGTCTGAGGAGCCCAGGGAAGAAGAGACTTTTGCCTTACTTCCGAAGATTTGAGTGGAATTTCACCATCCAGAAATAGTACATTGCAAAAGTGCAGAATAATAAAAAGAACCAGGTGTGCTGAAAAATGCCAAATACTTTGATATGGCATAGACTTGGAATGGAGGAGCAAGGGAGAAGTGGAGGTAGATGAGGCTGGGGGGTAAGTTACAGACACTTTGAGAAATCCTTCTATTCTCTGAGGATTTTGAACTTTGTGGAATAAGCAAATAAAAAGTGCAGATTACTCCTAGGTAGGAAAAATAGTATAATTAGATTTGTTTTAGAAATCTATAGAGGTGTGAAGGACAAAACTGAACAGGAAGAGGCAGAAAGACAAGTTATGAGGTTATCGAAATAGTTTGTGCAAGAAATACTAAAGGCTTGAACTAAGGCAGTGGCAGTGGTCTAGAAAGAGGAATAAATATCTGAGAAATATTACTGAGATAGAACCAAAAGTATTTAACAAATTAATTATAGATATTGAGGGAAATGGTAGAATCAAAGTTGAAACAAACAAATAGTTGTAGAAATTTTAGGCAAATTCTCATAACAGAAAGAACCTAATGGAATTTAACATGGTCTTATCTGTATGTCACAAATAGTTGCTCAAAACTTCCATATCTAGTATATCAAATTCCTGCTAATCAAACACAAGTTATGCAAGGGAGAGGTTAAATCAAGAATACTTGTTATATTTACCAAGACTGAATTATGAAGAAATAGAAAATCTGAACAGACCAGACCTATAACTAGTAATGAGATGCATTGGTAATCAAAATACTCTCAGCAAAGAAAAGCCCAGGACCAGAGGGCTTCATTGGTGAATTCTATCAAACATTTAAAGAAGAATTAATACCAATTCTCCTCAAATACTTCCAAAAAATTGAAGAGGAGGGTACACTTCCAAATTCATTCTATAGTGCCAGCATTACCCTGAGTCAAAGTCAGACAAAGATACTATAAGAAAGTTATAGGCCAATATCCCTGATGAATATTGATGCAAAAATCCTCAACAAAATACTAGGAAACAGAATTCAGCAACACATTAAAAGAATTATACTCCATGACCAAGTGGGATTTATTCCTGGAATGTAAGGATGGTTCAGCATATGAAAATCACTGTAATACATCACATTAACAGTATGAAGGGGGGAAAATCTGATTACCTCAATTGGCATAGAAAAGGTATCTTATAAAATTGAACATCTTTTGATGATTTTAAAAAAACACTCAAGAAACTAGAGATAGAAGGAAACCTCAACATGACAAAGCTCACATATTAAAACAAATAAACAAACAAACAAACAAAAAACCAGAGCTAACATAATACTCAATGGCAAAAGACTGAAAGCCTTTTCTTTGCAATCAGGAAAAAGACAAGGATGCCTGCTTTTGCCACTTGTATTCCACATAGTACTGGAAGTTCTAGCCAGAGCAGTTAGGCAAGAAAAAGAAGTAAAAGGTGTGTCCAAATTGAAAAGGAAGAAGTAAAATTATCTCTGTTTGCATACAACATGATCTTATGTGTAGAAAATCCAGAAGATTCCACATACAAAAAAAAATTGTTAGAATTAATCAATCAATTCAGCAAAGTTTCAGGATAAAATTTCAACATGCAAAAATCAGTTGCATTTCTACACACCAGCAATGAACAATCAGAAAATAAAAGTAAGAAAACAATTTTATTTACAATAGCATCAAAAAGCATAAAATACTTAGGAATAAATTTAACCAAGGAGGTGAAAGACTTATACACTGAAAGCTACACAATGTTGCTGAAGGAAATTAAAGAAGACACAAATAAATGGAAAGACATCTTGTGTTCACAAATTGGAAGACTTAATATTGTTAAGATGTCAGTACTACCGAAAGCAATCTACAGATTTAATGCAATCCCTATCAAAATTCCAGGGACACTTTTTGCAGAAATAGAAAAATTTACCTTAAAATGTACTGTGGAATTTCAAAGAACCCTGAATAGCCAAAACAATTTTGCGAAAGAAAAACAAAGTTGGAGTTCTCACACTTCCTGATTTCAAGTTCATTACAAAGCTATAGTAACCAAAAGAGTGTAGTACTGGCATAAAGGCAGACATATAACACAATGGAACAGAAAAAAATGCTCAGAAGTAGACCTTCACATATCTGATCAAATGATTTTCAACAAGGGTGCTAATATCATTCAATGGGTAAAGGATAATCTCTTCAACAAAGGTCATTGGAAAAACTGTCTATCCACATGCAAAAGAATGAATTTGAACTTGCTTAGTCAGCCCTAGTTGTTGTAACAAAATATCATAGGCTTGGTGGATTAAATAACAGACATTTATTTCTCACAGTTCTAGAGGCTGGGAAGTCCAAGATCAAGGTATCAGCAAATTGGTTTTTAGTGACAGCCCTCTTCCTGGTTTGTAAACATCCTCCTTCTGCCTGTATTCTTACATGGCAGAGAGAGGGAGCTCTGATGTCTCTTCCTCTTCTTATAAGAACACTAATCTCATCATGGAGGTTCCACCCTCATGACCTCATATAAAACTAATTACCTACCAAAGGCCCCACCTTCTACATTGGTGGTTAGGGTTTCAATATATGAATTTTGGGAGGACACAAACATTCAATCCATAACACTTACACTTCTGGAAAAATTAACTAAAAATGGTTCAAAGACCAAAAAAGTAAGAAAGACCTAAAACTATAAAACTCTTAAAAAGAAACACAGGGGAAAAGTTTCATACCATTGGATTTGGCAAATATGCCCTAGATATGACACCAAAAGTACAGGTAACGAAGTAAAAATAGATAAATTGGACTATATCAAAATTTAAAACTTCTGTATATCAAAGGACAGAATCAGCAAAGTGAAAAGGCAACCTATAGAATAAGAGAAAATATTTGCAAATCGTATATCTGATAAGGGGCTAATATCCAGCATATATAAAGAACTTATACAACTCAACAACAAAACAACAAATAACTTGATTAAAAAATGGGCAAAGGACTTAAATGAACATTTCTCCAAAGATGATATACAAATGGCCAACTAGCATATAAAAAGATGCTCACTATCACTAACCATTAGAGGAATGCAAATCAAAACCACAATGAGATTTCATCTCATACGCATTAGAATGGCTACTATTAAAAAAATTTTTTTAAACCCAGAAAATAACAAGCTGCTGGTAAAAATATGGAAAAATTGGAACCCTTGTCCACTGTTGGTGGGAAAGTGAAATGGTGTAGTCACTATGGAAAATACTGCAGCAATTCCTCAAAAAATTAAAAATAAAATTATCATATGACCCAGCAATTCCACTGCTGGGTATATATCCAAAAAGAATTGAAAGCAGGATCTCAAAGAGATACTTACACACCCACATTCATAGCAGCACTATTCACAATAGCCAAGAGTTGAAAGTAACCCAGGTGGATGAATGGAAAAACAAAATATGGTCTATACATACAATGGAATATTATTCACCCTTAAAAAGGAAGGAAATCCTGATATATGCTACAACATAAATGAACCTTAAGGCCATTATGTTAAATGAAATAAGCCAGTCACTAAAAGACAAATACTGTATGATTCCACTTACTCGAGATACCCAGAATAGTCAAATTCACAGAAACAGAAAATAGAATGGTAGTTGCCAGGGGCTAGGAGGAGGGGGAAATGAGGAGTTATTTGAATGTTAATGAATACAGAGTTTTAGTTTTGCAAGATGAAAAAGTTCTGGAGATTCACTGCACAACAATGTAAATATACTTAACGCTACTGAAACATATAAATGATTAAGATGGCAAATTTTATGTTATTCTTTTTTACCACAATAAAAAAATTTTTAAAAACTGCTTGTAGAAATCCTCTGAAACAAGGGGTTAAAAACCATGCTTGAGGGAAAAAAATAAATTAAAATAAAAAATTAAAATAAATTTATGCTGAGACCACCATTATTCAATCTGTCTTTGACTTTAAGTCTCAGACCTTGAGCAAGGAAAATAAATTCTCCTAAGAAGATGAGTTCAAATGAGTAGGAGTCAGGTAGGGGCAACTGCAAGGCAAGGGAAGAAATAATTTCTTGATGGAGCTTCTACACTAAGATGCAATCCCTGTACCAGATTTCAGGACGTTGGAGCTTGCTCTTTCCTCTTCATTAATCAAAGATAATGAAGAATTACAGGGTGGAATTACTTGCCAAAGAGTTTTCCATTTTCTGCCTCCCTCCCTCAGCTGATGCTGATTGGAATAAGGAAAGTTCTCTGAGGACAAATGCTCGTGCTCTTAGGACCAGAGTTTGCTTGCAGCAAACTTGAGGATATGGGGAGGGGGAAGGGTAAGCTGGGACAAAGTGAGAGAGTGGCATGGACATATATACACTACCAAACGTAAAACAGATAGCTAGTGGGAAGCAGCCGCATAGCACAGGGAGATCAGCTCGTGCTTTGTGACCACCTAGAGGGGTGGGATAGGGATGGTGGGAGGGAGGCGCAAGAGGGAGGAGATATGGGGATGTATGTATATGTATAGCTGATTCACTTTGTTATATAGCAGAAACTAACACACCACTGTAAAGCAATTATACTCCAATAAAGATGTTAAAAAAAAACCAGAGTGCTCAGAGTTCTGGCTTTGTTATTACTCACCGTCCCTTTGGTGAGCCGAGTACAGTCAGCAATACCCGTCCAGGCCAATCCACCATTAGGGAGCTGCACGTGAGAACATGGGCATTTCCCCTTTTCTTTCAAGTGAGTTGGGTCTTTAATTGGATTGCGGTAATGTAACCTTCCTTGTCCAACATTGCTATCCAAGTGGTGTGAAAGCAGCTCCTGTTACATTTCTTTGAACTCCTATTTGACTCATAGTTTATACTACTGTTTCTCAGTCTTCCCTCATATACTGAACTCTCTTAAAGGAAAAAAAAGATTCTTATAGACTCCCACAGATTCATTTAAATTCTTTCTATTATAATTTTAATGATGTTTCGCAAAACAAGGCAAAAGTCTTTATATTAGTTATAAAGACCCCCCCCCAAATTTCAAATACAGTACAAAAGCACACAACCCAAATATTCAAAATCACAATATTTATGTGTGATGAATAACACTGTTTTCCTCAAACTGAATCACCATTTTCAACAGGAATATGGTCGTGTTTGCTTCAGAGCAGGCTCTTGAGATGGGTGCTTTGTGACTACTCAGCTCTCTGGTCATACTTCTATACTGAACTTACTATTAAGCCTTTGCTCATGCAGCCCATTCTGATGCCACTTGGCCTTACTTAGCACAAAGGCATCATATACAAAATAATTCCACCTCTATTCTTTACTCATTAGCCCACAGTCACAAAACAGTGCTACTTGGTGATCGGTGTAAATGGGGCTCTCCTGAAATTACAGGTCATTTAGTAATGAGAGGTAATCCAAGTCATGCAGAATTGACATATACTAATTTTTTAGACAACCATGTTAATTAAAACAAAAAAATTAACTTTGAAGATAAATGACAGAAGATTTATTTTCTTGGAATCAGTTGAGGAACATTATAGTACACTTCCCTTAGCATCTACTTAATACTTAAATAAAGTATTTCATTGTTTCCTATGTATCTCCACCAAGTTAAAGTGACAGCAACTTAAAGGCAATAAGTTCAATGGTTCTATGGCTTCTCCTATAGAACCCAATAAAACTATGCCCATTGCCACGAATTATAATTGACCAGCTGTTTGCGTCAGAGGTTGCTGAACTGACTGATTAAGGTTTCCTGAACGTTTACTCCTTTGGAGTCTGTATCAGTCAATTTATTTTTTCCAGTTTTATTGAGATACAATTGACATATAACATTGTCTAAGTTTAAGGTTTACAATAGGTACCAATTTATTGAGTTAAAGAAGGTATTATTATTGGGACCAGGAAATGCATTCAGTCCACGTGTAGGCCATTTTGAGACATGAAAAGTTCTTCTGGCTCACCATGGATAGTGTTCCATTGACCACCTGCATTCAGACCATACCACCTGAGCACTCAAACTTTTTGACTGCCTTTCAGTTGGAAAATGGGAACTGGACAAGAATGACAATTATGAAAACCTATACCAAACCTTCTATTGTCAAAGCCCTTTGCAGAAGGACTTTGTAGTGGAAAGGATGCCGGGTGAGAAAGCCAGAGCCCCGCTTGCTCTATCTTTACCACAAGTAGTTGTGTGACCTCAGGCAAGTCACCTAACTCCTCTAATATTTAGTTATCTTATTTACAAAATGAAAGAGTTGAAATAGAAATTCTCTAAGATTCTTTCTCACTCCAACAATATAAGAACTATGAATGAGGAGGAAATGGGAGAGTTGAGGTAGGCTGCCACCTTATCATATATTTTGCTGTAGCAAAGCAGCCTGAATGATGCCCTTACTACTGAATTGTTTCATTTTTCTCTCCCGTCTCTCTCTTTCTCTATCTTTCCCTTCCTTCTCCTCTTCCTTCCTTCCCCTCTAGATGGTGACCAGCCTCAGGGAAGAAAGAGGAATGGCATCAAGAACACTTTCAAAGGGTATAACCGCAGACCATCTTAAACATACGCATGTGTTCCCCTTCTCTCAGGAATAGATATGGCTCTTTTGATGTTTTTCTGTCTCCGAAAGTAATTTCATGCGCGTTTGCCAATCTGAATGTTGAACGTTTTCCAGAACATCACTTCATCAAAGCTAATGGGTAACTGTGTCTGGTAGTCAAGAGCTCATTGATGTGTTTCCTGTTCCATTACTCAATAAGCATTAAATAACAACAACAGAAACAGTACTATTAAAACCACTCTGGAAGAATTCTTTGAGATGGGAGGAAGTAGGAAGGAAGAGGAGAAAACACATTACGCAGAAAGTTGTAACTCATACAAAAGGAGATGCATTTGTTCCCTACAGCCCAAAAGGACTTTGTGATTTGCTTTGAGTGTTACTCTGGCAGGTGATGAGGTGGAAACTTCTGCCCTCCCGTAGGGATATGTAATCACATTGAACACACTAGCTCCACTGTGCTGGTTAAATTGACGTTACTCTAAGAGAAGATATGGTGAGATTTAAGAGAGTTCAGAAGAAAGTAATGAAGACTACTAAAAAAATGGGGGAAATGAAATGAATTGGACATGTTTTGTGAGTTTGAAAAGGATGAAGCTAATGGCTAATTCAACTACTATCTTGTGGGAATGTTGGTATGGTTGTCAGGGGACAAAGCTAAAGAAAACAAACTTTCTGTATCCCTCTAATAAATTTTTAAATTCAGAATTTCTTTTGATTCCACAAACTCTAATTTGTTAAGCAAATAACCTTAATAGCCCTCATTATATTTTTTATTAACATTGTCTTCAGTTCTTCCATAGAAAGAACCTAATCTGATGATTCAGCCTGAAGTCCCCTTTTCAAACATCTCTATCTCCTTCAATGGCTAGTGATAAATGGCTGGTGATGTTTCTTTGCCTACTTGTGCCAGCCAGCCTGTGGCGTCCTTAACACCAGTGTAGTCAGGCTGTTGGGCCTCTTAGGTAGAAGTAGTCAAGAAGTGAAAGGTAAGGAGGGTATCATTTCTCCCTCCAGGAGGCCTGCAGCAATTAAAATAAAATAAAATTTTATACCCAGCAAAACTCTCTTTTAAGTTTTATGAAAAATAAAAGACAATTACAGACAAATTAAATCTTAGAACAAGACCCTCATCTAACCCTTTTCCTGTATAACCCTTAGCAGGTATTTTAAAAATTCTTTCATAGCTGCCTGATCTGCAGTACCTGCCTCTCCTGTAACTTAAAAAAATTTCCACATCTTATAGCTTTTTGAAATGTGTGAGCCAGCCACACTATAGCTTTTTGAAATGTGTGAGCCAGCTTGCACTAGCTGAGAGGGGTTTAACATTATCCTAACCCTGGGTAATGCGACCATAAATTTCTCTGGCTTCCAGCTTCATAACAATGATGTCTACTGTGCTTTTTTTTTTTAATCAGTCCTCATCTCATGAATCCAGAAACTTAGCTGCTTTTCCATCTTTTCCGTAGCTTCATCACTCATAGATGTTACTTTAGCACTTTTCCAAGTAGACTCATGTCCAGGTCAGGATTTCCTCTTCCTTTTTCTGAATGTACTGCATTGTTGATTTATTAGCATTGACCTTATAGCCAACAGCACTGTAACTCATGCCTGAATGAACCTTCTCTAACATATACTTTCTCCATAAGGCAAATCACAGCTTTTTTTGCACTTAGTAACACAGAATTTCAGCACTATGCTTGGGGGCCATTTTAAACAGCAAAATCACTCCGAAAAGCACAAAAATGCAGAAAACGTGACACTAAATAGATCACAAAAAGGACACTTGTATACTATATGAGTGCTGAAATAAGAAGGCAGAGTGTCACCTTGTTCAACCTGCACTGGGTTCACATGCATCAGGCAACTCACATTTTTCGCTGTCCTGCACAAGTTCATGAATTATCATGAAAGTGCTGTGAGGAGTGATTTCGGGGATACAAGTAAATTTTAATGAGTAGACAAATTCACAAATAAGCTCTCTGTAAAACATGAGGACCAACTGTTCAACTAAAATATTGCACAAAAATTTCATGAAAATTGGAGAACTGCTCAGAATTAAGGCATGCTGAGGTTCTTAGGTTGCTCAGGAGGAGAGTAAACATACTGATTAATTTTAAATGTTTAAGTTAAATGTTCATGAAAAGAATAAAAACATTATGTTTCAAAAGAATAAAAAGTGTGTTTTAGTTCAGTCATAACCACAAGATGTCATTTTATACCCATCAGAGTAGCAAAAATTAAAATCAGATCACATCAAGCATTGGTGAGAGTATTGGCAAACAGGAACATATATATTGCTGGTGGAAGTGTAAATTGATACAACCATTTTGATAAAGTTTGTCAATACCTAAGAAGGCTTATGATATGTATTTTGAAATGCGGTACCCAGAACGGAACGGACTACTCCACACGCGAATCAATTAACTCAGGGCAGAGTGAACTCTTGCTTCCTATGACTTGAGGCAGATTCTAACTTTGCACTCACTTCACGACAGTCACATTCCAAAGTGTCAACAGAAACTTTTAGATATATTGCCAAGCCAGAGCTTCCTCAATCTATGATTGGAAAGGCAAGGTTTTAGACCTAAAAATAGGCATTCCATTACACCAAGTGGTCTGCCTCTATCTGCTACCACCTACTTCATCCTCTTAATTTTGCCTCCACGGCTCCTGTGATCAGGTATCCAGGAAAGGCAAAGGGAGCAAAACTTACGTGTGTGAAATGCCATGCAGTCCTGATGGGAGGTCTTCTCTTTGCCATATCATCCTCTCCCACTTTTCACCCAGGACGTGAAAGTGGGACTTCTAATATATTTTAAACCCCAGATTAGAAATTGTTTTAAAATTCGGGTCCAAAGTTCTGGCTCTTGTTAACAACACCTACCCTTTCAGACATGCAGAGCTACATGACCTTGGTTTGTGCAAAAACTCAGGCACCTCTAGAGCAATGAAAACAGCATCAGAGACCACTGCAGGCTTGGCAATGTCAGAGGGGGATGGAGTTTGGGCAGAGAGGAGAAAAATTCACTCACGGCCAGTCCCTGGTGTCAGCCTTTACAACATCAGTTAGGCAATGGTGGGTGAGAGCAAGTGCTAAATCATCTAGAAGATTCTTGGAGGTTCTTTGATGGAGATAATCCAAATAGAACACAGCTTAAGCCACCAGAGACAGAAGAAAACAGAGGGGAGGCATGGGACGAAAACAGGAGGATGAAGTAAACCACATACTGAACGATTAGACTCTCCCCGGTGCCGTTCCCCACCATGATCCCAGAATACCTGTACAGTCACGTTCCCCTGTCAGGACATAGAAATATTTTCCTCTTAAGAAACTTGAATGGTCCCAGGTATTCAAATACTACCCTTTGGGAACCCTAACAAGAAAACACTAACTTACCATCCGATCTCCTTAAAGAGAGAGAATTCAGTCAGTTTTTTTAATTGAAGTACAGTTGACTTACAATAGTCAGGTGTTGTTCAGGTGTACAACATAGTGATTCGATATTTTTATAGATTATACTCCATATAAAATTATTATAAAGTATTTGTTATACTCTATGTGCTATACATGAATGCTCTTTTTTTGAGAATTTAAAACATTTTTATTGGGACCCTCAGAAAGACATAACTTTTAAGTTGTGACCCAGAACAATGCTTACAAACACACAAACAGAACTGAAATCAACGTTACATGAAACAGTGTTAATCTCTACTAAATGCATTCTGATATTTTCTATTTTATTCTGTGAAATTCCATTCTATCCCATTCCATCCCAACCCCATTCTATTCCATTCCATTGTTTCTCTTTTGTAAATTGTTGGTTAAAAATACATGAAATTGATTTCCCAGCCCTTTGGCCCTCAGTTTGAAGAACACTAGGTTAAACAAAAATGAACATTCGCTTACCCTGACTCTCAAATTTATAACTAATCATTATACATCGTCAATGTTGTTTTATGCATGAGAATGGACAATAGCCATTCAGATCCTTGAGGAAGGCTGATAATATGAAAGAGAGGCCAAATGGGGAGAGAAATGTGTGTGTGTGTGTGTGATGGTGGTAAAATTCTTATATACCATGAAAAGAACTAACAGTAAGAGTCTAAAATTGATACATAAAATATTAGAACATAAACACATTATTTACAAATATAGAAATAAATGCAAGAAGAAATCTAATTTGGTTACTTCCAAGAAGTAGGACTGGTGGATGGAAAAGATATAGAAAAATGGACTGCTATTTTTCAATAAAAGCTTTTTAGTACCCTAATTTTTTAAGCTATGGACAATATCACTGACAATATCATTTAATTGTGAATCTTACATATTTCAACATTTAGTTGTATTGCAGGAAAATTTTGTCATGGGTTTCAATAGCACTATTTCCACCTCTCTCTTTTCCCTGTTGCACCATACATGCAGACCCTGACGCTCATTGACTTTATCTAAAGCACCCCTCCTGGTTCAACCTATATCCCCTGTCAAGTACTGCCCCTGGGGTAGGATTGCGTGGAATTATGTATGCAATATTGCACATACCATTTCAACTGTATTTTCTTTTCTGCATTCATTTACAATTTAAACTATCTCAAACCAGGATAAAAAGTTGTATCATCCATTGAAAGCATTTAAATGATAATGAGGCCAAGAAAGAAAACATTGGGGGGATTAGAGGCACCTTTTCTTTCCTGGTGGTCTCTAAATATGTAGGTGATTGTAAATTTACATTTCTTCTTTGGGGGGAAGTTGTTTTCTTTGAACCAGCCCAAGCACATGGACCTCTCATGTACCCATCAGGAAACTCAACTTGCCATCTGTCTTGCAGTAATATTGGGGAGGACATTAGTTACGAACACGCTGGCAGCCCCGATTCCCGAATGCTTTTCACTTAATAAACATTTTGAAACAGACTTCTTGGAGAACAGCACAACAGCCTCTCCAGCAGCTTTCATGGTATCCCTCAATGGTTATTTTTGCTCCTCCATCGAAAAACGACAGCATAGAGGGAGGAGGGGGAACACGGACTCCTCCTGGGGTGAGAACCCTTCTTTAACATTGCCAGAAGCTCTCGCAACAGCTGTGCCCATTGGAAGACAACATCAACTTGTGCGACCTGCCCAGGCTCATCAAATGATGAGGGGAGGGATCAAGTTGTAAGCAGCCTCGCAAATGGTGGCTTGGATTATTTTGCAGGAAAGAACTGAAATGAGCCATCTGCCTTCTTTTCCCCTCCCTGTAGAGACAGGAGCCTTTGGGAATGTCCCAAATCCTGGGTTAAAAATCAATCCTGAGAATTCCGGGCAAAAGAATATGGCAGTGCCACCTTGCCAAGTGATTCCATTAGAGAGGTAATGGATGATAGCTAGAGCGTCACCTGCCCCAGATCAGGCATGGTTAAAGGAACTAGTACTAGGCTGGAAATCAGGACAGCTGGTTTGTGATTCTCCTCTGCACTCATTCACTGCATAACCTAACGTGGAGCCATTCGCGTCTCTAACAGCCTCCACTTCCTCAGCTGAGCGACAGGGACACTAACAATTGCTCCACCTTCCTCGTGGACGATCAGCAAGTTACATTAGAAGGCATGAGGAAGCACTTCATGGAAAGCACAGGGTCTTATGCAAGGGGGATCATTAAAAAGATCTTTAATATAAAATTTGAGATGAATGAAGATTTATCTCTGGGACTAAGGAGAACAGAGCCCAGACTGCAAATTTCTTTTTCCGGTAGTGCCTATAAAGGCAATCACTGGGTAGACTCCTCCCCCACTCACAGCCCAACTGCCTCCCTACTCAGGCCTCTCACTTCCTGTCCCTCAGGGTGAAACTAACCACCTTCTTCACCTCCTAGTCCCACCACCAATACAGTATCTTTTCCTTTATTCCCCCTCTCGTGACTCCCAGAAAGTCAGCCACCATCTAGTCCAGAGGCTGTCAGTTCAGATGATGGAAGGACCAGGTAAGTGACATAAATGAGTGAACCAGCCTGGGCGTGGGAAATGTGGCCAGGCAGAGATGACCTACACCATCTAAGGGCCACCATTATTCAGCTCCTGAAATTGCCGGGTCTTCAAGTCTTTCAAGAGAATATGGAAATCTGGAGTTGTGTGAGAAATCTTTGAAGGTTGAAAGTTAACCAGCAATATTTAAATGTTTGAATCATCATAGGGCCAAACCAGAAGCATTTGTGCATGAGCTGAAGGTTTGCAACCTTTGATCTAGGCTAACTCTTGTATTTTTACAAGTACAAATTCTCAAGCCCTAAAAAACAGCATAGTGTAGTTCAAATACTATGTACTTGGAGTCAGCAAAGACCAGGGCTTAAATCTCTCATCAGCACCTAATTTGCCATATGATAATTTGAGTAAGAGTCTTAATTTTTTGAACCCCAATTGCCTCAACTGTGAAAGGGGATAATTATATATCCTCTATAAATGTTCTAGAGAAAATAAACAAGATCACAGATAATACATGAAAATCACCTGGTACATAATAGGCACCCAGTAAGTGTCTCCTTTTCCCTCAAGGTCAACAAGTTAATGGTATTATGAGGCAAGAACCCGTAACCTTTATCTCCTGAATCCAACTTGTTTTTCCCCCCACTGTATCCCATGGTTCCCTTGCTTGGAAAGCTCTCTTTTTCAGAGATATGAGGTATGATTCACCCTGGAAACTGAGCATAGGATTAGCGCTCTAGACACCTGCTTTCTGATTTACTTCTTTTCCCATGAACAAGCCCCATCAACCTGTGTAGGTCTCATTTATTTTCTCTGGAACAAAAGTGACAACCACTGTAAAATGAGACAATAAATCTGTGTTACATTGCTCTAAATTGTAGTAGGCCCATCCGTGAAACCCAAATGCCTGTGAGCCTGGGATCAGCCTCTGATTTGACATTCCGATGCCTAAGGAATGTGTTTTAAAATGTAGGTTTTATTATTATTTAGATGTGGTGAGGCCAACAGATCAGGAGACAATTGCCATTGAAAAGATAGTTTGTTTGTAAAGAAATAAAATAAAAGCTTAAAAAATGTTCATCTTTATCCAAAAAGTGATCTATAAGAAGATTTAGACTACATATTAATTAGCAGAGAGGTGAATCAAGTTGAAATAATATGGAACATTATCAACATATTTACTAATAAACATTGAGTATTTTTTAAGTTAACTTTTTTTTAAGTTAATGTCTTATAATTTCCTAGCTTCTCCAAAGTAGACAAGCTTTATGCTATTGTTGCAATTTGTCCTATATCAGTTAACAGATTTCAATACACAGTGGGTACTTACTAAATATGTGATAATGATTATTAATTTTAATTAAAGCTGTTGAATTTTTTTAAAAAAGAAAATGCAGTTTGTTACTCACAGTCCCCAAGGTGAGGGAGCTTGCCACACCACGCAGGGCCACACAGGGAAGCACCAGGGTTGACTGGGAGGCAGAGGGAGTGAGAAAAATTAGGCAAGAGGCTTTACTGTAGTTTCTGCAGGAAGGAACAAGCAAGGCAAGGAAAGTGGGTTTAAGCGTGGCTAGTTCGAAAAATTTCAGTGGGCTCTGAGGTATAGAGATTGTTTCTAGTTGTCTGGTACCTCGCCATGGTGATTAGGTGATTAGGGCAGGGGGGATAGTGAGCTCCTGAGAGCCCATAAAGGAAGTGGTTGGGGAATGGGCTCTGGATTGGTTGGTTTGCATATGAAAGTTGTGCTTATAGACAAGTCCTTTACTTTGTCTAGTGATTGGCTACCCCTGTGAGCAGCAGTCTCTCCTGGGTCAGCAAGGTCCCAGATGTCAAAGCATTAGAAATACAGAAAATACAAAGGCACGATTAATACAGAGTATTTTCAAACCAGGGGGTATTTGCCCCCTCCACACACCCCTGGAAAGATATCAGAATGTCAAGGAGGAAGTTTCCATTATAGGCTCACAGAATAAGAAAGAGGGAGGGTGTATGACTAAAATCCTCCACTGGGAAAGGACACGTGCATAGGAACAGAAGAAGAGAAGGTCAAGGTGCTCAGAGAAGAAAGGCAGCAGGAGATCAAAGCACCCATGAGCTCAAGGAAGGGTCTGGCATTCTGCTGAGATAAAAAAAAGTTGGCAAGGGGGGTGGAGGTCCAGGTAAACATGGTCCATGGCCTTAGTCTCTAACATCTTGGATACTCTTTCTAAGGCTAAATGAAGCCCCACTCTTTCTGAGCAGAGAAAATTAAATTTGAATACAGAGATTGCAATGGAATAAAGATGATTCTGCTCGAGTGCGTTGACCTTTATTAACCATTTCATCAGAATTTCTGGAGCATGAATATGTGTTAGGTGTCCTCTGCAACTGTTCACATGAGGAAGGATCCTTCTCTTCTGGCTCAGGTCCAAGCCATCATCCTCAAGCATCCCGAGATGGGGAAAGCAAAATCAAATCCATGGAGTTCTGAAATCTAGTTAGAGAATAGTTGTAGGAGACAACGAAAATAGCAGTCAAGCAGCATAAATCTCCAGAGAATACTGTTTTTCTTCCTGTGACTGACTGAAAAAACAATTACATTTCTCAATATTCCTCCAATTGAGACTTGGATTCAGGGCTAGATAACATATAAATTGCTGGTTTGAGGCTCTTCTTTCAGTTGGACTAGATAATCAGGAAAGAATAGTTAGGCACACATATGCAGATCCATGCTTATATGAAAAGCTTTTACAAACAGAGTATCAGGATGTTCAACTTTCACTATTTAAGAAAAAATATTTTATTTGCAAGAAATAGAAATACAAAAGCATAACAATTTCAGTTCATTTTTTTCCAAACTAAATACAAGTATCCTACAAAGCATTTACTTTTTTTTGGTATTTACTTAGCTATGATAAAGAATAAAAAGCCATAAAAAACAGCATGATATGACAGATAATAGATTCACAATGTATTCAGACTTAAACACTGCTGGTCTGTATAACGTTGTCACCAGAGAGAGGAAAGCCCAGCCTTTCAGCAGAGACATTAAAGCTCATGGTTGCTTATAGTGCAGAGTCTGCTCAGCATTGTTTAAAAAGGGTCGCTCACAATTTGTCAGAGAGTGCTGGTGTTTTTCATAGACTCAGAAAGTGTTTCATCTGAAAGGGAGATTTGCTGAACAGCATAGGCCATGGGTCCATGGTGCAAAAAGTTCATTGTTCTCAGCCAGCTGGTGAGTAAGGAAGAGGAGCAGAGAAACAGCTAAAACCGCTGGTGTTGCTTTTCCAGGACGCAAAGGCTGCTAGCTGGAACTCACAGAGGATTGGATGAACCGGACAGGAGATGAGCATCTCCAGCATGAGGCAAAAACCTGAACTTTGCACAGCAGGGCCAGCCTAGGGAATAGGCACTGCATGCCCTACCCAGAGGACCTTCAAAGTTTAAAGCGTGTTCATGCAGAAAGAGATCCACAAATTGCTGCACTCTCCATATCACTTAGCTGTTTATCCACCTATAGTAATTAGTTGCCCTTGTTTTCTCTTTCTATAAAATTAAGACTTATTTAGCACAGCACCCAGCATCTAGTGGGTGCTCAAGCATTATTATTTCCCTTCCTTCTAGAAACCAAGACAAAATAAAGCATTCCCAGATTTTATGTTGCCCAAAAGGACAAAACGGAACAATACCTAGTCTTGTCCTGTGGTAGGTGCTGACCCTTTGTCCACGGAGACATGGAGCCTTAATCCTCAAATGCGTCAGGTTCCTCTGAGCTGAGAAAATGTTCTGCTCTGAGGATTTACAATACCTTTAATCCCGGCTGGCCATTTTCTGATGTGATTGCACCTCTGCAAGATGGGATTTTTCCAAATGGACATAACTCTGTTCCTTTTCTCCTGATGTGCAAATCTGATCATGGCTCACTTTTAGGAAACCATTTTTGAGCCTTTGGAAAAAAGTTCCTTTTCCCATGTCCACCTCAGTCTAGTACCACAAAGCTGTATATAAAATCTCTCAGCCCCTAGGTAGTTCTCAGGCATCCTGGATTCAAATATAAGGCACATGTAAGGCACAAACGAGTGTCCAAGATGAGGGAGGAAAGTGTGTGCGAGTGTGCGAGTGTGTATGTGTGCGCGTGCCTGTGCAAAAGGAAGAGAGAGAGGGAGAGGGAGAGAGAGGAAAAGGAGAGAGAGAGAGAGCTGGCACATGGGTCTTTTGAAGAGCTATTGATTAATGAAGCTTCCTCAGCCCCCTTCTTCCCCAATAGTCACTAGGGCCTTCTGCAACACTCTTCCTTGGGAGTGAATGACTGACTCAAATGAATGAATGAATGAATGAAAAATCTGAACTCTGTCTCTGGCTGCTTCACAGCCCCCTACTCTCTCCTGCAGCTGCCCTCCCAGAGGGGCTTATGCGATCACGTCTCCTAATTGTCTCAGCTGAAAAGCATTCAAAGAAGATGATTCGGACCAGGGCACCACCTGCTACTGGTCTGTCTCACAGGTCCTGCCTGCACCGCAAGCAGGAGAGCTGGTGTCTGTAATAAAGGTTTCTCAAAGACTGGATTCAACAGAACCGAATTAGTGACAAGAGCTCTTGGCAGAGAAGGGGGAGACTAATGCCTTCTCCTCCGTCTCCCATCTCTGCACGTTAGCAAGGCCAGCACGGATGCTCCGACTCGACGGGGAGAGGGAGGTCTCTGCGTGTGCAACGTGCTCACGTGACACGTGTGTTCGGAGGCGCTGGCCCCGAAGGGCCTCTGATCCATGTCTTTTGCTTGGTGTGAGGACATAGGAGGAAGGAGGCACAAAGTGCTAAAAACATTTTAATAAAACACCTCTGTCAAAAATTCTGGACACTGACTCACTGCCAGAATAAAGGTGAACCAATTCAAGACTCCTGCTCCAAGGGCACACAGCCCTCTCTCGGCATTCAGGCTAAACCGAGAGATTTAGGAAGAAAAAAACATGGTATTTATAGTTGGTTTGTAAATAAGTTGAGCTGAAAGCTGCTTTCACAATCTACAAATTAGGTCTTTAAATCAAAATCATTTATATTCATAAAAAGGTTATCTAATTTTGCCTGTACTGGTGTCAAACCTCATCCCCACCTCCTGCCCAAAAGGAGCAACCTAGTTCAGCTGTCAGATTCTTATATAACACTCCCTTTATGTGAGCTAGGCTCCAGAGTCCTAACACTTCACAGAAATCCTTTCTTAAACCTGGCACTGAGGCCTTTCATTTACAGTATCCATTTCTAAGTGCAAAGTCAAGAACTGTGAATAGAACTTCACTGGGGGGTCTGGGTTACTCAGGTCTCATCCAGTAAAAAAGTACGTGTTCTCTGAACTTTTGCAAGACATCTCCTCCACTAAGCTAATCAAAGAAAGGAAAGAGGAAAAGCTGTTGACATAATGAAAAATATATTAATATGTTTATCATTAACATTGATTCTTTACGATTGATGGGTTGTGCTAACAGTCTCTTATTTTCCAAAACTGAGGTTCAGAAGCCAAAAGGCTGCCACTATTTGACATCTTCAGGGCTAACCAGGTATTACTGACTCATCTACGGGATGGCTCTGGGGGAGGGAAACAAATCCATTGACATTGTGGGATTAACCCTGGAAAAGAAAAGGTGCACACGCCCATTAACTATTTGGAACCAATCTGGTATTATCCAACTCTTCTGCATCCTCTTGACTCCATTACATCCTCCTAAAGGGATAACTGTTTAGTTCCCCTTACTCGCCCAAGCAAGGAGTGGAGGGCAGAGGTCTTTCTCATAATAGCAGCAATTGGTCCTTGGATCCCTTTAAGATGGCCATTTGAGCTCTCAGGCTGATGTCCCTGGTCTCTAGACACAGATTCAGTTGTGGGAAGAACGGTTTCCCAGAGATCAAGCCCTGCCGTATGGAGGGCTGGAGACGGTGATGTCAAGCAAGGGTAGGTCAGGGAGGAAATAAAATCCTCAAGGCACTAAAGACAGGCGCTAGGAGTTTGCTGCCCTCTTCCTTCTCCCTCCTTATTCAGAAGAGCTGGTTTTCTACTCAGACTAATCCAGGAGACTTAAAAATCCGATCTGGTTCCAGTGCGTCAGGTGGGGAAGATGACCCATTCTCACTGACATACAAAAGCTTGCCTTTCTCATCGTCCAAATACTCCTTGAGTTAATTCTATATTCTTACCTTCTTAGCCGCCCTCTCCCTCCCCCCACACACAGGCTGCCCGTGTCTGATAATTACATGACAGTTTAAAGAGAGGGATGGGTCAGTCGTGGCCCATGGTTAGCAGACACCAGCCAGGCCCAAGAGGGTCTAGAGCAGAAGAGAAGGAGAGGAGAAGGTAGAGGGAAACAGAAGCGGGGCGCATGCTAGCATCCTTCCTCCTGCACAGCCCAGCCGGTCTCAGCCCTCCCTGGCCAACGGAAAGGACAGCAAGGGGCATGCAGAGGACCGAGAGGGCTGCCAGGACCACTGCAGTCCTGATCCAGCTCTACATCAGGGCTAAGAAGATGAATTTGGCCGCCTCCCAGCCAGAACTCTCTCCATCACAGTAGGGAGAGAGGAATCACTGACGGTGAGCCCCGAAGGTACCAGATCTGCTTATGAGGTCTGACGGCAAATGCTAATGACACCAAATCCTGTGTCTGCTATGGAACAGAAGGCCCAGGTGTGGCTTAATCTCTCCTAAGTACAGGTTCCAATGACAATGTAGATGAGAGACAGAAACGGAGACAGAGAGAGAGTTAAAGCTGAGGGTGCTTCAGCTACTACTAAAAATAAAATACAAAACGTGAGCAAATTTCTTACACGAAATCTTTTACAAGCTAGGGGAAAACATTTAAGGGGAGTCTTCTACATTATACAGTAAAAAGTCAATTTCCATTTCCTATTTGTAGGAAAGAGGAAAGTTTTTTTAAAACTACAAAAGTTACTTTTAATCATTAAAAAAAATAAGAGTAGGTTGGGGGATTAGGTCGTGTCTCTTTGGGTGAGCTGCAAAGTAGCCAAACCTGACTATAAAAGGTAAGACTGGATACACAAATGTCACCTACTCTGACCCCAGGAACAGGCCTCAGGCTCACCTCCTGTGTTGAAGCAGAAGAGGAGGGGGAAAGCAGAAGTGTCAGGGGAGGTGGAGAGAGACAAGCTAGCAGGGTTGTCTGAAATGCCTGCTGTCAGGGACAGGGCTTCCCTTCCCTGTTATGGGTATGGGACAGAAAAAGCATCTATCCACAGAGCCCCAGACATGAGCAAGGCACTGCTCCAACTTTCCCTCTGAGTTCATTCTACAGGAGGACACACGCTTAGGGAGATTTCCCAACTATAATTATAGGGCTCCAGCAAAAAAGAACAGAAAGCAAAACATGGCCTGGAAGGATTGGGGATCCCAGAGCCTAGGGTGCCCTCCTCGCTCCAAAGGCCAACAGAAGACTTTGCTAGCTTGGAGGGAGGCGTCCGGATGTCTTCAGTGTGGTTGCCCAGGGAAGCCTCAGCAAGCTAATAAATACTATTTACAAATGGGGAGGAGAAGCCAAGGAGGCAGAACTAGGGGCGTGTGGGGACACAGATTGTGGAGAAATCCTACAAGCAACATGATGGGGCAGGTTTGCCTGGAGTAGAAAAGCCTGATTCCTTCAGGCATTGCACTTGCGGCCTGAGAGTACGAAGGGGACGCCTCGCTCCAGCTCCAGTGCCGGAGGACAAGTCAGTGGGGGCTCAGCAGCGCAGAGCGGCAGGAGAGACCCAGGCTGAGCAAGGCAGGACGTCAGTCAGTGCTTTGCCAGATTCCAACAGGCATCCTGGTATTTCTGTGGCTCGAGCTGGGGGTCTCGAATGAACAAGAGTCAGCTCTTCTTCAAAGAGGTGGTCACACCCACCCCGGTGAGAAGCAGGCAGTATCTTTTTGGCACTGTCGGTAGAAACAAGCCTGCTCGTCCCAGCCCTGACCCTAAGATAATTTCCTATGGCAGTAAGCAACAGGGAGGGAGAGAGGCGGGGAGGGACGTGGGACCGGGGGAGGCGCTCTCTCACCGTGGGTGGAAATCCCAGGCTGTCCTCGCATCCAAAGCCATGACTGCACATCCAGGTCTTCGGTCAAGATCGGGTGGCAAAAAGGAAAAGCTTATGACAAAGGCGGTTTGGAGACATAAAGGTAGAGTGAGGAGATAGAGGGAGGTGGCGACGGTCTCTTTAAAAGGTGGCGTTCACTCTTCTGTCGAGTTCTACAACTTTTAGTGTTTCATTCCCCTCCAGTTTGGTGCTGACCCTGTAAAGGCATCAGAAGGAAAAAGAGGTCTTACTACCAACTGCCTCATGCTCGGTAGGATGACACAATCATTCCATGACTGCGACTCTGCAGGCTGGCTCAAGCATACTTCTCGTCCTCTCCCCTGTTCCCAAAGTCTCCCGCTACCAGCCTATCCGTCATCCACATTCCTGCCTCTAGCCTCATGCCAAAGGAGACATTCCAGCCCAGAGGATAAACATGGCAGTTTGATGCTGATTTGTTGTACATTGCTTTAAATGATTGTATTTCTTGAGGATGGTTAGTTACCCCTATGCTAAACTCTGGGAAGGAGAAAATAAAAGGATAAAGACTGATCCTTGGTCTAGAATAAAGATTTTTTTAAAAAATCTAGATAAAGATGAAATCTTTATAAAGATTAAAAGATTCTAGATAAAGACTAAAAAAAAAAAAAAAAACACCCAAACTAACTTGAAATAACAGTAAATATATAACAGAAAATAAGTACATTATTAAATTATGTAACAGCCTAGAAAGTCTCTAGGCATTCAGAGGAGGGCTATGAGGGCTCTGACATCAGGAAGACATCCCAGAACAAGAGGGATTTCAATGGGGCCTTGAAGAGCTGAGACAAGAGGAGAGAAGATTTGTGTCATGAGTCAAGTAGTCGAGCAGCTGAGTCTTCTCTACTCCCAGTGGCAGCTCCACAATTCGCTAAAATAGGAATAATAATAATAATAAAAATGTCTAACCTCTCCAAGTATTTCAAAGGATTTACTGTATATGTCATATTTACATAGTGCTTGAAATAATAAGCGCTATAAATAATAATAATAAAGCACTATATACATGTATAATATAATATAAACATATAATAGTATATATAATTACAAACTTTCCCCTGCAACATTAGGGGAAGAAAACTGAAGAATGTGCAACAAAATCTTTCCCACTTGCATTGGAATAGCATCATTTCTGGGAGGCACAGAGGCAGAGTTCAGCTAGACCACGAACCACACCACGTATAACCAGGATTGGATGCAGACGCTCCTTCCCGTGCCATTTGGTGTACCCAGGTATCTCCCCAGCATGATAACAGTGCCCAGCAGTTGTACAAGCCTTCGTGTTTACACAAGGACTGTTCCTCGTAACTATCTAAAGGAAACACCTCATGGAGAATTGGAGACAAATGTATGTTATTTTCAATATGGAAACACATACATGCACAGTGCCTCTCGAAGTGTCCTTCAATATTAATATGTAATTATAACTATATAATTATAATTAATGCATGTTTATTTACGTATAAATCATAAAACTACATACTGACATGTAGCATGACATATATGTATCTCTAGTTGGAAGGAAGCTGGGGAGTGTCTTGAGGCTGCATTTGCATAGCAAGTACACTGCTGTTACTGGATGGTATGTTTACTTGCGAGGCTTTGAGGGAGGAAGGGAGTCAAGCCCTTTCCCCCGATTCTTGGAGCCACCACTGCCAGCTCCCCAGTGGCGCAGCAGACACGGGGCCAGCTCACACCAGGTCTCTTCCCCAATCTCTGCTAGGGGCAGCTGTTCACAAGCAATAGACTCTCCAGAGTCCGGGTGCTGGAAATAGGTCTTGAAAAAGCCGAGGGTTGGACCAGGCCAGTGGGAAAGTCTGCACCCCACACTGCATGTTGCTGACGCATAGCCCATCGTCGGTGCCTTAGAGGAGGTGAATCTGTATCTATTTGACTCACAAGTGCTGCTGCAGCTCCAACAGCACTGACTTCTCCAGGCTGGTCTCATTTGATATAATGAAATGGGGAAGATCCACGTCAGGCCTAGACTCCAGCCCTGATGCCCTGAGCAGGGAGGAACCTCCGTCCCAGCGCCCGAGCTCCCCAGCCGAGGCCGAACTGGACGGCTCCTCCAGGGGAGAATGTTCCTCATAGATCAGCAGGTTCCTGGATCTCACTGCGAACAAAGCAAAGTAGCAGGTGTTACGAGAGACCACAAGGGTACATCACATCCCCTCCCTCGATGCCCAGGGCTGGGAGCAGATGACAATTCATGGGTTCTTGTTGCCCAGGACAGAGGGTGCCAACTGGAGTTGGCTTTCTATAAAGGCTTCAGGATTTCAGAGTTTTGTGCATTGAAAAATGATACCAATTATAAAAAGTCTGGAAGAACAATAGAAAAGCAAATAAACAGGAAGCATACTGCTACCCCACTGCTTTGAAAATAAAACTCCCCTCCATGCCCCACCCCCAACCATCTGGGGGAAACAATTCATGGAGAATAGGAGTCAAATACTTGGAGAGGTCCAGACGCAGCTAAAATAAGCATTCCCAGTGAGTAGGTCTTGCATAGGGAGAAGGTAAAAGGGCAGAAAACTGTGTTTTCATTTAAAACTGGAGAGAAGGCACATAGCCAAAGTCATAAATCAAACAACGGAGACATTCTCTTTTGTTTTATAGGATAGTTGCATAGCTAGATGGCTCGTAGCAAGTTTCTACAACAGAGAAACTATGCTCCCATTGGCTTCCAATTAAATTTAGAGATACATTCCCTTAGGGAAAAAAGAATTTCCCAGGAGACCAATGAAATTATTTGGTTGAAATGCTAGCCTTTCTGTCATATACGTGGCAGGGATACACCTACCTCACAAAGACCACGGATCTTTCAGAACCACAAAATTATGCCTACTCCCCAAATCCAGTACCCCCTAATTCCACCCTTGTTCTTACTAGTGTATCTATTTTATGATCCCTACATATCACCTCTTTATTTCCTACATACTTAAGAGAGATCATTGATCTGGGTGAGAATATCACTTCTGACACCTGATTCTCCAAATTTTCTAAATCTTAGGCATCATATTTTGTAAGACAGGCTGATTCTTTAATTTCATTTTACAGATGCTTACTATGGTCGCATACAATTCCACTGAGTTGAATTCCTTGAAAATGTCATGGAAAACTTAATGCTCTCTCCACTCCTTCCCCCCAAATGCGCATCCCTGCCCCTTATCAGAACTCAAAAAGAAGACATCAGAATTTGCCAGGGAACACAGTCTAGAGTAGTAGTTTGCAAACTGTGCTCTGCTGAGCTCTAGAGAATTCCGAGGGGTGTCTCAGCCCAGTGGGTGAGTGCCACAAGGGGAGACCCAGCAGCCTGGGCACCAGACACCTCCATGGCTCTCTTCCTCCCTTCAGTGGAGAAGTTACACTTTTACCAGTTCTTAAAAATTAGACTTTCATATGTAAACAGAAGCCAAGAACACTTCCTGCAATGTCTTGGCGGTCACAGCGATGACAGTTAACTGCAGAGTAACTAATTCGGGGGCAGATGCTTGTGTGGGTCTATTCAATGAATGTTTTTTATGGGGGAGAGGGAACAGTGATATTGAATTGCCTTCTCCCAAGGGATGGATATAGATGCATTTTTATGGATAAATGATTTTGAGACCACTGCTCTGTACCCAGGGAAGTTTATCCTATAGCTATTCTAAACCAAGTGGTTTAATAAAGTCTTCCCATCTAAAAAAAAAAAATTACACTCTCACATAAGACTTCTTTCAGAAAGTTAAGCCTGAGAAATGAAAGAGAAAAGAAACAAGACACCCCCCAAGTTGCTGAGTGCTGTCTTACCAACGGAGGCTGTGTAGGGCTCCTGCATGGAATGCTGGTTGGGCAGGGCCGTCTTGGTGGCGGAAGGATAGGGCCCATAGCCCTGAAAGAAGGTGCCGAATGCAACGGCAAAGCATAACACAACAACCTGCAGGACGAGGAGAGAAAGTGGAGAGCCGTCAATTCCGAGATCCACAGAGCAAACCTTTACACCTGCAACACCTGGGAGGTTCAGGAAGACAACTCCCCTCCATCAGGCCAGCAGACCGTACGCAGTCAATCACCATCACATCATAGTGGAGAAACAGCCTTGGAGTGAGCTGCGTGGTCCCTCGAACCCCCCAGCACTTGGACGTGGCAAGCTGGGGAGAGACTGGAGATTGGGGAGTGGGCCGGGGCAGTGATGGCGCTGTCCCTTCAGGAAACTCACCATGAGGCAGGTGCCAGTCTGCGTGCCAGCCAGCTTGCAGGTGCGAGAAACCTTGCCCATCACCAAAGTCTGAAGCTTCTGCAGCTGCTGCAGGAGAGTTCTGCAAACACAACAAATCAAAGCCATGAAGGGCGTCTGAGAGACAAGAGAATGCTTGTGGGTGATCTCTGCCCCAGGCTCCTGGGAAGCTGCTGTGGCTTTGCGTCTGAATTTGAACACAGTACCAAGAAAAAGGTTCCTCTGGTGAACACACGTACACCACTGTCTTCCAGCACCAGAGTCGCAGAGCTTACGGGGCTCAGAATCCGCCCACATGAGCAGCTTGTCCATTCTGTGCTGTTCTGAGTAAGTCATCTCTATGCCCCAAATCATCCCTGATAATCCCGGGATTTGTTTGTCAGCCATTGAGAAAAAAAATAAGCAAAAATTGGCTGGTGATGGTGAACCAAGGAGAATCCGTTCACCCAAGAGAAGAGAAACGTTGAAGAAGATGCAAGAAAGGAGAAAAGCATGAAGAAGACGATGCCAGGCAGAGAACAAGTGGAGGGGTGGCCAGAGGAGATGGCTGTGACAGGAAGGGGTAGCAACATCTCTGAGCAGCAAGTGCTCAGATGGCAGATCTGAAGAGAGGGAGAGAGACGGAGAGGAAAACAAGAATGGCGGGGAGGCAAACAGCCATGAGCACCTCAGGCCTGTGGTACTTGAAGGCTCACAGCACCTCCATAGGCAGAAATGAAGCCCAAATATGAATCGGGAGCAAAGAAGCCTGCTCAGCTGGACACACCTTCAGAGCCAGGATCTTGGAAGCCATCCTCTGATGCAGACTCTGATATTCCTCCAGGAAAAGACACAGAGCAGGAGCAGAAAAGGAGTTGTTCTCTCCCTGAAATTGAACAGCTGTGCACACCCTTGCAAGGGTGGAGTTTGAGGGTGAGAACGGTATGTTCTGCTCTGTGTGACGTCAGGTCACAGGAGGAGCAGATGGTGAATTTCTTTGCAAATTCTGAACAGTGCGGCCATAGAAAAGGATCCCACAGCACACACTCCTGAATTAGAGCCTTGGGGATGAACTCTGCGTGAGCGGCGCAGAGACTGCTCCTAGCCCCCATCCCTCTTCTCCAAGCCCAGTGCACTCGGCAAGGTGGAGAGGTTTTACAAGCACATGCTTTTTTCTTGGGTCTCAAAGATTTTCAGAAAATTCATGCTGTGATGGAACATCAGAAAGCCAGACAAGTTCACTGAAAAACATCAGCAAATCACTCATTTGCAGAAGAATTCTGGGCTTTGGCAGATAACTTGCCTCCACCATAGCCCATCTCCTGAACAGCTTCCAAGTGCTGGAAGGACATGCAGGTTTTCCCAAATTTGCAGCTTCCCCCGTGACCAGTACCAGCGAAACAGGTTCTCTCAGGTTTAAGCCAACTAAGGACAGGTTGGCAGTAAGACCATTGCTTTGAGCAGTTCAATGGATAAGAGTGGAGGCAGAATTGGAGACCACAGCATGTACAGCGAAGGCTTTCTGAACTCAATGACCCTGTGTGATCCCATCTACACCGTATTTTTACCTTGTACAGTGGTTTTGGTTTTGTTTTTGTTTTTTTAAATTTATTTATTTTTTTTATTTTTTGGCTGTGTTGGGTCTTCGTTTCTCTGCGAGGGCTTTCTCAAGTTGCGGCAAGCGGGGGCCACTCTTCATCGCAGTGCGCGGGCCTCTCACTATTGCGGCCTCTCTTGTTGCGGAGCACGGGCTCCAGACGCGCAGGCTCAGTAGTTGTGGCTCACGGGCCTAGTTGCTCTGCGGCATGGGGGATCTTCCCAGACCAGGGCTCGAACCTGTGTCCCCTGCATTGGCAGGCAGATTCTCAACCACTGCGCCACCAGGGAAGCCCTGTACAGTGGTTTTAATTTAAGCAAAACAAAATCATTCATCCCATTATTTCATATCGTTAAATTCTATTAATATGGAGGTCTTTTTAGTACTTAGTTGTATGTTTTCTTGCTTTATGGTTATCTAGAAGCATAATCACAAGCAGTACAGACTGGTTTATGTTTCTGTACATTCAAGCAACACGTTCTTTAAAAGAGTTTTGTGAGTTACTCAAGGCTGAGAAATACCGATAACGTGATTATTGTAAATTCTACTTTAGGAAATTGTGTCGTTTGTGACAACATGGATCAACCTGGAGGGCATCATGCGACGTGAAATAAGCCAGACAAGGAAAGATAAATACCACGTGGTATCACTGACACACAGAATCTTTAAAAAAAAAAAAAAGTTGAACTCATAGAAATAGTAGACAAGCGGTTGCTAGGAGCTGGGGGTGGGGAAATAGGGAGAGGTTGGTAAAAGGGTACAAACTTTCAGCTATAAGATGAATAAGGTCTGAGGATCTAGTGTAAAATATGGTGACTCTAGGTGATAAAACTGTACCATATAATTGAAATTTGCTAAGAGAGTAGAAATTAAATGTGTTTACCAAAAAATAAAGATAAGGTAAATAGGTCATTAACTTGATGTGAGGAATCCTTTCACAATGTATACATGTATCAAAGCATCACATTGCACACTTTAAATATCTCACAATTTTACTTGTCGATTACACCTCAGTAAAGATGGAAAAAAATTAGAAGTTTGCAGTTAAATGATCGTATGATGCAGCAAGTTTTTTTCCTCATCACACTTTCTTCTCCCAGGACCTCCCAAGAGTGCCCCATTCTTACTGGCTTGCACGGCTGCCTTTTCAAAGCTAAGAGCTGAGTGACACACCCACTTCCTGGGTGAGCGTTCCTTCTGGCAGAGCTGAGATCTAGTGGGCAGTGGCACACATTTTATTGACAACATCCTGTAATGCCAGCCCCAAAGCCCTCTTTGGGTTCTCCCTGCTGTATTTCTGGAACTCGTGGGGAAGATACACAGGTGAGCCATAGATAAGACCTATGCTTGACCGTGTGGCACAAACCTTTTCTCTCATATTCTGGCCTCCTCCTGTGGGTACTTTGTTACCAGCTAAACTACAGAAAGGGGCCTCACTGTTTCCTTGGTGGGCTGCTGAAGAGCCACGTCTGTAATGCTGGCTGCCACTTCTGATGGGCACCTCAACTCCCATGGGGCACCCCGCTGCCTGCACTGGCAGCTCCAAGCTGTTGAAGCTCAATTGTGCTCTGTGCATGGAGGAGTTGGTGGAGGACATTCCTCTATCCAGGCTTCCATTAGACAGCGGATTTCCAGATGTTACCACAGCCATTTACTTTTGCTCCAAATTCTTAAGGTGTTTTTAAAGCAAAATCGCCATTTCCATTTTTACCAACAGTCCCTATTTACGCACAACCTTCCTGCGCCTCCTCCCTGCCCTTTGTCCAGCCTTCAGAGCATGAACCACTGAGAAAACCAATTCCACACAATACTCGGACTCACTCCTCCCTTCCAATTTCTGATTGTGATCACGAGGCCTGGGACCCCTTCCCTAGGATGAAGAGTCTCCCAGGAGGCTCCACAGTCTGTTCTGAAGACAGGCCTCTGACAGGCCAGACACACCTAAACCCCAATGGCATAATGCCTTAGGCTCAAGTTGGGAACCCCAGCTATAGGTGTAAAGTGCTATCAGTTTGGAAGAAGGACCATCTAAGTCTGGCTGGGCGAGCAGGAAGGGCTGTGTCTTTACTAGTGGTGTGGTGCTTTACTTGGCATTCATCAGCACATCCTTTGCAAACTCAAAGACAATTATATTCTGAATCCACTGCAAATGAAAATGGTGGTTTAATGGCCCCTGATTTCCAACAGTTTATAATCCAGCTCTTGAAGATGAGCAAACATGTAGTTCAAAATAGATTTTTCAGTTTGAAATTTTGGTGGAAAGCAACAGGGATTCATAATGCGCTGTTTGCTGCTGCTTCTCCTACTCGGATTAGCGAAGGTGAACTCGCGGGAATGATGACACTCTGAAGGCCCCATCCATCAGCAACAGAGGGATTCCACCCAAGGAAAGCAGGGTAGCTCATCCACTCCCCAAAATCTAAATAGATTTCCATGATGTGATAAAGTCTGGGAAATTCATAGACATTCATACAACAGAAACACTCATTTTTGTCATAAGGAAAGAAAATTGTTAGTGATTGAGTGTCCACTGGCTGAGTTCTAGAACTTCATATACTGAGATACTATGTAAAGGTTTCAAAGACATGTAACCAGTAACTAGAAGACCTAAGATGTAAACCCAAACCTATCTGACTCCATAGCTCACGTACTTTCCAATTCAGCACACCATGGTACCCGAACCTATAACCTAATAAAATTAATGATCAAAAGATTTCTTAGTTAAGTAGATTTTTCTTAAATCCAGTGACATTAACGTCATATTGAGAGAATTCCCTGGTGGTCCAGTGGTTAGGACTCAGTGCTTTCACTGCCGAGGCCCGGGTTTGATCCCTGGTCGGGGAACTAAGATCCTGCAAGCCGCGCAGCGCAGCCCCCCTCCCCCCCAAAAAAGCATCACATTGACAACAGCACAACCAAGAGATGTGTCCACCGTTAAATACGAAAAGATTACAGTGACCAAACTGCAGACAGAAGGGCCACAGTGAATCTGATGGCAGTGAGATACATACTAACAAAGTTTCAGTGATCTGATACAAATAAAAGCAATAGGGTAAAATAAACATTTCCTGGCAGATCTCTGGATATATCAAAATAAAATGCAAATGATGGATAAAAGAATAATAGGTATTCCTTAGCCCGCGTCAAGTGTCAGGAAGTCAAACCTGAGCTTTGTTTAGGAAAATGGAAGCTATAAGACCTGTCCCTCCACTGGACACCAAAAGAGCCGATGAGATGGCTTTAGGATTACTAAGTCAGTAATATTCACCAGAACACGGCGATAAGCTCCCAGGAAGAGAAACCTGAATTTAGATCTCAGTACCATGGTTTCTAATTACATTACTTAAGTCCTGAGTTCAGGCACTTAGTCAAAGTTAATTCTCTAGACCTCACCAGCTAACAGAATAATGAGAGAATCCCCTTCTGGGGTACTCTGGGTTTGCTGAAACAAATACACCTTTGCAGAGTGCTTGCTATTTCTTTCCACTGATGACAGATGAGTCTCTTTACAGGAAAGCCTGGAATCTCACAACTGATATGTCGGTCTGAGATGATGTGGTACTTTCCCTGATGCCACTGGGATAGATGCCATGGCCTGAAGCATTGGGAGCTCGGATGACAGCTGTTACCCTGCTTGCATAAAGGGCTGGCTGGAGAAAAGGCAGCCAACAGATGAAATGGAAGAATTATTTTAAAACTAAAGCTATAAAAAAGTCAATCATAGGACAGACTCTCTTTCCAACAGTGCATTCAGAGCTCAGTTTAAACTTCTCCTTTATTATTGTATGTTAAATCATCAGTGATCATGGCTAATTATGGCTTAATGAATTCTTGGGCTTCCGGGAGCAAGGTCTTAATTTAGAGAGACGTTTATCTGGGCCAAGACATTTTTCACAATTTGTTAAATTGGAGGGTCCAACACTTGATTGAAAATGTGGATTTTGTCCTGTGGTGAGATGTAAAAATAAACCTTATGGCTGTCCTCACACAGCTCCTAGTAAAAGAGCAGTTAAAGGCAGCTGCCAGCCTTGCCCAAAATAAAGCATCACCCTGTATCTTGGGAGGCATATCAAAGGAAATTGGGCAAAACATTCAAAAGTAGCCAAGAGTGTGAGACACAATCTTATAAAAACTGGGAAATGCATCAACAGCCTCATGTGTTTTCTTGTATTTGGTTTAATTTTGTTTTCTTGTGTTTCTGTTATTTAAGGGAAACAGCAGGGGTTGGTGTGGGGAGGGAGCGAGAGAGAACGAGCTAGTGATACAGTCACTGCATCTTATACTTTGAACATTCTAGTACCTGATTTCCCACTGGAGTCAGAAACTAGCACCCAGGAAAAATAATAAACTGATGGTTCCCAATTACTTGCTGTGTCAGGAGCTTCAAACCAGGTACTCTCTATAAACACAATTTCCATCAAATCCTGTAACACACCTTACTCAGAAATGGAACTAGCTGGGCTACAATGCATGTGTGCACATTTGTGTGCGTAAGTAAATCACCCTCTGGGTGAATCAGCCTCCCACGGGAATGAAGGAACTTTTTTTTACTTATGGAACTACTTAGAGCAGTAAGTTCTAAATTCCAAATCATGAACCATTCGTGGGTTGTGAAAACAGCTGGGGTGTGACTAGTGTATTTAATGAAACAGAATCAAATACAACACACAATATCTGAGGGCATCACACATAGTAAATAAGTATTCATTTGTGAAACATTCATATTAGTTATGAATGTGATGTATATGTACGTGTGGTGTGTCTGGGTCACTACACAACATGTAAAACAATATGATCAAAAAAGTCTAAGTGCTACTTATCTAGTGCACACATGCAAAAAAATTATATGAGTGAACATTAGGTGGCTTCAAGATGGAAGAGGCAGGCATCCATGTCCTTTCGAAGCAAAACCCCACCTGAATCCCTCCCCACCCACCCCAGTCTTCTAGAATTAGTGTCCAAGATCAGAGGGTTGGGGGGAGGTGTCAAAAAGCAAAAACAGGGACTTCCCTGGTGGTGCAGTTGTTAAGAGTCTGCCTGCCAATGCAGGGGACACGGGTTTGAGCCCTGGTCCGGGAAGATCCCACATGCCGCGGAGCAACTAAGCCCGTGCGCCACAACTACTGAGCCTGCGCTCTAGAGCCCGTGAGCCACAACTACTGAAGCCCGTGCACCTAGAGCCCGAGCTCCGCAACAAGAGAAGACACCGCAGTGAGAAGCCCATGCACCACAACGAAGAGTCGCCCCTGCTCACCGCAACTAGAGAAAGCCCGCGCGCAGCAACAAAGACTCAACGCAGCCAAATAAACAAATAAATAAATAAAATTATTTTAAAAAAAAGCTAAAACACCTACCTCAAAATCCTTAGGGGGAGGTTGGGGAGGTGGTAGGATATAATGTTAATAATAATTCAAAACATTACATAACAATATTTAAGGAGACTCTCAAACTACCTCAAAGACTTTTAAATACTAAAGTGCAAGCTCTTATACAAAAGATAGTCACTTTCTGCTAAAATTCTAAACTTTGAATAAATACTCATTTATTTATGATCTTTCACTTAAGTTTTGAAAGTTGTTCATGGGGCTCTGGCCTAAATTTTTAAAAATACAAATGCTCTCCTTTCTCTTACTGTGTAATTGCCACATTATAAGGAGGTTTATCTTTCAGGGACCAGAGGGCACTTCTGAAATATTCTATCACCTACTCACCCAGGAACACAAAAAAGAGAGAGTTCTAGAATGTTTTCTGGGGCTGAGGAATGTCTAACTTTACCATGGAATCCTACTAAAATGCCTTTGTAAACTCTCTGGGAAACTTAGTCTAGTATCCAACAATCCTTTGAAGTTTGTAACATTTTCAACTGAAAAGAAAGCTTATACTCTACACACAACCAGAAGTTAGAGATAATGGAGAAATGAAAAGTGATTTAAACCAAGATAAAGGTCTACAGAGGGTCATTCCTGGACGTGGGTCATTCATGAGCACTCTAACGGCCTCTCTGTGCACAGCAGGAGAGTGGGACCAGCTGATGACAGTCAGCCGAAGGGAAGAGAAGACTTCACATGTGGAAGACACAACAGTGAGGAGGAAGCCGACAGACAAAACCGGTGCAAATGGACGCAGCTGAGCGGCTAAACCAACAAATGAGGAGAGCGCAGTCAGAGCCCAGTGGGCTTGGCTGGAAAGACCTCCATCAGGAATCATATGCAGATTTTAAAGAACAAGAAAAGTAGAGACAGAGAGGAGGACTGTAGCTTAGAGGAAGGTCAAAGAGGAAAACTAATGAATTCTTGTTTCTGGTAACAATACAGACAGGACAAGCACATCCCTCACCTTCTGTGAAGTTCGGAGAAAGAATACGAGTGAGGCCCACATCCCACACATGTCATACATCCTAAGGGTTCTCCTCACCCCACCTACCCCAAGCCAGGCAAACACTGCCCACGGGTACCCCCGACACCTGCTCCGTCGAGCTCCCTCCAAGGCCAGGTCAGAGCTCCAGACAGATAAATCGCCTTGCTCCTGCTGACTCCTCATCCCACGGGGAGGGGCGTGGCTAGGGGAAAGCCAGAGCAGGGCCCCCCAAAACACAGATCCCAAGCTGGGCCCTCTTGTTTGGAACTACGGTTGACCCCGTGCTGGGAAAGGTAGCAGTCCTTGGAGAGACAGCACGAAAGCGGCAAAAGAGACCGAGGTAAGGGCCAGGTGAGAAAGTAAGTGGCTCAGGTCTAGTCCCTGTCCTGCCTCTAAATGGATGATCTTAACCTCATCAGCCCTCAGCTTCCGCTTCTGTAAAAGGAAGTGATTAACAGTTAAATGAGATGATGTCTAAAGTACATTTCAAGCCTAAGCTCCTATGAGTCTACAAATCAGGGCTGAGGAGAGGGATTAGTGGCTCACAGCCCTACAGCCTACAGCACGAGGGCAAAATTAAAAATGAATGGAGCAAACTGGGCCACAGACACCTAAAATGGATGGGCTGGGCAGTACATGTGCATCACTTGTGCAGAAGAAAAGGCTAGAAAGTGGGGGAAAGACAGGGTCTCTCAAGAATGAGACATGCAGCTCGGAGAGACGAAAGATAAGCAAGGAAGGCCAGGAAGACCCTCCGGCGCCACGCATGGCCTCGCCTGGACTTTGCAAGTGCAAATGTATATCCTGATCGAGCAGCGGAAGGAGGGCCCCCTGGGAAGCCATCTCACTCTCAGCGCACACATTTCCTGGTGGCATGCGTTTAGCGGATCGCCTTCCCACTGCTTCGGCTGCTCTCAGGCTCCTGGGGTAAGGCTGCAGAAGTCTCCTCTCCTGTCTCCATCCTCTTCCAGCTTCCTGAGCTCAGATAAAAGGGGCTGTTCTGCCTAGAAGCCAAGAGCATGATAAATGGCTGCTGCTGAGGCGAGTACTAACCGAACAGTCGGGCTTGATTTGGAATCTGAGGGCTCGTTCTCATCTGGATAAATGGACACTCCCTTGTGGCAGGGAGCACAGAAGTGGTAAAATGTAAAGAGGTATAATTTGTCTTTATTTTGGTCCACGTACCCACTCGCCTTTCCTGCCACATTGCGCCAAATGAAACAACGGCACACAAGGTCTCCCACCCCACTTCTGGTGACCCAGGGTCCTGTCCACTTCTCACAGCCATTTCTTTCTGTCTCTGCCCAGCTACCTCCAAAGGACGTTAATACAAGAAGCACGAACAGGACACAAACACAGGTGTGTGTTCGCTGGGCCCTACCCTGTGCTTAGTTCAAACACGGGGTCACTCACACGGTGTGACGAATAAAGGGTCCGAAAATCTCCCCTTACCACGGGCCCAACACACCAACTCCTCCTGACTGGTTTAGGGCAGGAGATTGCCACGGTTCATGTTACAGTCACTCGGGCTACTGCAGTGTCCTCTGGCGAGGGGAGGCGCTTGGCAGGAACAGAAGAAGAAGGGAGAAGAGGAAGTCGGGGGCAAGGAAGGCCCTTCCTCGTGTGAACAAGAGCAGCTCTGCTTTTATTCCCTGACTTCTCAAGCCAAAGCACATTAAAAGCTGCTGGACTGAGAGATTAAGACTATAGCAACTCCCTCATCAGACTACCTGTGGGAAGATTGCAGGTTAATCAAGTATCAGCCATTTCCACCATAAAAGGTTGTCTACCAGGAGAGGTAAGTTTGGAAGAGGGAAGAGACGGCACTTGGGCCTCTGGGGGAACCACAGGGGAGGCTCCTGCCAATCAAGGGACAAGCAGAACACCACCAGCATAAGATAGACGGTTTTCTCAGTCGAGGTTCCAGCAGGCTGAATGGCCGGGAAAAACTTCCACAGTCAGTGAAGGAAACAGAAAGAAAACCACCACTGCCTCTCAGGGAAGAACGCCAGATATGCTGACCCCAAGCTCAAATATGCATATGCTCCCATAACTCATATTGCATAATAACTAATATCGTATTAAAAAGGCTGTGGACATTATTGTAAAACAGAAAAAACAATTGCAAAGCACGGACTGTTGTTACATAGAATCACATGTGCTTTATGTCAGTGCTCCTCAGATGACAGCTCTTTATCAAAATCTGAAAGAAATAGGATTCTGTAGAAATATATTTACTGATATAAAAATATATACCCAGTGTTTTTTTGTTAAATGGAAAAGGCTCTTAACAGAGGAGGATGTACAATATAAATACATATATATAAAATATTCCAAAATGTAAACATCTCTCTAGGTGAAAAGATTGTAATTTTTTTCCCTTTTTTAACTGTATTTTCTAATATTTTCTACAATGGGCATATATTACATGTGTGGGTTTTTTTCTTTTTAAGTTTAGAAAAATATGATAGAGCAGGGTCAGCCTGGAGAGGGGAGGAGAGACCCTTTTTCCCAGGAAAGGTGGCAGCGACCCCGTCTCATCACACGCACCCACTGCTCTTTGTGCCTCTGCTGCCCCCGTGTGGCTGTGAATAGACCTGACACCCAGAACCCCTAGACTAGACCCAACGTGGACCAAATTCCACGGTTATCTTGGATGGATTCCTCTTCCCCTTCTCACCAGTTCATGACCTGGATTTGTCCCATTCATGAACACAGGACTTCTGCAACAGCAAGTGCTAGGACAGGGGGGTGGGAACACTCTCAGATCAGGATGTTAACAAGATGGATACAGACGCTGGTGGGGTTCAGGACCCTGAGAACCACTCTGGCAGGAGTAAAGGTGGAGATAAGAAGAGAGGAAGCCTCAGGAGACTAATGGCCAAAGGCAACCATGGAACCGGAAACCTGAAGTCGTACTGGAAACCAGCTCCTTTGCCTCAGGGGATCAAGGTGATACCACATGGAGCTGGTGACAACATTTACTTACTTCTGTTGTTTGTCTACAGAGCACTAGAGGTGATTGCCCTTGACTTGCTATATGAGCACACATTCCCAGAAGTGCAGAGGGAAACCCAGCGGGGTCACAATGTCCACTTTTCCTACTGATGGTATTTTTACCTTATGACTAGATTAGCCTGCTGTTTGAGCAACAGACCATGAAGATTTAGGAAATGGGAGCCAAATTTCAAGTTATTATGAAATGACATGCAAATAGATTTACCCTGATCCCTTAACATTTGCAAAATTGTTACTAGGCATTAGTGCTAAGCCTTAAAATGATGAATTAAAATTTTGCTTACCTAAAAGTCAATTTTTCTCTGCTTGGATTGTCAGATCTATAACAACTAAGGGCAACAGGATCCCTTGACTAATGAACACTTTAACTTTCAAAGCATAGGCAGGCTCCGTGAGCGCGCGCGCGCGCACACACACACACACACACACACACACACACACACACACGATGAAACTCCCCAACTGCCATTTCTCAGCCCTATACCTTAACCCCTTTCTCTTGCATATGACCCCGGGTAAAGCTCAGTATGTTTCTCCTACATCGAGGCTCCAGGACCAGATTGCCTGCCTTCAAATGCAGCCTTCTAGCATTTACTGCGTGACCTTGGGCAAATCACCTAACCTTTCTGAGTCTCAGGACCTCCTTTATATAATGGGGATAGTAATAGGACCAGCTCATAGGGCCAATTAGAAGGTTAAATGAATTCATATCTATAAAGTGCTGAAAACAGTACCTGGCACAGGAGGTGCTAGAGGAACTATCCTATAGTTACTTTTCAAAATGGGCTTAAAATGTAATTAATTAATTAACTTTTAAAAACAGTAATTAAAAAAACAAACTTGGTTTTCTCTCCATTTTTTTTTTACTAAAAAACACCATTTATTACTCAAATTGGGTGACAAAAAAGTGGTCAGGCCCTCTTTTGTCCACCTCTAAAGTCTGATGTCATTTTCAGGAGAATCAGACTCATTGACCTTATTCTTTTCCAAGCCTCTTCCTTAACCCCCTCATCATAGCCCTTATCAGACTCAGCCTCTTGACAGCAACAGTCAGCTCTACCCACCACCAGAGCCTCCCATCAAGCCTCTTAGATAGCCTCAACCACCAGAGGGCAGACAACAGAAGCAAGAAAAACTACAATCCTGCAGCCTGTGGACCAAAAACCACAGTTACAGAAAGATAGAGAAGATGAAAAGGCAGAGGGCTATGTACCAGATGAAGGAACAAGAAAAAACCCCAGAAAAACAACTAAATGAAGTGGAGATAGGCAACCTTCCAGAAAAAGAATTCAGAATAATGATAGTGAAGATGATCCAGGACCTCGGAATAAGAATGGAGGCAAAGATTGAGAAGATGCAAGAAATGATTAACAAAGACCTAGAAGAATTAAAGAACAAACAAACAGAGATGACCAATACAATAACTGAAATGAAAACTACACTAGAAGGAATCAATAGCAGAATAACTGAGGCAGAAGAACGGATAAGTGACCTGGAAGACAGAATGGTGGAATTCACTGCTGCGGAACAGACTAAAGAAAAAAGAATGAAAAGAAATGAAGACAGCCTAAGAGAGCTCTGGGACAACATTAAACGCAACAACATTCGCATTATAGGGGTCCCAGAAGGAGAAGAGAGGGAGAAAGGACCAGAGAAAATATTTGAAGAGATTATAGTCGAAAACTTCCCTAACATGGGAAAGGAAATAGCCACCCAAGTCCAGGAAGCACAGAGAGTCCCATACAGAATAAACCCAAGGAGAAACACGCCGAGACACATAGTAATCAAAGTGGCAAAAATTAAAGACAAAGAAAAATTATTGAAAGCAGCAAGGGAAAAACGACAAATAACATACAAGGGAACTCCCATAAGGTTAACAGCTGATTTCTCAGCAGAAACTCTGCAAGCCAGAAGGGAGTGGCATGATATACTTAAAGTGATGAAAGGGAAGAACCTACAACCAAGATTACTCTACCCGGCAAGGATCTCATTTAGATTTGATGGAGAAATCAAAAGCTTTAGAGACAAGCAAAAGCTAAGAGAATTCAGCACCACCAAACCAGCTCTACAACAAATGCTAAAGGAACTTCTCTAAGTGGGAAACACAAGAGAAGAAAAGGACCTACAAAAACAAACCCAAAACAATTAAGAAAATGGTCATAGGAACATACATATCGATAATTACCTTAAACGTGAATGGATTAAATGCCCCAACCAAAAGACATAGACTGGCTGAATGGATACAAAAACAAGACCCATATATATGCTGTCTACAAGAGACCCACTTTAGACCTAGGGACACATACAGACTGAAAGTGAGGGGATGGAAAAAGATATTCCATGCAAATGGAAATCAAAAGAAAGCTGGAGTAGCTATACTCATATCAGATAAAATAGACTTTAAAATAAAGAATGTTACAAGAGACAAGGAAGGACACAACATAATGATCCAGGGTTCAATCCAAGAAGAAGATATAACAATTATAAATATATATGCACCCAACATAGGAGCACCTCAATACATAAGGCAACTGCTAACAGCTATAAAAGAGGAAATCGACAGTAACACAATAATAGTGGGGGACTTTAACACTTCACTTACACCAATGGACAGATCATCCAAAATGAAAATAAATAAGGAAACAGAAGCTTTAAATGACACAATAGACCAGTTAGATTTAATTGATATATATAGGACATTCCATCCAAAAACAGCAGATTACACGTTCTTCTCAAGTGCGCACGGAACATTCTCCAGGATAGATCACATCTTGGGTCACAAATCAAGCCTCAGTAAATTTAAGAAAATTGAAATCATATCAAGCATCTTTTCTGACCACAACGCTATGAGATTAGAAATGAATTACAGGGAAAAAAACGTAAAAAAGACAAACACATGGAGGCAGAATCAGCCTCTTCATCAATCCCACGTACTTTAGGAAAAGTAAAGGACATGCCTCTGTGTGTGTGTGTGTGTGTGTGTGTGCGTGCACACACACGCACGCACACGGGAGGAACAGGTGAGAGAAGTGCGACCGTCCTGAGCATCCTGACACAACTATCCTTTCAATGTCATCTCCTCCCCTCTCCTCCCAGCTCTGGCCCTGGATCTCCCGTTCTTTCCCCACCTTCCATCAGGCAGCTGTATTGGCTCCTCACTCCAGGGACCCTCACCTGTTGGTGTTCTCCAGAACCTCCACCTTCTTCCGAAGCTCCAAGTTCTCCGTTGAACAAGACTCCACCCTACAGAGGAGAGAGAGAGAGAAAAAAAAACTTAGTTTTTTATCAGGGGAGCAAACACTAAGCCAGGAGCTCGGATGGAGGCAGGTGGGGTTCGAGAAAAAAGACAGGGAAGCAGCTACTCTAGGGAGGTGAGGGAGAGAACTTGGCCCACCTGAGTTGGGGAAAAGGGTGAGGAGACCAAAGAAAAAGGAGAGAGAGAGAGATGGGTAACCAGTGCCTCAGTAATGGAAAATGAATAGGGATGGTACAAAACATAAAGTTCTTTTAGGGTGTTCCAACCTTGATTTCTCTCGACTTCCCTATGGCTCTCAACGTCCATCACAATTCTCCCTCTATGCTACAGGGTCTGGATGCTGCTGGCTGTACTCTTGACCTGAAGGACTGACAGGAAGCCAAGGGGCTTGGGGCAGGGGGAGAGTGAAGGACAAGAACCCGGGACCTCAAGACAAGGAATCCAGGTGCCGGAGCAGGCATGCCCCAAAGAGGCAATAAAGAGATTTTCATTGAAACATCTTGACCCTGGATACTTACAGACAATAACAAACAGAATGGGACTGCTGAATGCTATATTACCAACACCTAAATCAGGAGGAAGAAACACTGACTTTCAGTAGGAACTTCAAGAACCAGCCAGGATCCACCAACCGCTCCTCTCACCAGACACACATAAAGATTCATTTCTAAGTCCCGGGACTCATTCCCATCTTAAAATGGTATTAGTTTGTCAGATGGGAACTATTTTCTAGGACTAATACAAAATTGTATTTAATTTACGTTTTTCTAACAGCCCTCCTGATATTCCAGGCTATTCAGAAGAGCAAAAGGTGCCTTCAAGTGTTTTTGTGAAAAGTCACTCACCTATAACACAAATTATAGTGGACAGAAAAAAAAGAACGCCAACCTGCCTTACTTACTTCATCCCCTGTTGCTTTCTCTAGCGTGCGAGGGAGTGTGGCCAACAGGAATTGATTAATTAGCACCTCTCCTCTGAGGAGTCCAGGAATACGCATGAAGGTTAGTATTTGTACTTATCTGAAAGGAAGCCTTCAGGGACTTAAGGATCCTTGGTCGGAAACTGTGCGGTACAAATGCCTACTAAGATTGAATGTACTTTTTATCACCTGCCAGATCTATAAGCTTTCCCCTCTAAAAACCACTAGGTGGCAGGCAAAACATAGCTGATAAACCAACAGCCTTTTTGCTGGGGTCCAGACCGAGAAATTGAACCCCCTTCTCATAGAAAGCAGGGCACCCCTGCACTTACATTTCTCTACATGAATTGCTCAATACACACAACCAGTTTGGCAGGAGGCTTACTTTTTCTCCAAGCTGTCCATGTATTCCTTCTTCTTCCTCCTACTTTCCTGGGCAGAAATCTGCAATGGAAGGGGAGAAAAAAGGATTATGTTCCAGCTATCTCAGTAAACCAGTATGACAAGAGGCCATGAGCAAAGAAATCACAAAAGCCCTGCTCACTTTTGTGGCCACTTCCCATTTGTTTAACCTACTGGTTCATCTACTAATCACCTCTTCTGTCCTCCCTGGTTTCAACCAGCTGATGTTCTCATCTACTTTACAACACACTAGGCCCCCAGTGAGAAGGACAGTGGTCCAGCAGTCAGACTGGAACATGTGGGTCACGAACCATCTGTATGGTCTTAGATAAATGATTTCAATTCTGTGGACCTAGTTGGCTCAACTATAATACATAATATAAGCCAGTTGGGGTTAGTCGTATAAAAATTCCCTGGCGGTTCTGCACATGGACGAAGAAGTTTAACTCTAAGCTCTTTCCTTCCTCTCTCTTTGTCTCCTCCCTCCTGCTCTGCCCACGCCCTAGCCATGCCCCAGGGCCTCTGCACCCCTGATCCCCACTGTAGGGGCCTAGGACTAGGAGACTGCTGGACCCAGGTATAGAACAGTGGTCTGCAGAATTTTTTATCAAAAACCTCTATCAAGAAAAAAAATTAAGCAAGCACCCATAATACATTTATATTTATTCATTTATAAATTATATATATGCCTACTAGAGGGAAATATTGTGTATCTAATAAAACAAATTTTAAAGGCTGAGATTTTTTTCAAAATGTCAATGGGAGTTCTAATATTTTCTTCCCACCCCTGTATAGGTCATCTTAGGCACCACAGAGTGTGCACGCCCGATCTGGAGGCCCACTGACCAGAAGATGTATGGGGAGGTCTGGGGGAAGACAGGGGCAAGCCTTGGTCCCCACCATGGGACGGGCCGGTGTTGGCCACCGGGAAGGGAGGGTGGGCATGCTGGCCGGGTTCTGCTCACAGAAGTACCTGGATTTGAAGGGCTCACCTTATTCTTGATTTTCCTCCGGATTTTCTTCAGGGCCTTCTCCTCTGATTTTGTCAGGGGCAACTTGGTGGGGATGGGATAGCCCTCGGCGATCAGGGTCCTCTTCTCCTCCTCCGTCAGGACCAGGGGGCCTGATCCCTGCAGCTTCTGTGCAGACCAAGGAGCAGAAAAGGGTCAAAGAGGAAAAGCCAGGCGCACCGGAGAAACACCTCCTGAGGGGTGAGGAGGGTCTGTTATGATGTCTTGCCAATGGCTAAGGGAAAAGGAGGCCCATCTCTTTTGGTGAGAAACGGGCACTTTGAAGTGGAAGCAAAAATGCAAAAGACACTCGTGTGAGTGTTACAACCCAAGGATTATAATATAAGGGAACGGGTAAAGAAACCTCCACCCACCCATTATTTCCCAGAAAGTACCCTCCTGGCTAAAACATCAAAATGAAAGGATAGAATTCATTTCCCACGTCCCTAGAGATTTCCTGTCCTCGGAGTGATGAAGGATTCACTTGGAACTCTGTGGAAAGTTTTGTTGTTCTCCTAAAGATGCCATTTTGCAAGACGCTCTCTATACACTAGGAGTTGCTTCTTGACCTCTACTTCCAGCTAAGGGGCCAGGGCTCCTAGGGACGCACCTGCAGGCATGTTCCACGGAAGTCACTGGTCAGCACAGTCCCAGACTGTCCATCATCAGTGGAGATGAGAACTGTAGCTCATCTCATTTCACCCGTATTAGGACAATGTGTTTATAATTAGTCAAATAAATGGAGTACCTATTGCATATTAGCTCCACGTTAGATGCACAGAAGAATCAAAACGAACTCCGTCTCTTAAGTAGCTAATGATCGAGACCGAGACTGAATTGAAACTCGTGAAAAGAATGAGAGCAATTAAATGCTAGACTGTAATATTCACTCAAGGTACATTAAAAATATGAAGAAGGAGAACGCTTATGTGAGTCTGTGTGATAAGGGAAGGCTTAGGGTAGCAGATAAGGCTTGAATTGGGCTTCCTGAAAGAAAGGGGGTGATTTACACAGAGGAGGGCATTACAACAAAGGCAGTATTGTAAAAAGTAACTGAAGAAGCCACTCTGCGTAGACGGGGTGAGGAGTTCTGGAAGCAGCAGCAGGTTGGGCACATAGGAGGGTGTTTGTATCCAGCAGAGGTATGAGGGCTTGAGGCCAACAGATAATAGGGAAACAACACAGATGCTGAGCCAGGGTATGATATGGGAAGGATTTCCTCCATGACCACGTGGAATGGATTAATTGTGGTAGGATCCACAAATCCATAGGATGGACACTACTTCAGTAATCAAAGGAGTGAAGGGTTAGAGGAGAGAAGGCAAAGGTGGAGTGGAAAGAGTTAATTCCCTGGCCCTTGGTAATAGTGAAATATAAGAACGTGGCCACAGATCTAGAACTTTCTGAGTTTCTGACACAGACTGAACTCAAATTTTCAAAATTATGTTAATTAATACATGATTCTTCTAAGAATTTTTAAATAACTCATTTCATTCAAATTTGCTCTATGTGATATTATAAATTCAATAAGGCTGACTAATTTTTAAATCCACATAGAAATCAATCGACTATTCAGAACAATGAGAAGTTAATTATCTAACCTTAATTTATTTATTTATTTATTTATTTATTTTTTTTTTTTATTTTATTTTTGGCTGTGTTGGGTCTTCTTTGCTGCATGCGGGCTTTCTCTAGTTGCGGTGAGCCGGGGCTACTCTTCATTGCGGTGTGCGGGCTTCTCATTGTGGTGGCTTCTCTTGTTGCAGAGCACAGGCTCTAGGCATGTGGGCTTCAGTAGTTGTGGCACACAGGCTCAGTAGTTGTGGCTCGTGGGCTCTAGAGCGCAGGCTCAGTAGTTGTGGCGCATGGGCTTAGTTGCTCCGCGGCATGAGGGATCTTCCTGGACCAGGGCTCGAACCCGTGTCCCCTGAATTGGCAGGCGGATTCTTAACCACTGCGCCACCAAGGAAGCCCTACCCCTAATTTTTATTTGGAAAAATTATATATGTGAGGGATGAATGTTGACTCATGATTTCTATCCTGAGTCACTGGGTTAAGAGTTGCACCACAGACAAAAAGGGTTAAATTATATTTTTGAGCTTTAGACATCAACGCATTTACTCTCAGAGCGATTTTTCAGTTCATCAAAGATTGCTTATTTAAAAAATAAATTATTTCCTATCATAGGTCATAAAGACCGCCTAATCGATGATAAATATTTGTGATACAATTTTGAGAAGAATAACAACACATTTTTATTCCTCATGTTTGTAGCTACAAAAAAGAAACATGTGAATAAAAACTGGAAGTGTGCACAGGAAAGGAAGAGAACGTGTTAGCATGATGAGGTCACAGGCAGTTCTTAGAAAATGTTCTTTAAGACTGTCATCCCCCTGCTTCAGCAGTTAGACGTAAAACTTCCTACAGGCTCCGAACAGTACCCACGCTGGGTGAAGTTCCGAGTGACAGAATGGGGGGTGGGGGTGCAGGGATGTAGGGGACACTCACGTGCGGTGCGGTGAGGAGTGGGGAGCTGGCAAGTGCCGAGGGGGCCCGCGCCGGGGCCCTGGCGGGGCTGTGGGTCTGCGGCAGGCCAGAGGGGTGCAGGCGCGGGCTGGGGCTCAGGCTGCCCTCTGAGTCGCTGCTGTGGCTGCTGGGAGGGGTGGGCGGTAAGTGCAGGTGGTCCACGGAGGCTGAGGGGAAAAGAACGGATTGCATCCATCAGGGAGCAACAGAGCAGGACTTGGGGCAGTTCAACATTCAACATCCCTACAGCAGAACGCAGGACAGCCGAACAAAAGAATGAGGAATCTCTGCGTGTGGATATGGAAAGGCCTCCAAGATGTATTACTATTAAGGTTAAATTTTAAGAGTGTTTCTTTCAAAAAATTTGAAAGGTTGAATTATTGGGTTCCAAGTCCGCAGTCCTTGATATGGCCTCGTGGCAAGGTGCTCTTGGCTGGATTTTCAGGCTTTATTTTGGATACATTTTTGGATTGGGTTTTTCAGTTTTACTTTGGTCAATGGGGGTTTCAGTAGATGTGCCATTATTGTCTGCTGGTCTCAGCCTATAGAGGAGGGGAATAAATCAAGGTGCAAAGCAGTATATAAAGTAGCCCTCCTTTTGTATGAAAAAGGAGAGAAAGAGAATACAGACCCCCATTTGCTTGTATCTGCGTAAAGAAACTCTGGAAGGTATATAAGAAACTAATAAAATTATGACATAATGGGGGCAGGAGAAATTACAGTAGGTAGGGACGGTGCTGGCATAGCCTTCCCTCTATTCATTTCATATAGTTTCCATAGTTTGACTTGTAAACCATGTTAATGTATTAGGATCTTTTTTTTTAATAGCAAAAGCAGGGAGCCCATGAGTGTTTGAGAAAAGCTCATTGTTTCTGGAGGAATGTGCATGGTAGGGCCCATAGGCCAGATGCCAGGCATTCTTGATTCAGATAATACCCAATCCATCTGTGGATAGACAGGTGGGCATTGGAAGACCAATTGGGGGAGGGGTGCCTCCCACAAAGTCCTCCAGCATCTAAGCGTCCTTCGCCTCTCCTCAGGGAGACGCCCACACACTCTGCCGTGGCCTTTGAGCCTTAGCCGGGGCCAATCTTGCATCTCCAGGGCACGAGGGATGGGTTCCCGAGGGAGGAATCCACTCTTGAGTTCAACCTGACAAACGAGCTTTGGGGTCTCACTCTTTTTCTGACCTGCAAATCTTCACGTTGTGCTGAAATACCTTGACAGCCAGCTGCTGTTCCTGAGCCAAGGAACATGACCTTGGGTAAACCTTTCACTCCATACCCCTCCTGGGGCCCCCAGGACAACAGAGCCCTGAGTACAGCGGCTCTGAACTGGGCAAGGAGCCTGGAGGCCTCATACACACCTGGCTTTCCTCGGCCAGAGAACAGCTCGGGGCCATGGGGAGGCCTCGGTCTCCTGCCTGATGTACTGTGAATGGGAAGAGACTTTCTGACACACGGCTTCTCACCTAAGAGAAAGGGTCCCCCCATAGCTGCCTTTGGAGGTGACAAGTTGCAACCAGACGGCTCTCTCGCCCACTGAGACCCCTGAATATCCTAGGTAACCACAGGTGATATGTCTCTGTCTGCCAACCCCCACGCCCACTCCCATTCACAGCACACTTTCTTTCTCTCTCTTTCTCTAACCCATCTCTTTTCTCTTTCTAACATACTGCTTTTCACTAGATGATTCTCCGCCCAAGAGCTCCCTGGTTTTTTAGAGTCCATGGGCACTCTTAAAGCTAAAGAATATTCTAAAACAATCCTATGCATCTCCACTGCCAACTCTTCTGCCACCACTTCCAGGCAGCTAAGGAGGGTAGGTATGCACCTTAAACTTATGTGCTCACCTAGGAAGGAGTCCCAAGCGTGTTAACCAAGTTTTTCCCAATGCCATGACGACCTATGGCACTCTGTGGTGTCAGATGAATTAAGCAAGGAAGCCATCAGACTGGGGTGGCTCCAGTGCTCTGGTGGCCCTACGTAGGCAAACCCAAAATCTAAGCCTCTAAATGCTTTGAGGTTACCAGACTGAAACCTAGGACAACCGGTCACAAACAGCCAACTTGGCTTTAAGTTATATCCAATCAATAATTTCCTTACTGTGGTCTTCCCTGGTGGTGCAGTGGTTATGAATCTGCCTGCCAATGCAGGGGACACAGGTTCGGGCCCTGGTCCAGGAAGATCCCACATGCCGTGGAGCAACTAAGCCCGTGAGCCACAACTACTGAGCCCGCGTGCCACAACTACTGAAGCCTGCGCGCCTAAACCCATGCCCTGCAACAAGAGAAGCCACTGCAGTGAGAAGCCTGCGCAGCAACGAAGAGTAGCCCCCACTTGCCACAACTAGAGCAAAGCTTGTGCGCAGCAACAAAGACCCAAAGCAGTCAAAAATAAAATAAATAAAATAAAAAATTTAATTAAAAAAAAAATTTCCTTACTTTGCTTCCACCTTTTCTTTATAAAAGTCTCCCCCCAGCTCCTGTCGGTGGAAACTTGTAACTGGTTTTTTTTTTTTTTGTAACTGGTTTGACGCTGCAGAATGTAACTAATTTTTGCTCAAATAAGCTCTTAAAATTTTTAATTTTTTAGAGTTTATCTTTTAACAATGTTTATCTTTTAACCATGGTAAACAAACAAACAAGCAAACCAAAACCAAAACAAAACAAAACCCAGGAGTGGCCAGACCTAACAGGGGCTCCCACTGTCTGCCGTGCTGAGCGGTTAGTCTGGAGAACTAACCAAGAATACCAGAGCTCACTTGTCCCTTTCACTAGGCACAGCCCTAATTATTCTAATACCTTTCTCCTTTCCAAGCAGAAGGTGTGCCACAAAAAATGAAAATGGCATGGCAGGAAAAGTGAAGCAAACTCCAATCTCCTCTTACCTACTTATTAAGAGCTACTGCCCTGGCCACAGGTGCCTCGGTATCAGATTTCTAAATATCACTTGAAATGTTGCTCTTGGATTACTTACTGACAGGGCTGGGGACAACCGGCTACTTTGCCTAGAAGCCCCGTTGCATTCAAGGATATTGAATTTCCTCCTCTCTGTATATCTAGGATGAGGAAGGACGGCCATTTACTTTACCCTTGAAACGTTTCTCCTCCAGTGATCCCAGATTCTGAAGCCACTAGGGGATCCACTGGTACAGTTGTGACATTTTCTGAAGCATATTGCAACATAGATTAAAAAAGCAAGATGTATGTGATAGTTGTAACCGGTGTCACAAAAATGAAAGGAATTACTTTGGAGCAGTATATAAAGCTGAAAGGCACTAAAACGTATGTCACTCAGTGAAAAGAAATACTGTCTCAATATGGATTTTAGTCCATATTTCTAATTTTAAAAACAGAATCCTTTCTTTACTGATGATAAAGGGTAAATGCCAACCTTGATTAAGTTGTCACGGATCAAATCCTGAGTATGTTTCTGGTGGAATGAAGGTAGACTTTGTTTCCGTGAGCACTGCTCCTACGTAACATCTGCACATTACATCTACACCGTAGCACGGATACCCTTCCCATGACAAGTGCATATACTAATTTCCTATTTGTCAACCACACCAATGAGCTATCCTTCTAACCTTGTGCCAAAAGTATAAATAAAAAGGGAGGGGATGGCGTGTCTGAAGGCACAGAATTAAGAGCAGGATCTGTGCAAAGTAACTCAATTATAAAGGCTGAGAGGGATTTCCTTGGTGGCACAGTGGTTAAGAATCCACCTGCCAATGCAGGGGACACAGGTTCAAGCCCTGGTCCGGGAAGATCCCACATGCCACGGAGCAACTAAGCCTGTGCGCCACAACTACTGAGCCCAAGTGCCACAACTACTGAAGTCCGCGCACCTAGAGCCTGTGCTCTGCAACAAGAGAAGCCACCGCAATGAGAAGCCCACGCACCACAAAAAAGAGTAGCCCCCGCTCGCTGCAACTCCTGAAGCCCGCGTGCAGCAACGAAGACCCAACGCAGCCAAAAAAAAAAAGAAAGAAAAGAATAAAAAAAAGCCGAGAGAGCTTCCTAGACTCTGTGAGATTTAGGGGTCTGCGTTCAGGATTCCTGACTATGGGCTTCATACCGGACAAGAAAAAGGCTGACACAGAGAAAGAAGAAAGTGAAAGTGATAACCCCAAGTGTGACACTACTTAATTCTAAATGGATGGCAAGGAGCCCAATGGGATGCAGGAACAAAGGAGGCTCCTTGCAACAACTGTCATCTGAAATCAACATTTAAAAACATTGACTTGGTCAGACAGATAAACCGTGAATTCACTTCACAGAGGCTTTAAACTAGAATTGTTGTAAGTGGGCCAGGTGCCTTTGTGGATATGTGCCTATTTGCCCCTACTGATCATCACTCCAGGACAGGGAGCTGGGTTTTATCCACAGGATGGCTTGAGGGCAGCGGTCCCCTTGTCCCCTTGTCAGCACCCAAGTCACAGCAGTCATTGAACATGCTGAAAAGTCACCCTGCCTAGGAGTAAAAGTTAAAGATTTAGCTGGAAAAACTTAGCTTTCAAAGTTTGTATTTACAATCAAGAACAGAGCTATTTCATCAAGCAAGTTCTGCCTTTGGTACCATCAACCCCAGCACTGTCTCACACATTCCGCATCTCTTTAGACAGTGCACCCACATCTGTTAACCCAAAGGAGAGAGTGGACACACCTTCCTTAGGAGAGAAGTTGAGGAACTGATCCACTTCATGAGGTTCCAGCTTAATCTTAGGAATAACTGTCTGGCACGAGGAATCAACCTAAAGGAAGAATTTCAAACACAGTTTTTAAAAACCAATAACAAACCTGAAGAAACACCCCAGGGGAGTTATTTGTCGTCTGTGTCTTCCTCCCAGGGCAGCCCTGCTTCTCTGGGGCTGGTGAGGCCCGGCTGAGTGCAGGCTGCTTCTTGGACAGGGAGGTGTTTTAGTCCTTAACCTTTCCCTCATTGCCAAACCTGGCAGCACAGGTGACGGAACCCTCAGAATTCTAACATTAAGAACCCAGGGCTTGGGAGTTCCCTGGTGGTCCAGTGGTTAGGACTCAGCACTTTCACTGCTGTGGCCTGGGTTCAACCCCTGGTTGGGGAACTGAGATCCCGCAAGCCTCATGGCGCAGCCAAAAAAAAAAAAAAAAAATCCAGGGCTCACTTATCAGTGCTTTCTTTCTATTGTTTTTATGGTACTATAAAGGCCTATTATCACAAAATAGTCTGGTATGTTTTTAAGGGTCATGGCCTCCAGCAGTGTGTCCTGCGGTAGGAATTGTGTGAACCCAGCTGCATCCATTCTCTCCAGGTTCCTGATAACTAACAGCACCTAACCGTGAAACACTGAGTACGGGAAGGAGGAAAGGTCTCTGGCCCATGCATGGGGGGCAAGGCCATGACCCTGCCCTTTCTTAGTGACATGCTTGAAAATGAACTGAACTGAAATCTAATGGAGCAAGGAGACTAATACAGACTCCAGAAGCCTAGTCCGATAAACAGACTCAGGCAGCTATTGAGAAGGGAATTCTAGAGGGCAGTGCAGAGATGCTCTGTCCACAGTCCCTCATCTTCCACACGGATGGAAGGTAAAGAGCACAGGAGTGAGTACGCAGCAGAGCCTTCGTGGCCCCACCACTGCTGTGTTACCTCTTCCTGAACAGGTGGACCACTCTACCTCACTCAGAGGAGATCTGACTTAAAGACTGTCAGTGGAGTCATTGTTTATAACCTGTGACTTTGAACTTAAGGAAAGTTAGGACTGGATTCCAGTATCTGGAAGAAGATGTACAAGTATGACTCTGGTCCATCACCAGACACTGAAATACCCAAAGAGAAGGTGGGGTAAAACTGAATCCTACTTGCTGTAGGTGTGGAACTGAGCAAGGAAGAAATTCCCGATTTCGTATGTTTTCCACGGGGCATACGTTAGGAATTGGTAGGTGGGAGATCCCTGAATTAAGTCAGGGCAACTGAACACTACACTAGGAAAGTAAAGTATTACACAGGCACTAGCATTCCCTATTGCCACGGCACAGAAAGCCATGGATCACATCATCATCATAACCACTCCCTTTCCACTGGCTTAAAAATCAGTTCCAGGGAGAATTTTTTTTCCCCATGGATATCTATGTATTTTTAAAATTTTGTAATAGCAATCATTGAAAAAAATGAAATGAGACTTGCTACCAATTTTTCTGGAAATGCCTTTAAAGGAAGTGATATAAGCAATGCTGACACCAAATTAACATATCCTAGATATATACATAAATACATTTTTACATACATACATACATATGTAGTTATGTATCTTTAAACATATACAACCACTAGCTCCAAAAAGATTAAATGCCTTATTGGAGAATAAGGATCCGTATCTTTTGATCCAATCTGTTTGTATGGAGGAAAAATGAGTATACCCCAGCATTCATTTCCAGAGGGGGTTCCTCCTTCTCAAAAGGGGTGGAGATGGCAGTGATGGTCAGAGTGACAGACGGAACTAGTCCTGAGGGCGGCTCGTCCGTGATTGGCTCTGTCTTGATGGTTGTTGATGGAAAGTCTGTAGACAGGTACCATTTCTCACTCTCCACTTCATCTGTGGGAAAAAGATAAGCACACATGTGAATCTGTTCAGGGCATCAGGTATAAGTAAAACAAAGGGCACTGACCTTTCTCTTCAAAAAAAAGCTCCAAAAAAGAATTACTGTGAGTAGAATAAAAGGAAATAAAATGAGGATGTGAGAGAGGAGATAAATGGATGAAGACATGAATGGCAAAGTGAGAATCTATACTTGCATTTGCTTGAGTGTAAGGATGCCTAAAGCAACTCTGGAAGGATACATATAAAAGAAAGAAACTAGGCTCTCTGGGCAGAGCAGGAAGGAGACTAGGTGGGTGGGGAATAGGATAGGAGACAGAATTTCAATGTGTCGTGTTTTATACTTTTTGGTTTTCAAACCAATTAATATATTATCTAGAAAGAAAGAAAGAAAAGAAAAAGAAAGAAAGAAATGCATTTAAAAATAAGAAAGAAAGATATACATTTAAAATTAAGAAGGAAAGAAGCGAATGGTTGTCAACCAGGGTCTCAGGAGACAGGACTGGAGACAGGTCTCTGTCCTTCTCCCCAGTGGATGGTTATTTGTTTTCTTTTTTTTTTTTTTTCTCACTCCCCATCATTGGTCCTAATCTGCTTCTCTACAATGCCGCTTATGCCTTACACCTGACCTAGACTTCCAGAATTTTACTTAGCCCTCTAGGAAACTTCAGAGTTTGTAACAGACATCTGCCCCTTGCTGAAATGGATGAAATGCTCATCCAGAGGAAAGGGCGGCATCTTGCCAAGTCTGGTCTCGGCTTGCCTCTGGCTTTCGTGACGATCACAGGCCTGGGGATCACAACAAAGCAACAGCACCGAACAGACAGAAGCACCTCCATCACTCAGTGACATTCTCCTGGGAGCCTGCATGGTACCCTGCATTTCTTACCAAGTTACATCAGAGCAGGTACCTCAGCATAGCCCTGGGAAAGGAGGGAGGAGGGCAGGAAAGGGAACAACAGCAAAAAGGCTGCAAACAGGTGCAGAACAAGAGAAAACAAGTCAGAGATTCCCAGAGTCAGCATTCCTCACCTGTTACCAGTTTTACTAAAACGAGACTAAAATAAAGCAAAGATATGCTCCCTTGCTTTATGAAAACGTTTAAACACACACACACACACACACACACACACACACACACCAGGTGCTTCATGAGCTATTACTGTCCAGGGGAGCAAAGTCATTCACATTATGAATTATTTTACACTCAAGAATTGGGCTCAACTTTTCTTATGAAAAGGTACATGAACATCATTCAGAACTGTCAAGAGGGCAGTGGAAGACTGGGCACGGAAGCTAAAAACTAAAGTTCGCAGTTATTAAGGTTGTATTTCATAAGCAACTTCCTTCAAACACAGGGAAAGGTTAGATTCACATGCACCATGGAAAATAATTTTCCCCCAAATCCAATTTATAATTGACTCAATTAATTATTCCAGCCCCAATTTATTTCCTGAGGTAAAATAAAGACGGGCAAGACTTAGGCTGGTTGAAGGTGTTTGCTTTGAGGGCTGGTGCTATGCAGCTGCGGAGTGCTGTGAGGTGATGGAGGATTTCCATCATTCCCGGGGTGTGCGCCACATCCTGGCCGAGCGGGAGGGGCAGGTAACAAAGGTCCTTTTGAAAGCAGCCAGAGGATGGAGACCACACTGCAGGTGATGCAGAACCCTGCTGGGCAGATGGGCCCCCCAGCTCAGCTTGGGGAAGCAACTGGATGAGGAGCCAAACGAAGTATCTAATGCCACTCCCAGAATGAGCTTAGGAATGAGAAGTCTCTGTCACCTGTAAGGAAGACACGCTTAGGACAGATGTGGGGAGGGGCTGGAGAGACAGAGAGAGCACAGATCACATTTGCTCCACTCAGCAATGATGTGTTCATACCTCTGCCTTGTCAACACTTACAGCCTGTCCACGTTGAGCAATATTTACCCCTAGCAGAGACTGGAAGAGAGATAGCAAGATGAAATATAGTCTCAGTAGATATTAAAATTAACAGTTAAGGAGGCATCCCTGAGAAAAAGGTCACATGCAATTACCAGGAAATGGTGAGATAAGGCCAGATCCCATGGCTGTGTGGTTACAATTACTGTGATGAAACATAATTCACAAGGCACAAAAGGTAAAAATAAATACAAAAAGCAAATACAAAATTACAAGCAAAATAGAGACAGGTAATGAAATTAGTTCTTCCAATCCGGCTAAGCCATTCTCAAAGCACACACATTCATAAAATAGGTCAAGATAGTTTATATTCTTAATGCTCAGTGTCCTACACCCCTATTTTAAAATTTTTTATATAATCTTTGCTGTATCAGAGATGGAGACCAAAGGACAAATAATGATACGTGAACTATGAAACAAAACTTCCCCTGAACTCTTCCAAGAGAAAAGCCCAAGGAAGCTGCCTCTCCTCCCCTGAGCCTTTTGGGGACAAACAACTGGTGTTGCCTTCATGCTTCCATTTCAGTACAGCAATTTATTGTTCTACCTCGAAAGATATTTTTTGAATTAGAAAGAAGTTTAGGGCCATCAGCCTCAGATATGTCTTTTTATAGATGAGGAAACTAACATGCTGGTCTAAATCACACAGCAAGTATGTGGCAGGACCCAGATCTCCCGATCCATTAAAGAAACAACTAAACATGTAGATAAAGATGTGTGCACAGGGACTTCCCTGGTGGTCCAGTGGTAAAGAATCTGCCTTACAATGCAGGGGAGGTGGGTTCGACCCCTGGTCAGGGAACTAAGATCCCACGTGCCACGAGGCAACTAAGCCAGCGTGCCACAACTACTTAGCTCCCATGCCTCGACTAGAGAGCCTGTATGCCACAAACTACAGAGCCCACACACTCGGGAACCCGCGCACCACAACTACAGAGCCCACGCGCCCTGGAGCCTGTGTGCCAGAGCTAGAGAGAAGCGCTGCGCCACAGCGAAGAGCCTGTGTGCTGCAACTAAGACCCAATGCGGCCAAAAATAAAATAAAATAAATAAATAATTTTTTTTAAAAAGATGTGTGCACAAATATGCTCACTGCAGCATTATTTATAATCACAAAACACTGAAAGTAACCAAAAGAGTAAAAAGGAAGGGCAAAGTGAATGAATCACGGTATATCCATACAATGGAAATATCATGCAGCCAGTAATGTTACATGTTTAAACCCTTTTTAATAACAAGGCAAAGAGTTATGATAGAATATTAAGGAAAAAACCTGAATATAAATTTATGTACTATTAATGAAGAAAGTGATAGGAAAAAAAGACTGAAAGGAAATATGTCAAAATAGTAAAAATACCTCTGGAGAATAATTCAGAACATGAGTGACTTTTTTTTTCTCTAGTTTCATACTATTTCTAAATTTCCTATACTGGGAATATATTGTCCCTGGATGCTCACACATGGACATGGCCTTCTTCTGCCTGCTCTGCTCTATATTTTATGATGCTAATTATTAGATAGAAGCCTTAGTGAGTCAAGTGGCCCATTTAGAGTCCCTTGACTTAATAAGAGTCAATGAGTACCTTAATATATGTTATAAATTGCATAACTGGCTCCAGTTCTTCATTTGTCCCTCTATCCCTGTCCTTTGCCATGTAATTTTGCAATTCCCTCCCACTGAGGACTAATCCCTACCCTGGGATTGGCCACATGACTGGCTTTGGCCAAAAGGATGTTAGCTTTGTAACACAAGTAAAGTCTTGAAATACACTTGTACAGCTGAACTTACACACTTGTACCTTTGCCATCACACTTGTGAGAAGGATGTGCCAGGACAATCTACTGATCCCAGAAGGAGGACAGACACATAAATCAGAGTTGCTCCCAGATGAGCCTGGCCAAGATCAGCTAACTCTCAGCCTTAGACATGTGAGTGAATCTAGCTGAAATCAGCAAAATCACCCAGCTGCCCCTGACCCTCCACGCCTAAATCAGCCAACCTCCAGCCAAGGCACAGACATGTGAACTCTAATAACAAATGATTGTTGTCAAAGCTAATGAGTTTAGTGGTGATTTGTTATGCAGGAATACAGCTGGCTGATACAATACAGCTGCATGTATATACAAGAAATTAAATCCATTACATCAGAACCTATGGCAACAAATAGTTATACCTTGTTCCCATAATAATTCCTCTAAACCACCAACTGTGAACCATATCAATAAATATTTGTAGATTGACTGATTCGATCTACCAATTATATAATAAAATAAATGATTTCAGTTGAAGAAAGTTAGCCAGTAAGAAGTTTGGTGAGAACATTCCAGTGGCGGTTGAAATTAGAGAAAAAAGCTTTCATTCTGAACTACTAGGTATTGGCTTGTACTCTGTCCCTCAGTAGAAATAAAGATCAAATTAGAGAAAACAAAATGACAAATGTAACCTATGAGGTAGGGGGTTAACAAAGGATAAAGGGAAAGGGAATCAGCAGAATATGTAATACAATTTTTCTACATGACCTTATTTTTGTAGTTTTATTTCATTGGCAAAAGATCAGCAGAGCACCATGGCTTAGAACTTAGATAGTTGAGTTATTGACAAAACTATAAAAACAAGACTCAGTATACACTCTATCTACTGTCCAATTTCTAATACTTGAAGCTCAGATAGTGACTGAAAAATTTTTTTCGTAAATTGTGTCTTTATGCCTTTTAAGTTTCATTTCAGAAGGAAAACATCACCCAATAAGGTCAGTAGTGCACTGTGGGGAGTAAGAAGCACAACCAACGTATCATCTGATTTTATTTAAACAGCTTCCTGGGCTTCCCTGGTGGCGCAGTGGTTAAGAGTCCGCCTGCCAATGCAGGGAACATGGGTTGGAGCCCTGGTCCGGGAGGATCCCACATGCCGCGGAGCAACTAGGCCCATGCGCCACAGCTACTGAGCCTGCGCTCTAGAGCCCGCGAGCCACAACTGCTGAGCCCACGTGCCACAACTACTGAAGCCCGCACACATAGAGCCCGTGCTCCGCAGCAGAAGAGGCCACCGCAACCAGAAGCCCGTGCACCGCAACAAAGAGTAGCCCCGGCTCACCGCAACTAGAGAAAGCCCGCGCGCAGCAACGAATACCCAATGCAGCCAAAAGTAAATAAATAAAATAACTTTATAAAAAAATAAAACATGAAATAAAATAAACAGCTTCCCATCAAAGGTCAAACTCGACTGGCAAATTTCCTCAGCATTACCACTTAGCTGTCAGCAAGAAAATAAAAACAAGCCACTGTCTCGTGGCGATGAGTCCTTCATATCCAAGGATGAAATGGAGCAGCTATGAGCAATGGGGCAAGATGCTGAGATTACCAAGATAGCAGCTAAAAACCCCACAAACCAAAGCCAACATAGAGGCAACACCAAAATGCAGGTCCTCAATCATTTCCATATGTGCTGCATAAATAATGACACTGAATAGATACTGATTCCTGGGAAGGGGAAAAAAGAGATTAAACTCTAAATTGGGAGTAGGTAGTATCTTTATAAACATGTCTTATATATGCGTGTGTGTTTTGTATACATATACACATACACACATATACATATGTATATATGGTGTGTCTGTGTACTTTTAAAAAGAGAAATCACATAGGACAAATACCACTTATATGATATACACATATATGTACCCATTAGCTATTTATATAATATGTCTAAAGTAAAAAGGAAATTTTTGTAAATTAAAGAAGTATGCCTCATCTAAATCCTTCAGCATTTGATAACTGTGTTTGCCCTTTGAAAAATTTCAAAGGAGTTGGCAAATCTTGGCCGATTTTTGATGTAAACATCTCTTAAAGGAAAATGCTAAGGCTGGGTTCTGGAGGCTGGGAGAGGGGCAGGAATGCAGTTGAATATGTCAGAATCATATTAAGCTGTAGCCCACTGCATGTTCAGACAGAAGGTAGGCGCCTGCCCGCCCAGGGTCCCCTCCCTGAGTGCCTGGACCCTGAAATCACCTCCAGTGTTGAGCGGCATGAAGAAGTGTTGAAAACAGTAAAAATAGCAAACACTGAACTGTGAGTGTTTACTACGTGCTAAGCATTATTCCAAGTGCTTTAGATATATATTAATTAATTTAATCCTAAGAGTGACCCTGGAAGGCATGTACTATGATTACCCTCATTTTATAGACAAGGACACTAAGAGATTAACTCCCTCACCCTACGTTACCCAGCTGGTATACGGCCAACCTGGGATCCACACCCAGGCAAAACAGACCCACAGCCCTGCTCCTGGCCCCTCTAGCATACTGCTTTGCAACAGATCAATGATGAAACAGATCTCTAGCCAAAAGTGAGTATTCTTCAATTAATGATATTTTGAGCCTATAATTAGCCACTACAAAAGGTACAATATTGGTTCTTTCTATATTTCTCACCTTTGTTCATATGGACTCCTAATCCAATGTACCTGAGGTTAAGAATTCCAGTTTAACACCAGCAAATAATAGCTAAAATGTTCTGAGAGCTCACTGTGTGCCAGGCACCGTTCTAAATGTCTTCACGTATTTACACTGGTTTCTGTGATTGATGCGATTTCTCTCGGACACCTCCCTCACTCCATGCTTTCTGTGCTTGTGCTTACAGAACCTCTTTCCCTTACTCTGGTGTTCATATTGTGGCCAGTTGATAAACTATGTATTTAATTATGTGGTAATTTACATAGGGCAATAATAACAAGAGCTAATATGTATTTAGTGTTTACTAATTGCCAGGCACTGTTATAAATGCTTAATACATACTAACTCATTTGCTCCCCCCAACAACAGCACAAGGTTAAGTATTATTACTATTATTCCCATTTTAAAGATCAGGAAAGAAACACAAGAGTTGAGCCACTTGCCCAAGATCACACCATTAGTAAGTGGCAGAGCCCAGATTCCAATTCAGGCAAATCGATTCCAGAGATGAATCGCTATACTCCATCCGTGTTCTGCATTGGGCATCTCAGGTCTTCCCATAGGATACTGTGTTTAAAGTATTCATTGAATAAATATCTGTGGAGCAAATGACTGATTTCAAAAGATTTACTTAGTATATACACACAGAAAACCCTTGTGTGTACATTTCTTTTCCTTCATGAGAATTAATGACTTTTACTCATGAATAGAGTAAGTTTAACGCTAGATAGCTGGACATATTGCTTTCTTATACCATTCTAGCATTGCAATGGCCAGGCAAACGAAGAAGTCATTATTTCACTTCTAAAAGGGGGGAAAGCATCATTATTTTCTTAACCTGTTAGACGAAGAAAATAAAAGGTAATCTCAAAAGGATGATGAACAGCAAAAAAGCACGCACCACTAGCCCAGGCTCCGGACTCGGAAAGGAAGGCTGTTCCCCTGCTTGTCCACCCCAAGCACATCAGGTTCTTTCTGTAGTGCATCCATGTCAGGGGTCCCAGCTACTCTCTGTAGGTAGATGACAGACACATCTGCCTTTTTTTTACCCTAGAATCTATCCCTCTAAGACAGCTCAGACCCATGCTCTTGTCAGCTCAGACCCACAGCTCTAACCAAATGTGATGAAGATACAACTATTTATCATCTCTCTGTGACTTTCTTTCCCAGGCCCCACGGCCTTGGAACATTTCAACATCAAGAGGTCTTCCCACTGCAAACAGGAAACCTAAGTCACCCATGACTCATCTCTACCCTTTATTCAGCATACCCGATGGTATGCTAATCCTGCTCTGGGTTTCATCTAATCCTTTCAAAATCCAGTTTTTCTTTGCCACGGATGGTACACGCCTTTCCATTTCTCCCTGCATTGCTATATCCATGCACACCTTCCCTGCTCTGGCATCATCAGCCACGAGACATCATTTTCTTCTTCTAGTTTCCAAGAAAAACACCATCCCACTTTCCAAAGGCCTTGTTTCCCATCAAATGCTGAGTCTCCGCCTTCCATCAGGCTACCTCATACCAGCAGCATCTGTTCATGTTTAGCTCACAGACTATTGTTTTTCATTCCCACCTATGAAAACAGCTCCTTAAACTTAGGATATCCACACTAAGCCAGTGTACCCAGCCATCACTTGCCCTACTCACTCTAAAGTCTAGCCAGGCTAACCTGAAGGAAGATGATTATTATTTATGTGCTGGTCCCACCCTCTCTGGACCTGGAAGAGCCACAATTACAGTCCTTTATTCCACCCGAAATAAAGTTACCTTGACTTGTGCATGGTGCCAGTAGGTCACTTCTGTATTAGTATATTCTATGCTGAGTCTGTTGATATTCTATATATTTCTAACTTGGTTCTTACATCATCTTGGAGGATAAGGGCCATGTCTAGTTCTCTCTGAACAGCCTTCATCCAGCACTACTAAGTTTCTTCTTTAGGAAGAAGACTGAAATTAACTAACAAAGCAAATGAATACCTAGCATCCCAATTTAATTACAAAGGAACATGACCAAAATAGAGTAACTCATGAAGATACCCTCCAGGTGGTGAGGTGCAAGACTTGGTCATTCACATATAAGCTTTTTATTCTTCTATCTACTTGGAAGCTTCTGCTTATCTCTTTATAACCTCTTTACTTTTTTTTTTTCCAAAGAACAGAAAACTCTGCTTAGCAGCCTTAATCATGGGCAGAAATGAATGAGCTGAATGTAGGATGTCTTTCTGGTGGTTCTGAAGGTCGAGCCCACATTCCTAGGACTGGCTCCTGTGGTTGCCAAATGATGTGAAGTTCTTTAACCCAAGTGTTTCAGAGAAGTCTACAGTCAAATGCAGCCCTGAAGACAGATGACTCCTGTGTAATCTTAGACTAGTGTTTCTCAACCTTCTTTTGGTCACAGACTCTTTTGAGGATCAAAAAAAAGTTATAAATGTTCTCAGCAGAAAAATTGACAAATGTTGACAGCCCAAAATCTTGCATATAATTTTAGGGGTCTACAGTCCATCTGAAGAACATGATACACTAACGGGATAAGAACACCTACATTTGCCCAATATAGTTGGCCTGGGGTTCAAGGAGGGAGGAAGAGGGAAAAGAAAGAGTGAGCAAAGAAAGAACAAGGAAGGAAGGAAGAAGGGAAAGAAAGAAGGATGGTGGTGGGAAAGAGAAAGAGAGAGGGGAAAAGGGAGTAAGAGGAAGGAAAAAAAAGAGAGAAATCCAATAAACTGAGAGAGCGTCTGTACTTGAACTGTTTAGCTTATCACTTTGTTTCAGGCTTGGAAGCAATTACAGAAGAATTGTTTAATCTCAGTAAAACTGGACAAGAAGATTGGAATCATTGGCTTTCCGAGATATAATGAAATACTATCCATCACTAGAAACAAGAAGTCTTAGTATTGCTTAAGCTGTTTAGACAATGCAAAAGATGAAGAATATTAAATTTAATGCAAACAGCAATTTTTAAATGCTGCCTATTTATGCGTTGCCTAAAGAACTATCATCCTCCTCGATCAGGAAGGCAATCTGCTTAAGAGAGCACTGACTCCAGAGGGATCTTTGTGAATTAATCCTCCCTTAACGCGGATGCAAATTGGGGTTCAAATGAATCAAATAATTCTGTTCCCAAACATTTGTATATCCACAGAAAAACAATTGAAGCCAGGAACTCGGCAAAGCTTTCCTGGGCAAGTTCCTCATCCATTCATGCACACTGCCTACCTTTGATTTCACACATCCCAAACAGTTCCTATCCATGTTCATTACCCCCTACTTATAAAAGTGCTTTTGCTGGGACTTCGCCGGTGGTCCAGTGGTTAAGAGTCCGTGCTTCCACTGCAGTGGGCACGGGTTCGATCCCTGGTTGGGGAACTAAAATCCTGCATGCTGTGTGGCTAGAAAAAAAAGCTGGCATAGAAAGCTTTTACTCAGAGAGAAACTGGTACTTAACAAAGATGAACTGTGGATCAGAAACTCTTTTCAAAATATATCTGACCCACTGTACCTATTCTCAGCAAATTACCAGCATGGCCTATTGCAGTGTTGACTTAAAAAGTTGCACAACCTAAAAGTTGAGAATCATGTTTTATTCGGCAGACTTTCTGAGGACTTAAGCCTGGAAAAGAGCCTCTCCGAGAGCTCTGAGGGACTGCCCCGAAGAGGTGAGGGAGGAGCCGGGATACACAGGACTTTTTGCAACAAAAACCAGGTAGTCGGAACATCAAAAGATTACTGTTTATTAAAGAAAACCGGACACCTCAAGGAAATGAATTTAGCATTTTTCTCTGTATGGGAAGATGCAAGAGTCTGGGCTCATCGAAATCATTCCTTTGATATGCACCAGAACCATCTAGCAGGGCCAGGATCCTGCTTTTTTCCATACTGAATCCCCTCGGGGTGCACAGTCTGGCTGATGGCTTGATGACCACAACATCTTTTGTTTATTGATACAATACAGCAAGCGACACATTCTTTGTGCACAGCAGTATAGCACCTCTAAACAGAAGGAGGGGCCAGATGGGGGGAACTGAATGGTGGGTGCTTTGGTCTAATGATAAGAAAGCTTCCTGGAAAAGACTGACTGATCATTTCTCCCCACACTAAGCTATCAGTATAGGTGGCACCCATGAGTTCCTTTATGCTGCATTTATACTGATTAGCATTAAAAAGCAAAGAAATAGCGTTATCGGGAAGAGAAAGGGACCCTCACCTTTTGGAAACCTGCTTATTTGCAATCATTTTAGTCAGGGTCTTGGTTTAGAAGAATCAGTGTCCTAGCCCTCTGCCCACTATGTGCTTCCCTCCAACCATCACCACTGTTTCAACTCTTCTCAACGCTTTAGGACCCAAACGAAATTCTGCCTTGTTCATGCAGTTCTTCCTGTGATCTTCACTGGGCGTACGCTCTGCCTTCTGAACTTCTAGTTTCTTTTCCTCTTGGGACACTGCCCATATTGCGGTCTGATCAAGTATTGGGGTACAAGGCATTTTCCCTAGAGTCTGGGTGTAAGTTTTACCATCGTTGTCTCACAAGTATCTACGACAGTGCTTGACACACAGTAGGTGTTCAACAAACAAGGAATTGAAGGGGAAAGTTGCCCAGATTGTTTAGGCCAGCTCTAATCTGCATAGTCTAGAAACAAGGCTGCTGAACGGCTGACTAGCTCCACAGATGATAACTAAATACAATATAGGTATTGCTATATTGTTATCGCACTCCTGACACAGGGCCTCTGCACTTGCCGTTTCCTCTGCCTACAAGCCTCTTAGACATACACCTAGTTCTTTCCCTCATCTGCTGATCTTTGCTCAAATACTACCTTCAAAGAAAGGCCTTCCCTGTCTATCCTATTTAAAATCTCAACTCCCCCACTGCTATGGTTTGAATGTTTGTGTCCTCCCAAATTCATATGCTGAAATCCTAATACCCAAAGTGATGGTAATAGGAGGTGGGGCCTTGGGGAGGTGATTAGGTCATGAGGGTGAAGCCCTCTGTAATGAAATTAGTGCCCTTATAAAAGAGACCCCACAGAGCTCCCCAGCCCCTTCCACCATGTAAGAACACAATGAGAAGTCGGCAACAAGAGAAGGCTCTCCCCCAACCATGCTGGCACCCTGATCTCAGACTTCCGGCCTCCAGAACTGTGAGAAATATATTTCTGTTGTTTATAAGTCACCCAGTCTGTGGTATTTTGTTATGGCAACTTGAATGGATTAAGAAACTCCCCCCTCCTCCAACATCTCCCTATTCTTTTTCCGATTTATTTTTCTGTATATCACTGATCACCATCGAATACATATATATAGTTTACTTCTTTACTTTTTCTTATTTCCTATTCCCCCCTCACATCCTAGAATATAAACTCCATGAAGCAGAGATCTTTATAAATTGTGTTCAGTCTTTATTCCGCAATGCTTAGGATAGTCGGTGGCAGATTAAGCACAAAGTAGGTGCTCAGTGAATAGCTAAGGAATAAATTTTTAAAATGAATCACAAAGCACCTGTAAAATACTTACCTCTACTTGGCACCGTGCTTGATCCTGTACAAGACAACTGCTAGAAGCCAGGAAAATGTAACCTGATCAAATACCCGCAGCCCAGTGTGTCTGCACAGTGATGGGGCACGCAGAGCAGGTGTCTCCCCTGATGTATCACCAAAGCCTGGGAACATGCTTCATTCAGTCTCCGATACCTTCTCCCTTAACAACTCAAGAACCACTAGGAGAATGAATGGCTACACTGTAAGGCACTGATAACATGTGATAAAGGAGTTCAGACATGGAAGAAGCCAGTTTACAGACATCACTATGAGAAGAAGTGTGGTGGTCAGCTTCTAAGACATCCCCCCAGTGATCCTGTTTTTCTGGCATTCCCATCCTTGTATGGTCCCCAGACACAAGGAATCAGGACTCCCCTGTGTGACTGACAGAATAACTTCCACAGCTGGGTCAGAAAAAGTATTTTAGCTCCTGCCTTGGTGTCTTGGCTCTCTCACTCTTTGGAAGGCACCTATGCTCACCACTACCACCAACGTATCCCTCACTCTTTGGGAAGCCAGCTCCCATGCTGTGGTGATACTCAAGCAGCGCCATGGAGAGGAACTGATTCACCAGCATCAACTTGCCAGCTATGTAACGGAACCACCTTAGAAGTAGATCTTCTAATCCTGGAAAAGTCTTCAGATAACTGCAGCCTCAGCCAACATCCGATTTCAACCTCATGAGAGATCCTGAACCATGTGGACAAAGAATGCCACCTGCCATATCAGCAAACAAAGGATGTTGTAGCCATCAAGCCCTCAGCCACTGCATCTGTCCCCAGCTGTGCACCCTGAGGGGATTCAGGATGGGAAAGAACAAGATACTGGCCTTAGATAGTTAAGGTGCATATCAGAGGAATGATTTCAATGAGCCCAGACACTTGCATCTTCCTATACAGAGAAAAATGCTAAATTCACTGACTTGAGATGTCTGTTTTTTTTTAATTAACAGTAATCTTTTGATGTTCTGACTACCTGTTTTTTGTTGCAAAAACTCCTATATATACCGGCTCCTCCCTCACCTCTTCCGAGCAGTCCCTCAGAGCTATCTGAGAAGCTGCTTCCCAGGCTTAAGTCCTCAGAAATTGCGCCAAATAAAAAAACATAATTCTCAACTTTTAGGTTGTGCGTTTTTTTTTCAGTCAACAAACAGAACCACCTAAGTGAGCCAGTCCTGAATTCCTGATCCACAGAAATCATGAGAGGTAATCAATGATTACTATTGCTTTAAGCCACGAATTTTGGGAGATCTGTTACACAGCAGTAGATACCTAATACAAGAGGTATTAGACATGACTTCCACAAAGGAAGTAGGGCTTGAAATAGAGACATCAAAGGAATTGTAGGAATAACAGAGGCAAAGCAGTAAAGAGAATACAGGGAAAACCATGAGCAAAGGCAGATACAAATGTTAAACAGAAACCATGCCCACACAGAACCTCAGGATTGGAAACAAATCTTAAAGGTCAATTTAGTCCAACCTTTCATCTAGTGCTAGAGTCCACTCTAAAAATAAAACAACTAAGGCAGGGACTGCATGAATTTATCTAAGCTAAAACCCAGAAGAAGGCGGACTCCTTACAGTGGTCCTCTGTGTAACGATAAAATGAGGAGTACGTAGTCATAACAGAGACCATATTCCTGCATTTGAACTGAGGTCATTCCTGGAAGTGATTTAATAAGAAATTGAGGGGGAAGGAAGATGGAGAACAGAAGAGGGGAGAAGAAAGACAAAAAGGAGGAGAAGCAGAAGAAACAGAAGCAGGAGAAGGAGGAAAAGAAGGGGATCAGGAAGAAGAACAATAACAACTCTACAACAACAGAAGATGAAAGAGGAAACACTGATTTATTGAAATGCTGTGTGGTGGGCACTGTCCTAAGTTCTTTAAACACATCATCTCATTTTACTCTCACAACAGCTCCACATTCTCAAATTATTTTAGCTCTACTTCTTCCCTTCCTTCCCAGGAGTCTTCCCCTCACCCTGTTCTCCTGATTTGAGGTAGAGAAAGTGGACAAACCACAGAGAGGAAGGATTAAATCATCATGCATCTGACCTCTTGTCAGGAAAAATCTGAGAATACAGTTAAGGCTCCAGAGGGTCCAATCAAGAAAGAATCCACCCACAGATTCGGGGCCTTCCCTTCACTGAGGATATAAGGCCAGATTTCCTGGGTTGCTGGTCAGCAAACCTCTAATCAAAGGAAGAACAGATCTGAGATGGGAAAGAAAAAACCTAGAGCATTCTCTGTCCCAAGATATGATGTTTTACTGATCCCAGAGTTGGTTCTTTTAGAGGCCAGTAGTAGGCCTAAGAACAGATTTGGGGCCTTCCCTTCACTGAGTATATAAGGCCAGATTTCCTGGGCTGCTGGTCTGCAAACCTCTAATCAAAGGAAGAACAGATCTGAGATGGGAAAGAAAAAACCTAGAGCATTCTCTGTCCAAAGATATGATGTTTTACTGATCCCAGAGTTGGTTCTCTTAGAGGCCAGTAGTAGACCTAAGAACCCCAACTGGAGGAGGGATTCCTCCACAAAGCTAATAGCCTATTTGTGAAGTTGATAGGAAGCATTTGCCTTTGACTCAAAGAAGCAGGAGGGAGCTTGTTCTGTAGGTAGCCACTTCACAAGATGTTGCCATGTGTACAGTAGTATAGGAAGGGAGGGGGACACCTAGGTCAAGCCAGAGGACATCAAGTTAGTGACCATCCCCCACTCTGGTCATCCTCCTGGGAGAAGAGAGCATATGCCAAACTAGTATTAGAGAATATAGTTTTCAAAACTTAACTCAAGGTACTAGAATAGCTGATTATACTTCTAGGAAAACAAACATAGAAAATTAAATTTTAAAAGTATACATACAGCCTATACCAATTAAAGGCCTATGGATTCATAGTCAAAACATCTGAACATCTCTAAGGCCAGGAAAACTAAACCTTTAACACATACCATACTAATGGCATTGATAATGGACATGAAAGGGTAACCAACGCAAAAAGTCTTAGGAATGCTAGCCAAGATCTCCTATACATGGGGTCAATGAAACATGCTGAAAATAGTTTAAGAGGATGCCCAAGAAGTGTTTACGGAAAGAATGGTCATAAAAATGATTTCTCAGAAAAAAAAAATGGCATGACCTCTGAAACAATGGATGTACCGGAATTATCAACCAGATAGGCCAACCTGATTTGCAAAAGGATGCTTTGCTGCCCAGTCCACAGGGTCAGAGAAAGCAATTAGTACCATTCAGCTCTAGCAAATTCCCAGAGCACACAGTCTCAGGTAGAGAGAGGTATTCTGTGCCTCTTTGCATTTCCCCATGGCCCAAGCACAAGGCCACAGACAGCAGGTATGTGGCTGAAGGGGGCGCTAATGATAACACACACTCCACACCCTCAAGGAGGTCAGAGCCAAAGGTGCCAAGGTCCCCGCTGCTGCCCCTGCTCTGGGTTTACCATCATTGAAGCTGTCACTGGCGGTGACGTGGGCGAACGGTGACTGGGCCCGAGGCTCCTCACACAGGGAGTAGCTGTGCTCGGCCTGAATGAGAGGCGCCGGGGACGTTGGGGACGGCTCTACCTCCATCGACACACTCTTCTCTGAGAGGAAAGGGTCGTTCAGGAGCTGGCCCAAGACGTTCTGGGAAAACTCATCCAGCAGCTCCGAGAAGTGCTACAAGAAACAAAGGAGGAAGGACTCAGTTTCTCTTAACCATGATCTGATAGTTACACACATGTTCTAAAGCAAAAATATCATCCACTGCTTCAGATGAAGTCCCCTATACACAATGTCCAGTTATCTGTTGCTGTGTAGCAAACCACTCCAAAGAGTAGTGGCTTACAACAGCCAAGAGTTATTATCTCTCACTACTCTGTGGGTTGGCTGGGTGGATGTGCTGATTTCACCTGGGTTCACTGACAGAGGCACAATGAGCTGGAAGGCTGGTGGGGGCTGGGCTGAGACACTGGACACCTGGGCCTTTTTCTCAAAGAGGCTCTAGCAGGCTGGGAGTCCTCATAGGATGGTAGAGATGTTCCCAGAGGGAGAAAACCAAAGCTGCATGGCTTCAGAGGGCACACATCATCACTCCCTCCACATTCTTCAGGTCAAGGCAAGTGACAACGCCAGCCCAGATTCATGGGGTGGGAAAATAGACACCACCTCTTGACCAGAGGAACTGGAAAAATCACATCGCAGGCAAGTGTAAACAGGATGGCATGACTCACTCGGGGCCATCACTGGAACTATCCACATTTTGTATTGGGAATATTTTAAAATAAACTATCTTGTATTTTTGAAGCATGAAAGTGTTATTTATAGCCAAGTGACAAGTTCAAAGGCATCAGAGGCAGCTTCCCTCTATTCTCCCAACTACCTGGACTTTGTCCCTTTCTAGTTTTTCCTTAATCTCTTCTCATCTTCCATCTCCAACAGCACCACCTCCCTAGCCCCCCGCCATGCCATGACAATGATACAGAAATGGTGTATACATATATTCACAGGGAGTCCTATATCCCTCGTTCCATGGTCCCACACTAAAGGACTGTAGCCCCATCCACTCTCCTTCACTGATAGGGGGATGTTCACGATATGAGGGTCTGTAGAGCTGGGTTTCTCAACCTCAGCACTACTGACATTTTAGATGGGTGATTCTTTGTTATGGGGGGCAGGGTTGTTCTGTGCATTGTAGGATGTTTAGCAGCATTCCTGGCCTCTACTTACTACATGCCAGTAGCACTCCCCTAGTTGTGAAAACCAAAAATGTCTCCAGCCACTGTCAAATGTCCCTTGGCCAGGGCGGTGGGGGGTGGGGGGGTGGGGGTAAGGGGAAGATCACCCTTGGTTTAGAACTACTGCAGTAGAGTATATTAAAAATAATTATAATATAATTTAATTTAAAATTTCACTTGATACCAGCTGTTAGAGCCACTTCTACCTTCTTAATGTTCCCTGAGTCACAGACCAACAGGTGTCACCCTTATTGATTAAACTTTAGGGACACCTCTGGTATAGAAAGGAAGTTAGGAAAGCAGGTACAGCAATAAGAGAACTGATTGCAAATGGTGATACTTGGGGTAGACAATGAAAACTCTTGGGATTTGCAGGGCAACTAAGTCCTACCATTGAACTGAAGTGTCAGTGAAGGTGTTATGAAAATGAATGTAGCTTGGGGAAGGGGGGGCAGGTGGTGACCCTAAGGTTAGAGCTCTAATATTAGGATAGTTGTAGGGCAGAACTTCTGCTTTTGTAAAGGAGAGAAGCAGACAACAGAGAGGAGGCCTTGTAGGCTAGGTCCTTAAAGCAGAGTTAGATCGCTGGGTTTCACCAACAGTACAAACATGAGAAATGGCTGCATCTCATCAGGACAGAATGCAGATAACAGGGCACATCCTAACAGGCATGGGTCATCTATGAGAACAAGAGAGGGTGGTTGGGAGAGGGTTCTCTGTATACAAACATATTTAGAACTGAAAGGTCCTTAGAAGCATCTAAGGCAAGAATTCCCAAATGCCAACTGTCTGTATCACAATCACCAGAAGAATTTTGTTTTAGTTGTTTTATAATGGAATATTTCAAGCATTCAGAAAAATTAGAATAGAACCATGAATAATTATGTATTGATTCCTTTTTTTAAAAAATCTTATTTTTCCACATTGCTACTGCAACTTTTTTTCTTTACTCTTTCTTTCCTTTTTAAAAAATAAAACATGAAGCTCCTATCCAATCCCCTTCTTTCCTCTCAGAGTTAACTACTACCCTGAACTTGGTGTTTATTTTTCCCATCTAGGACTTTACACTTTTACTACATAAGTATGTTTCTATTACAAACATACAGACTTTTTTAACTTTAAATAAACAGCACCATACTTCACACCTCCTCTGCAAGTTTCTTCTTGCAAAAAATTTTTTAGGCTTATTCATGTTTACATGTGTAGCTCTATTTCATTCAGTTAAATTTCTGAATTGTATTACATTGTACTTATCCACTTCCTCTTGAGGCACATTTAAAGATGTTTTTATATATGCTATTGTAATAAACATTATTGAACATAAAGGGAAATTTTAAAACATACAAATCCTATGACCCATCTTCAGAGCTTTTGACTTAGTAGGTCAAAAACAACCATACAAAAACCACCACTACCACCTGTGATTCTAATGTTCACGTCAGTTTTTCAACCATTGAAGGTTGACCCCATCTCCACTCACCACCTCTCTCCCTACACCACTTTACAATTAAGTCCCTGGAAGTTTACAAAGTCACTGGAAGTTTACAAAGTCCCTAGAAGTTTGGACATGCTCAAGGTCAGAGAAAGATTCATGGATTTTGCAGCCATCATGTGCTAAACTTTAGATAGGTCCTGTGGATATAAAATAATAAAGAAGAAGACAGAAAAAACCCTGCCTTCCTTGAGCTGATCATCTAGACCAGTGTTTTTCAAACTTTTATGTGCATATGAATCACCTGGGGATCTTAAGGCATAGACGTTGATTCACAAATCTAGGTGGGCCTGAGATTCTGCATTACTAATCAGCTCCCAGGTAATGCTGCTGGCCCATGGACCGGACTTTGCATGGCAAGGAGTGGAACAGCTTCAAGGCTAAGACTAGGATGCAGGTTTCCTGACTCTCTGATAACCTGAAGCCAGGGTCTGATTCCCTAAGCGGCTCCCCAAAGACAAATTTACTGGTTACCTGAGGGTGAATATTCTGCAAGCATTTGAAGGAATTCCTTTCAAGACCAAAATTAAGGAAACAAGAAGAGAAATAAATGCCACAATGTAAAATGCAAAAGCAAGACTTGAACTCACAATCCCTGCATTCCCAAGCCACAATTCTGTCCCTGTGCTGCAGTGTCAGCCCTTGCCAGCTATGCTGGCCCATCTACGCCTCTGGAATCCTGAGGCAAGGCTCTCTTTGATTGCCGGTGCTTTCCCATGGAAGTTGGCCAGGGTGGGCTACTCTGCTGACACCGTTTTCTTTCTCTTGAGCAGCACTAATGAATGTTTTCATGAACATCCCCTGGATAAGCAAGAATAAACCTTCTCTAACTCTGCTAACCATCCCCGACCTCTCCTTACTTTGGATTTTGTAGTGATTATCATGTCACCAAACAATTTAGTCCTAAATGACAGGGAGTCCTGAAGAACTCATGGTTGTTACCAAGTGCATTATGACAACCTTCCCTCTGGAAAAAGAAGCTCCTCAGAAGAAGGGAGAAACTGTGCTTAACCACCACCCACACCGAGGAACTCAGCAAAGTGGTGAGCATTGAGAAGGTCCCAGAGAGACACTTGTGTGTCTTTGGGGTCCCAAAGATACGCCCAACTTGTCCCAACCAGACGCTGTGACTCAGCCCAGCACTTTAGCTCCAGCTGGGTCTCCTTGGCAGCTATGGGCTCTGCGGCTCAGCAGACAGGTCAAGCTCCCACTGCCTGTGCAGGAACCAGGCCAGAATCAGACCATCTTTAATGCCAGTGAGAGAGGGGCATATGGTCTTGGAGGCCGAAGACCAGAGAAAGGAGCAAAGTGAGCCTCAAAGAGGGAGGCTTTCTGCCTACAAACACTTTAGCAAAGGACTACTCGTGTAGTAGTTCAAGGGCTATGAAATGTCAGTTGAATTCTTTCAAAGACATGGCATAATAGCATTTTACCATTCTGCCTAAGAGTTTCATCAAGCTTTATGGGTTTATAATACTTTCACAGCTTTCCCCTCAACCAATGTTCACAACAGTCCTGGGAAGTTGGCTTTAAACCCACTGTCCAAGGTCTCAGTCACCTACTGTTTGAGCTTGGCCTTGAACACAGATCCTCTTATTGCAAATTGACTGAACTTTCCCCACATTATTTCTCCTAGGAAAGAAGCATCCGAGCTTTACAACCCAACGGCTTGGAGAAGTTCTAACCAGGATGAAAACGTGATGTTGATGCTGATCATTAATGAAGATGTTGATAGGATCAGGTGGTAGGCTCATCTGATGGACTTAGTGCGTGACACATTAGATTTTCAGAAAACGAGCTAAGTGCTTTGCTATTAGGTAGGCATATCTCCATGTATAGATGAGAAAACTGGGGCTCAGGTTAGTTAGGTACGTTGCCTAAGGTTGGAGTTGCATTAACTGAATTAATATTCCATCCCAAGGCTAGCCAGTTCCAAAGCCCATGCACTTTCTACCGCAGAATGCTCCATCATTTAAGTCAGCCTCTAAAGCTGACATGTAGTAGAGACTGGATTTTAAAAAACAAAAGACAGACTCACTGACAGCCCATCCACTCATCCATTATGAACACACAGTCTTCACATTCGAAGTGTAGAAATGTGTCAGGGGTTTGTTAGATGGAGAGGCTCCTGGTATCACTTCCACGGGGCATCAGCAATGAGAACAGAAATATTTTCTTGCCCTTTGAGCGTGGTTCTGCCAAAGGGTTCAAAGCCACATCACAGGCTCTCCAGTTGGAAGAAACTTCCTGTCGAGGTTAAACCTCTATCTCATGACATGAATGTTCCTCATCTCCTCAGTGAAGATGCATGCAACTTCCTTTATGAAACCTTTTCAAGGTCTGTCTCCCCATTACTAAAGACCTGGCATTTAACATCCTTCAACCTGGCCCCAACCGTCCTGTGAAGTCTTGTCCCCCTTTATTCTTTTTTTTTTTTTAATTTTTTTTGATGTGGACCATTTTTTTTTTATGATTTATTTTTGTTTTTATTGTTTAATATTCCTTAAGAATGTGAAGATCCTATTGTACTTTTCTTTATTTTTTTTCAATTTTCTCTATAGTTTATTAATAAGTCAAAAGAAATTTTTTTTTTCTTAAAAAAGAGAAGCATCATAAACCTTTTCCTTCTCCTAGTTCTTGGGTCCTTTTTTTTTCACACACACACACACACTGTATTTTATTTTTACAAGAGATAAATAAACTGACACCAAGCATTGTAAATGGACGACCACAACAAAAGCAACAGTGATTGCAATTACCAAACACAAAACACACTCATACTGTGTCATAATATTGACATTCAGTCCAGTAATCCTCCACTGTAACAGCTCCTTTACTTTGCAGTGAAAATTGATTTGTATATTTTTTGCCTCTGAGTCCTTGTGGGATTTTTTTTTTTTAACTCAAACAGAAAGTCACAAAAATTATAATCATCCTCATCAGTTCACTCAGTCCCATGTAATTTTTTTTTCATCTTGATCTTTTGTTAGCACTTTTATGAGTTCATCAGTTTTCCATGAGAGTTCTGAAAATGCTTATTCATTCAGTTCAGCAGTATAGTCAGTAACCAGAAACCTGTACTTGTCAGTCTTTTCCATGAATTCCTTGAAGATGAAACCCTTTTATAAGAACATACTTGCAAAAGCATCAGAGTACACCCAGAACTGTCTGTAAATGACAAAAGACTTAAAAATGACCACGGTTAAAGATTTGATGAAAGTTCATAATAATGCAATTGACAAGGAAATTTAGTTATTTCTGACATGTACATTTTAAAGTAATAACTAGAATTATGACTTATAACATTATACCAGAACATATAAGATTTTTAGAAATTTCATGTAATGCCTGTAACATTTATATTAACATATTTCCATACAAATAACCCAAAGAAAGTTTAGTATTAGTTTTTTGTTTGTTTGTTTTTTTATACTGCAGGTTCTTATTAGTCATCAATTTTATACACATCAGTGTATACATGTCAATCCCAATCGCCCAATTCAGCACACCACCATCCCCACCCCACCACAGTTTTCCCCCCTTGGTGTCCATATGTCTGTTCTCTACATCTGTGTCTCAACTTCTGTCCTGCAAACCGGTTCATCTGCACCATTTTTCTAGGTTCCACATACACGCGTTAATATACGATATTTGTTTTTCTCTTTCTGACTTACTTCACTCTGTATGACAGTCTTTAGATGCATCCACGTCTCAACAAATGACTCAATTTTGTTCCTTTTTATGGCTGAGTAATATTCCACTGTATATATGTACCACATCTTCTTTATCCATTCGTCTGTCGATGGGCATTTAGGTTGCTTCCATGACCTGGCTATTGTAAATAGTGCTGCAATGAACATTGGGGTGCATGTGTCTTTTTGAATTATGGTTTTCTCTGGGTATATGCCCAGTAGTGGGATTGCTGGATCATATGGTAATTCTATTTTTAGTTTTTTAAGGAACCTCCATACTGTTCTCCATGGTGGCTGTATCAGTTTACATTCCCACCAACAGTGCAAGAGGGTCCCCTTTTCTCCACACCCTCTCCAGCATTTGTTATTTGTAGATTTTCTGATAATGCCCATTCTAACTGGTGTGAGGTGATACCTCATTGTAGTTTTGATATGCATTTCTCTAATAATTAGTGAGGTTGAGCAGCTTTTCATGTGCTTCTTGGTCATCTGTATGTCTTCTTTGGAGAAATGTCTATTTAGGTCTTCTGCCCATTTTTGGATTGGGTTGTTTGTTTCTTTAATATTGAGCTGCATGAGCTGTTTATATATTTTGGAGATTAATCCTTTGTCCATTGATTCGTTTGCAAATATTTTCTCCCATTCTGAGGGTTGTCTTTTTGTCTTGTTTATGGTTTCCTGGGCTGTGCAAAAGCTTTGAAGTTTCATTAGGTCCCATTTGTTTATTTTTGTTTTTATTTCCATTACTCTAGGAGGTGGATCAAAAAAGATCTTGCTGTGATTTATGTCAAAGAGTGTTCTTCCTATGTTTTCCTCTAAGAGTTTTATAGTGTCCGGTCTTACATTTAGGTCTTTAATCCATTTTGAGTTTATTTTTGTGTATGGTGTTAGGGAGTCTTCTAATTTCATTCTTTTACATGTAGCTGTCCAGTTTTCTCAGCACCACTTATTGAAGAGACTGTCTTTTCTCCATTGTATATCCTTGCCTCCTTTGTCATAGATTGGTTGACCATAGGTGCATGGGTTTATCTCTGGGCTTTCTATCTTGTTCCATCTATGTTTCTGTATTTGTGCCAGTACCATATTGTCTTGATTACTGTAGCTTTGTAGTATAGTCTGAAGTCAGGGAGTCTGATTCCTCCAGCTCCATTTTTTTCCCTCAAGACTGCTTTGGCTATTTGGGGTCTTTTGTGTCTCCATACAAATTTTAAGATTTTTTTGTTCTAGTTCCATAAAAAATGCCATTGGTAATTTGATAGGGATTGCATTGAATCTGTAGATTGCTTTGGGTAGTATAGTCATTTTAACAATATTGATTCTTCCAATCCAAGAACATGCTCTATCTCTCCATCTGTTGGAATCATCTTTAATTTCTTTCATCAGTGTCTTATAGTTTTCTGCATACAGATCTTTTGTCTCCCTAGGTAGGTTTATTCCTAGGTATTTTATTCTTTTGTTGCAGTGGTAAATGGGAGTCTTTCCATAATTTCTCTTTCAGATTTTTCATCATTAGTGTATAAGAATGCAAGAGATTTCTGTGCATTAATTTTGTATCCTGCAACTTTACCAAATTCATTGATTAGCTCTAGTAGTTTTCTGGTGGCATTTTTAGGATTCTCTATGTATAGTATCATGCAATCTGCAAACAGTGACAGTTTTACTTCTTCTTTTCCAATTTGTATTCCTTTTATTTCTTTTTCTTCTCAGATTGCCGTGGCTAGGACTTCCAGAACTATGTTGAATAACAGTGGTGAGAGTGGACATCCTTGTCTCATTCCTCATCTTAGAGGAAGTGTTTTCAGTTTTTCACCATTGAGAATGATGTTTGCTGTGGGTTTGTCATATATGGCCTTCATTATGTTGAGGTAGGTTCCCTCTATGCCCACTTTCTGGAGAGTTTTTATCATAAATGGGTGTTGAATTTTGTCAAAAGCTTTTTCTGCATCTATTGAGATGATCATATGGTTTTTATTCTTCAATTTGTTAATATGGTGTATCACATTGATTGATTTGTGTATATGGAAGAATCCTTGCATCCCTGGGATAAATCCCACTTGATCGTGGTGTATGATCCTTTTAATGTGTGGTTGGATTCTGTTTGCTAGTATTTTGTTGAGGATTTTTGCATAGATATTCATCAGTGATATTGGTCTGTAATTTTCTTTTTTTGTAGTATTTTTGTCTGGTTTTGGTATCAGGGTGATGGTGGACTCATAGAATGAGTTTGGGAGTGTTCCTTCCTCTGCAATTTTTTGGAAGAGTTTGAGAAGGATGGGTGTTAGCTCTTCTCTAAATGTTTGATAAAATTCACCTGTGAAGCCATCTGGTCCTGGACTTTTGTTTGTTGGAAGATTTTTAATCACAGTTTCAATTTCATTACTTGTGATTGGTCTGTTCATATTTTCTGTTTCTTCCTGGTTCAGTCTTGGAAGGTTATACCTTTCTAAGAATTTGTCCATTTCTTCCACGTTGTCCATTTTATTGGCATAGAGTTGCTTGTAGTAGTCTCTTAGGATGCTTTGTATTTCTGTGTTGTGTGTTGTAACTTCTCCTTTTTCATTTCTAATTTTATTGATTTGAGTCCTCTCCCTCTTTTTCTGGATGAGTCTGGCTAATGGTTTATCAATTTTTTTTATCTTCTCAAAAAACCAGCTTTTAGTTTTATTGATCTGTGCTATTGTTTTCTTTGTTTCTATTTCATTTATTTCTGCTCTGATCGTTATGATTTCTTTCCTTCTGCTAACTTTGGGTTTTGTTTGTTCTTCTTTCTCTAGTTCCTTTAGGTGTAAGGTTAGATTGTTTACTTGAGATTTTTCTTGTTTCTTTAGGTAGGCTTGTATTGCTATAAACTTCCCTCTTAGAACTGCTTTTGCTGCATCTCATAGGTTTTAGATCATCGTGTTTTCATAGGTTTTGTCATTTGTCTCTAGGTATTTTTTGATTTCCTCTTTGATTTCTTCAGTCATCTCTTGGTTATTTAGTAACGTATTGTTTAGCCTCCATGTGTTTGCATTTTTTACGTTTTTTTTTCCCTGTAATTCATTTCTAATCTCACAGCGTTGTGGTCAGAAAAGATGCTTGATATGATTTCAAGAACCTTCACTCCAGTGGGTGGACTTCTGTGGTATAAGTGTTCGCCAGTCTGTGGGTCACCCACCCAGCAGTTATGGGATTTGATTTTACTGTGATTGCGCCCCTCCTACCATCTCATTGTGGCTTCTCCTTTGTCTTTGGATGTGAGGTATCTTTTTTGGTGAGTTCCAGTGTCTTCCTGTCAATGATTGTCCCGCAGCTAGTTGTGATTCTGGTGTTCTCGGAAGAGGGAGTGAGAGCACGTCCATCTACTCCGCCCTCTTGGTTCCTCCCCCCTGATGTGGACCATTTTTCAAGTCTTTATGGAATTTGTTACAATACTGCTTCTGTTTTATGTTTTGTTTTTTTGGCCATGAGGCATGTGGGATCTTAGCTCCCCAACCAGGGAATGAACCCACACCGCCTGCATTGGAAGGTGAAGTTTTAACCACTGGACCACCAGGGAAGTCACTCCCTTTATTCTAATACATGACATTTTCATTCCAGCCCTAACAGTGTCCATATTGGACACTGGAGCAATACAGCTTTGGAGCCAGATGACTGGATTTGAATCCTGGCTCCTAGCTGTGCAAACCTGAAGAAGACCCTTCAGTTTTCGAAACTCCAGTTTGCTCCAACTGTAAAGTGAGGATAACAATACTACCAGCTTCCTGTTGTGATGATTAAATTAAATAATGCATGTAATGCACCTAACGCTTCACTGGCAGAGCAATCAATTTTTTAAAAAGCTTTTTAAAAAAACAAAACCCTATCAAAATTAAAACAAAATGTGGGCATTCTCTACTTGTACACTGGCTCCCCCCACTGTTCTTCCTAGAATATGCTTTCATTTTCCTCTTCTATCAGGAATCTACCTAAAACAAAATAAATCTATTTCTTTTACAAAGTCATCCTAGACAGACACAGCTTGAACTGATCTTTCACTTCCCTGACAAACTACAGCTCTTCAAATAAGTATTTCTTAATTGGACATTTTTTTTTTACTTTCCTTTGATGTTCCTTTCATTGACAACTTAAAGTTTTTGTCATTAGGCCTTATAAATTCTGTGACCCAGATGTAAACATTTTTACCTACCCCCCTCTGAGCCCAGCACAGATCACAGATCATATGTACTCACCAATTTTCTCTTCTTTCCACCTATTATTATTGTATAATATCCCAGTCAAGCAGTAAACAAATCTGAATTAGAGCCCAGGCCTCCCCAACAATTATAAATAAATGCTATCCAATGTCTAAAACACATATCCAAACTTACAAATCAGATAAATTAAGAGAAGTTGTTAACCTTACATAAATTACTAACTTTATAAGAAGTTACCCTGGCTCTGAAGCATTTACACTTGTGTTTGCAGGTCCTTAACTAGCTGTCAAGGGAGCTTGCAAGGAAAGAGTGGTTTAAAGTCTGGGCTGCCTCCTTCTGCTAACAATTGTCCCAAGAACCAGGGTCGTGGGGGTGAGGAAGGGGAGTAAAGTAGGAGGAAAATGAAGGATTCGTAATTCTTGAGCTCCAGTAACTGGTTGTATAAAGACATGAAGCTGTCTTCCTCGTGCTGCTCAGCACGGGGGTTCAATCACTCAACAGAGTGAGCAGCTACTGTGAGCAAAGCCTGGGCTGGGCAAGGGGTGGACAGAATATGATTAAAGGTCATCTTATAAAGAGAGGACTGTCCTGAGGTGCAACATGAGTTATCTGAAGTATGTCGTATGACTGCTGGGCTCATAGAGCAGGTTCTAAAGCAATTTTGTCCCCCTGATGTGGGCCCAACATCTTTTGTGCTGGATCAGAGTTGGGACAGGAGTTCTAGTCTCAGCCCTACACCTCACTGGTTGTCACCCCACCTCTTCTGGATTCTGTCTTCTCGTCTGTAAAACTGTGTGTGTGTGTGTGTGTGTTGGAAGGTGAGGGGAAGTGATGGAGTAGACTTTGGACTTGGTCAGTAGTTCCTCACCTTTTTTTTGATATGTAGACCCTTTTGAGAATCTAATGAAAGCCTCCTGCTGGAAAAATGCCCACGGGCACTACACACCAAGTGCAGGATTCTGTGGGGCTCCCCCCCACCCCGCTCCCCCCGGGCTCTGTCCATGGAGAGGAGGATTCCGTGGATTCCGGGTAAACGCTCCCAGCAGAGGTGATAGTAATAACACACGACGCATTATCAGTCATTGCCGACAAGCTATTCGTCTCTGCTGCACCATAATTTTCTAAAATGTGGCAGGCGACATTAAAATGGAAAAGCTTTGCAACTTAGGAAAAGAACGAGGGAAAACGCCCTCTTTCTGCTTCTTGGGTTTGTTTAGCTTTGCCCCTGTTACCCTGCCCAGGGGCAGTGAAACGGGTGGGGCGCAAGCTCCGAAAGCAGAACTTGACCGCTCCCTGCGGGAGGCCCGGGTCCAAGGCTCGGGCTCCGCCGCCCGCTCCCCACAAAGATCCTATTCTCCAGGCCCGCCGCCTGGAAACCGGCTGCTGGCTGGAGGCTCCGTCTCAGGCAGGGGAAGAAGCGTTTTTACTGAAAAATCGCAGCTAGGAGCCTTGCCCAGAGCACAGAATGCTCCACAGACAGCAGTCACGGATACAGTGGACACGGCGGGGGCAAGCTGACAACCCCCAAAGCCTCAAAGAAACGCAGGGAAGTCATTTGGAGGGCACGCCTCAAATTCACTTTAGAAACCAAGGTTTCCCTCCAGTAAAACACAGTTCGCCTGTATTGCGGAGGACGGAGGGAGGTGAGGGAGAGAGGGGAGGGGGAAGGGGGAGGGAGGGGGAGGGGGGAAGGGGTACCCTCCCCCCTCCACTCTCCCAGGGGCCCACCTTCAAGGAGCCGCACCTTAGACATGAGGGGATTCCTGCCCTGCATTCGTGCCCTGCGCACATACCACACAGAAAAGGGCCAGATGGCCACCTGGAGAAGAAAAGGCCACTTTGTCAAAGTTACAAGAAAAAAAAAAAAAAAAGGCTCACAAGTCAAATCCTATTACAGTGAAATTTCAAGGGGACCCAATTTTTTTCTGGTACCAAAATTTAGATACATTACATATTTCTCTAAAAAAAAAAAAAAAAAATTGGGAGCTGAGGCTTGGAACTCTGTTACACAAGAGGTTTGGGAATTTGGGGGGTTTTGTTTCTTTGATGAAGTGATGTTGGCTTTACTGAAATTTTACAAGCAGTGGCAAAAATTGTTTTTTAAAGAGCCCAATTCCAAAACATGCACACTATGGTTTCTAATATCCAGATGTGGCTTTCTTTGTAAAACAAGTGTGTGAAATATGTCAAATTATAAAGGCACTGGGGATGCTTATTTAAAGGAAACCTGCTATACGTCCATTGATAGGACTTATTCTATTTTCTGTAAAAAGAGTCACCCCTAATTTATTAATTATGTAAATATAAAGTTTTACATATGTTATGTGCTTCAAGGGAGATGCACCAATACTAATTCCTTTTTAAACTACATCATTCTTCATCATTAAAACAGGTAATGATGCACTTTCTCTGAATGCAGTCCAATCCTGAATGGTCTACAGCAGTTCTTAGCTTAACATTTGATGTGAAAAAAAATTCATTGCTTCATTTTATACAAACAAATCAGTTAATGAGATTATGAGAAAAACACCAGTGGTGGCTTCTGCTGGCAAAGGAAAGCTAAGAGATTCAGCATTAGCTGGCACAAAGAAACTCAATCTGCCTACTTCTTGGCTCACTTACATAGACAGCTGCAAATGCCCTAAAATGCACTTCTTAGTTCTTTCTGAACCCAAACTAGCCTTAGCCTGGTGGAAGGCCTCTCCTTCCATGGCTTAACAGTATCTAACCAATCCCCACAGGAATAAAAATGTCAAGAAAATATAATAATAATATCATCTCCCATGTTCAACACATAATGGTTTACATATGACAAAACACTTCCCCATCACTGTTGTATCTGATCTTGACAAGATCAAGGATCGTCCAGAGTGTACAGCTGGAGGTTGTGGAGCAGAGTGCAGTAGGGCAGGATTCCTGCTTTCTGGTTCCCACGCCCATATACCTTCAGCACAGCCTGCTCCCTCCTGATCACTAACACAGAGACCTCAGCAACCAGATTCCTGACTGTCAAATGCTTCTTGAATTGCAATGTGGGCCTGAGATCTGGGCAATCTCCTCATATTATGGGAGGAAATCCTTAGCGTCCTTTCAGAGCAGGCAGAACCATTCCAGAAATAAATTATAGTCCATATAAGATGGAGGAGTCCTCTTTGATTGGTTTTGAGAAACTCAAACCATCCCCCAGAGTCCTTCTATTGCCTCTTCCTTCTGCCAAACAGACAGCTGAATTCTCCCAACAAACAAAAGCCCTTCAAAACCATGATCAAGCCAACCATTCAAGGCTGAGGGAGTAGAGAATCTGCCATTCTTTTCTCTACATCCACGGTGGGAGAGCCAGAGGTACCTGGGATGGTGAGAGGCAGCCATCAGGATGACCGATTCTTCCTTCCCGCCTACTCCGCTTTGACCCCTAAATCCAGATTCTACCTCCACACTCTCAATGGGAGTGCTGGTGACCCTGTGGGGCTTTCTGCCTGATCTGTCCTACAGGCCAAAGCCAACAAAATGTTTGCTTTTAACCTTAAAATTCTCCCACACTTAAAATTCTCCAACATAACTCACAGTCCAAATTCCCCACAGTTAGACTTAAAATTGATTGAAGTTTCTTATTCACTATTTCCTGGTTAATGTCCCTGAAGAGTTTCTTCCTAATTGATGTTTTATCCTTTGTTTGTTACTCTTCCTGTCCTTTACCTTCAATTTGCAGGTTTCAACCCTTTTATGTTCTCATTATCTGAGGAAATTCAGAGGCTGTTTTGGTCAGGCTCTTCTAATTGGGTCTCTTGCCCCCTCTACAAACATAATCTGGTCCTCTCAGGTTCCTTCCACTCTCCTAAACAGAAAACAACTTCCCATTTTCCCTCCTCCATCACACACCTTCCATTACCAACACTTCGGTCTTTACTCCACCAGGAAACACCCAGGGCATTCCCTTATATCCTTCAGTGAAGGCCCAGGCTAAGACATTCATTGTTTGTAAGCTCTTAGGTCCGACCCTAAAACAACCAAAATCTGGTATTTTGCCATTCCAGAAAAACTTCTGATTATGATAACAGGCTCCAAATCATAGACTGATGAAGCATGAAGAAACACTGGAAATCATCTGAGTCTACTTGGTCATTCTAATTTGAGAAATGACCTCTAATTTGAGATCTAGGGTGGTACATGAAATCAAAGAGTTGAAGGTTGACCTCTTTATACTATAGATTCTGTAATAAGAAAGGTGGTGACTAACCATTAAGGATCACCAAATGGATGACTGAAGAGGGTCCCATTAGCCGTCCTCCATGGGATTCTCTGAACAGGACATATGTTTTGCAATAAGAGAATCTGTCTCCAAGTCAAGATCCAATGCCAAAGATGTCAGATACGAAAATTAAAGGATCCCATAAACTTTTTATGAAAAAAAATGGCATACTCCCTCGAAAGCTATCCTTTATTTGTGAGCCAGATATGTCGTAAGAATTACTGAGATAATCTCATCCCTAGAATGCACGAAGGAGTAAAGGGAAAGTGCTTCAGACGTACAAGAAATTATCTGCCCTGTTTTGTAAATGCACAGGGATGACTCACTGCCAGAAAGTACTCCTTCACCCCCAGATAAAAGCAAGAAAAAATCCAGAGGTTACCAAACTGGGAGACCCAGGCAAGTTCTGGCTTAAAACCACTTAGATTCTCACTCTGTCAGATCTCACAGTCATGCCCCACCTCTCTGGAATGCTGGCCTGCTGAAACATACCAGAGAATCTTAACCATCTGAAGGAGTATTTTATGCACGGGAGTCATGAGTCAGAGGACACATATGCTAGATCAGCTCTGTAATTATCAGCAATAACCTTGGGCACGTCACGCATGCTTTCTGTTCCACCTGAAATTAGGAAGAATACATTATGCCATTCAAAATTGTTGTGAAGATAAAATGAAGTCATAGATAGTCTGATCTAGATATAATATAGTACCATAGTAAGTGAAAATTAGCTGAGAACCATTAGTGGGCTATGAACATGAAAGCTCCCTCACAGTCATCCATATAGTTATTTCTTACCTCCACCTTGACTAGCCAGTTAGCAATGGTCATTAGTGGGAGCATGGCACCCATTGGCTGTCTGCTCCTGCATGTTTCTTCCTCTTACAAAACTCAACCAGCTGAGGTAATGAATCCTCTTTTCTTTCCAAATGGTACTAGAATCCAGGAACTCAACAGCCTGGTCAGAATAGGACAGTTGGGAGTGAAAAAGCACCAGATGGCTCTCTGTTACCCACACTGCCTGCTCCAAGCTGAGCCATTAACTCAAGTCCCATCAATAGAAACAAGAGTGATTAGAAAGGCAAGCTCCATTATTTTAAAAGAAAGAAGATGCAGTTAAGAGATCCTAAGCCACCCGCCCCCTATCCCAAAAACAGATGCAAAATTTGATGTTTCTCTACTCATTTAGAACAGTTCCCTTCACTAATAAGAGCTCAGTAAATGATAGCTGTTTTATTACTGTTATTACTACATGCCTTGCTGAAATTGGGACAAATTATTAAGCATTTCTCTGACCTATCAGCCTATTAACACTATAAAAAATTATGAGGCTTGTTAAATATCATTTATTCTTAGTGATCTCATACTAGATTCTAGTTTACTCATTTGCTTACCATGGGGCTCAAGGTTCAGTTCGTCATTCATAATTGATCCCTCTTCCTTTTCCCCTTTTTGAAGACCAGGCCCATATCTCCAGTCTCAAACACATCTCGCATTCCCTGCAATTCCTCTGTAGACTATCAACAACATTTTGATCACATCCATATGTTTCGTCAGTGCCCTTTCTTCATTTTAACTAGCAATTATAATTTTTTGTACACCTCTCACTCAACAATTTGTAAGAGAACTGGTCACAGTCAAACTGAATTATCAAGTTCCTTCTTTGGTGGTACTACTGACAAAAAAAAGGGCCAGAAAACCCAAGTAGGCCAGTAAGAAGAATGAGATCATCACCCAGTGGGCAATTGAGAGTCCATGATGGAGCACCAGGAGAAAAGGAGAAAAACAGAGCAACTTGGTTGTGAGAAAATGTCCTGGACGCGCTCAAAGATTCCTGATCCTGATCTAAGCAGCAGCCAGCCAAACCCTTCCCAACAGTTGGGTATGTTCAGGCTCTCAAGTCTTGCTCTGGAATTGGAGTCCAGGTGCTCCAAAAGGTATCCATCTAAGTGCCTTTGCCACCAAGATAGTCCCTGTCACCTAGCTAAAACCCTGCCCCTCCTCTTCATTTGACCTTGGAAGAGTTAAAGAATGTCTAAGGAAGGTGAAGAAAGGAGGCCAGAATATTCTCTTTCTAAGAAAGACCATAAGTGGAATCTAGTGATCTCAGAGTTGTGTGAACTAAAATATCGCCTGCCATATCAGTAAACAAAGGATGTTGCAGCCATCAAGCCATCACATTACAGCCGCCCTCACAGTGAGCCCTCAGGGAACTCAGGATGGAGACAAACAGGCTGCCCACTGCCAAGCCCATCCAGCAGTCAGCAGCTGCAGCCATCCCCAACAGTGCACCCTGAGGAAACTAAGAACAAGAAAACGCCCCAGATAGCTGAGGTGCACATAAAAGGAATGACTTCAGTGAGCCCAGACTCTTGTACCTTCCCATACATAGAAAAGCGCTAAATTTAGTGGTCATTTGATGTTCTGACTACTTGGTCTTTTGTTGCAAAAAATCCTACATATCCTGGCTCTCCCTCTTGCCTCTTTGGAGCGGTCTTTCAGAGTTATCTGAGATGCTATGTCCTGGGCTTAAGTCCTCAGTTTTGCCCACTGAATAAAACATAACTCTCAACTTTTAGGTTGTGCTTTTTTTTTTTTTCTGGTCGACAGTTGTTAACGAGACTAAGCAAACTGAAGATGTTCTGCAGTCCCTCTGGGAAACGCATGCAAATTCCAAGTTAAAACTTGTTACCAAATAGCTTAACTGAATACTTTTCTCCCACAGAGAATATAGAACAATGCTTCTACATTTTTTTTTTTTTCCATGATTGGACAGTGGTGGATAACTGCTTACTGCAGCATGAATAGGGAGTCTTTGCCTTCTGGTTGTAAAAGATTCTTTTCTGTTGCCCATGAAGCCAACGGTCTCAGAAATGACATAAGGTTTGAATGAAACAATGATGCAATGCCTTGGTGGGGGTGGGGGAATATTTTGGAAAGAAAGTCAGCAAAGCTTCATTAATAAACAATATAAGAAGTCAATAGCGTAGCTGCTGGTATAGTAGAAAGGACACTCTATTTGGATTCAAAAAGCTTGGGTTTAGATCCAGCTCTGTAACAACCTGGCTCTGTGACCTTGGGCAAGTCATTTAACCTCTCTGGGTCTCTCTTCTTAGAATGTAAAATAAAAGAATAGGACCAGCTGGTATCCCAGGCCCCCTGCATCTCCGACAGAAATCCTGAGATCAGTTATGGTGGAGGTGGCCTCTGCTTCCACGTGCCTAAAGGAATAAAATAGCCTGAAAACAAATTTTAAGCCTGAGTCAGTGTTCCCTGCAACTCCCTCTCTCTGGCCTTTTCCGAGACTCTTTTTGCAAGGAATTAGTTCCCCTGAGGATGGCTGAGTTAACAGCTGGACAGTATTGGCTGATTTCTGCTTTTGAACAGCTGGTCTATGAGAAAAACAACCAGACAGGCTTTTGTCAGAAAAAATGACTCCACTCTTACAGGCCAAGTATAGCTGGAGAAAAATAGACTTAAAAAGTTCTGTACTGCTTTCTCCTGACTGACACCTCCTTACATGGACCAATATCCTTCTAACCTTAGCTCTGCAGCCCCTCTATGAGAAATGGTGGAGAGAGAGCAAGGACTAGACAATTTCTAGGAAGCTCCAGAAAAAAATTCATGGCCATAATTTCCTGTTTTCTTTTCCATTCCTTTCAAGAAACCAAAAGTTCTGAAGGGCTTGAGGTTCTCAACCAGACCATGTTGGAATTTTAGGTAAAAAGATTCTTCATTGACTGGCATTGTCCTGAACATCACAGGTCCCCTGGGCACTAAATACTAGTAGCTTTCCCCTCGCCATCATGACGCCAATCAAAAATGCTACCATGTGTTTCTAAAAGCAAAAGAAGCTGACTTTCCATATATAGGCTCAGCTGGATTATGAGGAATCTCTATGTTGATTCAGGCTCTTTCCATGGGTCTATTTTCATTATAATAAAAATATTCTCTCGATAACCATCTGGGTCATTGAATTGTCTTCCCTCCACTGCCTAACGACCCACCAGGATCTGAGTGCCCCTTTCCCCATTCATCCTAATACTCTCAACATTTGCAAAGCTTAGGTTCCTAATAGGTTAAACCTCTAACTTTTAGTCTGGGCTTGTAATGAACTGATCCTTTCCTCACCTTTGTTTAAACAGATTTTTGCCACCAGCAGTCCACTTGGAAGGGAAAGGGAAAGAAAAACAGCAACTCACAAAGCTGTACACAGCCTGTGTGTAGGACGAAGGTGCAGCTGGACCACCTCGCTGTGATGTCTGCAACGTGCAGTAAAATTAGTAAATTGTGCCAGTGCTAATACTCCAGTCTCAACAAAGCGGTTTGTTTATTAGGGCTTCTAGCTCACAAAAGAGGTATTTAAAAACTCTACACGTAGCCTTGGGAACAGACCAGGGGAAAAGTAAACATAAAGCACAAGTTTCGCCTTTGCAAGCGGCAAGCACAGCATCAACGACATCAGAGCACCTAATAAATGAAGCTAAATGAAGGAAGTGTTGGATGAACACAACAGCATCACAACCACTGAGAAAAATTTACCGATAAAGATGGATAACCCTGACTTAATAGCTATCATCTATCCACCTAAAACTTAAAATAACCCATATAAGATTGTTTCAGTAAACTATATAAACTATATATAAACTATATCTAAGTGGTTATTAAAAACGTGATTGTACAGCTCGGTGCTTTGTGACCACCTAGAGGGGTGGGATAGGGAGGGTGGGAGGGAGGGAGACGTAAGAGGGAAGAGATATGGGAACATATGTATATGTATAACTGATTCACTTTGTTATAAAGCAGAAACTAACACACCATTGTAAAGCAATTATACTCCAATAAAGATGTTAAAAAAAAAAAAGTGATTGCAGAAAGCTATTTGTTAATAGCTTTCTATTATGAACATCTAAATGTTCATAATATATAACAAAGTAAAAATATATTACAAAAAATGAATTCTCTATTTTTCGATTATAGAGTAGAGAATTATCTGTAAATGCCATAATGTAGAAATGTATGGATGGATATCCAGCAAAATGGTGATCGTACTTCTGCATAGTGTAACAGATGTGGTTTTTTTGTTCTTCTTACATGTATTTTCTACAATGAAAACCTATGAGTTTATAATGGTGGCGGGAAGCATTTGTTTTTTTTAAAAACAGACTCCATTTAATCAAATTAAGTGAGACCTGGTTTAAATAGTCCTCAGGGAACAAAGAACAGTGAGGACACCTGACTAGAGACAACATTTTCTACCCAGAAGGCGGATACTCTGTATTTCGTTCCTGATCAAAAATAACTCACTGGCAGGCGCAGGCTTAAAAGACAGACCCCTCTGCAGGACAGTAATATCCCATTTTTCCTGACGCTTTACATGTTAAATGGACAGAAACTTCCTCTCTAATTTTATCCTCCATGTTGAGAGCAACTAGGACCCACAACAACTGGGCCTTTGCCCAACAAGCACGGCTACGGCTAACCCCAAGTCACGTGCAAGGTTTGTCTTTAAAAACACCTTCCATCAGGAACTCCGTTTGCAACAGAATCACAAACATGGGCAAAGAGCTCCTCTCATTCACCCTCTCCTCACCAGGGGGGGCCCTGAAACAGCTCCCAACAATTGCCCGATCAATAACACTTTTTCTTTTCTAAATCAAAATTTCCACCCTAAGCCACTACAATTAAGTTTTTATCCTTAGATTGTACTTAGTGGTAGTTTCTGTTCTCTCATGACTTGGGACCACCAGCCACAAACACCTAAAATAATATCTTTGGTCCTGCTCTCCAACCCCTTCCCAAATTACAGTCCGCTAAATGGAGAGAATGGACAAGCACTTGTCGCTTACTTTCTCACCCTCTGTGGGAGGCTGAATTCTAAGATGACCCCAAGATTCCTGCTCCCTGGTGGACACACCCTATAAGATCCCCTTCAGTGTGGCCTGTATGGCCTAGGGATATGATGGATGCCAGGTTACCCTGTGGGGAAGGTAATTTTGCAGACATAATTAAGGTCCCACATCAGTTTACTCTGAGTTACCCAAAAGGGAGATTTTCCTGAGTGGGTCTGCCCTAATCAGGCAAGTCTTTTCAAATAAGGTCTAGAAGTCAGAGAGAGATTCTCCTGCAGGCCACCAAGAGTCACACAGATGCAAGAAACTGAATGCTACCAACAACCACAAGCTCAGAGGGACTGCAGCCCAGCTGACACCTGACTGCAGTTTGGTGAGTGAGTCCCTGAGTAGAGGACCCAGCTAAGCTGTACCCAGATTCCTGACCCACGGAAAGTGTGAGATAATACATGTTGCTGTTTTAAGCCACTAAATTTGTGATAATTTGTTACATGACAATAGAAAACGAACACACCCGCTGACTGGCCAAGTGTCTGTCCACACCCTCGCCCACACTCTCGCTTCTTCTTGTTCACCTCCTCTGAGGATGTTTATGTGGAAGAAAAAGGAACCCTCTGTGCTCCTTGGAGTCGGCCTCCCACTGGGGAGTGAGGTTCCCCCCAGCAAGACTTGTCTGAGGCACTCCACCCCGGTTTCTTGAACCTGATGCTTTGCCTCCCTCCCTCTGTTCACTCCTTTTGGCAAGTCAGGTTTAGATGGTGGCTGTGGCTTAATACGTGTCCTCCCAGATCACAGATCGAGGTCTGAATAAATCTCTTTTTCCTGATAGACTGGGCAAAGTCAAGTTGATTTTTTTTTTTTTAAAGAAACTTTTACAAGAAAACTAAGGGCAGGAAGAAGAAGGAATTTTTGAAATGAAAGTAGACACACGTAGGACACATTTCTTGCTCTAACTTAACTAAAGGCTGGCCACAGTCTGGCTTGGCTGGTGCAGCTCCTGGAACGTTCATGTCCACATCCGCTTCCCTCCCCAGCCCCGTCTTTGCAGGAGGTTTACAACTGTGCCAGGCTCCCTCGGGCCCAACTTGCGTTTGAGTTGGCACCTTACTGGCCCTGGAGCCTCCCTCCCAGGTCCTCCCACTCTGGTTTCTGGCTCCAAGGATGAAGAAGGAACTTCTCCATCTGACCGCAATGATTCCTCTCCCAGGCCTCATGCTGGGGACCTTACAAGACACTTGTGCTTTACTCACTGTCTTCAGACCTCTGTGTTCCTGTGTCTTGCTCTTACTTTCTGTCCCTTTGGCTTCAATTCACCTAAGATATATTAAGAATTCACTGTGTGTCAGGCAACTGTGCTGAATTGCAGAGCTACAAACGTGCTATCATGTAGCCCAAGGCCTACCAGAACTGCCTGAAACACACTCGCTACTCCATCACGGAGACCGGTACTATATGATTCCAAAAATCGATTCACGGTCAACCTACTTTCCTTAGCTGATGCCTAAGTGGCATCTAAGCACCATGGCAAGAACCAAAACTTACCTGCAGCTTCTCTATCACCTACAAGTTTACTCTATAAAGTTGTAAGAAAACAAATGTAATAGAATTTCAATGTCTAAGTTCCATCTCCCTACTAGACTTTCACTATTAGACTGTTTACTTGCAGATACCCATTGCAAGTAACAGAAGAGACTCACTTTGGCCAACGTGAATCAGTAGACATAACTATTAACCTCTAAGAGGGTCCTCTCGGTTACTCAAATGTGTGCTGGGCTCAACACAAGAATTCCCTAGTGTGAATTTTCCTATTGAATTCATAGGCGTGAATATTAGTGTTTTACTGAAAAACAGCCTCATGAAAATAAGCTGACCATCCCCACCCATGTAGCTGTCCTAGACTGCAAGCTCCCAGAAAGCAGATCAGACACATTTTGTTCTCTTTGTTCTGTGACTGAATGGCATATTAAGCAAGTGGCCATTCTAATGCGTTCTAGCGATGACAATGAAAGCCAGTATGATCCCTGCAATTGCCCATGTCAGTTTTATCATGCTGCCCCAAGCTTAAGGATGGCTGTGTATGAGTCATTGGAAATATAATAGGATATTCACACAAAAATGGGAAAAAGCTCAAACAAGTTATACATGAAGCATTCCTGTATCTAATCTCGAGCTCACATCAGGGTCCAGAGATCACTGGTCTCAGAGTAATCTCAGAGGCCAAGCCAGCAAAAACAAATGTCGTTTTCTCTCAGGCAGACACCAGCTATCAAAGTTCAGAAAGAAATAGCCACTTGGACCTGGAGTTTAGCATTCAGACTGCTGACACCATCATCCCTGCCACTGTGAGGTTCACTGTGACCTTATAAGACCACTCTAACACAGTGGTCCCCAACCTTTTTGGCACGAGGGACCGGTTTCGTGAAAGACAATTTTCCAAGGCAGGGGCTGGGGGAGAGGATGGTTGAGTCAGTAATGAGAGCGATGGGGAGCGATGGAGAGCAGAAGATGAAGCTTCGCTCGCTCACCCACCGCTCACCTCCTGCTGCGTGGCCCGGTTCCTAACGGCCCAGAGGTTGGGGACCCCTGCTCTAACGGACGGGTTTCATTTTCTACTGATGCTGCACAGATGTTTAAAGAAGAACATGCCAGAAACTGTGTTGTAGGTGTAAAATGGATCTCAAAACATTTTATAAAGGACACATATTCATTTAATTGCAAAACTATCAGGAAAAGAATCTTTTTCTACTCCCCCCTTCATCCCACTCTAGTATTTCAAAGGCTGGCTGCTTGGGCAGGCTTAATCTACTTTGGGGATCTTGCTGTGCCAGTCACTTCCCTGTATGTCACTTTCCCATGAATAGAACAGGTACTGGTGTTGCACAAGCCTCTTCCCATACCACTTATTTGACCTGGGTCTGTTATATGAAGCAAGCCCCTTCCACCACTTTGTTCAACAGCCAACATGTACCTAAAGCTTAACAACATCCCAATCAAGATTAGAAAAAAAATCTAAGGGAGACTTCATTAGTATTTATTTTGAAACATTTATGTTTCTGACACGAGGGGAAAATAATGTGTGATGGAAATGACATTAGTTTAGATACTCATTGATGCAGAAGCCAATGCACACTGTTTATTCACTAATGGTTCTATTGGGGGTGGTAATCTCCAGGCAGAGTTGCTAGGAAACAGAGGTCACTGTCAAGACATCTTATTGACTTTTTTCTAAGGATCTCTCAATAAGCTCCTTGTCATCACAGTTCTTATCATCAGAGGTATAATGAGGAAAGTGGCTAAATATGTTATTTCATTAAATCTTCACAACAAATGTGTTTGTTAGGTAATATTATTACCCCCATTTTTACCGATGCAAAAATGTAAGCTCATAGAGGTTTGACAACTTGGCTGACGTTGCACAGGTAAAGAAGGGGCAGAGCCAGGAAATCAAATCACTTCCTCTGACTGTGAAAGCTACCTTCTTTCCACTACACCAACCGCCTCTCGACTCTCCAAGGTGAAAATGCAAGTGGATGTTGTCGTGCACTTGTGGACCACAGGAGAGAGGCCGGTTTCCAATGAGATATCATGTTCTCTGGGCATCTGCAGAGGGCAAAATGCCTGAGTCATTTCAGAAAGACAGGTCAGGTCAGGTATGCATACCATCAATTCACATTTGTGTCTTTTTTCTGGGAAAATGAAGATAACAGTTCCATCTCCCTTACTGGGTCCTTGTAACAAAGATCAAATTACGTAGACCACATCAAAGAACTTCACAAATTCTAAAGCCCTTGTAAATGTAAGGTGATATGATTACCATTATCCCCTACTGAGACAGAGAGCTGTTTCTCACCTACCCTGTGCTTCTGAGCTAGTAGGGCTTTTTCAGGATTTGGTTTCTTTGGGGTGGGGAGTAAGGAGGAATTAAGGAGGCTCCACAAACACCAGAGCATAAGCGCGTCTGTGTATACATCCAGGTGAGGTGAGTCATTTACGGTCCAGTTAATCATGGCACAGTCAGTCAGTAGAACAGCATACAGCCGACCCTCATTACTCATAAATTCCATATTTGCAAATTTGCCTACTTGCTAAAATTTATTTGTAACCCCAAAATCAATACTTGTGGTGCTTTCATGGTCATTCACAAAAATGCACAGCGCAGTAGAATTTGAGTTTCTTGAAGTGCACATTCTCAGCTGAGGTTGAACAAGGCTACACTCTGCCTTCTTTCAGCTCATACTGTAAACAAGTGTCCTTTTCATGGTCTATTTAGTGCCACATTTTCACACTTTTGTTCTTTTTGTGGGTGATTTGCTGTTTATAATGGCCCCCAAGTGCAGTGCTGAAGTGCTAGCTAGGGTTTCTAAACAGAAGAAAGCTGTGATGTGCCCTATGGAAAAACTACATGTGTTAGGTAAGCTTCGTTCAGGCATGAGTTATAGTTCTCTTGGCATGAGTTCAAAAATATATGTATATTAAATGAGATGTTTTTAAACCGAAACACACAGAAAACAAGGCAATGTATTGATCAGCTGATGAAAATGTGTGACCAGAGGCTCACAGGAACCTAACCCAGTATTTCCCCTAGGAGCAATGATTCAGTATTCACTAATTCAGCATTCACTAATTCACTATTCACAGGGACTTTATAGAACATAAGTACCTCCCAAACAAGAATGGATTATATTTAGTCATTAAAATTTGTAAATATAAGTTTGAAGAAGAGCAGGAAAATGCCTGCTATGCATTTAAAGGGCTACATATTTTTTCTTCCAGTTTCACTGAGGTATAACTGACATAAGTATAAGGTATACAGCATAATTATTTGATTTACATATATAATGAAGTGACTATCACAATAAGTTTAGTGAATATTCATCATCTCATATAAATACAAAATTAAAGAAATAGAAAAAAATTTTTTCTTGTGATGAGAACTCAGGATTTTCTCTCTTAACAACTTTCATATATAACATACCCCAGTGTTACTTATATTTATCACGTTGTACATTACAACTAAATGGTTACCTATCTAAAACCAGAAACATGAAAAAGACTGGGAGGGAATATACAAAATAGATAAAAAGTGCCTCTAGGTTCGTGTAATTATAGAAGAGTTTTCTTATTTCTCCAGCTTTGGTAATACGTTATTTTCATGGTTTAAAAATAAAATTTTAAATGCAAAAAACTCCCACCATTAACATCTGTGAGAAAAACACAAAACTCCTCATTGTCTATTCTATGACTAATCTATGTTAGGCAACCCCCAAAGGTAATTAAAACCATCTGGAGGACTGGTGAGGTTTGATTCACTTTTCTGAGAACCCTGAAAAGGATGTTCCTAGTATGGATCTGATTTATCATCCAACAACATTGAAGGTTCTTTTTCTGTTTTGATTTCTACAAACTATTTGCTACCATATACTCAGTCTCCTTCCCTACTTCCCCCTATTGCCAATATGGCATCGCTCCAAGACCCTCAGATTCTCAGCCCCTCAACTCAAATGTCACCCCAGAAAGGCAGTGCCCATACCTCCAACTGTAGTCACAGACCTTGTTTTACCATCTTCCTGGCATTTACCATTATCTGAAACTATTGTATTTATTTATCTGTTCCAGCTTTTATCGCCTGCCCCCTGCCCCCGTGCTGGGACATACAGGACTGTCCATCTTACTCATTGTTGACAGTCACCTCACCCACCCCACCCCCTCACATACCTAGAAGGGCCCACGGGCAGATAGGAGGAGCTCAATAAATATTTGCTGACTTACTGACTCTTAGGTTTTCTAGGTTTTCCTGATTCCTTTTTCTCCTTTGACCCCAAACCAGCCATAATCATTTATTTACCTATCTTATTCCAAAGGGAGTTTAGGAATACCTCAATCCTATAGTAAGTCCTTTCAATTCATACTTCTCCATGTCCCTTGATTCCATCCCAATTTGTTTCCTGGCAGACAACAGAGTCCAGAGTTAGAGATTTAGTTCTCTCTAACTCCCTGCAGTTGATTTAAAGTGGGATTAGCTCCTGATGACGTTTTGCTGCAAACCTGCTTATCACTGAGCTGCTTCACATAACACATTCCTTCCTTGTGACCAGATCCCTGCAGCAGCCTCATAACTTCTCTACACACACTCCAGTCTGGCTGAGGTCCAAGGGATCAATGGACCAATAAGAGTCTGAGATTTGTGTGGGTTTATGTTCATGTTCTTTAAAAAGGGCCAACAAGCCCCAACACATGACTCTCCACGAAGGAAGGTGTCTGTGGGGTGTGGAGGAGGGGAGATTCGGGTTGGTGGTGGCTGTCTCGAGATGTGAGCATGGAGCAGTCATTTTATCTCTGTTGAAAATTTTGTTTCATTTATCTGTGTTTTAAGGCCATGAAGAGGTATACACTGAGCTATTTCTGACATCACGTCTTAATCAGAAAGCAGCTGTAATATAGAAAAAAGTGCTTCACTTAATCCTGTTTGCGTGATGGTTTCTAGGCAACTGCTTAATGCTTGATATGATCATGGGTTTTCACACAGCCCAGTAAGATCCCACAGCCATGTAACTTTGCCAGGAGGAAAAAAGAAGCAGGGATTTGTGAGCAGCAAACAGAGAAGAACAAATGGAACTTTCTCGATGAATCATACAGAGAAAAAAAATCCAGTCACTCTCGAAAGAGAGAAGATCAAACCCTTGAGAGGCACCCCTCATGGGCTTCTGGCTGGGATTTTGAAGTTTCACAAGCATAACTACAATTCTGCCCTTTGATCTTGAGATACAGTTTGTATTTGTTCTACTTAAGCATGAGGGATAACGAAAATGACACCTAAAATTGTGAAATGACCTGTAGCATTTAACTTTCACTGGGGACAAAAGCATAGGATTTTCATGTTTACTTAATTTTGTTCCAATTGCTATTATCTTTCCTGAAAAGAAAAGACTAGTCATCAGTCCTAGGGACATAATTCACAGTTTACAACTATACCTGCTCTTGCAGGTGGGGACAGTAGATATCTCTCCAGGAGAAGCAGGAGGGGAATCAGGAGAGGGCTGTAGACTTGGGGCCTGTTTGCTCCCTGCTCTAACTGCAGTAGCCCCCATTTTCTATTTTCACAAATGTTCAGCAAAAGGAAAAGTACTGCAAAGAAATAACCAGAGCATCGCAGGGTGGTGTCACCCTCTACAAAGACAGTCAGACTTAAGCCTGAACTACTTAAGGAGCGCCCCTGTCTCTAAAAACTGGTCGTTTGTTTTGCCAAGCTCCCCAGGCCCCCCCCCTCCACCATGCAAAGTCCCTGGAAACAGTGAACACAGTTGTTGGGAAGCTCACTGTATTTCATGGCAGTGAGAGGAGGCAAGAGAGAGGAGACAGGCAGTGGGGCTGGAAGGGAGGGTAGCCAACTGCCCTAACTTGCCCAGGGCTTTCCTGGCTTTAGTACTGAAAATCCTGCATCTCAGAAAACTCCTCAGTCTCAGGCAAACTGGGGCAACCGCTCAACCTACAAACGACTAGAAGGAAAATTGCAGATCTTGCTTAAGCACAGATGTACTTAGTCATTCAACACTCTTAGTCACAGAGAACGCAGACTCAGGAAAGCCGGTTCCATGGTGCCCCTGCTCTAATACTGCCGGGAACCAGCATCTGTGATGATGTTGCCTTCCCACCCTGCACCCCACACTGGGCATCTGGGTTCTTACTGAATATCAAACAAAGCACAGCATTCCTCCCACAGAGCCACTGGTAAAGACACCATTCTTCTACCATTTTACCCTATACTTAAGAGGTAAACAATTGGCCATGATAAACCAATTACCTTCCTGACCCCTAATTCTCACCAAGCTAGCCTCCTGTAAGTGGTTAAGCACATACGCTACCACCCCATCATTAGAAATTCTCTAGAAATCCTTGCCCATTTTCCATCTTCGTAGAGTAAGAAGCCATCAGACAGGCACAGAAAAAGCAAACATTCACAGACATTTCCTTTCAGAAGCAAGCAGCAGGGCTTCCCTGGTGGCGCAGTGGTTGAGAATCTGCCTGCTAACGCAGGGCACACGGGTTCGAGCCCTGGTCTGGGAGGATCCCACATGCCGCGGAGCAACTGGGCCCGTGAGCCACAGCTACTGAGCCTGCGCGTCTGGAGCCTGTGCCCCGCAACGGGAGTGGCCGCGACAGTGAGAGGCCCGCGCACCGCGATGAAGAGTGGCCCCCGCTTGCCACAACTAGAGAAAGCCCTCACACAGAAACGAAGACCCAACACAGCCAAAAATAAATAAATAAATTAATTAATTAAATCCATAAAAAAAAACAAAAAGCAAGCAGCAAAGGCCTGTTGGATAGAAGCAAAGCCGCACTGTAGTTTCTTAAGAGCCACAGGATAAGTGTGACAATGACAATTTTAGGATTTGTTCTTCAGCACTGCCACCTCATTCATCTCCCCTTAAGCCCCTCAAGCTAACATAAACATCAGATTCAAAAATGCTTATTGAGCCTAGATATATGGGTGAAGGCACCTGGCACTTTCACTTACTATTTCTGATTAAAATTCTGTTCTAATTAGGAAATAATTTGAAATAAAGAGTAATTCAGAAAATAATGTCACAGATACCCCTGAAACCCACCACCAGAGTTTTCAAATGTCAGTCTGCTATGTTGGCCTCAGATTTTCACAAAAGAACTGAAATGTTGCAGGTAACACTAGAACCCCACTCAAAGAGGCAGATGCCATAGGAAGGTGGAAACTGCAGCTCAGAAAGATTAAATAATTTCCCAAAGCTAGAGAGGAAGGGTCTCTGGAAGCATTCACATCCTTGCTACAAGCATGATTTCTCTCCTCTCACTGTACCTTTCAATTCACTTGAAATCATTCTTAATTGGATACTTACAACACTAACCAAAGCATGTGATTCCAGGACTCAGATTTTGCTGCCACCAAGTGCTAACAGGTGCCAGGTATTTGGTGGCAAGACTGAACAGTTAATTCACCTCAGGAACTTACAATTTCGAGTCAGAAAAGCCCCAAAAGGCCATTACTTCCAAACAGTTGTTTCTTGCTTATAAGCGGAAAATGAAATTAAAAAGTAGTCATTGTGTAAAGAGAATAAGATATACCTAGGAGTGTACGATTTCAATGTAATTGAACATTTTAAATTATGAACCATTTTTTAAATTTCCTCCAGATAAACCTGAGCTTTCTCTTATTCACAAAAGCTCTTAAGCCCACCCCAGCCCCCTGCAGACTGCTATATCACTCTACATCTTCCATTTAGCGGGCCCTGGCAAGCCACAAAACAGAGTGCCATGCTGAATATTTTTTGAGAAGCCAAAAACCCAGAAATGCCACACTGAAACAGCAAAAAATCACAATGACGAGTATTTCATTTTAATTCATATTTCACAATCCAGGTTCTGAATATTACAATCAGTACATACAGTACAATGTTGCACCCGAAAAGTCAGACCATTCTAACAGGTGAAATAACATTCCCCAGGGTGGGAAGAATTTGTTCACCTTTTTCTAGAAAAAGGAATCCTCTGCTTACAGGAAAGGGGCCAAATTCAATTAACCTAGTTGTTGAAGAGCTGCTTTTAAAGATGAGTAGCATTTCATTTTATAAAATAGAGGCCTTTCTAAAAACTGTGTGTGGGAATTTGATCCAATTTCCCCCCGATGTATATTAAAATTCTCAGAATGTGTTGTCTTTCCTTCTTCCTGCCTCTCTACTCACACAGGCCCTGCTCTGGTCTCGCCAGCCATAATGACATGGATTTCCCCAAACACAGTGCCCATCACATCTGTCTGACTTTAGATACAAGATTTCTGCAGCCCAGAATTCCATCGCCCTCCCTCCTCCTCCTAGAAAACTCCGACTTCATAACCCAGCCTTCTCCCACTCACCCATGTCACCATGCACCCAAAGTGCACCTAGAGCCCCTTACGTATACTTCTCTTACTACCTTTATCACTTGTGCATTTTTACTATTTCCCCCTCTTCAAGGATGTGACCACAGGATCTGACATAGTGCCTAGACATGGCAGAAGCCAAATAAATTCTTGATAAACCCAATGATAGTCATGCCCTGTTGCCTTCCCTGCCCTTCTATACCACCTCCTGACCATCCACGGGGCTGCCTAGTTATACAAGTCGGGGTCACCCTTCACCATGAAACCTCAACTCAGCCCTGACTACCTCCCGCCAGAAAAAAATACAGCAACTGCAACCTAAACAACCAGGCCATCCTTTCAACTAATGAAGAACTCTTAAATTCAAATGACGATGGATAATTTTTCTTCGTTTTTAGAAAGTGAAGAATATTTTGGTAATCCAAATAATTCCTACTCCATTCAATGTACCTGCTTCATAAGTCTTCTTCAAAGAACACACCCGTAAAAGGACAACTAGGTATAAAAGAAGAGTGTGAATGCAACGACCTTTACCTCTTTCCTCTGCCAAGGTATTAAGAATCAACAAGCAAAAACACTTCCGATGAGCTCTTACTGATTTTTGCTGTAATACAAGGTGGAATAAAGATCACAATATAGCATCTCCTCCCAGAAGGTGGAAGTACCGTGTCTGGCATGTTCTATACTTGGCCTGACCCACTTAAATCTTGAGGAACTGTTAAACTGAATCAATCACTTCCTAGTTTTCTCCTAAATGCAGGTCATCACTGTACCTGACCTGCATGGTCACTAAGGGAAATAGGCAGCTCCGTGACCCTTCCTCTTCCTTCCTTGCTCATGCAATTCCCTGGGGTCAGTGGGAATACAGTGGAGTTCAGAATTCACAGGTCAGACGACAATCAGGGAGTCTGAGTTACCCAAGGCATACAAGGCCAAGGCTAGAGCTAACAAACTTGATGGTCTAACACAAGGTAGAAGAGCATTAATGTTATTTAAAAAAAAAGAAAAAAGAAAAAGAAAAAGAACCCCATTAAGCCTGGAACTTAGAGACAAACCACTGAGCTCTCCAGTCTAGTATCTGGAGAAAATGACTGGAATTTCTACTCCCTCAAAATGATCAGAAAATGACTCCTTGGCTACTCAAAACACACCCAGCAGCTTGAGATCATCTGATGGATTTAAAAGAGTTCAAAATAACTTTATTTAAGGAACCAACTTATCTGCTTAGCATTTGCTGCAATGCAATGTCTAAATGTTCCAAGAAAGCCAGTTTAAGTAAGTGGGGAGGCTCTTTTTCCCACACACCTTCTGCATCAGAGGACAATGAAGAAGCTGCTCTTGAACCTGGGTCACCTGAGCAGCCTCCAGCGAGGTCATCCAGCTGACTTTCCCCACTCTGCCTGGCCACTGCTTAGATACGGGTGAGTGGATCTGTTAGGGATGAAATCAAACCAGGGTCAAGGTCAACCTTCTGGTGCCAGCATTTTACAAACTCGAGCTCTGGCCGCAATATGAGGGAAGTAATAACTTAAGCATCTTTTTTTCAGTCTTCAGAATACCACTTCATGCAAAAACCAAAAAGGACAAAAAGTAAAGCAGAAAATACTGTGGTAGACTTGAGGAAGAATATACTGACTCCAAGGAACTGTAATTGACTTATCAATGAGGACTGTAGAGTCCTTACCTGGGGTGGGTTGCAAAAATGTCCTCAATACAGTGCTGCTCCTCCCATCAAGAGGTGGCCTCTATTTCTCTGCTCATTGATTCTGGAATGGCCTTTTGAGTTGTTTTGGTCAACAGCATGTGGCAGAAGTGACACTGTCCAACTTCTGAAACTGGACAGAACTTGACTCAAGAATCTTTGGAACCTCCAATCTCCCTCTTGGAAACTCGAGCTACTGTATGGACAAACCAGGGCTAGCCTGTTGGGTGATGGGAGGCCCACAGTCCAGCACCCCGACCACTCCCGTCCTCTTTCCTCCAGCTCATCACCAGCCATGCTCCAGAAGGAGACCTTCCCAGCTGAACAACTGGCCACAGACTCACTAGTGAGCCCGGCCAAGGGCAGCAGAACTATCCGTCTGAGCTGAGTCCAAACTGCTGGTCCACAGAACTGTGGGCTAAATAAATGGTTGTATGTTTTAAATCACTAATTTATTACTCAGTTATTAGCAGCAAAAACTCATACACCATTCTCAAAAACTTTTTGGAAGAGATGAACGTATGTCTGAATGGCATTTAACTCCTTGAAAACAGGGAACCAGAACAATGATTTCTCAGATAGTCTACAAACTTGGGTGAATGAAATCATGATGAAAATCAAAGTCAGAAAGACCAAATTAAATTATCCTAGGTAAAGTGCTTCCTTCACCATCCAGTGAGGGAAGCGGGTACAATATTTAGAAAATTTTAAGTAATTTTACTACTGAATTTACCAGTAGAGCAGAAAAATCAAATGGTAAAATACTCACCTCAATAACTTTTCACTTTCACTCCATTCCCTTTATTTCTCAGAAGTCTATCCTTCCGTATTCCCCTTCCTTAGTTTTTATAATTCCCATTACTTCATAACCCCATTGTAGTTTTCTAACACAAACAAAAGGAACAGCAGTAACTTCCACTTAGGGAGGCACTTTAATAGGTGCTTCAAACACATTATATTGTGAATTCTCACAATGGCCCCATTAGGTGAGCATGATTAGACCCATTTTACAGAGCTGTAAACTGAGGCTCAAAGAGGTTAATTACCTTGCCAAGGTCATACGGCTTGAAGGTGCTGGAGCCAGAATTTAAACCACCAACTGTGTGATTACACAGCTCATGAATTTCCCGTTATGTAACACTGCCTCCACGTGACAATGAGTGCTGAGCTCCTAACAGACTTCTCACGACAAAAGAAGCTTAAAATCCCATGACTATAAATAAATGCAAAAATAAGTATTTATGAATACACATATATATAGGGGGAGAGAGAGTGTGTGAAAAAGAATAAAAGAGAATAAGAAGTGGCTGTGCAAACTGCAATTCTACCGAAAGAACTGGAATTTTATTGACTTTGGCCAAAGCCTTTCCATGACTTAGAGAAAAAGAAAGAAGCGGGAATACATGATGGTTAGGATTCATGGTATGTCAGTTCGGAACTATCAATAAAAGATATCATTGGACCAATCATCTCTGAACGTGAAGCATACTCGTGTGAAGACATCAGGAGGGGAACTATATAAAATTCACAGAAACACAGCTAATTGTGCATATTTGTGAATAGTTTTGCATAACACAACCACTACTAAAGTCAAACATACATTTTATTTAACAAATAAATATAATCTTTATTAATTATTTTAAACTTAAAAGTATATTATCTCTTTTACTCCAAAAGAAAGGTGGCTTTAAAAAATAAATCTGCCACTTTGGTAAGAAATAAATATTTAAATTGAATCTTATGTTCTGTATTAAATTCATTTCCTTCTTCCAAATTATTCATAAACTGGAGGGGAAAGATGAAAACGTTTTAAAGGTTTGACTGTCCCCAATTTTCCCGATTTCCACTGATTAGTCCCCTGCGATCAGGCCAGTATATAATTAAGCCGCAGTTTCGGGGAAGGTATATAAATCCTCTGAATTAAAACCAGGGAAAGAGGGAATTCCCTGGCGGTCCAGTGGTTAGGACTCTGCACAGGACATGCGGCCGCCAAACACCACCACGGGGACTCTCCCCCTCTACAGCCAAAGCAAAGATGAGTCTAAGTCTCTCTGGTTGAGTCAGCTGTCACTGCCCACACCCAAGGGCCCCAAAGCTGGGGGGATCTCACCTTCCCACTTTGCCCTCTCTGGAGGAAGTCCTTTATGAGGACATTCAGAGCAGTCCTTCTGTGGACCCGCCCCTAGGCCTTAACTCTGCCCCTCCCCAATCATCTCACCCAGGGGCACCTCTCACAGACCTCTGGATTATCACCTCGACCGCTGTCTCCACAATCCAGTCCCTGGAAATTCACCGCCTCATCCTTTGCTGAAGGACCCCCATCCCCCATCCCCCATCCCCCACCCTGCCCAGCACACCGTCCAGGCCTCTCTCACCCGATCTTATGATGACAATGACGCCCTCCTCGTGTCCCCACTGCTCAGCCCATCCACCCCTCTATGCCTGACGCCCTAACTTATCTGAACCACACAGCCCCTCTCCCAGAAGCTCAACCCGCTCCCCAGTGTCTCCACGAACCTGTCTCCAGCCCTCCATTACCCCCACCCACCTCCACGCCCCTGCTCTGCTTCCCCATCCTCCAGCCCACCAAAAGTCATGGCCAAAGTCAGGAAACTCTTGTCCTCCAAGGGGGAAGGATCAGAGAACACTCACGTCAAAAGGGACCTTGGAGGTTTTCAAACGTAAACCCAGGCTCAACGCAGAGCCTGAAGATGAAGCCCTCTCAGAGCTGCGTGGACCACGGCTGAGCCGAGCAGCGTGACTTATTACACTGTCACATACTGAACTAAAAGCCACCTCCTCGTAACTTTTGCTGGCTGGCTGTGGTTCTGACTTTGGAACTTATCTGAAGACTGTCATATAGAAGTACTCTGAGTATTTATTCTCAGATCTTGCTGTTCCTCTGACCAAAATCCTGACTCTCACTTGATGAGCAGCCGGCCCCAGGCCCTCCCTCCTCCCCTCCGCTCTCCCTCTTCTGCCGGCATCATTCCCCCACCCCCTCTGCTGTCTCTGCTTAGACACACTAGGCCTCCTTGTGCCTCCACGCAGACGCCCACACACCTTCAGGAACCGCTGTTCCCAGGACTGGGGTTTAATGTTCCTTCACCTTCACGGCTTCTGGCTTAGATGCCACTATATCAGAGAGACCTTCCCAACCACCCTATGGAAACAAGCCACCCCCTATTCCGTTTCATTGTTCTCCATAACACTAGCACCTCCTGAGAAATTATGTGCTCATTTAATTCGCCTGTTTTCTCTCTCCCTCACTAGCATGTCAGCTCCACGAGGGCCGGACCTCCATCGCTTGCTGCACTGCTGCATCCCAGCACCCAGAATACAGCACCTGGCACAGAGTAAGTACTCCGTAAATATTTATTCAATAAATGAATTCCCACCGCCCCCCCCTCCCCCGCTCACCATTCCCCATCGCTCACATACATATTTGCTTTCTCTCCCACTGGCCTGCGTATCCCGCCTGCCTATCCGTCAAGGGGACTGTGGATACTGATTCTGGCATATGAGCACTCGCCGGCAGCTTTGAGTCCCTGCAGTCTTCTGTCCTCCACTTCTCCTTCCTTCTTTCCCTCCCTCACACCAGCCCCCTCCTTGACTCCCCTTCCTGATCCAGAACCTTCTACCCCAACGAAAGGCATGAAAACTATATGATCTATGTCATCTTCTAACTTGCTGATATGAAAGATGAACAGACATAGCCCTCCTAAAGAACCCCCTCTCCTATGGCTTTAAGCCAGAATCTACATTCTCTTGACTACCTCTTAGCAAATCCATGCTACCACTCACCCAGCACTGCTTTCTTCGATTCCCCAAGAACCTGTTTAATCATCAGCTCTAGATGTTTTCCAGCGATTAATGTCAAGCTTTTCACTTTTCAAAAATCTATACTGGGGCTTCCCTGGTGGCACAGTGGTTGAGAGTCTGCCTGCCAATGCAGGGGACACGGGTTCGAGCCCTGGTCTGGGAAGATCCCACATGCCGCGGAGCAACTAGGCCCGTGAGCCACAATTACTGAGCCTGCGCGTCTGGAGCCTGTGCTCCGCAACAAGAGAGGCCGCGATAATGAGAGGCCCGCGCACCGCGATGAAGAGTGGACCCCACTTGCCACAACTAGAGAAAGCCCTCGCACAGAAACGAAGACCCAACACAGCCATAAATAAATTAAAAAAAAAAAAAATTAAACTTTAAAAAAAAAAAAATCTATACTGGACTTCTTTCCCTCTCTAGTTCTCTGGTGACTCATACTTAACTTTGGTATTCCTTATTACAATTTAACAGTCCACAGGACTCTTCTATTTGTCCTAAGATAAAGGTCAACCTTTCTATCTTCCGGATGCATTCTTCTGAAATCTGAGCTTACCAGAAAACTCTCTAGTCACTCTGGTGTCATTACTCCCTATCTTTGTTTTAGTGTTCATGCTTTTTATAGATTAAATTTAAATTGTCTTCTAACTTCATCCTTTACAAACTGTATTAGAGTTTTGGCCATGGAGCTTACCTAATTTTTTCCCTGGATCGTTAGAAATCCTCCTCCCTAAATTTCTGATACAAGCATAATTATGTGCATGTGTTACTTGCTGTGTTTTTATAATCTTAAAATAGAAATGGTCATTCCCCTCTAAGTTTTGGTGGGGTGGGGGTCTTTTTAGCCTATTTTGCTTGGTGCTTGGCATATTTGTTGAAGAAAGAAAGAAAAAATAAAAATGAACAAATGATGACAAAATCAAAATAAGCACTTACCACTTACTTGTTTCTATTTCCAGCAGAACCAAACCCTAGAAAGTCTAAACAGTCCCCTTATCTTCTTTAAAGTAACCATGAAGAAACCCATGTACTTAATCTACCAGCAAGTCTGTATCCCGGCCCCCAAAACACCTGCTACAACAAAATCAATCACGTATTTTGACAGGGGAATGTTTTCTTCAGGTCTTTATCTTTTCCCCACACTCAGAACAGATACGCAAGTACCTGAGGCTATGGACCCATCAGACACAAGAATTTTAAGCCATCCAGAAAAACCAGATCATGCAGGTGAAGGCGTTATTTGGCCTCCCCTGCCTCCAGGGAGGGAAGGAGAGGAACAGGTGTGATGTGCAAGGTAGTCAGACATTGAATTACCTGGACAAACTGCTTCAAGTTCTACCCTTTCCTGCAGATTACAGAGCATTACAGCCAGTAATGAGCAAAATCCACTCCACAGATTATCCAATAGGGGAAACAAGACAGAGGAGGAAACTGCCGAAAGTGAAGACACTCGAAATACACATCTCTCCAAAACCAGTGCGGACAAGGGACACCAGGGCGGCCAGTGCCCCACAACCTGCCCCACCTGCTGCCACTCCAGGAATCACGGCTTCTTCAGATAACTAACAGTTTTCCCATCAACAGAAATTTTGCTCTCTTCCCTCTCTCTCTCTCTCTCAAATACACATCACACACACACACAAACACACAGATATGTTCATACTATTTTATAGGAGAACAAAAGCCAAAAAGGATAGAAAAATGTGGAATTCTGCTAGTTTAAGCATTTGACTTTTTTCCTCTAGAATTATTAAATGGAAATCCATGACAAAAGCCTTTTGATTTCGAGGTTTTGGAGTCTACTTCTGAAATCCTAGAATATTGCTATTAAAATGTTAAGAGAACTCACAGGTGATTAGGCTGATGCCAGAGGTGCTTCTGGAGTATTTCCTTAGGCCACCTTACAAAGAATCCTGGGCTCAGAAAACAAAGATTAAACAGTCTTAGAGAAGGAAACAGCCCATGTCAGGAGCAAGGAGTCTGGGTTCCCATCTGAATGATGCAAATGACTATCTGCAAAGCCTTGTACAGGCACAAACTCTCTTCTATGGTAAAGTGAACTGACCAGGGCAATCCTAAAATCTTACTCCACTTGAAAATGATTCTATACCTGAAGAGGAGCAAAATAAAGTACTGTTATCTATGCCAAAATTGGCAACTGGGAGATAAGTCCACTGAATCTAGCCTCCTAGCTTGGGCCAGGAATTCTTAAACTTAGGCATCGTCTTAGTCCTTTGGGGCTGCTTGCTATAAGAAAATACCATAGACTGGGTGGCTTATAAATGACAGAAATTTATTTCTCATAGTTCTTAAGGCTGGGAAGTCCAACATCAAGATGCTAGCAGATTCAGTGTCTGGTGAGAGCCTGCTTCCTCATAGATGGCGCCGTCTTACTGTGTCCTCACATGGCAGAAGAGGCCAGGGTTCTCTCTGGGGTCTCTTTTATATGGCCCTAAATTCCATTTACCTCCTTAAGGCCCTATCTCCAAATACCATTATATCGAGGATTAGGATTTCAATGGAGGAATTCTGGGGGGACATAAACATTCAGTCCATGTCAAGTATGTATCAAATCATCTGAAGGGTCTTTAGAACACAAATGGCTGGGTCTCACTCCTGGAGTTTCTAATTCAACATATCTGGAATGGGGCCCAGGAATATGTATTTCTAACCAGTTATCAGATGCTGTTGCTGGTCCATGGGGCACACGTGAAGAACCACTGATCTCCAGGGAAGGGCCTTGATGTTCACTGATGGGATCAGGGACTTAGGGAGCTGGGGGTGGGAAGGGTACCAGTCAACCAAGGCAGGAGAGTCAAAGAAGACACAAGACAAGAGAAGCAGGTACAAATGTGAACAGCCAAGAAATTCTCCCAAAAGGTGGAAGCATAGGGTTAGTTCCATCTTCTTAAGTTATATCTTCATGTACATTACTTTATAATTTGTAAAATAGATTATATGTTATTTTGATTGTATATTTTGCTTAAATACTTAAAAAAAAAAAACACTATGTCCTAATAAGCTTAGACTGTAATTTATTGCTCTTTCAGGAAGCAAGTTAAAACAAAAGCAAATTAGTTAACAAAGAAAACTGGATGCACCTGTGCTCAGGGGAAAGGCATGGCTTTATCCGTGGTGTTAAATATATATATTTAAGAAGTTTTTGTTGATTCTTGCCAGGCTCAAATAGAAGAGGGAAAGCTTGGAATAAACTAATCTTTTGGAAAGAAGTGGAGAATGCCTCACCTTGGGCCATAGAAAGTTTAACCTGGAGATTCTACAAAGAACAAGCAATAACGTGTTTTGCCGCAGTTTCATGACTCTGGAGTGAAAAATAATAAAAATAAGGAAATTATAAACAGAAAAATTGGAGGTAAAAAGGAAGAACTAATATGAGAGTTAATTGGAGCTCCCTTCTAAAGGCTTTTTACTGACAAGCTGCAAGAACTGTGGTTCTGAATAATTTTTCTGCTTCCATGTAAGACATATGAGCAGCACTCTCCTCAAGGTAGCATCTCTCATTACATACAGATTCTCAAGTGTCTGGGAATGGGAGCATGGAAGGAGGGGGCTATGGACTGAATATTTGTGTCCCCCTAAAATTCTTATGTTGAAGCCCTAACCCTCAATGTGATGTTTTTGGAGAGTGGTCCTTTGGGAGGCAATTAGGTTAAGATGAGGTCATGAGGGTGGGGTCCTCACGATGGGATTAGTGCCCTTATAAGAAGAGACCAGAGAGCCTGCTGGCTTGTTCTCTCTCTCCCTCTCTCTCTCTCTCTCTCTCTCCCTCTCTCTTTCCCTCTCCCTCTCCCCATCTCTTTCTCAACTGGGAAAAATTATGTCTGTTGTTTAACCAACCCAGTCTATGGTGTTTTGTTATGGCAACTCTCACTAAGACAGATGGGGAATAAACCTAGATCAGCCCAACAGTTTGGGTTCTGGACTCATTATCAAGGTATCATCATCTACCTAGTGACAATCTGGGCCAAGTACCCAGGAAGAAAAGAGCCTCTTTAATATAATAATGTCATCATATCAATAGCAGTTCTAAAAAGAGAATACACCCCAGGCTTAGTCTGAGTGCCAGCCCCCCTCCCACAGTGGCTCCACCCAAGCCCCCAGTTCCTCCCTAATGCTAACCCCAAGTAAAAGATGCTCCAGATGGCTCAACAGCAAATTGCCCTTGCCATTCACTTGAACCTAATGGGACAGTTTGGCTCTGGTACTTGGATTCTCCTCCAGAGCCCAAGCCCCATGGAATTGTGTTTCTGATCCCTGGAACCTGCCTTACAAGTTTCCCTCCCAGCCACAGGAGGCCTGCCCTGAACTTCTTCTACCCACTGACAGGTCACTCCCGTCATTCCATTCCAAAGGACCTTCTTCTACCCACTGACAGGTCAGCCTCATATTGGCCACCTGCATGAACTTACAACCGTCACCTACCAGGGATTCCCTTCACTGCAGTGCTCCATCCACTTGTTGGGACACCATGTAAATACCTAACACCATGCAAATGCTGTTTATTGAGCACCAACTCTGTACTAGGATCTTGGCTTTAACATGCATTATCCCTAACCTTCAACACAACGCTGCAAGATAAATATTACTCTTCCCATTTGTGGGTAAAGAACATGAGACTTAGAAAGTTAAATAATTTTCCTAAGATCACATAGCTTTACTTTAGTCAGTAAAGTCTTGCTATTTTAAGCTGTCTGTCTAACTTTAAAGTCTAGAGTTCTAGTACAGCACCATGCCATTTCTTCCCATCTTGGTGAAACCCATCCTCTCCCTAACTTCCACTGCTGACACTTCCCTGGACTGAAGATGGCCATTCCCACATCCTCTTAGCCTCATGCAGTGCCAGGAAGCTGTGTGAGCCTCTGCAACAGGGTCTACCTGAGGTCAGTCCCCCAGTGCACCCTCTTCAACCCCATCACCTGGTCTGTATCCCAACCCAATAAATATGGAATAGATCTAATCTTGCAGCTCCCACCTGCCACACCATCAGTTTCCAGACAGAAGCATAAAATAATTCCAGTGCATAAGAACAAGTCTTGTGTATATTATGGTGGGGGGAAGGGTCAGGGAAAAGGAGAGGAAGGGAAAAAAGAAAATTTGGAAGGAAAAAAGAGAAAAGAAGGAGAAGAAAGAATCAAGAAAAAAGCAGAGCAGAGAAGAGAGAAGGAAGAAAGAAGGGAGGGTGCCCAGTAAAACAACATGTGTCAAATAAGGACATTTGTGAGGCTGCTTAGTCAGGAGGGAAAGGAAAATCTGGAATCGTAGCACGATCCCTGGTCTTTTAGTTAAGCCAAAGCAAACCATTCCTAGTCTGAGAAGAGAATGTGCATGATATCAAGATTACAAACCAGAAAAGCAATGTCTGATCTTTCACTGGATACTGGATTTTTCACAAATCCAGCTATAAAGGACATTTTGGGGACAACTGGGCAATTTGAACATGGAGACACATTAGAAAACAGCAGTGAATCAATGCTAAATTTTTTGAACCTATAGAATTTTCCTTGAGGTTTTTTTAGGAGTAGGTCTTTGTTCTTCAAAGATATCTGCTAACTTACTTAGAGATGAAACGTCATGTCTCAGTTAACTTTTAAAGGGTCAACAAAAACAAAACAAAACAGACACACACATACACAGGCAGAAAGACAAATAAGCTAATATGGTAAAATATTAACAATTGGTAAATTTAGTTGAAGGATGTATGTCTTCATTGTACTGTTTTTACAACTTTTCTCAGGCCTGAAATTTTTCAAGATAGAAAGTTTAGGGGAAAAAATTACAAATTAGCCCCAATCTAAGAAGCAAAACTTCCATAAGCCTCACCTACTGACCTTGAAGGCACTATTTCGTGGGGATTAAAGTCTCATCCAGCCCTGGATTCATGCTGCCTGCGCTGGGACACCATCTATCACTAATGAGCAGAACAAGTTACCTAACCCCTTCAAGCTTCAGTTTCCTCACCTGTAAAATGGGGCCAAAAATAAAACCTAACTCCAGGAGTTGACTGTGAGAGCTAAATGAGATAATTCACAGAATGTTATCATTATTATTGCTATTTTCCCCACTCAAATTGCCCAAATAGAATTCTCAAGGATAAGCTATTTTGTTTTAGAATTTTCTTTCTCTCTCTTCCTCTTATATGTAAAACATAGAGAGGCAATCTCAGAAAGATGGCATGTGCCAGAAACCGGATACTGGAATTGATCTACTCATCATGTCTCTTAACAGAAGAACAGGGTGACACCTCTCTACCAAATAACATTTCTTCTAAACTTTGTTTTTAACATTACATTCAGGTGAAGAACTTGCAGTGAAGAAATAGCAACTGTAAGAAAGAAAAATGAGGCTTCCCGTGTAAGCAGGACAGTTCATGGAGCAGGAGCAGGGGCTGGGTGGGAAGTCCAAAGTCAAAACAGATAGATTCCTTCTGGCAGGAAAAGCTCAGGCTGAGGACCTGGAGGGCCGGCTTCTCCCTCCCCCCAGTAACTGCCTTGATGACTGGGAGTGTGGCCCAGACAGAGCACATTCCTCAGGGCTGGAGAGTGGGCATGGGGCCAGCAGCCGTTAAACACCACGCTTGTATCCTCCAGCAAGAAAGAATGTCTGGAACCAACAGCCTGTGCCTTGTTCTAAGAACAGACTTCTCCTCCAGCTATTTCTCCAACTGACAGAAGAACTGTTATGCAGTGCACATCCACCTATACTGTGCTTACTTTAAAACTGAGGGCCCCAGTGTGAGATACTTCAGAATATCCGTATTTTTTTAAAAGCCTCGAGTATGGAATGCTTTCAACATCAGTATGAACAGAGTTCCTGAATTAGGTCAGCAGAAATACTGAGACACACAAATTTAAAAGAAAATAATCAAGTCTACACAGGGCCTAAAGTTGTCCACTTATTCCCAGAATTTGAGTTATGTATATTTTTTTTAAAGTTTTGGATGACATACAAGTTATTACACAGGACACTAAGGAAAGCTGCAGACACGGCAGAACTTGATGTCTCTGTGGCAACGCTGTGATGTTTGGGTACATGCAGAACTTGAGTCCTTACTCCCTGCAGTTAGAACACCTTGGGTCCCCTTCCCAGTTGCAAACCGCCTTATCACATGTTCTTCTGACCTTAATCATGGACTTCTCTGGAATGTCACAAAAAGCCATAGAATGCATATTCTGGCTCTTTTCACCTTTCTAAAATTATAAAAAATTAATTCAACCTATTTAAAAGAGAAAAAAATTCTAACACTTGGATATTAGTTAAGAAACTATAAGATATACATGCAATGAATGAAACATAGGCATTAAAAATTTTAGTAATAGGTAAGAAGTATGAAAATTTTTTAATGTCTGTCATTGAATATAAAAGAGTATGGCACAAAAGTAATATGAAAAATATGAATCATAGCTATATAAGAGAAATATTCATAGAAAAATATCTCTGAATGCTAATGCAACAGAAGTTAGCAGCAGTTGAGGGGGAGGCTGAGTTTTTGAGAGACGTCTTTTTTGTTTAGTTTTCAGTTTCTGTAATGGGGTAATATTCTTTCTGTAGTGAACAATAATAACAGTTTTTCTTGATAAGAAAAAACAAAGCAATGAATCTAGAATAAAGGCAAATTTCTTATTTTGAATTCCACAGTCATCTAAGGGAACCAAACACCGGGTATCCATAACAGTCACTGATAAATACATCGTGGATCCATCAACACAGTGAGTATTTTCACACCAGCAAGTTCCCACATGGACATCCTGGCAACAGAGTCTACCTGTTTGATTTGGGAAATGTCCCCAAATGCCAATGCAAGGGACCTTTGTGAAAATATCTGTACATGAGAAAACACGCACATACACACACAGAACAGAAAACTGAAGAAACAGGCTAGTAAAAAGGACTGAGATGGTTTGAAATCCTTCAACTAACGACGAACTCAGTCATAAAGAGCCCTATTCCCAAATGTTCTTGTGTAGAAGACCTGGGTCCTAAGGGGCGGAAGTCCTGGCTGTTCCCTGAATCCAGAAGCTCACAGTGGCTGTGAGATGCTCAAAGCTGATAAGCTTTTACTAAGTCAGTTCAGTATGACAGCAAGAAACACAGAGTTTCCTAGACAGTGGCCCACAGGTGCCTCTTCTCTTTGAACACAACGGAGATCGGCATGGCCCTTGGGGGCTAGAAGAAAGCACAGCTAGAGTAAACTATTCTTCGTGTTCTCCAGAGGAATCCAGCAGCAAAAGATAATAGGACATGTTCAAAGTCAAGAAAGCAGCAGCTGAGGGCCCGTCTGGCACGAGATATACTGCTGTGCTCAGAGACCTAATAGGAAGGATCTGAGACACTGGAAGGGACAGGGCATTTTCTCTAATGCCATGCAGGCAAAACGTGAGAATGGCAAGAGGGGTCTCAGTCAGCCAGAGCTTCACAATTCAGTCTCAAAACCCTCCTCTTAAAATCCTACTTTTATTGTTTAAGCAGTTATCCACCCAGAGCTTTTAATTAATGACTCTCCCATCCATATTCACAGTTAAATTCTCCAGTAGTTAATTAAGCAAGTTTTCACAAGGTTTCTAGCAATCTAAAAACATTTTATGAGTTGGCATTGATGTTCTGAGGAGCATTTCCCAACCAGTGATTGCTCATTACTGACTGCTGGGATGAAGCTGGAATCAGCTGGGAAGAAGAAATGATGGAAGAAGGAACCAATTGGAGGCAGAAACATCCCTATTATAAAATTAGAAATAAAAGAAATAAAGCCAAGTGTCTGCCTTTCAAAAAAACCAATCTCCTTGTGTTAAAAAAATATATATGAATGAACAGGCTTGTCTTACCTACCCCACTAGGATCATTCACTGAAGAAATATTTCTGTGTGATGGGGACTGGGGTACAACGGTGGTGAAAAGCAAACAGATTCTTACTTGCCTGGAACTTACACTAATGAGAGAGAAGACGTCAATCAATCAAAATAATGAATATAAAAGACAAAATGTTATAACTCCTCTGAAAGAAAGGAACCAGATCTCTAATTGCCGGGAGAGTTTCTTCAAGGCTTGAGGTCAATCTAAAGGCTAAGCAGCAGTTAACTGGGAAAAGGGGAGAGGGGAGGAAGAGTGTTCCAGACAGAGGGAATAGCACGTGCAAAGTCCCTGTGGCAGGAGGAGTATATTTAAAGAACTTAAAAAGAGGAGCACAAATGGCCAGGGCAGAGCTCTACAGGAGTCAAACCCCAGAGGGAGCTGTAGGCCTTATTAGGGATTGTCTTTTTATCATAACAGCAATAGAAAGCCATTGAGGGGCTTAAGGAATGACAGTGACCTATTCGGATTTGCTTTTTGTAAAGATTTCTTCCAAATTTGGGGATGATGGGAAGGAAAGAGGACAAAAGAGATGTGAGGAGAGTAAAGATAAAGGTAAAAGATGGGGGTTGCACTGTCTTAATAAGGCGGCCCAGGAGATGGAAAGAAGTGGATGGAGTCAAGACGTTTAGGAGGAAAGTCCATAGGACTGAGTGACAGATTGGATTCGAGGGTTTAGGGAGAGGATGACATCAAGGATGGCTCCTGGGTGTCTGGCCTGTCCCAGTGGGTGGATAACTGTCCCATGTGCTGGGATAGGAAACAGGTTTGGGGTGGTGCCTCGGAAAAAGAAGTATCATAAGTTCACTCTTTAACATATTTCGTGGAGGAAACTTTGAGATAGATAGCCCAGTGGAGAGACAAGCTGGATAATCAGCTCTTGGAGAGAGATCCAGGCTAAAGATATAAATTATAGGCCTCTCACAATATAGATGGTAATCGACACAACAGAAGTTGCCCAAGGAATGGTTACAGGGTGAGAAGAGATGACATTTCAGCATTGAGCTCTGAGGTACCCAAACCCTTTTAGGTTATGTGACTCAAAGGAAAGAACATCTATGAATGGATTTTATAAACTGTAAAGCACTATAAAAATTAGTTACTGTAAACCCTGAAAGAGCTTGGAGACTAACTAAATTTCTCTGCATTTTATAGGTGTAGAAACTGAGGGAAAGGTTACAGATCAAGCTCAGCAAGGCCAGGAGTTGTACAGACAGGACTGGGCTGGAGTATAATCCATATCAAAGCTCCAGTAAATCCAGGAGAGCAGACTGTCTGCGTTCTCTGTGAGCCCAAGAGGCTCTGGGAAGGAGGCTTAGAGTTACTCATAATCAGCAGGGTATTTCTTTTCCAGAACCCACAAATGAGCCCCATACTCAGGCCTCTGCAATAAGCTGGCTGCAGCTCCCAGAGGCCTGGCTGACACACTGTAACCTCACATCTGCAGGACTCTCGCCCTTCTCTCTCTCTTAAAGGGCCTTTGTCGCTTATTCCCCAGCCCCACAGGCAGAACAGAAGGACCTTTGCTTCTGTAGCCCTTAAAAGCAGAATGAAGTTTGGGGAGCAGAGAAGTTAGAGAGAGACTTCATTCTGCCCATTTCAGGGAGGACCGGGACCCATGACTCAGTGAGAAGTAAAACACAAGCATCACACGACACACTTCTCCGTAAGGCACTCTTCATCTCCTGATGCCCAATTTTAAAATAGCAGGGGGGAGTGAGGCAAGCAAGGCTTGCACAAAACAGCTTTTATTTTTCTCCTAGGGAAGCTGTTTTAAACTGCATTCATTTGCTGGAATTAAAAGTGATTTCACCCTCAAAACAGTGACCTTAGACTCATTCTGTCCAGCTGCATAAATCAAATGCAATTCAGCACAGGGCCAGTGGGAAAGACACTGAGTGGGAGGCTGGACCAGATGACCCTCAATGGTTTCTCCAGCTCCAAGACTCTGCTCCCGTATGTAAGAACCAGATGTTCTTATACAAGAGTCAGCATCTTTCAGAAACATCTATTTTCTCTATGCTCATACGTAAATCAATGGCACTCAGAATTCCACTTAATCAAGTTTGGAGTTCAACATGGATATTTTTTCAGCCAGGAGTCTGCTCTCACCTACTTTCTCTCTGGGGCCTTCTTGGGGTGACTTTTCTAAATATACAATGGCCACCCAGCCACCAGGCATGTGCTAAAACCTGCTGACCCTACATTCTTTTCCCAAAGGACAGACGTGGTTTCTTTCTACTCATCTCCACCATCAAGCCTTGGGTGGCATCAGCCCCAAATTCATCATCTGGAGAAGCGGGGGATGTTTTTCCCCAATATTCTAATTTGAAAAATGTAAATCTGAGCAAAGTTGAAAGAATTTTATAATGAATACTGTATGCCTACCACTCTGATTCTACCACTAACATTTTATTGTTCCTGCTTGACCACAAATCTACCCACCAATCTATTCATCTGACTCTATTTTTTTTTTTTTATGTGTTACATGGTAAATCACACACCTCCTGGATAAATACAGACCTGATCTGGGAACTATTTAAAAAATTCTTATGCCCTAACCTTAATCTAATCCTAAGAAAACATCAGACAAGCCCAAATGGAAGAATGTTCTACAAAATAATTATCAGTTTTCTTCAAAAGTGTCAAGAAAAGTATCATGAAAGAATGTGACACTGTCACAGATTGGAGGAAACTAAAGAGACATCACCACTAAATGCAATATGGGATTTTGGACTGGATCCTGGACCCGAAAAAATACATGAGTAGAAACGCTGGTGAAATCTGAATAAATATCTGTACATGAATTAATAATCTTGTAACAATATTAATTTCCCAGTTCCCATAATTATACTATGGTCATGTGAGTTGTTAACAATTTCTACATTATTTTTTCTATTTCTCTGTAAGTCTAAATTCATTTCAAAAAAAAACTAAAAGTTTTTGCTCTAAAAAATAATTCTTATGCCCCATGTCCAGACATTTTGATTTAGTTAATCTTGGGTGGGGATCAGACACCAGTATTTTTTTTCAATCTCCCCAGGTAATTCAGACATGTAGGAAAGGGATCAATGAGAGAATACATATGCTTCCCATGAGCCCTGACAGGTGGAGGTGGGAGAGGCCATAGCGTGGAGGCAAAAGAATGCCACAAGCTATGCAGCCCGCAGCACTGCCTTCTTGTGGGTGCACACCAACACACACAACCAACCACAGTCAAACACAATGGGCAAAGGATGCGGGGGTGGGTTGGAATGACTTGCCTTTATTCCTCTAGAACTGAGGCTGCTGTAGGGAAAATTCAGGTCTAAAGACACTCCCTGAGCGTATGCACTGGTCCATGGCCCCTGCCCAGTGGCCTCCCTCCATCCTTGACAGCTTCCCTCTCCCCTTCGCTCTGCCCTCAATGTACACTGAAGGCTGCATGGAGATGGGGTTGCAGGTGTTCTCAAAATCTAGCAACAGGGAGAACGGAGGGTCAGCAATACACCCTGCCTAGGTTTTTCAGTCCACAGCATCCAGGAGCAGAATGCTTCAGTGGCAGCAACCACTGAAGCACCAGCATCTCCATTTTTGTTCTCACAGAGACCCAGAGCGCACATATGCAGTGGTTATGCAACAACACGACAATTTCAAAGTAAAACTGTGGGGACAGATCATGCCTACAGGAGTTCAGAAAAGGGAATGACAAGTAGTGACTACGGGAAGAATCTTGGTATAACCCACTGGGCATCTAACCAAATAATCAGTAGTAGTATCAGAAACACCTCGATATTACTTTCATGTTGAAGACAGTAGATAGATAGATAGGTGATCAATCATATGTAACAACACCAATAAACTTTGTTTTATTTTGCTTAAGAAATGTAGAAGCAGTGTCCAGCAGTGCCTTTTAATTTGAACTTGATACTTCACAATTAGGGAGGACTCAACCTTTTCTAAAATGATTCCACATAAATAATCTCATTTAATCCTCAAGCCAACTCTGTGAAATCAGTGGGTATTATCATTCCACTTTATAAATGGAGCAAATGAGGCCAAGATAAATAAAATTAAATCAGAGACTATTGAGCTTAATGAATCCAAAATATAATATAAATGACCTTATTTCTGGCCACATTTTTGTAATCTTGAAAGCACTTTACAGAAAAACTGAAATCAAGGTCAGATAGAACAATCTCTCTTAAAACAGACTTTTAACAATGGAAAAGATGAGCTTGAAAGGCAGGCAGGACAAAGCAAATAAAATGTCCTGTTGCCATTTCTGGTTCTAATTTCAGAAGCATCTCCTATGGGTACAGAAACAACACACTTTTTGTGTAAAACACAGATAAATTACAACCTGGGAGAGCCATGCCTGAGTCGGGATGATGGCAGCTCAGTTTATACAGGTTAGAGCATTTGCTAAATTTCTGTGAATTTTGAGAGTCCAAGATTTATCTCTGAATGGCCTGTAAAGATTTATCTCTACTTTGTGTTCTTTTCTTTAATTTGGTGGCGGGCCGTAGGGGGGCAACTTTTAAAAAGCAAGAGATTTACACAAAAATCTGTGTTTCTGGCTTCTTTGAAAGCTAGATCATCTGCCAATAGTGGGTCCAAATTCCTGTCTGGCACCGTCTGTTGGAGCTGAGGGGCTGCAGATTCTGCTGAACAGGTCCCAACCTCTCCCAGTCTCTCCAGCCCCTGCTGACCACTACGATCTCCCAGATCAGCTTCCCTCATTTACCTGCCTGACTCCTGAGCTCAAATCAACATAAAAGCAATGGTCCAGGAAGGTAGTAATGGAGAGCCCTGACGGTACATGAAGGTTAGTAAGTCAGGTCACACTGTGTTCAAATAATGGGGACCCTGGTCAGGCAGTGATACTGGGGATCAGGAAGCTGAATGACCCAATCCACTGTTATTCCCACCGAGTGATGAGGAATGAAAGGAACTGAGCAGGGGTGAGGCAATGAGGAAGGGGGCTGGGTCCCTGTTAAGTTTGTGCTTCCATAAGTCCCAGCCCCCTGCAGTGCTGGGCAGAGCGCTGCCCCAGAAAGATTTGTGGGATGGAGACAAGAATGACAATCTCCGAGACGCGTGCATTCGTTTTACCAATTGCCTGTGAGGGCCGAGAGGTACAAGAGCGGCAAATTGAGGCAAAGGGCGCTGAGGGCATCTCAGAGGGTATTTGAGAACTCAAACTCAGAAGTTGTGCTAAGAAACCCGAGAATCACCATTTGAGTAGTAAATGCTGCTATTCTGGGAAAAAGAAAATTCAAAGTAGTTGTATCTTAAGTGCAAAACATGAGGAATTGGCAGTGTCTGCCTGGAGTGCCCTATTGTGGGGTGGGAACTAGGGAACTAGGACTAGGGTCTTGAGTGAGCTCAGAAGGTAAAAGAGCTGGATCCAAAGGGAGGCATCTGCTGCAGGCAAGCAGAGGGAAGAGCCACACCTGTGCTTCGCACCTGTCATCTCTGTTCTAATCATCCCACCTCTAGCATGTTTTGTTTTTTTTTTTCCATTGTCTTTCATGAAACTTTTGTTTTAGTCTGATTTCCCTACTTCCACCCCCTAGGGTCAGGACGGGGCAAACTCTGCCAGGTTGACCAGGCAAAGCACCACGAGGTCAGGCCATCGGACCGAGACATCCCAAAGCTCAGACTGCAACCAGTTCCACTGGCCTCCAATTTCAGAATAGGATTGCTGCCTAGACCCTTGTATCCCTGTCACTGAAAACTGTTGGGACTTCCGAGGAGACAGGTAGAAAAGGGATTAGTCAGGAAAGGGAGGGAGCCTAATCCAGGTGTAGAATTGACCCCCAGGAAGGGCTCATGGGGGGGGCAAGTCAGTTTCTTGGGGTCCATCTAGCCTGACCTGGCATCAGTACTTGGTGCGGTGTTCCAGGTTGGGGGTTCTATCCCTCACAGGAGGGGCAGCAGGACATTCTAACCACGGGTTCTCACACTTGAACGTGCACAGAAATCAGCTGGGAGCTGTGGCTCTTCAGATCATCATTTGGAAACTCTGGAGCAGATTCTGCATCAGTGACGAGCTCCCAGATGATGTCGATACTGCCAGACCACAGACCATACTTCGAGTAGCTAAGCCCCCAGCCAGCAGTTCTCAACCTTGGTTTCATTTTGGAATCACCAGGGAAGCTGTTAAAAAAAATCTTGCCGCCCAGGCCTCATCTCAGAACCAATCAGATCAGAATCGCATGGGCTGGGACCCAGGCACTAGGTCCCAGGTAATTATGACGTGTAGCGAAGATGAAGAACCTTTGCTATAGGCAATGGATGTGGTCACAGCAGGAGCCTTACTATTCCAGGGGGTTCACTGGGCCTAAAGCAACTTGTGGGTGAGGTCAGCCAAGGAGGTGACCAGAGGCCCAGTTACAAGAACCTAGACTCGTGGGCCACACCCCTAGGCCTGGACGAACACAACTGGAGAAAGGGGTGCAAAGGCTTGCTGGTGCCCAGAGTCAAGCATTACAGACACCAGTAACTAGCAAAACTAGACCCAGATTTCCCCAACCAGTGGACCAGGCTTGCTCAGTGTAGGTGACAGAACCATTAGACCCGGAGGTCCCCAGTATTTCAACCGAAGGGGGAAAAAAAACAAGAAAGGCAAAATAGGAAAGAAGTTTTCCACTGTTAACCAGTAAAATTCCTCAGTGGCCTCTAAGAGTGACTAGCTCATCCCTTGGCTACTCCTGCTCTTTATTTATACGTTGGCCCAGTTACTCCACAATGTGACCCCTTCTGGGTCTCTAGCTACTGCATAGACTTGGAAAGTCATTACTGCAATTTCCAGTCCCCCCTTAACAATGTGCACCATTAATGTGACAACCTCCAGAATGCCATCATCAGCTGCAGACCACAAGTTCTGGCAATGAGGCAGGAGAATCTAAGAATAGATTCCAAACCCTGAGTTGGGGTCCTCATACCATCAGGGCTGAGCAAAGCTCTAGAAACAGTGGCAGAGTTAGGGCACAGCCATAGAAGAAGGGAAAAGCCCAGGAGAGCAAAAGACACAAAAAGAGAAAAAGGATAGGAAGGAGATGAGAAGAAGGAAGCCGGGGTGGGGAATGGGGAGATGGAACCCAGGCCAATGTGTCCAGCATCCTTTAGGGACTGTGCCTGGGTCAGGAGTGAGCCAGCCTTAGGCTAAGCCCAGATTCTAGGAAGGTCTGTGCTTTTAAAATGTATTTACGTTCACCATGTTTCAAAAATGATTTAAATGGCTTAAAGGAAATACATAATATGAAGTCAAATAAAATTCAAAATGGATGTAGAGAAGAATTCGTGATGTGGGAGGACCAGGAAGTAGAGAAGGAGAAAAAATAAGGGCCAACTAGGGTTTAGCCCTGGCTGTGATGAATGAATATATGGGCCAGACCCCTCCACTTACAGTCAGAAAAGGCAGCTTCAACTTTTGCCTACTTTGAGTCAGTATCTTGAGAATACTATGAAATGTCTTTATAATGCAAGAATTTTTTTTTGGGCTTATGATGCAAGCCACTCATTTTTTTATGCATTCTCTAAAAAATAAAATAAAATTTTTTTCCCAAAAAACAAAGACAAAGGGTTTAAGGTACAAACAATGCAGTTTCTGGGGAAAGAGCTCCTTTAGTTCCTGGGTGGTAAACTCACCTGTCAGCAGTCAGAGTCTAATTAGTGCACAGCAGCAAGAGGGGGCAGGGCTTCTCTGGAATGCTGGGGGGAGGAGGGGGTAGCACAGGGGCGGGGTGGTCTCATCCATGTACACAGGATGCTGGCAGTGGACACCGGCTGTGCACAGACCTGACCCCTTTCAGCCTCCACTTTAGAAGTACAGTCTCCAGGACAGTAACTCTTAACATTTTGGGGTCATGAATACCTTTTGAAAATGTGATGAAAAATGCACATGTGCAGTATACCTACAAATCCTGGAGAGCATTCCAGGAGGTTCCCAGACCCACTTGAGTTCATGATCTCAGCTTTAAAGAACTGCCACTCTACAGGTTTTCAACTGTTACAGGTTTCGTCCAGTAGAAAGCACACTGTCTGGTCACCCCTACTTGTTAATTAGGAGCCTCATGAAACTCCAGTGAATCCCCAGTGCTACGGACTGAATTGTGTCATCCCAAAACTCATATAGTGAAGCCCTAACCCCCAATGTGATGGTATTTGGAAATGGAGCCTTTGAGAGGTAATTAGGGTTAGATGAGGCGATGAGGGTGGGACTCCAATAATGGGATTAGTGCCCTTAGAAGAAGAGGACAAGAGACCAGAGATTGCGACCTCTCTCCACCATGTGAAGACACAGCAAGAAGAAAGCCAGGAAGAGGGCCCTCACCAAGATCAGAATTTGCTGGCACCCTGATCTTGGACTTCCCAGCCTCCAGACTCTGAGAAATAAATGTCTGTTGTTCAAGCCAACCAGTCTATGATATTTTATGAAGGCAGCCCAAGCAGACTAATACACCAGATACTTTCAATGCCAAACACCACACCTGGTCCACTGTGGGGCATAACAGCTGCTGAGACACTGATCCCCTCATTTTTGCCTCCTCTACCACATGGCCCAGAGGCAAGGTTGGAGGACGCCCTCCAGAGCACTATCGGGCACACAGATCCAGCACTGAGGATACTGGCTGCACCCCCAAAGAAGGAATCTCAAACAGGAGAAGCAAAGGAGAAATGAAATGTCGGGGCTACCAGTCAGTCCTAGGAAAAGGAGAGGATTAAAATTGAAGATTCACAGGGAAAGCTGGTACAGAGATAGTGGTCTTTCTGACATGTTCCAATAAATCTGCCTATCTTAACACCCCCTCTGCACACAGGGAGGAATCCATAAAAACTGTCAACTCAAGGCTGCTCTTCTAAAGAAAATACACCAGGGTAGAGGCCAGTGTTATTAAATGGCTCCAACCAGGCAAAGCTGCTTACCCTCAAATCAGTGTTTTTACACACCATCACTCTCCACCAAATAACAGATCTTTACAAATTCCTGCTCAAAGCCAATGCCTCCAGGTTGCCTTCCTGGCCTGGGTACTTGGTCTACCATTGCCATTCCTCACCGTCAGCACGCATCACACATGTGCCATTGCTCTGGGGGCCCTGCTAGGCTTTGCTTCTCAAGGGCAGGGCTGAGTCTTCCTTGGCTTTTGTGATCATTCCAGGAGACTGGATTCCAGGTTCTGCACTCAGGGGTGACCCAGTAATTATTGTTGGCTGGCTGCTTTTCCTGAGAAAGCATAATCAGACCTTTGGATTCCCATACACACACTGCCCGCATCCCTGCCACTCTCCTCTCCTGTGAAAGGGACTTCTTCATAGCCCACTCACATTCCGGGCAGTTTACACATCCAGGGATGAGCAGCCCAGCCCAGGAGTGCCCAAAAGCGCAATTGGGGTTTTGGGCACATGGAGCCAAAGTAGAAGGAAATAAAGCAATTCCCTTATTGTGGCAGGAAGGGGTTGTGCTTGGCCACCTCAAAGGTCCCTACCAGACCTAGGATCCTATAAGTTTGAGAAAATGTTCTTTTGTGGTGCAGCAGACACTGCTGCTTGACCACTCAGTGTCCATCTTGCCCTCCCTCCTCACAATCAGACATGCCAATCTTGTTCAAGGTAACAAGGTATCCAGCTAAAACACCTTCCTGGCTCCTCCTCAGTGAGGGGTGGCCAGCGAAACCTAAGAGGAATTCTGCTGGGGACCTCAGAGCAAGCCTTGGCTTTTCAAGTACAGGTATTACCCTCTTCTGCTTTGCCCTCCCACTTTCTCCCTATCAGGGAGGCTGATGTTATGCCAGAGGTAAAGCAGTCATCTTGCAGTCGTGAGGTAATGCCCAAGAAGATAAAGGTCTACCTGCTAAAGATGGCAGAATGAAAAGATGGGACAGTCCTGGGTCCCACTGGCACTGTTCAACCACTATACCAGTCCTAGATGGCCTCGATCAAGGCTTCTTGGTTCAAAAGTAGGCCCCCTTACATGTTTCAATTACTGTATTTTAAAGCCAAGTGACATATACGCTTGCAATCTTGAAACTTTTGTTTCTGGTTTGTTTTTGTTTTGTTTTGTTTTCTAAATTTGGCTCAGGCAGTGGTTTCTCAAAAGGGCAATAAGAAAAAAAAAAAAAAATCTACCTACCAGGATATTTTTCTTTTGGTTGGAAAATACCAAAGAACAAACTTCTCCATGAAAATCATCTGCAATTCATGAAAAACCAATGAAGGGCTAACCAGTCTCCCAAATTGCCAGCTGTTTTGCAAATATGCAGCTCCATAGAGAAGAACCATCAGGTTACTCATTCAAACTTGTTAGCCTCTACAGCTAAGGATTTTTCTCTCTTTGGCATTCACCCCATTATCAGCAATGGGTTTTTTTGTGTGTTTGTTTAAAATAAAAATTATAACTTCCAGAGGGGATGAAGATTTGGACACAGGTTTCTAACATCTCCCTCTCAAAGTTCTACTGAAACTGCCAAAATAATAACAAGGCATTATGGATGTGGGTCCATTCACATGCCAGAATCTCTATGGACCTTCTGTTAGAATGCTAGCTGGCCCACACAAAAGGCAGCAAGAGAAAACCAACTAAGAATTCTGCTTCCCAAGCAGGCAGACTGAGGGGAGGTTGCCTTGCTGAACTCTACTTACATCAACTACTTTGGAAGGTCAGTTCAGGCCCTGGGTCAGAAGGAGAGCCTGTGGCTTTAACGCATTTGCTGCAGCTTACCAACAGCACTCAAAGTTGCACTGCTGGGGAGGTCCAGGGGCCAGGGAGTGCCGCAGCAGATGGAGAGCCCTTTAGCACTACCCCTGATGCTGTGGGCAGGGCCCCCAGGGGCTGTTCCACACCACGCTTACCATTCCTTCCCACTCTCTTCCTCTCTTCTTAAGTTTATCACAGTCAGACCCAGAAACGCTATTTATATTAAAAAAGCAATGTAAATCATCTCAGTCACAGATGGCTGTTTCAGGTGATGGCAGGAATAGGGAATGGGCCAGCCCCTACATGCCTTGCCTCTTGTGACTTGAAGAATGTTAACACCTGCCACCAATCCCCACCCCCCTCAAAACCTACAAAGAATTTCAGTTCTGCAGAAGCAGGTGCTTGAAAAATCGAAGTGTGAACTCAGTCATGCAAATCAATACCAGGCCTTGAGCCTAAAAAGATTCAGGTAGGAACTGAAAAAACTTTTCAGGTTTCCCCCCCCCCCAAATGTCATCACAATTAGGCCACATTAGGGTGAAGGTGGCCAAAAGGTACCAACTTCCAGCTATAAGATAAGTAAGTCCTGGGGATGTAATGTACAATATAGTGACTACAGTTAACAATACTGTATTGTGTATTGGAAAGTCTCTAAGACAGTAGATCTTAAAAGTTCTCATCACAAGGAAAAAAAATTGTAACTCTGTGAGATGATGAACGCTAACTAAATTCACTGTGGTGATCATTTTGCAGTATATACATATATCAAGTCATGTTGTATATCTGACACTCACATGTTCTATGTCAATTATATCTCGGTAAAACTAGAGAAATAAACAAGCAAAATAACTGGGTCACATGAGAGAAGCTTTATTCTATTTACTAATTTTTTTCCTTCAGTTTAGAATTCAGCAAGCATTTCTTCCTATGCCTCCTTGAAATTATTGGAATAGAAAACTGGAGGGCAGGAACCTACTATCTCCTAAGCAGAGGCCATGTACCTGACATGGAGACAGACACTTCACTTACATCATGTCACTCATCCTCTATCACGGCCTTGTGAAACAACCTCAGAAAGGTACCCAGAGTAGGGAGTGCCAGAACCAGGTCGTAAGCCCAGAATCATTCACTCATCCATTCACTTGGCAAATATTTCATTGGCTCCCTATGATGTGCTCACCACTATTCTGGTAGCTTCCCAACAAGTATGCCTATGGAATGCCCTGAGTGGAGGCTAGAGCCCACAGAGCCCTTGGGCTGTGACCAGCCTCATCCATTATTTCAATGCCCCGGGCAGATATCATCATTTTCTCTTAGTGCCATGTTGACAGAGCTGGGAAGCACTGAATAAATAATTTGTTGGTGGTGGTAAGGGCTATGAAGTCAGTGCTGACTCCAAAATCCCTGTTTATTCTACCAACCCTCTGCCCCAGTGGTTGAGTGATCAGCAGACAACAGGACATTCAGAATCCACAACAGAAATAGGAAGAGTGGGAATAAGAAAGCTGAAAACTCATCATGTTCCATCCGCTCAACCATCCACCTCTCAGCTGGGTCAAGCTTAACTGCAGTTTCCTCCTATAAGTCTGTATTTAAGTCGAAAGGAAACACTGGGTTCCTTTGATTTAAAACCACCTCATGTATACAACGGAGAAAAGACAGCCTCTTCAGTAAGTGGTGCTGGGAAAACCGACAGCCACATGTAAAAGAATGAAATTAGAACACTCACAAACACCATACACAAAGATAAACTCAAAATGGATTAAAGACCTAAATGTAAGGCCAGACACTATAAAACTCTTAGAGGAAAACATAGGCAGAACACTCTATGACATAAATCATAGCAAGATCCTTTTTGACCCACCTCCTAGAGAAATGGAAATAAAAACAAAAATAAACAAATGGGACCTAATGAAACTTAAAAGCTTTTGCACAGCAAAGGAAACCACAAACAAGAAGAAAAGACAACCCTCAGAATGGGAGAAAATATTTGCAAATGAAGCAACTGACAAAGGATTAATCTCCAAAATTTACAAGCAGATCATGCAGCTCAATATCAAAAAAACAAAGAACCCAATCCAAAAATGGGCATACGACCTAAATAAACATTTCTCCAAAGATATACAGATTGCCAACAAACACATGAAAGGATTCTCAACATCACTAATCATTAGAGAAATGCAAATCAAAACTACAATGAGGTATCACCTCACACCAGTCAGAATGGCCATCATCAAAAAATCTACAAACAATAAATGCTGGAGAGGGGTGTGGAGAAAAGGGAACCCTCTTGCACTGTTGCTGGGAATGTAAATTGATACAGCCACTATGGAGAACAGTATGGAGGTTCCTTAAAAAACTAAAAATAGGACTACCATATGACCCAGCAATCCCACTACTGGGCATATACCCCGGGAAAACCGTAATTCAAAAAGAGTCATGTACCACAACGTTCATTGCAGCTCTATTTACAATAGCCCAGACATGGAAGCAACCTAAGTGTCCATCAACAGATGAATGGATAAACAAGATGTGGCACATATATACAATGGAATATTACTCAGCCATAAAAAGAAACAAAATTGAGTTATTTGTAGTGAGGTGGATGGACTTAGAGTCTGTCATACTGAGTGAAGTAAGTCAGAAAGAGAAAAACAAATACCATATGCTAACACATATATATGGAAACTTAAAAAAATGGTTCTGAAGAACCTAGGGGCAGGACAGGAATAAAGACGCAGACATAGAGAATGGACTTGAGGACGCAGGGAGGGGGAAGGGTAAGCTGGGACAAAGTGAGAGAGTGGCATGGACATATATACACTACCAAATGTAAAATAAATAGCTAGTGGGAAGCAGCTGCATAGCACAGGGAGATCAGCTCAGTGCTTTGTGACCACCTAGAGGGATGGGACAGGGAGGGTGGGAGGGAGACGCAAGAGGGAGGAGATATGGGGATATATGTATATGTATAGCTGATTCACTTTGTTATAAAGCAGAAACTAATACACCATTGTAAAGCAATTATACTCCAGTTAAGATGTTAAAAAAAACAAAATAAAATAAAATAAAACCACCTCATGTTCCTAATATGTAAACACAGCTGAAACACCAAATGGTTTTTTGGCTGCTACTTCTCTGCCTCTCTTTCTCATCAAACACAAAAATGTATGTGTACGTTAAGATTGCCAGGGTCACTGGGCACCTTCAGTTAGAGCATGATGCCCTGGAACCCAAGGGGGTCAGGTTAGTCTCCATCTGGGTTTGGTCTTGACCTCCTAGGCCTCCCCAGCCCACAGCCCCAGGCCTTCCAGCTGCTCCCAAATGTAGGTCATGGGCTGCAGGAGAGCCCTGGAGAGAAAACTTGCAAATCCAGAGCAGAACCAGAAAAACAACTCCTGGTAGTGCCTCAGAAATGAATACTACCTCAGGGTAGGAAGTTAAAAGTCATAGCTACAAAGATCGGCTTCAGGTTCTGTGATTACAAAACAATACAGTATGTCCCCCACTCAATCCCACCCTCCTTTCCAAAGGACAATGTCCAGTTCCTAAGCCATTTGTAAATGGAAGAGGGCAGAGGTTGGGGTGGTGGGGGGGGGGGGGGGTGCGCATGGAGGGACAGCTTATATACACACGCATATGTCTGAGGCTCTTGTGGACCAACCTGGCTTCTTGTTGGATTACAAAAGGGAGCTTGGCTGTGACTAATTTCAAAAAACAAAGTTAAAGTCAAAAGCTGCCACGGGTAACCCCAGCTTATGAATCCACATTCCAAAAGTTTGTAACAGCAGGATGCTGATGGTGGGGTAGGTTGTGCGTGGTGGGCGGATGGCAGGGAATGTATGGAGACTCTGTACATTCTGCTCAGTTTTGCCGTGAACCTAGAGCTGTTCTAAAAAATTCAGGCTATTTTTTTAAAATTTGTAACACAGGTGCTTCAAACTCACAAGACATATTGTTATTGAAATAACATGATCGAGAGTAATCGGTTCCCCCTCCTACACTGTTGGTGGGAATGTAAGTTGGTGCAGCCACTATGGAAAACTGTGTGGAGGATCTTCAGAAAACTAAACATAGAATTACCATATGATCCAGCAATCCTACTCCTGGGCATATACCCAGACAAAACTATAATTCAAAAAGATACATGCATCCCTATATTCATAGCAGCACTATTCACTATTCACATTTAGGAAACAACATAAATGTCCATCAATAGATGAATGGATAAAGAAGATGTGGTACATGTATACAATGGAATACTACTCAGCCATAAAAAAGAACAAAATAATGCCATTTGCAGCAACATGGATGCAACTAGAGATGATCATACTACGTGAAGTAAGTCAGAAAGAGAAAGACAAATACCAAATATGATATCACTTACATGTGGAATCTAAAATACTACACAAATGAACCTATCTATGAAACAGAAACAGACTCACAGAGGTAGAAAATAGACTTGCGGTTGCCAAGGGGGAGTGGGTGGAGGAGGGAAGGCCTGGGAGTTTGGGATTAGCAGATGTAGACTATTTTATATAGGATGGGTAAACAACAAGGTCCTACCTCTATAGCACAGGGAACTATATTCAATATCCTATGATAAACCATAAAGGAAAAGAATATATATATTAAAAAAAAGTAATCGGTTCCCAGTCAGCCAAGAGACCAACGTAACCCATACTGTAGCTGAACTGTGCTGGGTGAATTCTCAACTCGGTGTCACCTCACAGGAATCTGTTCTGCTCTGGGCTGAGAAGGGCCGCCCGCTTCCTCCCTGTGCAGTCAGTCGGAAAGCAGAATTCTCCTTATTCTCCACCCCCTTGTTTCCTGGGCCCAACTTCAGTCCTGGGGTCAGACTTCTCCTCCCATTGCTGTTCCTCATCTCCCCAGGAGGGCTGAGGGCCATGAAAGCAACATCCTGGATACAGGGAAGCAGACAGCAAAGGTAGACTCGAGCCCCATAATGCAGGGGACACGGGGAGGAGTGGAGGGTGCCCTCCAGAGTCCCCTCTGTAGGTCCTGAAACCCAGGCACTGCTTGGAGCTGCACATTTTCTTTGAAGCGGCATCATTTACTTTAGTGTTCCTTCCACTGGAAAGCCCTCGGGCTCATATTCTTACTACAAAACCATTTGTCCTCACCTGCTCCTATTATTATGTCATTAAAAATGGGGTCAATTTGTGTTTTTTTTCTATTTTCCTAACATGTGAATATCGTTGATGTCTCTGTGATCAAACTTATCTTTGGCAACCACTGGGTCCACTTGATACTTTCTCAGTGGGAAGTCAGCAGAAATATAGAAAGGAAAAGGCTCAAGCCTTCTAGGCATTTGATAAATCCCAACTGTCTTATACAGATTTAATGAGTCCAGAGACCCTCCTTTTGCATGCCTCAAAGCCTGAGACCCCTAAATGACACATGCACCAAGGGACCCAGGCACAAACTACTCCTCGTTCATGAGAAAGACATCAGAAATAGGTGGATTCAGCATGGAGAGAAGAATGAAGAAAGGACCTGCTAATACTGCACGGGCACGGGGACAGTCTCCAGGGCCAATTTTGAGGACTGATTTTACAAAAACAAAAGGAAAGAAAGAGGCACTATTGTACATATTATCTATCATGCATATTTACTCCCAGCACCTGCCCTCATGCAGTTCCTGCTCTTGCCTGGAAGCGAGGCCTGCACTCCCTCGGCACAAAGCCACAGAGCATGCCCACAGGTCCAGACCCCCGGAGGACCTCTGCAGCTCCAGGACACGGTCCTGCCCTGAGCTAACACCACACAGTGCTTGGCAGGCAGCTGAAGAGCATACTCAGCCCTTCTTTATCTTGACCACTCCGTAGCAACCCTCCCCTCTTTGGATCCTGGATTTTCCTGGATTTTCTCCACTTTTTCTGCTGCTTCCTTCTGAGTTCCACCTGCAGATTTCTCTTCGCCTGCTAACGCTTCAAGTGTCCCCAGGGCTTCATTCTCAGTTTTGCTCTCACACTCCTCCCTCTCCCCCTGACCTCGCTGGACTATCTTATTAGGACTATTGGCTTCACTTCTCCCCCACGAGATTTATAACACCCAAATCTGCATCTCCAGACCTTTCTCCAGAACTCCAGACCCATGTTTCCAAATGCCTTTCAGGTACCTCTCCATGAACACATCAGCATCACCATGTCCAAAACTGAACTCGTTATCTTCCCCAGCAAACTCATCTTCCCGCACGAAGGGCAGCACCAGCAACTCGGTGTGCCGCATCAGAAACCACGACGCCTCCCATACCCCTCGTGTGCCCCACTGCCAGCAAGTCTTCGCGTCCAGCTCCTAACCCTTTCTTGTATTCATGTGCTGCTCCCTGTCCGGTTCAAGGCCCTTGTGGTGCCTTGTTCTACTTCATGGATGAAACAGCCAGCCAGCAGATCATCTTGCTGCCATTAATTCTCCCCTCCAATCCATACTTCATAAACACTAGGGTTTCCTTTCCAAAACACACTTCTCTCCCTGTCTCTTTTTTATTAAAAGTCTTAAAAGCTTCCCACACTACTGCCCACAAAAGAATATCCAAATGGTTAACAAAGCATGCAGACCTTGTGTGATCTTATCATATCTCCCAACACTCCCCACAGAGCATCCTACTCGAAACTACATAAAACCACTTGGGATTCCCAGAATCAACTATGACATTTTATACATTCCTACTCTGTATCTGCTGTTCCCACGGCCTGGAGAACTCCTATTTATACTTCAGGACCCAATGCAAATATCACCTTTTCAGTGAGAGGCTCTCCAACTCATCTCCTTCAGATCTCTTGTTCCACCCTCTGTGTGCCAGAAGTACTCTGAACGCAGATTTAAAGCAAAATGTACACCAGATATTTAATGACTTGTGATTGAATGACTTCTTTACATATCTCCCTTCCCACTCTTCTGGGAGAACCACAAGGTCAAGAATGTATATCCTCCTGCCTAGAACATGCACAGGTTTAGAAAAGCAGTTCATTAAGTTCCTCAAATTGGAGGAAGGACCAGTGATGAGAGATATTTCCCCAGGATGTACAGACAGGAAGCGAGGGGAAGGAAGGAGTTAATGGCTGAATCTTTCAAATGCTATGACTGGTAACCTTGGATTTAAATGTCTGTTTGACACAATTGGCTAGTGAGAAAGCATTTTCATCGCAAATCCTTGTTTCCTCCAAGTTTCCTAAAAAAATCACCCTATCAGTTTGAATCCTGCAGGCTCTTTCTCAGCCAAAAGGAATTTCCCTTTAAACAAAAACTATTCAGACATTTCCAAGATATGAAATGTTAAAAAACCAAGATTTTCCACTCAGACGACTAGAAAACTATTTGTAGATTTTTTTTCCCCAGACTCCTCTAATTTGCCAAGAAGTCTGAAGAGGGTTGTGTGTGTGTGTGTGTGTGTGTGTGTGTGTGTGTGTGTGTGATGTTAAAAAGAAATGTTTCCTACCTCTGTGTCTCTCTGTTTTTCCATTCTTTATTTTGTCTGGGTTTTACTGAAGCAAGGTTTTTAAGTCAGAAAACAGAGGCTACAAAATGCAAAACTATACCCGCCAACTGAGTGCCCAAAGGAAAGAGGTAATCAACTGACCTTTGCTGTTGTTGTTTTAAATCACCCATTTTTTAAAGATCAGAGACTTTCAAGGGTGAGAGCATGATACTCAGCACAGAACTTTGGAGTTAAAAGGAACCTCTGGGACCATAATACAAATGCAGCATTTTACAGCAGGATAAACTGAGACGGAGGATGTGAAGTAACTTGTACTACAACGAGTTTTTCCGAAGAAAAACTCTCTTCCAAGATACTTCTAACAAGAAGCAGGCATACAAATTTGAGTGGCTCAGCGTCACCCGTCTCAATTCTTTAAAATCTCTTCAGTAATGTCAATAAAGTTTAGATAAATATATTACACCAGAATAGAGCAACTCAAAGGCAGGCAATTCAACCTCAGGCAACTGTAACTGAGCTCGACAGCAGCTATACACACCAGAAGGATCAATGGTACAAGATCTAAGAACTTATGTCTGACTTTTGCAGTGACCTTCCACTCAGTCCTAGAAAAAAATTAGATACACCACCGCAGAACACCAAAAAAGTGCTTCCCAAGCTGAAGAATAAGTACGAACCCAGTCAAAACACAGCCTGCATCTGATGGGTGACACTGACTCAAGAAACAGCTGTGTCCCAGCAATGACTCATGAGCCTCTCTTGGGTTTACACTGCAGGAGAGCTGAGTCACAAAACATCCCCTGAGATAACAGGGGTGCGGTGATAAGGGGGATCAAAGTGTTCTCAGCTCTTCTCAAAGTAATGCACCAGGAAGATTCAAAGGTTACCCAGCCAGAGCCACTCTACAGCTCATGAGGGCCCAGAAGATCTTGGGTCATATTCCAAAGATCTCCCAGTTTCCATCCACAGACAACTAACAGATGTAAAGATCTGAGAACCAGCTGTATTGAAGTTGATGGAGGAGCCCAGGAGAGTGTACAGGGAGAACACAAGGCCAAGTACCAAACGCTCACATTTAACAGGTGGTAATGCAGCCAGCAAAGGAGGAAAAACTAAGCCTCCCAGGGTATCATGGGAGCCAAAGCAAGAGCAAGTTACGAGATGAACGTGTGGTCAGTCAATATTGCCAAATGTTCCCATGAGGCCTTGCAGGTAAGGATGGAGAGAAAACTAGTGGATGGAGCAGTTAGAGAGAAGTTGGAGAACCTTCAGGCAGCAGGAGGAACCAGAACATACAGGAGGCAGAAGTAAAAACTGAGGAAATGGAGGCCGTAGCTATTGACTACTTGTCTGAGAAAACCTGGCAGTAAACAAGAGAGAAAAAACAAGCAGAGCAAGGAGGGGCAACAGCATCTGGCAAACATGTGTTCAAGGCAGAGACCTGTGTTTACAGCAGAAGGCAGAAGCTGGGCAGGAGAGGAAATGAAGATGCCTGAGAGAGAATAATTACAGGTCCCTTGTGCTTCCTGAATGATATCAGACTCCTGAAGTGGGGATACCTCTTCCCCAGAAAGAAGACATTTGACTTAGGGGAGAGGGTGAAAAAGTGTGTACACTATGGGCTAGACAGTGACATGTGAAGAAACTGAGACCCAAAGAAGAGAGGTTACTCGCCCAAGGTCACCAGAGAACCAGTGGCCCTGGATTCCAAATCTGCCTGGCTCGAAGGCACACCCTTTCCACAACGCTGCCTTCAACTCTACTCTAGCGGAAACTGGGACTATTATAGAATCATCCTCCCACCCGTCTGGGTCTCAAAACTAAACAAGAAAAGTTATTGATATCAAACTACCCAAGTCATTTTCATATTAAATTTTCAGACTTGCAGAGGCATTTACAAGCATCCAGAGTTTTAAAAAAATACATTAACAAACGAGACCAAGGCCACTGAGCTTATTCATTCTCCAAGACTGCCTCACTCTACGTAATTGTGCATCAAGCAAGTATTACATATCTCTGAGCATCCTGTGCTTGGGAGTATAGAAAAGACAGTCATGTCCCCTGCCTTCAAGAAGCTTGTGTTCCAGCTGAGGTCTCTTTTTTGCTCGAGGCCTCAGATTCTCCATAGATAAAAGGAGCCATCACCTCCTATGTGCCTTGTGGGTAACCTAGACAATTCCATTCAGGGAAAAAATGAGGTCACTTGGAGCTTCACTTGGAAGAGCCGGAGAGCATGTGGTGAGCTGGGAGAAGGGGGAATAGACTCAAGGTTGACACCAATGGTGAATCTCACCATTTCATTTCAGGCTTGACTCTACTGAGGTAGGGAATGTAAACACTACTCCCTCATTCATAAAATCACTGACAAGCAATTCAGACACTCTGCAGCCCTAGGCCCTCAGTCCTACCAAACTCCCAGCCAAAGCCTAAGGCCATTTGCCCCAAGACAGTCCACAGACAGGTCAAAGCCCCGCAGGGCTGAGGCCAGCAGTTCAAGCAGCAAACAGGCACACTCTGACCTTATCAGTGTTTGAATAGCCATATGCAACTGGAAAAACAGCTTCTTTGAAAAATGGCATTCAGCTCTCTGCCTGCGGAGATGAGGTTGTGTGGACCTCGAACAGAACAAGTCATTCTTGTGTTGCACCGTGATCATGATTACAGGCTCAGCTAGTTACCTCCAGCCCTGATATCTGACCCTGACGCAGAGAGTTCAGATAATATAGTTAATTCTACATTTCCTCATTCGTGAGTTGGGACACAGCAGTACCCCCTCCATGATAGCCTTTGCATGCATTGCAGAGATATTCCATGTTTAAATGTTTTAAAACATTTTCCATTTGCTAGCCCACCTTTGTGAGAAAAACAGCCATTGGCTAAATGAACACACCTTTTAGTGAAGGAAAGGTCTGCCACCTAAGACTATTTTACTAATGATCATTACACATGGTCATGCTGGTTGAGGCTCCAATAGCTCCTCCATTCCCACATGACTAATCTAAGCCAATCAGGTAAATCCCTTTCCAGCCATTGGTTCAGAAATGATGATGTGATCCAATCCTTGACAATAAAGCTCGAAGAGAAATCAGCTGGTAGGCAACTAAAAAAAGTTTCTTCCATCTTAAAAAAGGACACAGGGAAGACACAACCTCTCTTCTCCCTTTGGATATTGTCACTTTTATTTGAACACCTGAAACTCACATGGGTATGAGTTGTCTTCTGGTGGCCTCCAACTTGAAGATGAAACCTGCATATGGATGGATGGAATCTAGGTCCATGATGAACTGAGGAGCTGCTGAATCAGCCAAACATGTAGCTATACTTTTAGGCATCTTGCAACGTGACAGAATAATTCACTTATTGTGTAAGCAATGTGGATCGGTTTTCAGTTACTCGCAGCGGCACGCATTGTCATTTAATTCAATTATTAATCTAGATGCAGTGCCTCATTTCTCCTGCCAGAGCAACTTCACATCAGAGCTCAATAGGATATTATCACTCAGGGATCACTCAAGAAAGAGGGCAAGTACAAAACTCAGTACTGCCCTCTCATCTTTCAGAACTGTGCCCAAGCCCACCTTCCCCCAACCCGTGTTAACACAATAAGAACAATTTCAGAGACAATAATGTAATGAGTCAAAGATTTTTCACCAAAACAATGAAAATTCTTTAGATCATAGCTAAATCAGCAACATATATGCAAGGCTACCTTGTGAATAGGGGCCACATGCAGAGGGGTAGTGAGAGCTCCCTCCCAGTTCCCCAAATACTCCTCCCCTACTACCTGGCTATTGCCTAAAGTTCTCCATTTAGAGATTCAAGAAATTATTGTTAAATATAAATGCCCATTTAGGGGTCATATGTTAAGCTTTACTAATATTGAAATTTTTAGTGTAAGCTTAAAAATCTTTCCTGAGAACAAAATTAAAGAGGAGGAGTTGGAAAGAGAACACCATTACAGCGAGCAACTTGGGGTCCAAGAAGCGAGGGAAACATGAAAGGAGTGAAGGTGAAGAAAGGTGATGTAGGGCCTTGAAGACAAATTATACTGACTTCACAATTCTGTCTCCTACTGGAACTCATTACCTTTATTCAATTGGTGGAGGTCAGGTGACCAGAAGTAATGATTTCTCAAGCCACAAGGACCCAGGGTCCCACTCAGAACCTGGCCAGAGGCCAACAGTAGGAGGCGAACATCAAACCAAAAGCTCCCATATCCCACGGGAGCCCTATCAAGTCTCTGGGCCGCCGAGAGGAAGGGGAAACCACCAGCCTCTCAGATCGGCCATCCACCTTCCGGCAATCACGATGGATGTGGAAGCCAGATGGCCTTCACATCCGCTCACCAGACAGGTGGAACCTACCCTTAACACCCCACCTACCACCCTCTGGGCTCAGTCATTTCATTTTAAGAACCAATTGGATATAAAATTTAAGCGCATAATCACTAATAATTCTACAAAGAACTGGATTTACATGAATTTAGTATTTAAAAGAAGCAGAACTAAATTAGGAGGTTGGAATTAACTGATACACACTACTATATATAAAATAGATAACCAACAAGGACCTTCTTAAAGCACAGGAAGCTATACTTAACATTTTGTAATAACCTATAAGGGAAAAGAATCAGAAAAAGAAAAAAGAAAAAATATATATATATAAATGAATCACTGTGCTGTACACCTGAAACTAACATGTTATTGTAAATCAACTATACCTCAATAAAATAAAATGAAATACCAAGCAGAACCTCTGTCATTATCTTTGCAAAGAAAAGGTATCCTATTGTATACCTTAAAAAAAATAGTCATTGCAAAAATTGATAAAATCCCTCTTTTCCAGATTGCTAAACTGAGCTGTAAGAAAATTACCAAGAGCACGAAGTTTATCATACACAAACCCACTGTTAATCCTCCATCCTCAAAGCCCTTTTCCAGCAAGCACTCCTGCTTCCTCTATTCATTACCCAAGGCCTCCACCAACTCTGGTGGTATTGAGTGAGCACCAGAGCCCCCTCTCTCCCCAAGGAAATGCAGGCTAAAATTACCTCCAGTCCAGTTTTATGTGGTGCCTTTAAGTTGTCATTTTTCATTTCCTAAATACTTTCAGGAGGTAAAAGTTTGAACAGTACGAAAGGGATAGTGTGTAAGTAACTCCCTCTCCCTCCCTCTCTCTCTTGACCTCTAGTTCCTCAAGTCCCCTTACCAGAAAAACATCAGCCATCTGTTTCTTGAGCATCCGCCCAGATATAGTCAGTGCATGTAATAATATACATAGATAAGATTTATAGACTGTTTTGCTCTTTAAATTGCAAAATCCCACAGTAAATTCCCAGAAATGTAATTTGCACAGAATCTTACAGGAAACACAACATGAATGTTAGAAACATCCAACATCCTGGCAGGTTTAGGGGAGGGGACAAGGCTTCTTGCAATGATTTGAAACCATAATAGATACACTCCTCATTTTTATATCTGCCATCTTTTCTGAAACCAGTTTTAGCCTGTATCCACTCTAGAAGCAATAGCTTTCCTAAATGTACTACTCACTGATTTAAAATTATATCTCATCATCCGTATGGGAACTATTTTTTCAGCTTCAAGAGGAAGCCCAAAGCTCTAATAATTCAGGATCTAATGAGCAAGTCCAAATTCGCTCTGTGTGGTTCATTATTTTATAGACTTTGAAACTGTCTCCTCTAAGCCTTTGTCCTTCTGGACCCAGAAGTTTTCTTCATAACTAACCAAATGAGAAAAACACTGCTCCTGATGGCTCACAGAAGGCGCCTCGGAGACTTGACAATACCAGCCTCGGGCAACTTCTATATTTTTAAAATCAGGTAGGTGACAGTTTTGCTAAAACAGGGCATTAGCAATCATGCGTGTGGTAGCTAAATCCCTACTTAGAGCAAAGAGAGTGATCATGCTAGGAAGGGTTGGTGGTTGAACTGCCACCTCAGTTAAATATTAGCTGCCTTCAGACTCAGCAATTTCTGACTCCCTATCCTCTGACTCAGTTCCTTTTAAGTCTGGATCCTTCATTCATACAGCATAGTGGGCAAGAGCTTGGGCTTTGGAGGCAGGTAGACTTGAGTTTAAATGACCTTTTACCACGTCACTTAAACTCATTAAGCCTCAGTTTTCTTATCTGTAAAACGACTCCTTCACTGGATCATTGACATATCCTCATTTTTTTTGGCTGTGCCCGGCGGCATGAGGGATCTTAGTTCCCTGATCAGGGATCAAACCTGTGCCCCCTGCAGTGGAAGCTCTGAGTCTTAACCACTGAACCAACAGGGAAGTCCCACCGATACATCATTTTTGTAAAGCACTAAGTACAATGCCTTTCATGAGGACCAGCTACATAATCTATGGGGACCTGCTACAAAATGCAAACGTGTGGGCCCTTGTTCAAAAATTATTGAGGACCTTATGATGGTGACAGCAGAGCATCAAAGTGCGGGGCTCTGTGGGACTGCACAGGTGGCAGGCCCATGAAGCCAGCCCTCCCTTTCCGATAATAAATATACAATAGATGGTAGCTATACTATCTTACCAATTTCCCAGCTTACATTTGTACCTTACCCTCCCTGCAGGCTCTCCTCTCCCTATGTGATGCCTAATCCACTCAACTTGGAAAGTTTCACTGGGCCATTCCAAAAACAGGCACTCTGCCTCAGAAGTAACCTGCATTTTTACAAGAAAAAAACTGACAAAAATGGGGGGAATCTAAAACAGAAGGTGATGTTACCATAAGCTCATGCCAGACACACTCCCACCTTAGAGCCTTTGCTCTGGCTTTTCATCCTGCTGAGATAACCTTCTCCCCTACTTCAGGCCTAGAGTGTAAGCTTCTCAAGGTCAAGAATTTTGAGGTCTTTTTGGTTCACTGATGTATCCCAACTGCTTAGAACAGTGTTTCGCACACAGAAGCTCTTCAATAACCATTCACTGAAAGAACAAATAAATCTGTGAGTGAATGCATCATCAGGCCATCCTTTTTCCACTTGGAGGTCAGGCCGTTTCTCATTATGATCAAATGGCAATAATAACCAGCTCTGCAACTGGATACCCAACAGAGTTCAAGAAACAGATGGGAAAGTTATCTATTTTCAAATCTCTGCCCAACTCCTCTTAGTTTAGAAAGAATATAACCCAGTCGTCTGTGCTACCAAATCCAATACGTCTTTCAACACTAATTCATATACTCAGTTTGTGGGCCACGGCTTGCAGCAATGACGAGTGGCCTTTTATATGAGTGAGCTGCCCAGAAGAGAGACACGTCCCTAAGTGGTATACATAAAAGTAATTTTTAAAAAAATCAAATTAGAAGAAAAATAATCACCCATCACTGCTTCATTACAATGACATAGAAAAACTAAGCCCTTGCTACCAAAAGGAAGGTAAGGTCTCTACCCCTGAAACTGTGCATAAAGATGTCAGTTAGAGCCAGTCCAAGCTGTCCTGCCTGAAGTTAATGTCACAGTCATGGGTAGCATCTCAAACCCTGGCATAAGATCTCACAAATGCAAGTCATGAGGCCTGAGAAAGGGAATGTGGAGGCGGTGCATAATTCATCGCACCAGCTGAAAGATAACCCAAAGCATTACAGCTGCGGGATGAGACATTTTCACAGTACTCGTGAGAACAAAAGAGAAGAGCTGCCCCTCGCAAATGGCTAAAATGTGGCCTATGTCAGGAGAAACATCTGGAGATACTATCAGAAGATATTTGAGGGCCAGTGTTCTCTGAGTTCTGTCCTGATGACGGGAAGCACATCTGGGCCCCCAATCCAAAGGCAGCCCATGTGGTGTCCTCGGGACAGACTCAGTGAGCAAAGCCCAGAAGATCACACCACACATCTGGCTTCTGACCCGGCATGAACTTCCACTACCTCTCTGCCCTGCACTCGGCATGTTTTCAACAAGCCCTTCTCAGCCACCACAAATGCCTTGGTGGGAATCACAGGGAGGCCCTCAACCCTTTTCCCAAAATAACGTCAGCCAGAGGCAAAGGCCAAAGGGGTGGAGCCTGCAGGCCATTTTGCAAAAGTTTCAAATATCCTGGCACTGACTCCATTAAAAGAATCATGAAGGGGAAATAGCCAAGCCTCTCATTTTCTCATTAGTGTCTCTCTCTCTTTCTCTCTCTCTATACAAACTCTGCATTTGTAAAAAAGAAACAAAGAGATCTCACAATAAAGTCATATTATCAGTGCTGGCTGTTGGAAACAAAATTTCATTTTGCAAATTTAATACCAAAAACTTGAAATTGAAAACTTTATAAGAAATGTGTGTCCTCTGTGACAGTTTAATGCTCAAAGGGATCTCTGGGACATAAGACTGAGCAAGGAACTGGTGAGCTGCCCCACCTTCTCCAAAGCCTTTCTGAAATATGCACTGTCTCAGATTTTCCATTCTCCTTTGCTGATTTTCCTCTGAAGAAGGAGGAACCAGATTTCTTGGCTGAACAGTTGAAGGAGCCAAATAAAGTAGTCTTCCTCCTAATATGAAGGGACCTTTTTTCAAAACACACACACACACACATACACACACACACACACAGGTATACTTCCTAAAATTCAAATAAGAAAGTAAAGGAAGAGAAAGAATATGACAGCGAAGGATAGAAAATGCTACTTTATTTTGCCCAGTTTTTAAAAAATCTTCCCACAAAAATTAGTAGCAAACTAAACAGAGGCAGATTATCAAAACGTCTACCCCTTCTCCTGCTTTACAGCGCAATAGGAAATGATACAGCAGATGTGAAAAGCCCTCGGGGAAAAGAGTATAAGTTGCTGAAGGAATACAAAGCGTCGTTACTATTATCAAAAGTTTAAAAGAGACAGCGGCCCACCTTCACTGTTCAGCTAGAAAAACCACACCTCTCCCCAGATCTCTCCATTCTGGGCATGCTCTTCCCAAATACTTCCTTCCCAGTTCCCTGTCCCGAGCTGTTCCTTTGATGACACTTCCCCCTCTCAAGCCGCCCCTTCGCCGCCCCGCCAAGTCCTCACCGTGTGATACATGAGAGCCTCGGTTTCCCCGGGCTCTGACAGCTCGCTCAGCTTGCGGTCCCACTGCAGGACGCTCTGCTCCCCGCTCTCCAGCACCTCCATGGTGGTCCGAGGCGCGCTGGGCCGAGGATGCTGAGGGCAGGAGGGGAGCGGGTAGGGCGGCCTCGGACGGCGAGATCCGCCTCTGCGTGAGTGTGTGTGCGTGTGTGTGCGTATGCGTGTAGCTTATGCACTTAGGAAGGAAAACGTTCGCTCCTCTGCCTGAGAGAGAATTGCCAAGGGCTCCGGTCCAGCGTCCTCGGAGATTTGAGAATCCCCAGAGGAGACAGACTGTCTAGAGATCAGACCGAAGGCTGAGGAGAATACAGCAGGGTGTGTATCCAAAATAAAGGCAGGAGATCAGTACTCATCCCAAGAAAAGCCCTTCTCACTAAGCTCACTTTCCACCACTGCTCCAGACACAAACTTTGAGATTCCCCAGAGCTCCTCAGCTCTGCTCCGGGAGACAGCTATGACTCCTCCTCCCTCCAGGGCGGGGACCAATCGGATGCTCACTTCTCCCGCCCTACCCAATCAGAAGTCTTGCTCTTCGTCCAGAGGCAGGGGCAGCGGGAAGTCTCCGCCCAGGCGTTGGAATGTGGGCGGGGAGCGCCTTTGTCGTCACCGGGGAGCTACTCCGGTTTTAGTACCGCCGGCAGCCGCGGTCTGCGGCAGCAGACAAATGGAGTGCTTGAGCCCAGGAGTGATGGACTGGGGGCGCAACCAATGAGAAAGGAGCGCCTGGGAGGGACAGCCAATCAAATAGCGACAAGAATACATTTTATAAGAGGGAGGGTGCGCTCAGTCGCCTGAGAATCGAGAGAAATTAGCGCGCGCGTCTAGAAGAAGAGAGCGCTGCTGGGAGGGCTGGCTTACGTACTGTCCTAAATATTTTCAAGTAGTTTAGCTCATTTGAGTCTTTCAGGATTTTTAAAAAATAAGTCACATATTACACACAAATGTAAATATTCTCTATTATGCATGAATTCATGTTAGCACATATCTGGCAAATTGAAATTGCTTGTGCTTCAGGTTTTTCTCCCGCTTTCTGTTAGGCTCTTCTCCTGACGTGTTTTTTATGGGCTCTCCTTATTCTATTTTTTTCTTTTATTGACCCAACAGACATTGTTGAAAAGAGCCAACGGCTTCCTTTTCCAGGTCCTAGAGATTTTACCTCAGTGGAAGAGTCAGACAATAAACAGGTAAAGAAAGAAACGTATAATGTCAGAAACTGGTAACTGCTATAAAGAAAAGTCAAAGCAAGGTAAGAGGATGGGGCAGATGGATGCGATTTTAGATAGCAATCAGGGAAGTTCTTTCTGGGTAGGTGACGTTTGGGAACAGACCTGAATGAAATGAGGTTTGGGGAGAAGCTGGTGTTTTACAGACAGCCAAGGAGACAAGTGTGGCTGCGGATTGAGGTGCCAGGGAGTGAGTGAGGGGAGAGGTGGCCTGAGAGATGGGCAGGGGACAGACCACCAGGCCTGCCTAGATTGGGAAAGAGATAGCCTCTTCTAAATTATTTTCCCTCAACTTGTGATTTTTTTTCCTCCTTTCAGACTCCTTTTTTTTTTTCTTTTTTTTAATTAATTTTTATTGGAGTATAGTTGCTTTACAATATTGCGTCAGACTCCTTTTAAGGAAACAAAGTGCTTGCATATATAGTTTGCTCATTTTAAGTGTAAGGGAGTCTTTGCCAATTGTCTCCAGAAGTTGCTTACAATGGCACATTCCGGTATGGAGGTGTTACTTTGTCCCCTTCGCAAGTATTTTTTGGTGGATAGGGTCAGTCCAATTTTGTCTTAGAACTCTATGGTGTCTTTAAGTGGTAGTTTATCGTAGAAACTGTTCCATTTGTCTGGTCCTATCTCCTGGGTCGTTGGAGAATATTTTAATGCGTAAGTAGAAATTCTAGTTTATGGGCCCCGTACCTTCTTTGTATAATAGTTTTCTCATTTTTCTCTTAGTCCTTGGTTTTTATTTTCCAGTCTGCTACCACCTGCACCACATCCTTTTCATAGATCACCTTTTCAATTTTTAGAAACTTTTTCCATTTTTCTTAGCATAACACTCAACATGAGCAAGTGAGGTAAGAAACATGCACACCCTCCTTAAATTGGAATACAAGCATGTATCTGTCAAACATTTCTGCCTTAGGCAACGTCAGTCCCTGGTTTTGCCCCATGTGGTTGACAGTTTCTAAGATGGCTCTGAAGATCCTGCTTCCTGGTGTTCACACCCTCTGAAACTGCCTCCGCTTGAGTGTGGGCTGGACCCAGGGCCTTCCTTCTAACAAAGAGAATGTGGCAAAAGTGATGGGATGTCAAAAAATATTCTGGCTCCTGTCTTGCTCGTTCTCTCCTCTCGTTTGCTTGCTCTGATCTGTGAGCTGCCCTATGGAGAGGCCCACATAGCAAGGAACTGAGGAAGGTGTCCAACTAACAGCCAACAAGGAACCGAGTCCCTCAATCCGATAACCCAGGAGCAACTGGATCCTGTTAATATAACCACTTGAGTGACTGTGGAAGCAGATCCTCCCCGAGTTGAACCTTGAGATGACTGCAGCCTTGTGAGAGACCCAGAGTCAGAGGACTCAGCTATGCCATACCCAGATTCCTGACCCACACAAACTAAAGGTAATAAGTTTATATTGTTTTACGCCACTGACTTTTTCCTTCATAAAATCAGTAATATAATAATTGGTTTCCTAAATGCTTGATTAAATTTATCTGTATTGCCGTAGTAATATAGTAATGTCACAATTTCTAAATGGTTTTTCAGCCTCCTTTGTTGCATGTATGCTTCTCCCATTCAATGTACGAAGACTTCTCACCAGCACATTTCTTGTTCTACATCTTGAGTCTAGAGTTTGTCCCTTCCCCTAACATAATTAGGACTTAACAATTCAGCTGACTTTTTTTCCAGCTTCTCTGGCATCCCTTAAAAAGTAGCAGCACTCAGGAATTCCCTGGCAGTCCAGTGGTTAATACTCGATGCTTTCACCGTGGTGGCCCAGGTTCAGTCCCTGGTGGGGGAACCAAGATCCTGCAAGCTGCACGGCGCCACCAAAAAAACACAAAAAAGTAGCAATGCTTGCTCCCCTGTCTGGTTTTGGGTTTTGTTTTGTTTTGTTTTTTTTGAGATATAATTGACATATCGCACTTATAAGTTTCAGGTGTACAACATAATGATTCGATATTTATATATATTGTGAAATGGTCACCACAATGTCTAGTTATAGTCACCATGCTGTATATTACAGCCCCAGGACTTATGTATATGTATTTTATAACTGGAAGATTGCCTTTTGACTCCCTTCACCCATTTTGCCCACCCCCAACCCCTGCCTGGGAATCACCAGTCTGTTTGTATCCATGAGTTTGCTTGTATGTTTGTTTAGACTCCACCCAAGTGAGATGATACAGTATTTGTCTTTCTTTGTCTGGCTTATTTCAGTTACCATAATGCCCTCAAGGTCCATCCATGCTGTTGCAAATGCCAGGATTTCCTTCTTTTTAATGGCTGAATAATATTCCAATTTATCCGTATACCACATTTTCTTTATTCATTCATCCACTGATGGACACTTAGATTGCTTCTGTGTCTTGGCTATTGTAAATAATGCTTCAAGGAACGTGGGGGTCAGGATATCTTTTTGAGTTAGTGTTTTCTTTTCCTTTGGTTAAACTCCCAGAAGTGGAATTGCTGGATCATAGGATAACTGTATTTTTAAGTTTTTGAGGAACTCCATACTGATTTCCAGAGTGGCTGCACCAATTTACATTCGCACCAACAGTGTACAAGGATTCCCTTTTCTCCACAACCATGCCATCTCTTGTTTTTTCTTGTCATTTAACAGCTATCCTAACAAGTGTGAGGTGATACCTCATTGTGGTTTTGATTTGCATTTCCCTGATGACTAGTGATGTTGAGCACCTTTTCATATTCCTGTTGGCCATCTGTATATCTTCTTTTTTTTAATTTAAGTTATTTATTTATTTATTTGGCTGCATTGGGTCTTCGTTGCCACACACAGGCTTTCTCTAGTTGTGGTGAGCGGGGGCTACTTGGTGTGCAGGCTTCTCACTGCGGTGGCTTCTCTTGTTGCGGAGCATGGGCTCTAGGTGCGTGGTCTTCAGTAGTTGTGGCACGCGGGCTCAGTAGTTGTGACGCATGGGCTTAGTTGCTCCAGGGCATATGGGATCTTCCCAGACCAGTACTCAAACCCATGTCCCCTGCATTGGCGGGAGGATTCTTAACCACTGCGCCACCAGGGGAGTCCCTGTATATCTTCTTTAGAAAAATGTCTATTCAGATCCTCTGTCCATTTATTAATCAGATTTTTATGTGTTTTTTGCTATTTAGTTATACAGATCTTTTATTTTTTGGATATTAAACCCTTATCAGGTATGTGACTTGCATATATTTTTTCCCATTTAATAGGTTGCCTTTTCATTTTGCAGGTGGTTTCCTTTGTTGCACAAAAGACTTTTGGTTTGATGTAGTCTCAATTTTTAATTTTTGCTTTTGTTGCCTTTGCTTTGGTGACAAATCCCAAAAAAATCATTACCAAGACAAACGTCAAGGATCTTACCACCCATGTTTTCTTCTAGGAGTTCTAGGGCTTCAGGTCTTATGTTCAAGTCTTTAATACATTTTGAGTTAATTTTTCTGTATTATGTAAGATAGCGGTCCAGTGTCACTCTTTTGCATGTGACTGTTCAGTTCTCCCAACATTGTTTGTTGAAGAGACTGTCCTTTTTTCATTGTATATTCTCAGATCCTTTGTCATAAATTAATTGAATGTGTATGCATGGGTTTATTTCTGGGCTTTCTATTCTGTTACATTGATCTGGGTGTCTATTTTTATGCCAATACAATAATGTTTTGATTATTATAGCTTTGTAATGTAGTTTGGAATCGGGAAGCATGATGCCTTCAACTTTGGTCTTCTTTCTCAAGATTGCTTTGGCTATTTGGGGTCTTTTCTGGTTCCATACAAATTTTAGGATTGTTTGCTCTACTTCTGTGAAAAATGCCATTGGAATTTTGATAGTGACAGCATTGAAACTGTAGATCACTATGGGTAGTATGGACATTTAACAACATTAATTCTTCCGATACATAAATGGAATATCTTTCCATTTGTTTGTGTCTTATTCAATTTCTTTCATAAGTGTCTTACAGTTTTCCGTGTGCAGGTCTTCCACCTCCTTGGTTAAGTTTATTCCAAGGTATTTCATTCTTTTTGATGCAATTGTAAATGAGATTATTTTCTTAATGAATCTTTCTGATAGTTCATTATTAGTGTATGGAAATGCAACAGATTTTTACATATTGATTTTTGTATCCTGCCACTTTACTGAATTTGTTTATTAGTTCTTAGAGTTTTTTGCTGGAATCTTTAGGGTTTGCTACATATAATATCATGTCATCTGCAAATAGTGACAGTTTCCTTCTTCCTATCTGGATGCCTTCTATTTATTTTTCAAATACCTGTTGCTCTGACTAGGACTTTCAATATTATTTTGAATAAAAGTGGTGAGGGTGGGAATCCCTGTCTTATCCCCAATCTTAGAGGAAAAGCTTTCAGATTTTCACCATTGAGTATGATGTTAGCTGTTGACTTCTCATATATGGCCTTCATTATGTTGAGGTACATTTCCTCTATACTCACTTCTGAGATTTTTATCATAAATGAGTGTTGAATTTTGTCAAATGCTTTTTCTGCACCCTTTGAGATGATCATGTGATTTTTGTCCTTCATTTTGTTAATGTAATATATCACATTGATTGATTTGTGGATATTGAATCATCCTTGCATCCCTAGAATAAATCCCACTTGATCATGGTGTATGATCCTTTTAATGTATTGTTGAATTTGGTTTGCTAGTATCTTGTTGAGGACTTTTGCATCTGTGTTCATTAGTGATATTGGTCTGTCTTTTTCTTTTCTTGTGGTGTCTTTGTCTGGGTTTCATATCAGAATAGTGCTGGCTTGGTAAAATGAGTTTGGAAGTATTCTCTTTTCTTCTATGTTTTGGAAAAGTTTGAGAAGGATCGGTATTAATTCTTCTTTATATGTTTGGTAGAATTCAGCAGTGAAGCCATCTGGTCCTTGACTTTTGTTTGTTGGGAGGATTTAATCAAAATCAACTGATTCAATCTCCTTATTAATAATCAGTCTTTTCAGATTTTCTTTCTTCCTGATTTAGTCTTGGTAGGTTTATGTTTCTAGGAATTTATCTATTTCTTCTAGGTTGTCCAATTTGTTGGTGTATGTTTATAGTAGTCTCTTAAGAGCTTTTGTATTTCAGGACTTCCCTGGTGGCCCAGTGGATTAGACTCCACACTCCCAATGCAGGGGCCCCGGGTTTGATCACTGGTCGGGCAGGGAACTAGATCCCACATGCCTGCTGCAACTAAGAGTCTGCATTGCCACAACTAAGAAATGCGCATGCCACAACTAAAAAGTCCACATGCTGCAACTAAGAAGCCCGCATGCCGCAACTATGAGCCCACATGCCACAACTAAAAGATCCTGCATGCCACAACGAATATCCCATGTGCCGCAACTAAGACCCAGTGCAGCCAAAATAAATAAATAAAAACTAAAAAAAAAAGATCTTTTATATTTCTGCATTTACTTTAGTGTTCTCCCCTTTTTTTTCTTGGTGAGTCTAGCTAAAGATTTGTCAACTTTGTTTATCTTTTCAAAAAACCAGATCTTAGTTTCATTGATCTTTTCTGTTTTTGAGTTTCTATTTTGTTTGTATATGCTGTGATCTTGGTTATTTTCTTCCTTCTACTAACTTTGAGCTTCATTTTTTCTCCTTTTTAAATTCCTTGAGGTTGTTTAGTTGATATATTTCTTGTTTCTTAATGTAGGCATTTATCACTGTGTTTTTGCTGCATCCCATAAGTTTTAGTATGTTGTATTTCCATTGTCCTTTGTCTCAAGGTATTTTTGATTTTTCCTTTGATTTCCTGTTTGACCCATTAGTCGTTCAGTAGCATGTTGTTTAATCCCCACATATATTTGAATTTTCTAATTTGCTTCTTGTAACTGACCTCTAGTTTCATACCACTATGGTTAGAAGAGATGCTTGATAATGATTTCAGTCTTCTCAAATGTATTAAGACTTGTTTTGTGGCCTAACATGATCCATCCTGTACACTTTAAAAGAATGAGCATTCTGTTGCTTTTGGATGGAATGTTCTGTGTGTGTGTGTGTGTATGTGTGTGTGTGTATATATACATATATATAAGTTGATGTGGTCTGACCTGTCATTTAAGGCCTTATTGATTTTCTTTCTGGATGACCTATCCATTGATGAAAGTGGGGTATTAAAAGTCCCAACTATTACTGTATTGCTGTCTATTTCTCCCTTTAGATGTGTTAATATTTACTTTATATATTTGGGTGCTTCTATTTTGGGTGCATAAATATTTACAAATGTTATATTCTCTTGTTGGATTGACCCCTTCATCACTATATAATGACCTTTTTTGTCTCTTATTACAGTCTTTCTCTTAAAGTCTATTTTGTCTGATATAAGTATAGCTTTCCCAGCTTTCTTTTGGTTTCCATTTGCATGAAATATTTTTCCATTTGTTCACTTTCAGTCTGTGTGTGTCCTTATATCTGAAGTGAGTATCTTATAGGGAACATATAAATGTGTCTGGTGTTTTTATCCATTCAGCCACTCTGTCTTTTGATAGGAAAATTTAGTCCATTTACATTTAAAGGAATTATAGATAGGTATGTACTTGTTGCCATTTTGTTAATTGTTTTTTAGCTGTTTTATAATTCCTCTGTTCCTTTCTTCTTCTCTTGGTCTCTTCCTTTGTGATTTAGTGATTTGCTATAATGGTAATTCTAGATATCTTTCTTTTTATATTTTGTGTATCTACTATAGGTTTTTGCTGTGTGGTCACCATGAGGCTTACAGAAAACAACTTGTATTTATCATAATCTATTTTAAGTTGATAATAACTTAAGTTTGAATGCAGTCTAAAGCTCTACCTTTTATCCCCCCATTTTGTTTTTGATGTCACAATTTACATCTTTTTATCTTGTGTATCCATTAAAAATTAGTGTATAATCTACGACAAAGGAGGCAAGAATATACAATGGAGAAAAGACAGTCTCTTCGATATGTGGCACTGGGGAAACTGGACAGCTACATGTAAAAGAATGAAATTAGAACATTCTCTAACACCATACACAAAAATAAACTCAAGATGGATTAAAGACCTAACTGTAAAACCATATACTCTAAAACTATTAGAGGAAAACATAGGCAGAACACTCTTTGACATAAATCACAGCAATATCTTTTTCGATCTGTCTCCTAGAGTAATGCAAATAAAAACAAAAGTAAACAAATGGGACCTAATTAAACTTAAAAGCTTCTGCACAGCAAGGGAAACCATAAACAAAATGAAAAGACAACCTACAGAATGGGAGAAAATATTTGCACATGATGCAACCAACAAGGGATTAACCTCCAAAATATACAAACAGCACATGGAGCTCAATATCAAAAAAATAACAACCCAATCAAAAAATGGGCAGAAGATCTAAATAGACATTTCTCCAAAGAAGACATACTTGGCCAAAAAGCACGTAAAAAGATGCTCAACATCACTAATTATCAGAGAAATGCAAATCAAAACTACAATGAGGTGTCACCTCACACCAGTCAGAATGGCCATCATCAAAAAGTCTACAAACAATAAATGCTGGAGAAGGTGTGGAGAAAAGGGAACCCTCCTACATGTTGGTGGGAATGTAAATTGATACAGCCACTATGGAGAACATAGTATGGAGAGTCCTTAAAAAACTAAAAATAGAGCTACCATATGATCCAGCCATCCCACTCCTGGGCATATATCTGGAGAAAACCATACTTTAAAAAGATACATGCACTCCAGTGTTTATTGCAACACTATTTACAATAGCCAAGACATGGAAACAACTTAAATGTCCATCGACAGAGGAATGGATAAAGCAGATGTTTTACATATATGCAATGGAATATCATTCAGCCATAAAAAAAATGAAATAATGCCATTTGCAGCAACATGGATGGATCTAGAGATTATCATACTAAGTCTGAAAGATAAAAACAAATATCATATGATATCATTCATATGTGGAATCTAAAAAAAACGATACAAATGAACTTATGTATAAAATAGAAACAAACTCACAGACATCAAAAACAAACGTATGGTTACCAAAGGGGAAAGGTAGGGGGAGGGATAAATTAGGAGTTTGGGATTAACATATACACACTACTATATATAAAATAGGTAATCAACAAGGACCTACTGTATAGCACAGGGAACTCTATTCAGTACTCTGTAATAACCTATATGGGAAAAGAATCTGAAGAAGAATAGATATAAGTACATGTATAACTAAATAACTTTGCTGTACACCTGAAACTAACACAACATTGTAAATCAACTATACTCCAATACAAAATACAATTTTTTTAAATACCAAAAAAAAAAAAAAAGAAACCAAATTAAAAAAAAACAACTTCCCCAGGCCAGTTAAAGTTAGAATTGTATATTATTTTATTTACACTCTTATAATGTCCATATAAAATGTCCATACAGTATAGTGTTCAAAGGAGAAAAGGGTGCTATAATAAAGAAAAATATATATTAAATCATATCCCATAAACTGGATAATTTAAAAACTATAATTTTAATATCAAATATGATCTTTATTATATATTTGATTACCTTATTTTAACTGTAAGTTTTGTAAGTTCTATAAATCAAGGAATTATCTAGTTTTGTATTTAGAACTTTTCCAATGTCTGGTACAATGTCACATACAACTTTCTGTGTATTTTATAATGTTCATTAAATAAATTAAAGAAAAAAATGATTGTAGTTATAGTTATTTACTCTTTTGTCTTTTAAGCTTTATACTAGTTTCGTGATTTACCAGTGAGCTTTTACTGTCATACGTTTTCCTGTTAGTGCCCTTCTGTTTTAGCTTAAAGAAGTTTCTTTAACATTTATTTTAAGGCCAGATGAACCCCTTTTGCTTTTGCTTGTCTGGAAAACTCTTTATCTCTCCTTCAATTCTGAAGGACACCTTTGCCAGGTAGAATATTCTTGATTGTAAGTTTTTTTCTTTCAACATTTTGAATATATTATGCTACTCTCTTCTCTCCTGCAAAGTTTCTGCTGAAAAATCTGCTGCTAGTTTTATGGGAGTTACCCTTGTACCTAACAAATTGTTTTTCTCTCACTGCTTTTAATATTCTTTCCTTGCCTTTAAATTTTGACACTTTGATTTTAATGTATCTTCATGTGGGTCTCTTTGAGTTCATCTTATTTGGAACTTTCTGGGCTTCCTGGATATGGGTGTCTGTTTCTTTCCCAGGTTAGGGAATTTTTCAGCCATTATTTCTTCACATATGTTTCTGCCCCTTTCTCTCTCTCTTCTCTTTCTGGGTCCCCATAATGCAAATGTTGGTTCCCTTGCTGTTGTCCCATAAGTTCCTTAAACTACTCTTTTTTATTATTTTTTCTTTTTGCTGCTCTGATTGGATGAGTTCCACTGCCCTGTCTTTGAGTTCACTAATCTTTCTTCCACTTCATCTAGTCTGCTGTTGAAGCCCTTTATTGTATTTTTCAGTTCAGGTGTTGTATTCTTCAGCTCTGTGACTTCAGTTGGTGCTTTGTTATATTTTCTTTTTATTGAAATTCTCACTTTAGTTCATCCATTCTTCTCTTGAGCTCAGTGAGACTCTTTATGACCATTATTTTGAACTCTTTATCAGAGAAATCACTTATCTCAGTTTCATTAAGGTCTTTTTCTGAGGTTTTTTCTTGTTCTTTTGTTTGGAACATGTCACTCTTTCTTCATTTTTTTCTTTGACTCTCTTTGCTGGTTTCTATACATTAGCTAGAATAGCCATTTCTCCCAGTCTTGAAGGAGTGGCCTCATGTAAAAGGTTGTTGTCCAACCCTGCCTTAACTCTTGGATATCTCTCAAACCATTGTGATTGTCCAAGCAACATACTTTATTCTTAGTGGTTCACAGAGGTTGAGACTATGCCAAGACCTGTTAGTATCCCAAAGGGAAGGCTCTCAGTCAGCACCAAGATTTAGGCTGATTGGAAGTCAGACCTTTAGGCAGCAGGTTGTAAAGTACGCAAATACACCTCTTTCAGGGAAAGACTGGAGCTGGGCATTTCTGTCTGGTCCCTCTGCACTGAGCCCTGGGTGACAGCCAGTTAAGAGCTGTTTCTTTGTTTGGTACTGTCTCACTGAACCCAAGAACACAAGCCCCACTGGCCACTCGGGCAGGCTATCAAGGGATGTGTTTTTTGGGTCACAGCCACAAAAAGCCAGTGATCCAGACGTATACACAGCTATTTTCTCAGAGACCCAACAACCTGGGGTGGGGCAGAGGAAGAGTGTGAAGATGGTAGCCACTGGCCTTCCTAGTCTCTGGAGAGGATCATAGTCAGTTCCTAGATGTGTTTAATTAGAAACCTACTCCTCAGGCCACAGCTATCAAGGTAAACTAATAGACCTCTTTCACAGAAAGACTAGGGATACGTTCCAGTCTGCTGTCTCTTCACTGTGCCCTAGTGGGGAAAGGGTAACTGGTTAAGAACTCTTTCTCCATTTGTCACAGTCTTGTGAGAACCACTAGTGTAAGACTTGCTAGCCATCAGAGGCAGGTGATCAAGAGGTGTCTCCTGGGCGGCAACCACAAGCATCAGACAAGTGCACAAGCTCCTTTCCAGGAGATACTGGCAACCTGGGGTGAGGCAGAGGGAAAACTCATGTATGGTGCCTGCTGGCCAGTGTCTGAAAAGTATTTCATTTGCCCCTTGATGTGTGTTAAATAAAATGCCTGCCCCTCACTCCAAAGCTTTAAGTTAAGCAAATACGGCTGCTTCACAGAAAGACCAGATGCATTTGAGTGGGGTGCTTCAGCATTGGGTCCTGCAGGGTAGCCAGGGGAGTCTGTAAGAGCCCTTTAATAACTGTTTCTCAGTTCGCTATAATTTTGTGGGTCTCGTGGACACAAGCCCCATTGGCTTCCGAAGCCAGATGTTTTGGGAGCTCATCTCTCAGGTGCTGGTCTTAAAAGTTGGGGTGGCAGATGTAGGGTTCAAACCCTTCACTCCTCAGGGGGAAGCTCAGGGTTGTGAGTTCCCCCCCAGTTGTGGGTGACTGCACCAGGTGTGGGTTCATGGTAAGATTGTGTCTCAGCCTCTCCTACCCATTTTGATGTGGTTTTTTTCTTGGTTGCTTGCTGTGTAGGAGTCACTCAGCTCATTTAGGGGTTTCTTTCAGAGGAAATTGTTCCATGTATAGCTGTAGATTTGGTGTGTACATGAGAGGAGGTGAGTTCGGGATTCTCCTATATTGTTATTGTTGACTTAAAAAAAAAAGCACAACCTAAAAGTTGAGAATTATGTTTTATTTGGTGAACTTTCTGAGGACTCCGAGGCAGCCTCTCAAATAGCTCTGAGGGACTGCTCGGAAGAGGTAAGGGAGGAGCCAAGCTATATAGGGGGTTTTGCAACAAAAACCATGTAGTCAGAACATCAAAAGATAACTGTGAATTAAAGAAAACCAGACATCTCAAGTTAATGAATTTAGCACTTTTCTGTGTATGGGAAGATGCAAGAGTCTGCACTCATTGAAATCCTTCCTTTGATATGGACCTTATCTAAGGCCAGTATCCTATTCTTTCCCATCCTGATTCCCCTCAGGGTTCACCGAAGGGGGCTCTAGTGGCTGATGGCTTGATGTCCACAATACCCTTTGTTTGCTGATATGGCAGGGGCATTCTTAGTCCACATTATCTTGTCCCCTGTCTATTCTTGATAGATAAATGGTTTGTCTCTGAACATTGCTTTAATCGTTCTGAAGACACAAGTATTTATTTTGTTCTATAACGCTCTTGGCTTTCTACCATACTTTGAGAGTTTTCATTCTATTTTACTTTATTCTATCCCTTAACTCTAGTTTGGAATGGGAGCAAAATTTTACTGCTCCTTGATGTTCCTTCTTTTAATTCTCCCTATTCTAACCATATTCAGTTTAACAAAGATAGTTTCCAGCACTGAGGAATTTCTTTCAATTATCATTACTTAACTAGAAATGGTGTCTTTCTATTTCACAGTCATTATTATTTCCTGCACGTAGCACACAGAAGAGAGATGATGTCTGGGAGAATCCCTCCTTAGAAAATGAGGGATTACAGGAGTGGCTATGGAGTCCTTTAGCCCTGAGGGATCCTGAAAAACATGGTATGAGAACCCTGAGCATCAAGATAAAGAATCAAGCAAAAGGAGGAGGTGAAGGGAGATGCTCTCTGAGGAGTCAGCCCTGAGGAGACAGTGAGCTGGAAAGGGCTGGAGGGCACAAGTGCCTTGGCTTCAGATACAGTTGCTTGTTGACAGAGAATTGCCCCTGAGGCGGGGTCCTGGGTGGTCCCACTCTGCCTGAAGCCTAGGAAACATATCTCTCTCTCTTGATTTCTGAGAGGGGGCTAGGAAAGCCTAGAGAGCTTGGAAAATCTAATAAAAAATCTGTAAAAAATCTTCCCATCCTGGCAAGATCAAAGATGGCAGAGCCGACGTGGAGCCACCGTGAAGCCACCGTGAAGAACAGGAATTGCTGCAGGTGTGGGCAGTTGCAGCCACGTGTTGCTGGCCCGCCTGCACCTTTGCTGCCCTCAGAAGATCTTGGCTTACACCCTCCCAGTGCCACAAGGCAGCTTCCCAATCACATTCTGAATCTGTGCTCACGTTAATTTGCCAGTGAGACTGAGCTAGCTAATACACTACAGCTTCTTTTAAAATGTGAGAGAACATTTTCTCAGCCAACTGGCTGGTGTGGGTGTGTGTGTGTGTGTGTGTGTGTGTGTGTGCGTGTGTGCCTTTTTATTTCAATGGGTTTATTAAGGTATAATTTACATGTAATAAACTACACATGTTAAAAACTACACATATTTGAAAAGTTTTGACATATACCCATGAAACCACCACAGTGAAGATAATGAACGTATTCATCACCCATAATAATTTCTTGTTGCCCCTTTATAATCCCTCCCTCCCACTGTTCATCCACCTCCCTCTGCCAGACATTCCTTTATCTGATTTCTGTCACTATGGATTAAATTGCAGTTCCTAGAGTTTTATATAAATTGGAATCATATACTATGTTCTCTCTTTTGAGAGAATAGCATAAATATATTTCAGTCAGCATAAATATTTTTATTTTTTTGTTTTTTTAAATTTTATTAAATAGCATTAAAAGCATGAAATAGCACAAAAGTGTGAAAAATGTAACATTAAATAGACCACACAAATGACGTACGTTTATATACAATGGAATATTACTCAGCCGTAAAAAGGAATGAAATTGGGTCATTTGTAGGGATGTGGATGGGCCTGGAGACTGTCATACAGAGTGAAGTACGTCATAAAGAGAAAAACAAATATATTAGCACATATATGCAATCTAGAAAAATGGTACAGATGAACCAGTTTGCAAGGTGGAAATAGAGACACAGATGTAGAGAACAAACGTATGGACACCAAGGGGGGAAAGCGGGGGTGGGATGAATTGGGAGATTGGGATTGACATATATACACTAATATGTATAAAATAGATAACTAATAAGAAACTGCTGTATAAAAAATAAATAAAATAACATTGGCTAACTGTTTGAAAATAAAATTTTATAACCCCTACCTTACAACTTATGTGGAAATAAACCTCAGATGGACTAAGGATATGAGTGTAAAAGGAAACGAAGCTGTTCAGAGTAGAGATAAAACACTTATAATTTTAGTGTGAGAGCGATCTAGGCATAATATAAAAGACAGAAAACATATAGGAAAAGCTAGATTTGTGTACACCTAGATATAAGTGTGTATGTATGTATATATGTATATATATTTATATACACACATACATATATCCACACAGAATATGTAACTTAAATAAATATCATTAAAATGTTATACATGCTGTTGTTATCCTGAATCTTTTTTAGTGAAGGTCTTTTTTTTAATTGCTTTTCCCTGTACTCCCATCCCATCTCATGTAAACAATGTTAAGAGCCTGGTATGTACCTTTCCACACTTTACTTTATGCTCATATAGTTCTGTACAAATACACACACATATTGGGGAGCTTGGTCATTGTTACATTATGCACACTTCCCTACATTTTGCTTTTCTTACTTAACAGTAGATCTTGAAAATCCCCCAAGTCCTGCAATATAGATCTAATGCATTTTTGTTAATGACTGACTAAAAAAGGACTATTAAAAGATAACTGAGACATACTTAAAATTTTAATAGTTTGCTTGAGCAAAAAGCGATTTGAAGCGGGCAGCAGTGAATCTAGCAGATAGAAAGGAGCTCCAAGGAGTTGTACAAAATGAAAGACTTTTATAGACAAAAGGGAGCAGGAACAAGGAAGTTAACAGTGGGCCAAAAAAATCAGGTTGGTTATGGCAAGGTTATTTTCCTTTAGGGGATGGCAGGGGTCTATCAGGCAGTTTACCTAATGCTGATCAGGAGATTCCATTTCTGGCAGAGCAGAAACTCTATTTATGTTAAGTCTCAGTTTGGTGGCACTTAGCATAAGTGACTCCATTTGGGGCCTGCTGTCTTATTTTAACAGGATAAAGCACTTTTTATTCCCCAATTGATAAGCATTTATTCCATTTCCAGATTTTACTTCTAGAAACATCGATTATATGAAATGGGTTAATACGCCTTTCTCTTTTGAATTTCCCTATAAGTTACCTTCTCCTAGTAATGGAAGATTAGGCTCCGATTGTTGTATTTGACAGCCTGCAGAGCATCTGGTGCCCAGAGAGCGGGAATGGGGTTCCAGGAGTGGAAGACAGGAAGGAGTAGGGAAATTAAAGGGCGTGAAGGGCCGGGGAAGAGACAGAGGCCTCAAAGATAGATTTTGCCATGCCGTATTTTTGCCGCAAACAAGTGTATGCCCCTCACCTTAGGATATTGTTCGTGATATGTCACAAGAGAAGGTGGTGGAGGCCAGAGATTACTAGAAGGAGGATGGAAGACACAACCAAACTGAAACAAAACATCTGAACTAGAAAGGACAGGAAATTATGTTTCAGCCAGAATTTTGTTCATTTCTACGACACTGCCACCATGTGGCTATAGAAGAACATTGCAGCTAGCGAACCCGAAGTGATGGGTTGGAAGAGCTGAGTAGTCATTAAAAAGAACGGTCTCTTGGGACTTCCCTGGTGGTGCAGTGTTAAGAATCCGCCTGCCAATGCAGGGGACACAGGTTCAAGCCCTGGTCTGGGAAGATCCCACGTGCTGTGGAGCAACTAAGCCCGTGCGCCACAACTATTGAGCCTGTGCGCTAGAGCCCGTGAGCCACAACTGCTGAGCCCGTGTGCCACAACTACTGAAGCCCATGCACCTAGAGCCCGTGCTCCGCAACAAGAGAAGCCACTGCAGTGAGAAGCACACACACCGCAACGAAGACTAGCCCCCACTTACCACAACTAGAGAGAAGCCCACGCGCAGCAGCGAAGACCCAATGCAGACATAAATAAGTAAATAAATAAAATTTAAAAAAAGAAAAAAAGAACAATCTCTTATGTTCTATCTTAATTTTCACCTCCCAGATCAACATGTAGAACATTTCCATCAACCCAAAGAGTGCCCTTGTGCCATTTTCAAACCAGTATTCTCCTATCATCACTTTTCCAACTTCTAATATTTGCTGTTCTTCAGCATGATCTAAATGCAGTCCTACGGAACATATTCTTTTGTATCTGGTTCACAGTGTCCATGAGATTCAAACATGATGTTGCATGTACAGTCAATTCTTGTTATTTGCAGTAGTTGCATTCTATAAATTCTTCACAAACATTAGATTAGCAAATACTGAACCATTACTCCTGCAAGTCTACTCAACGACAGTTTCATCAACTGATCAATGTGTATCAACAAACATATCAATGTATATAAAAGTGTATTAGCTGATCAATGCACGTAAACAAGCAAAATCAAAACAAGTACCTTGTTTTATGTGTGTTTCTGTTTAAAGATGCCTTACTTAATATATATTGTTGATTCATTAACAGTGAACTCATTGCTGACAGCACTACAGCTCACGCCTCACACCTGAAAGAAGCTTATCTAACACACTGATTTTCTCTGTAAAGCACATGGCAGCCTTCTTGCGCTTAGGAACACTAGGCAACATTTCAGCACTATACTTGGGGGGCCATTTTAAACAGTGAAATCAACATCACATAGCACGAAAGTGTGAAAAATGTAACATTAAATAGACCACACAAATGACGTACGTTTATAGTATGAGAGCTGAAACAAGAGGTCGGAGCATGGCCTTGTTCAGCCTCACTGGAAACACGCACACCACGTGACTCAGATTTTTCACCACTCTGCAGGTCCATGAGTGATCATGAAAATGCCTATTGATTGTGGACTTACAAATAAATTTTTGCAAACAGGAAAATTCTCAAATACAGAATTCATGAATAACATGGGTTGACTATATCTGTACTTTGGTTTTTTTCTACTGCTGAGCCATAGAATTATTGTATGTATACAGCACTATTGGTTTGTTTATCTTTTCACCTGTAGATGGAATTTGGGATTGTTTCCTATTCAGGGCTAGTATGAATTAAGCTTTTATGAACATTCTTGTACAAACTGTTTTGTGGAAATACACACACATTTCTCTTGGATAGATGTATACCTAGCTGTGAAATTACTGTGGATGTTCAGCTTTATTAGAAAGTTTCAGTTTTCCAAAGTGGTTTTTACCATTTTCTATGCTCATCAGCAATCTGAGAGTTTCACTTGCTCCACATCCTCACCAACACCTGCCTTAGACAGGTGGGCGTGTACTGGTGGTTTTAATTTGCATTTACCCAATGATTAATGATGTTGCATACCTTTTCATACACTTGCTGACCATTTGGATATATTTCTTTGTGAAGAACTTTTACGAGCCTTTAGTCCATCTTTAGTTGCGATATTTATCTTTTGTATTACTGATTTATAGGAATTCTTCATAGATTCTACATGTAACTTCTTTGTCAAGAACTTGTATGTATGAATTTACATTTATGTATTTGCAATACACGTAGTATAATATTTTTCTCCCAGTGTGTGGTTTGCCTTTTCACTTACTGAATGGTGACTTGTGATGAGTTGAAGTTTAAAATTTCGATTAAGTCCAATTTGTCGATTTTTCATTTAAGATTAGTGCTTTTTGTGTTCTAAGAACACTTTGCTTACCTGTATGTAATGAAGTCATTCTCCTGTTTCTTCCAGAAGCTTTATTATGCTACCTTTCAAATTTAGGTCTATACACATGAAAGAATGCTCAACATCATTAATCATTAGAGAAATGCAAATCAAAACTACAATGAGATATCATCTCACACCGGTCAGAATGGCCATCATCAAAAAATCTAGAAACAATAAATGCTGGAGAGGGTGTGGAGGAAAGGGAACACTCTTGCACTGTTGGTGGGAATGTAAATTGATACAGCCACTATGGAGAACAGTATGGAGGTTCCTTAAAAAACTACAAATAGAACTACCATACGACCCAGCAATCCCACTACTGGGCATATACCCTGAGAAAACCATAGGTCAAAAAGAGTCATGTACCAAAATGTTCATTGCAGCTCTATTTACAATAGCCAGGACATGGAAGCAACCTAAATGTCCATCGACAGATGAATGGATAAAGAAGATGTGGCACATATATACAATGGAATATTACTCAGCCATAAAAAGAAATGAAATGGAGGTATTTGTAATGAGGTGGATGGAGTTAGAGTCTGTCATACAGAGTGAAGTAAGTCAGAAAGAGAAAAACAAATACCATATGCTAACACATATATACGGAATCTAAGGAAAAAAAAAAAAGGCCATGAAGAACCTAGTGGCAAGACGGGAATAAAGACACAGACCTACTAGAGAATGGACTTGAGGATATGGGGAGGGGGTGGGGTGAGATGTGACAGGGTAAGAGAGTGTCATGGACATATATACACTACCAAATGTAAAATAGATAACTAGTTGGAAGCAGCCGCATAGCACAGGGAGATCAGCTCGGTACTTTGTGACCACCTAGAGGGGTGGGATGGGGAGGGTGGGAGGGAGGGAGATGCAAGAGGGAAGAGAAATGGGAACATATTGTATATGTATAACTGATTCACTCTGTTATAAAGCAGAAGGTAACACACCATTGTAAGGCAATTATACTTCAATAAAGATGTTTAAAAAAAAAAAATTTAGGTCTATAATCCATCTGAAAATAAATTTTATGTATGAAGTGAGGTAGGAATCAAGATTGATTTTTTTCATATAGATATCCAATTGCTCTAGTACTGAAAGAGCCTTCTTCTTGTGTAGAAGCTTGCATTGTGTAAAGATATATATATATACTCACAGAAGATTTGCTTCTATTCCAAAGCCTTTCACCATGACACCAAACTACCACTATCTCCACTAGAGGGAACTATTTTTTTAATTTGTTTCTAGTATGTCGTCCCAGTGCTTCTCTTTCAAAACTTTTTCCTCAGTTTGCATCTTACAGTCAATGAAATGTAGGATATCTGTGCTAAGCCATGTACATTTTAGTACTGCTGGCTTTTGAACTTCATAGAAAGGGTATCTTTACTGTTTGTTGTTTTCTGAGGCTCTTTTTTCCCCCACTCTATTATATTACTGAGAATTGTGCATGTTGCTCTGTGTAGCTGCTGTTCACTCGATTTCATTGAGGTGTGCTATTCCATTGTGTGAATATGCCACAAGTCATTTATCCTTCTGTCCCTGGCATTTGATTGCTTCTGGTGTTTTTCCTATTATGTATATACTCTTGTGAATATTCTTATTCATGTTTCCTAGTACATGTGTGAGACTTACACCTATTTAAACAACATGGAATTGCTAAAGAGAACAGTATGTAATGTTCCACTCTAGTAAAAATTGTGGAGAGAATTATGGTTTCTAGTCCAACTTGTAAGGAACTTAGAAGTCATCATTCCTACCCACACAAGAAGAAGCTTAACACATAGCACAGGGAACTATATTCAACATATTCAGTGTCTTGTAATAACCTATAATGGAAGAGAATCTGAAATATATATATTTATATATTCATATATATCTGAATCACTTTGCTGTACACCTGAAGCTAACACAACATTGTAAATTAACTGTACTTTAATTTTTCTTTTAAAGAACATAAGAAAAGAAAAAGCTTAACAAACTGAAAATCAAGAACCCTTCTTAGATCCATCAAAGAATTGATGTAACAGGGCAAACTGCTGTTCTCCAAATTGGAGAGATAGGCAAATATAGACAACCACAAATTATCAGAGTAAAAACTTCCTCAGGAACTGGTACTGGGGTAGGAAACCCTACACTGTAACTAATGAATTGCTGGAGGCTCAGTGTGGACAAGTTTGAGAATTAAAAACTCAGAGCAGGAGAGGAGTCTTAGGGGAATCCCCACACTTTCGTGAGTTTTACCTCCAGGAGCTCAACCAAGTTCTTACAGTGAAGATCAGAGAAAAATCTCATGCTTCTGGCAAGGCGAGGGGGAAAGTATTCTGTTCTTATTAACAAAGCCTACCTCAAAAGAAACTATTTTATCAGAGCCTAACTGACTAGGGTTTAACCAGAGTCTAACTGACATGGGGAAAGGGAAATACCCAACTCCAGCCCCCTCTAGCCTTCCTATCTCACCCAAGGAGGAGGGGAGACTGAGAAACACTTGTGAAGGTCACACCCCAAGGGCACAGGCTCCCTAAAACATGGAGACCTAACCATAGGACTATAGAAAGCTTCTCTCCCCCAACACCTTACCTCCACATCAGTAAGGCTCCTGTGTAATAACGAATTACAAATGCAAGCCTCAGGCCTTACTTAAGAAGACGTATCTGGGGAACCCAAAGGACAGTAGGTGAGACAAAAACAAGGGCACCAAGGAAATTTAGCATCTGACAACTACAGGTACAAGAAATAGCACATACAGTCTAACCCCTAGCCAGATAAAACTAAAATCTCACACTAAATGCCTATTTATTTCCATTCCTTTAGCCCAACACATCATGTCTAGTTTTCAACAAATAATTACAAGCCATGCTAAAGACAAAAAAACACACTTCGTAGAGACAAAGCAAGCATCAGAACCAGACTCGGACTTGGCAGAGATGTTGTAATGATCAAACCAGGAGTGTAAAACAATTATATTAACATGCTAATGGCTTTAGAGGAAAAAGTGGAAAAGATGAAGAACAGATGGGTAATGTAATCAGAGAGAGGGTGTTGAGAGTTTAGCTAAACTACTCCATGATATTGCTGCATCCATTTTGTGTGGCTGAGCAGCCTGCAGGGGCTTTGAACTGGCACTAGCCCCTCCGGTGGGTGCATGCCTTAGATAAAGACCTGCAGAATCACAAGTAAATTAAATTCCTGATATGACTTCCCCAACTACCTTTGTGCTAAGCATTTTCCCCTGCCTCCCAGTGCCTTCCCATTGGGCTCCACTTAGATAAGATCCCTGTGAAGCTTTCCAAAACCTTACTCTTTTGGGTTTGAATTGACAAATTTGGCTTTAGCCTGGGAACCCCAAAGCACTCCACCCATAGACCCTAATGAAAACATGTGCTCCAGGTGCTGCCCTGCCCTCTTGGCCCGCATCCTGCCTTGACCTCCCCATGGAGCCCCCTGAGATGTGCCCTCTTGAGGTGTGCCATGTTCCTCCTCCAGGACTTGTGAGTAATAGGCTTCTCTGTTTCACTTTTCCTTGCATTTATTTTTGTGGAACCATGGCTCACTCTCTGACACACTGGGGCGCTACTTAACAAATGTTAATGTAACAAAGTCACAACAGGTAGAAACTATAAAAAAGAATCAAAGGAAATGCTAGAACTCAAAAACACTGTAACAGAAGTGAAGAATGCCTTAGATGGGTTCATCAATAGACTGGACACAGGGAAAGAAAAAATCAGGGAGCTTCAAGAAATGTCAATAGAGGACTTCCCTGGCGGTCCAGTGGTTAAGACTCTGCGCTTCCATTGCAGGGGGCACGGGTTTGATCACTGGTCAGAGAACTAAGATCACACGTGCCACACAGTGGGTAAATGGGATCTTAGTTCTCTGACCAGGGATCAGAGAAATGTCAACAGAAATGTCAATAGAAACTTTCAAAACTAAAATGCAAAGTGAAAAAAGAGAGAGAAAAAGAACCGAATATCCACAGATTGTGGAACAGTTACAAAAAGTGTGATGTCTATAATGAAAATACCAGAAGGAGAAGGGATAAAGGAACAGAAGGAATATTTAAAGCAATAATATCTAAGAATTTCTCAAAGTTAATGACAGACAACAAATCACAGATCCAGGAAGCTAAAGCAGGGTAAATACCAAAAAACTATACTTAGTCATATCATATTCTAACTGCAAAATATCAAAGACAAATAGAAAATCTTGAAAGAAGCCATCAGTGGGGCGAAAAGAGGAAACTTACCTATAGAGAAGCAAGGATAAGAATTGGACTTCTCTACAGAAACCATATAAATGAGAAGAGAGTGAAGTGAATAATTCAAAGTGTTGAAAGAAATAAACACCAACCTAGAATTCTGTATCCAGTGAAGTTATCCTTCAGAAATGAAGGTGAAATAAAACTTTCTCAGAAAAACAAAAATTGAGGGGATTTGTCACCAATGAACCTGCTTTGCAAGAAGTGTTAAATTCTTCAAAAAGAAGGGAAAGTATATAGGTCAGGAACTCAGATCTATGTAAAGAAATAAAGAGTGTTAGAGAAGGAATAAGTGAAAAGTATTATGCCTAGTGAAACAAGTCAAATAGAGAAAGACAAATACTGCATGATTTCACTTACATGTGGAATCTAAAAAAGAAAACAAATGAATGGATATAGCAAAACAAACAGACTCACAGATACAGTGAACAATTGAAATTTGATTTTAAAAACACAATGACATTTATACTACCATGCAAAAAATGAAATACTTAAATATATTTTAAAATATGTATAAGATCTATATGAGGGAAAACTACAAAATGATTATTGAAACCAAAGAAGATCTAAATAAGCAGAAAGACTCAATATTGTCAAGATGTCAGTTCTTCCCAACTTAATTATAGATCCAACACAATCCCAATCTGAATACCAGCAAGTTATTTTGTGGTATCAACAAACTGATTCTAAATTTTATATGGAAAGGCAAAAGATCAAGAATATCCGACGAAACATTGAAAGAGAAGAACAAAGTCAGAGGAAAGACCCAGAATAACCAACATAATATTGAAGGAAAACAACAAAATCAGAGGACTGGCACTTCAAGACTTACTATAAAGCTATGGTAATCATGACAGTATGTTATCAGCAAAAGAATAGACAAATAAATCAATGGAACAGAATGGAGAACCCAAAAATAGACCCACATAAATTCAGTCAACTGATCTTTGATGTTTGACAAAGGCAACTCAATAGAGAAAGGAGCAAAGGCAATATAGACTTTATTTTCTCAACAAGTGGTGCTGGAACAAGAAGAGAGCTACAAGCGCAAAAAAAAAAAAAAAGAAAAAAAAATCTAAACACAGACCTTACACCTTTCACAAAAATTAACTTGAAATGGGTCATGGACTTAAATGTAAACTGCAAAACTATAAAAATTCTAGATTAATAACATAGGAGAAAACCTAGGTCACCTTGGGTTTGTCAATGAGTTTTTTCATACAACACCAAAAGCACAATCCATGAATTAAAAAGTTGATAATTAAGACTTAATTAAAATTTAAAACTCCTGCTGCAAGAAAGACACTGTTAAGAGAAAGAAAAGATAAGTCACAGACTAGGAGAAAACATTTGCAAAACACATATCCGATAAAGAACTTGTATCCAAAATATACAAAGAACTCTGAACTCAACAATAATAAAATAAACAACCTGATTTTTAAAAGACAAAATATCTGAATAGACTTTTAACCAAAGAATGTATACAGATGGCAAATAAGCATTAAAAAAGATGCTCAATATCATATGTCATAAAGGAATATTAAAACAACAATGAGACACCATTGCACTATTAGAATGGCTAAAATGCAAAACACTGACACCACCAAATACTGGCAAGGATGTAGAGCAATGAGAACTCTCATTCACTGCTGGTGGGAATTCAAAAAAATACAGCCACTTTGGAAGACAGCTTGGCAATTTCTTACAAAATTAAACATAGTCTTACCATACAATCCAAAAGTTGCACTTCTTGGTATTTAACCAAGTGAGTTGAAAACTTAAGGGGACACAAAAACCTGCACATGAATGTTTATAATAGCTTTATTCATAATTACCGAAACTTAGAAGCAACCAAAATGTTCTCCAATAAGTGAATGGATATACAAATTGGTATATACAATGAAATAATATTCAATGATAAAAAGAAATGGGCTATCAAGCCACAAAAAGACATAAGTATTGCTGAATGAAAGAAGTCAGTTTGAAAAACCTACATTCTGTATGGTTCCAACAATATGAAATTTTGGAAATGGCAAAGCTGTAGCACCAGTAAAAAGATCAGTGAAAGATCAGTCGTTACTAGGAGTTCACAGGAGAGGAGGTAGGGATAAGTAGTTGGAGCACAGGGGACTTTTATGACAATGAAACTGATATGTGTAATACTGTAATGGTGGATACATGTCATAGGGCATTTGTTGAAACCCATAGAATATACAACTCAAAGAGTGAACCCTAAGGTAAACTATGGACTTTAGTTAATAATAATGTATCAGTATTGTCTCATCATTTGTAACAAATGTACTGGGAAAACTGGGGAGAGGGGATTAAGGGGATACAAGGGAACTCACTGTACTGTCTGCTTATTTTTCTGTAAACATAAAAATGCTCTAAAAAATATAATCTATTAATTGAAAAAATTGTAGCCACTTAACATGCATATTTCAAAATATTTATAAAATTGTTCTAATTCACATACATCTAATTCATCTTAATTCTTACTATTTTTGTCTGACCTTATAAACTAATAGTACATTAAAAAATCAAAGGCAGAGTTAATTCAGGTTTATTCTGATGATTGATTCTTTCCTGAGTTATTGTTAGTAAAGGCCATGTCATAACAGTAAAAATCCTTTGGTTCCACCACTTCATAAGTCACAAATGAAGAGATTACTACATATCAAAACTCTATGGATAATCAAGACAACGTGGTACGGATGAATGAACAAATAGACAATAGAACAGAATAGAGATCCCAGAAATAGACCTGCACAAACATAGTCAACTGATCTTTGACAAAGGAGCAAAGGCAATTCAATGGCGAAAGGAAAATTCTTTCAACTAATGATTGAAACAACTGGACACCACATGCATATGCAATTGCAAGAGACACTGAATAACCAAAACAAACTTGAAAAAGAAGAACAAATTAAGAAGAATCATGCTTCCAGATATCAAAACCTACTATGAAGCAAAGTGATCAAGACAGTTTGGTATAAGTGTAAAGATAGACTTGAAGATCAATGGAATGGAATCAAGAGTCCAGAAATAAACTCATATCTGTGGTCAACTGATTTTCAACAAGGGTGCCAAAACCATTCAATGGGGAGAAAATAGTCTTTTCAACAAATGGTGCTGGGACAACTTGATAGCCCCATGCAAAAGAATGAAGTTGTACCATTACCTCACACCACATACATAAATTAACACAAAATCGATCAAATATCTAAATGTAAGAGTCAAAATTTTGAAAACACTTAGAAGAACACATGGGGTAAATTTTTGTGTACTCAGATTTGTCAGTAGTTTCTTGGATATGATACCAAAAGCACAAGCAACAAAAGAAAAAAATAAGTAGATTGGACTTAATCAAAATTTAAAATTTTTGTGCATCAAAGGACATGATTAAGGAGAAAATATAACCTAAATAACTGGGGGAAATATTTGCAAACCATATCTTATATGAGTGTAGTATCTAGAATATACAAAGAACTCTTACAACTCAAGAACAAAAGACAAACAGAAAAATTCTTAAGTAGGCAAAGGACTTGAAAGGACATTTCTCCAAAAATATATACATATGGCCAAGCATAGGAAAAGATGCTCAACATCATTAGTCATTAGAGAAATGCAAATCAAAACCACAATGAGATACCAATTTATAACTGCTAGGATGACTATAATAAAAAAGGAAAACGGAATGTGAGAATGTAGAGAAATTGAAACCCTCCTACATTGCTGGAAATGTAAAATGGTGTAGCCACTGTGGAAAACAGTTTGTGGTTCCTCAACAAGTTAAACATAAAATTACCATTCGACTTAATGCCACTCCTAAGTTTATATCCAAAAGAATTGGAAACAGTGGTTCAAACACATGTTCATGAATATTCATACAGTACTACTCACAAGAGCCAAAAGGTGGAAACAACTCAAATGTCAATCAATAAACGAATAGATAAATAAAATGTGATATATTCATACAATGGAAAATTATTTGGCCATAAAAAGGAATGAATTACTGATACATGCTACAATGCAGATGAACTTTGAAAACACTGAGTGAAAGAAGTCATTCACAAAAGAGCATGTACTATATGAGTCTACTTATATGAAATATCTTGAGTAGGCAAATCGATGGGGAAGGAAAATAGATTAGTTGCTGCTTAGGACTGAGAGGCATGGGGGATGGGAAAGTTTCCCTTTGTGTTGATGAAAATGTTTTAAAATTGAGTGTGGTGATTGCTGCACACATCTGTGAATACACATAAAACCACTGAATTGTACACTTTAAATGGGATAATTGTGTGGTATGTAAATTATGTCTCAATAAAGCTGTTTTTTAAAAAATAAAGAGTAATTGGTTTTCCTAAAATATTTTTGGGGAGGTAAGGAGATCAAGATGGTGGAGTAAGACGACATGGAGCTCACCTCTCCCCACGAATACATCAAAAATACACCTACATATGAAACAATTTTCATGGAAAACTAACTGGAAACTGGCAGAAGGACTCCTGTACAACCAAGGCTGTAATAAGAAGATACACAGGTAATCGAGTAGAACAGGAAGAAAAGCATTGTGTTGGGACCTGTGCCCCTGAGAGGGGACTCAGAAATAAAGGGAGATTGCATGGGCAGATACTCACACTGGGGAGTGAGCAGGTCAATCCACGGACTGGGTTTCCCAGTCCTGGGGTCCTACACATAGGAGACAAGCCCCCTTGACTGCTGGAGAACCACTGGGACAGATAGAAACTCTAGAGAAACCTAGACTCCACTCGTGAGGAGTGTGCAGGTGCTGGCCTCCTCCCAGGCAGGGCAGAGAGAGGTCTGCCCTAGTGGGTGCCACCTTGACACACTTCCCAGTCCAAGACAAGCGAATGCCTTGGCCATGCTCACTCCACACCATAGCCTGGCACCAGATCTAGGGCAGCCAAGACCTTGGAAAAGACTCGACCTAGGGACAAAGAGGCAACCCAGGGGCCCCGAGCATAGCCCAGGTGGGGCAGCAGCAGCCATTATTGGCACTTACTCAACTGGCACTGCAGAAGGGACCCAGACTTCTGATAGCAGCATGGCTGCCAGAATTCCCACAACCACCTTGCTGCACACCCCAGCCCAAGCCAAAAAAATACTCTGGCCCCACTCACTCCATGCCACAGTGTAGCACTAGATCTGGGGCACCATTATGGGAAAAGATGTGACTGTGGGCTACATCTGAGCAGAGCCACAGATGCCTACACAGGCAGAGTATCAGACCTCTGAAAGCGCAGAAGCCCCACTTGCTTCAGCACTCCCCTCCTTTGGGGTAAAGGTTCCAGTGCTGAGAAAAGGAAAAACACAGACTTACAGGGAACAGAGCCAGCTTAAGCCTGACCCTCAAGGTTTCTACTCCAGCAACTTGCAAGCAGACCCACCCCTGACAGGATGATGATGGCCACTGAGCAGAGAGGAAGTCCCACCTCACACCCTGCACAGGCTCTAGCTCCTCCATCAGCAGCCACACCCCCTATTGAAGTGATAGCTGCCAGAATACCCTGAGGAAGGACGTGACTGGTTTCCACATCAAATCCAGACCTCTCACCAGAGGCACTGAGCACACACGGTGTACACAGTGATGCGCCAACATAAGAACAGCCCTTCAAAACCACACTAGGTAACTTTCACCTAAATTCATAGAGACAAAGAAAGTTAAGTAAAATGAAAAGACAGAGGAACCACTCTCAATTGAGAAAGAGAAAGCCCCTGAAAAAATAAACAATTTACAAGAAAAAAAACTCAAAACACTGGTAATAAAAATGTTAACTGAATTAGGAAAGAGAATTTATCTAAACACAGATCGTTTTAATAAGGAACTAGAAAATATTTTTTAAAAACCCATTCAAAAATAGATAATTCCATATCTCAGATAAAAAAACACTCTAGAAGCAATGAATAGCAGACTAAATGACACAGAAGAATGCATAAGTGATCTGGAAGATAGAATAATGAAATCAATCAGAACAGCAGACAGAAAGACAAATGGGAAAAAAAAAAAAGTGCAACAAACAAGATCTCTGGAATGAAACATGCCAACGTGCCAACATTTGCATGTTAGAGAGAGAGAAGGGGATTGAAAATGTATATGAAGAAATTGACTGAAAATTTCCCAAACCTAAAGAAGGAAACAGATATCCAGGTACAGGAAGCACAGAGGATCTCAAACAAGATGAACCCAAACAGACCCACACCAAGACATATCATATTAAAATGGCAAAAGTTAAAAATAAAGAGAGAATTCTAAAGGCAGCAAGAGAAAAACAAAGGGCCATATACAAGGGAATCCCCATAAGGCTATCAGCTGCTTTCTCTGCAGAAACTTTGCAGGCCAGAAGGGAGTGGCATGATATATTCAAAGTGCTAAAAGGGAAAAACCTGCAACCTAGGATATTCTACCCAGCAAGATTATCATTTAGAATAGAAGGAGAGATAAAGAACTTCTCAGACAAGGAAAAACTAAAAGAATTCAGCAATACTAAACTTACCTTAAAAGAATTGTTGAAGGGTCTTCTCTAAATGGAAAAAAAGTAAGAATCTGTAAAAAAGGGAAATCCAAATAAGAAAGGCAAATATATAGTAAAGATTTAAGATCACTTAAATAAGCCAGTATGTAGATTAAAAGACAAAAATTTGGGCTTCCCTGGTGGCACAGTGGTTGAGAATCTGCCTGCCAATGCAGGGGACACGGCTTCGAGCCCTGGTCTGGGAAGATCCCACATGCCACGGAGCAACTGGGCCCGTGAGCCACAATCACTGAGCCTGCGCGTCTGGAGCTTGTGCTCCGCAACAAGAGAGGCCGCGACAGTGAGAGGCCCGCGCACCGCGATGAAGAGTGGCCCCTGCTTGCCGCAACTGGAGAAAGCCCTCGCACAGAAACGAAGACCCAACACAGCCATAAATTAATTAATTAATTAATTAATTAAAAAAAAAAAGAGTAAAGAATACTGAATTTATAAAAAAAAAAAAAAAGACAAAAATTTGTAAAAGCAACTATGACTACAATAAGCAGTAAACGTGTAAAATATGACATCAAAAACATAAAACATGGGGGAGGGGAATAAAAAAATATTGATTTTTTTAAAATGTGTTTGAACTTAAATAACTATCAGTTTAAATCAAGTAGATATAATTATGCGTCAACATATATGAACCCCATGGTAACCACAAATCAAAAACCTACAATAGATACACAAAAACCAAAAAGAAACCCAAGCATACTACTAAAGAAAATTATCAAACCACAACAGGAGAAATAAAAAGAAGAAGAAATGAACAGAGAAATACAAAAACAAATGGAAAACAAGTACTTAAGAGGCAATAAGTACAAAACTATCAATAATTACTCTAAAAGTCAGTGGATTAAATGCTCTGATCAAAAGACATATGGTTGACTAAAACAACAAGACCCTTCAATATGCTGCCTAAAGAGACTCACTTTAGGGCTAAAGGCACAGAGACTGAAAGTGAGGGGATGGAAAAGATATTTCATGCAAATGGAAACAACAAGAAAGTGGGGGTAGCAATACTCATATTAGACAAAATAGACTTTAAGACAAAAGCTATAATGAAAGACTTATAAATAAAGGGAATTATACAATGATAAAGAGATCAATACAAGAAGATGATACTGCACTCATTAACATATACTCACCCAATACAGGGCTACCTAAATATATAAAGCAAATTCTAACAGACATAAAGGGAGAAATTGACAATAATACAATAATAGTAGGGGTTGTTAACACCCTACTGACATCAATGGACAGATCATCCAGATGAAAAATCAATAAGGCAACAGTGACACAATAGACCGGTTGGACTTAATAGATAGCTACAGGACATTACATCCCCAAACAGCAGAATACACATTCAAGTGCACATGGAACATTCTCCAGGATAGATCACAATTAGGCCACAAAACAAGCCTTGACAAAGTTGAGAGAATAGAAATTACATCAAGCATTTTTTTCTCACCACAACAGTATGAAACTGGAAATCAACTACAGAAAGAAAAATGAGAAAAAACAACTACATGCCGACTAAACGATACTCTACTGAAAAACCAATGGGTCAGTCATGAAATCAAAGAAGAAATCAGAAAATACCTCGAGACAAATGAATATGGAAACACAACTTTCCAAAATCTGTGGGACACAGCAAAAGCAGTTCTAAGAGGGAAGTTCATAGCAATACAGGCCTTCCTCAAGAAACAAGAAAAATCTCACATAAACGACCTAATCTACCACCTAAAGGAATTAGAAAAAGAAGAACAAACAAAGCCCAGTCAACAGAAGGAAGGAAATAATAAAGATCAAAGAGGAAATAAATAAAATAGAGATTTTAAAAAACAATAGAAAAGATCAACAAACCAACAGCTGGTTTTTTGAAAAGATAAATAAAATTGATAAACATTTAGCCAGGCTCACCAAGAAGAAAAGAGAGAGGACCCAAATAAATAAAATAAGAAATGAAAGAGGCGAAATAACAAGCAATATTCTTTTAAGAGAATACTATGACCAGTTATATGCCAACAAATTGGACAACCTAGGAGAAATGGACAAATTTCTAGAAACATAAAGCCTGCCAAGACTGAGTCAAGAAGAAACAGCCAATTTGAACAGACTGATCACTAGAAGTGAAATTGAAACTGTAAAACAAACAAACAAACAAACAGAAACAAAACAAAACCAAAAAAACCTCCTAGCAAACAAAAGTCCAGGACTGAACAGCTTCACAAGGGAATTCTACCAAACATATAAAAAAGAACTAATACCTATCCTTCTCAAACTATTCAAAAAAAAAAAAAATTGAAGAGGAGGGAACACTCCCAAATTCATTCTATAAAGCCACCACTACCCTGATACCAAAGCCAGACAAAGACACTACAAAAAAGAAATTACAAGCCAATATCTTTGATGACCATGGATGCCAAAATCACCAACAAGATATTAGCAAACCGCATCCAACAATATGTTAAAAGGATAATACACCATGATCAAATTTTTTTTAATCCAGGGTCACAAGGATGGTTCAACATTAGCAAATCATTCAATGTGATACACCACATTAATAAAATGAAGGATAAAAATTACTTGATAATAGACACAGAAAAAGCATTTGACGAAATTCAACATCCATTCATGATAAAAATCAAAGTAGGTATAGAGGGAACATATCTCAACATAATAAAGGCAATTTAGGACAAACCCACAGCAAACATCATACTCATGGTGAAAAGCTGAAAGCCTTCCCACTAAATTCAGGAACAAGAAAAGATGCCCACTCTTGCCACTTCTATTTAACATAGTATTGGAAGTCCTAGCCACAGCAATCAGACAAGAAAAGGAAGTAAAACGTATGCACACTGGACGGGAAGAGGTAAAACTGGCACTATTTGCAGATGACATGATACATTATATAGAGAGCCCTAAAGTCTCCACCCAAAAACTATAAGAACTAATGAATGAATGCAGCAAGGTTGAAGGATACAAGATTAATATACAAAAATTTGCTGTGTTTCTGTACACTAATAATGAAATACTGAAAACAGAAAGTAAAAAAATCTCATTTAAAAATGCATCAAGGGGCTTCCCTGGTGGCGCAGTGGTTGAGAATCTGCCTGCCAATACAGGGGACACGGGTTTGAGCCCTGGTCTGGGAAGATCCCACATGCCGCAGAGCAACTGGGCCTGTGAGCCACAATTACTGAGCCTGCGTGTCTGGAGCCTGTGCTCCGCAACAAGAGAGGCTGCGATAGTGAGAGGCCTGCGCACCGCGATGAAGAGTGGCCCCCACTTGCCACAACTAGAGAAAGCCCTCGCAGAGAAATGAAGACCCAACACAGCCATAAATAAAATAAATAAATTAATTTAAAAAAAAAAAGAAAAAGTTAAGGATGTACCTCACATATCTTAAAAAAAAAATGCATCAAAAAGAATAAAATACCTACGAATAAACTTAAGTGAGGAGGTAAAAGACCTATACTCTGAAAACTATAAAACACTGACGAAGGAAATTGAAGATGATACAAAGAAATGGAAAGATAGCCTGTGCTCTTGGATTGGAAGAATTAACATTGTTAAAATGGCCATACTGATCAAAGCAACCTACAGATTTAATGCAATTCCTATCAAAATACCCATGACATTTTTCACAGAATTAGAACAAATTGCCAAAGCACTCTTGAGAAAAACTAAGAAAGCTGGAGATATCACCTTCCAGACTTCAGACTATAATACAAATCCACAATAATCAAAACAGCATGGTACTGGCACAAAAGCAGACACATAGATCAATGGAACAGAATAGAGAGCCCAGAAAAACCCCCACACACCTATGGTCAATTAATCTATGAGAAAGGAGGCAAGACTATACAATGGAGAAAAGACAGTCTCTTTGACAAGTGGTGCTGGGGAAACTGGACAGCTATATGTAAAACAATGAGATTAGAACATTCCCTCACACTGTATACAAAAATAAACTCAAAATGGATTAAAGACCTAAATGTAAGACTTGAATCCATAAAACTGCTAGAAGAGAACATAGGCAGAATACTCTTTGACAAATCATAGCAATATTTTTTTGGATCTGTCTCCTAAGGCAAGAGAAATAAAAGCAAAAATACTTTTGCACAGCAAAGGAAACCATCAACAAAATGAAGACAACCTATGGAATGTGAGAAAATATTTGCAAATAATATGACCAACAAGGGGTTAGTATTCAAAATAAACAGCTCATAGTACTCAATATAAAAGAAATACCAGTAAAAATATAGAAGACCTGAATAGACATTTTTCCAAAGGAGACATACAGATGGCTAACAGGCACATGACAAGATGCTCAACATTGCTAATTATTAGAGAAATGAAAATCAAAACAAGAATAAGATATCACTTCACACCTGTCAGAATGGCCATCATCAAAAAGTCTATAAATAACAGATGTCAGTGAGGATGTGGAGAAAAGGAAATCCTTGTACAGTGTTGGTGGGAATGTAAATTGGTGTAGCCTGTATGGAAAACATTATTGTTCCTCAAAAAACTAAAAATAGGGCTTCCCTGGTGGCGCAGTGATTAAGAATCTGCCTGCCAATGCAGGGGACACAGGTTCGAGCCCTGGTCTGGGAAGATCCCACATGTGGCGGAGCAACTAAGCCCGTGTACCACAACTACTGAGCCTGCACTCTAGAGCCCACAAGCCACAACTACTGAGCCCAAGTGCCACAATTACTGAAGCCCTTGTGCCTAGAGCCAGTGCTCCACAACAAGAGAAGCCACCGCAGTGAGAAGCCCGTGAAACGCAATGAAGAGTAGCCCCTGCTCGCTGCAACATGCAGCAACGAAGACCCAATGCAGCCAAAATTAAATAAAACTAAAAAAAAAAACAAAACTAAAAATAGAGCTGCCTACGATCTAGCAATTCCACTCCTGGGTATATATTCGGAAAAACAAAAACACTAATTCGGAAAGACACATGCACCCCAACGTTCATAGCACTGTTTACAATAGCCAAGACATGGAAGCAACCCAAATGCCCATCAACAGATGATTGGAGATTATATATATATATATATATACACACACACACACACACACACACACACACACACACACACATTATGGAATATTACAATGAAATTCTGCCATTTGCAGCAATGTGGATGGACTTAGAGAATATTATGATTATTGAAAGAAATCAGACAGAGAAAGACAAATGCTGTCTAATATCACTTATATGTGGAATCTAAAAAATAATACAAATGAATGTATATGCAAAACAGAAACAGACTCATAGATATAGAAGACAAACTACTTGTGGTTGCCAAAGGGGAGAGGGCAGGGGAAGGGACAAATTAAGGGTATGGGATTAAGAGATACAAACTCTGTGTATAAAATAGATAAGCAACAGAGTACATTGTACAACACAGGAAACTATAGCCATTATCTTCTAATAACCTATAATGGCGTATAATCTGCAAAAATACTGAATCTCTATTCTGTACACCTGAAACTAATATAATATGGTAAATCAACTATCCTTCAATCAAAAAATATTTTTTTGGAAATAAAAGAGGCACCAATTTCTTAAACATAGTAATATTAGATTCCTTTACAGATAGTACAAGTGAAAACCTCATGATTTTTCCATGTCTTTGTTATTTTAAGTGAAATTTTTGTTGTATTTACACCACTGCAGAACAAATAGAAAACCATTAGTGCTTTTCCAATTTACATGGCTAGGTTTACAGACTTTGGACAGTTTGATAATATTTGAATGTAACAAACTTTTGCTTTAGAACATTGAGGAGACACAGCAGTAATGGGGCACTCTACATTTAGAAACCCAGTTATTTATGAGAAACAAAGAAGCAAGGAACAGGGAATTCCCTGGTGGTTCAGTGGTTAGGACTCCACACTTCCACTGCACGGGGCACGGGTTTGATCCCTGGTTGGGGAACTAAGATCCCCCACAAGCTGCATGGTGCTGTCAAAAAGCAAAAACAAAAACAGCAAACAAACAAAGACCACACATAGATGACAAATAAATCTATCATGTTTAAAAAAACAGAAGAAGAAGCAAGGAGCAAATAAGCATACTATGTTTGTACCATTCATCACACTGCCCCTTTGCTTGCTGGTAGAGTACCCTAATGCTTGGACTGAATTGTACTGGCACTGGGCAAGTATGTAGTCAGTATCTGTACTATTTAAGGCCAAGAAGAAACACATATACCTCAAATCTTAGCTGAAAATAGGTGATTGTAATGGGAAAATGTCTGGAAACCCCAGACTTTTACACTAGTCTCCCTCTCTTTCAAAAACTAATATTATAACACCTGCCACTTCACAATATAATATGTAAACAAACATAAGTGCCTATATGCAGGATACTTAATTACTCTTTTCTTAAATTTTTAAATTGTGGTTTAACATGCATGCTATCAAGTGCACAAATCTTAAGTGTACAGCTAAGCAAATTGTTACAAATGTATATATCCCTGTAACCACAACCCAGGCAGAAAATATGGAACATTTTCAGCCACCCAGAGGGCTCCCTGTGACCCCTCCCAGTCAATAAACCTCTACCCAAAGTAATCATTATTCAACTTCTATTGCCATAGATTAGTTTTGCCTGTTTTTGAATTTCATTGAAATGAAGTCATACAGTATGTACTCTTCCATGTTTTAGTGTCTTTCACTTAACATATCTGTGAACTTATCCATGTTGTATGTTGTTCTTTTTATATTAGCTGGTGGTTACTGTTTCTATGGCAGAATCTTCCTAATATGGGAAGCTATCTCAGCATACACCCAAAGATGAATTTGCTAGATTTACTCTTTCAAAATCAAAAGGCACTGACTGTGCATAGGCAACAAATTGTAACAATTCAGGAGGCCAATAATTTTAAGAATAACAATTTGGACATTAATACTGTGTTACTCTGTTAATATTGCAGTGTCTTTTCAAAGTTTATTCCAACTCTGAAATTCTAGGCTTCGTTATCCAGAGGCTAGACCATCCATGTAAACTGAATTCAAACAAATCTTTTCTTCAGCCTCTGTTATCTTATAGAAACTATGCCAGTCACTTGTGTCATATTTTAGATTCCACATATAAGTGATAGCATATGGCATTTGTCTTTCTCTTTCTGACTTACTTCACTTAGTATGATAATCTCTAGGTCCATCCATGGTGCTGCAAATGGCATTATTTCATTCTTTTTTATGGCTGAGTAGTATTCCATTGTATATATGTACCACATCTTCTTTATTCATTCATCTATCATGGACATTTAGGTTGTTTCCATGTCTTGGCTATTGTAAATAGTGCTGCAATGAACATTGGGGTGCATGTATCTTTTCGAATTATAGTTTTCTCCAGATTACCAAACATGATTTTTAAAGGAAACAAAATTTGAAACACAATCACTTTGTTGGTTTCAGGAACCACTCCCCATTCTTGCCTTTTCAGGCTGAGGGGGGTAATGGTCACCATTGTCACCAGTCCTGACATTCTGTGATTTCCTTATACATACATCTTCGTGGGAAGTTCCATGTGACCAGTTAATAAAGGAAGAAAACCAAAGACCTGGTTTACAGTTAGATGGCATGCACTATGGCCAACTCCAGACAGAACAGGATGACTGCTACACTATGGTCTTACTCCAGAGTACCCCTGAAGATATAGGTGAAAGAAAATCTTCCCAGTGGGTGGAATGTTGCATGGTATTTCTAGCTACCCACTTTGTGTGAAAAGAGAAATAGTCTAAAGATCAACACAAATTCATGGGGAGTGTCTAGCTAGTTGTATAGATGCTCAGAGAATGACCCTGTTACTTCTTGGTACCCAACAAGACAATGGCAGATATTGCCCTATTCTCTGGAGGACTGTGTTGGTTTCATTGACAGACTGTGATGGATTGATTACACCAGATCCTTTCTATCAAAGAGGGGACAGTGTTTGTTCTCATTGAAGTTTGACATTATGGCTCAGATATGCATTCCTTGCTCACAGCATTTCTTCTAGAATATAAATATTTACAGAATCTTCATGTACAGTAATTATTTACCAAACAACAATGCCTCTGACCAAAGATCACATTTATTGGGAAAGAAAGTATGTCAATAGATGTATGTTCATACAAGTCATGGTCTTCTGGTTGATGTCTAATCATCAACCAGAGCAGCTAGCTAAATAAAATTAGAATAGACTACTGAAGATTCAGCCATGGTGCCAGCAAAATAGTCCTTGTCACATAGTTCTTTTGATTTTTTTCTAGTGTCTTGCAAATATGAATAATTTATGTAGCAAAAACTTGTGCACCCATAATTTTATGTTTTTGCCACTGTGTCTATGGATAGATTCCTAGGACAGGGATTGCTAGATCAATGAGTAAATGTGTATGTGATTTTCTAGATATTGCCATATTTCCCTCCATAGGGGTACATAGGGGTGTACCATCTTGCATTCCCTTCATCAAAGTGTGACCGTGCCTGCTTCCACACAGCCTCCCCAGTGGGGCAGATTTTTTCCGGTCTGATATGTAAAAAATAATATCTCAGTTTAGTTTTAATTTGCATTTCTGTTATTTTGTGTGTGAGAGAGGTTGAACAACTTTTAACATGTTTAAGGGCCATTTTAGTTTCTTTTAATCTGAATGTTCAATTTTTTTTAACTTTTTATTTTATATTGTAGTATAGTTGATTAACAATGTTGTGTTAGTTTCAAGTGTACAGCAAAGTGATTCAGTTATATATATACGTGTATCTATTCTTTTTCTAATTCTTTTTCCATTGAGGTTGTTACATAATACTGAGCAGAGTTTCCTGTGCTATACTGTAGGTCCTTGTTGATTATTCATTTTAAATATAGCAGTGTGTCCATGTCAATCCCAAACTCCCTAACTATCCCTCCCCCCACCTTTCCCCTGGTAACCGTAAGTTCATTCTCTAAGTCTGTGAGTCTGTTTTTGTTTTGTAAATAAGTTCATTTGTATCATTTTTTTAGAAGAATATTCAATGTTTTAAGTAATTTATTGTGTTGCTGCTCTTCTTCATCTTTTTTAGAAGCTGTTCATTAGTTAGGAACATCAACCCTAATTAATGTCCTAACTTTATGACACACACAGAGTTTTATTATTATTGTCTCTGGAGTTTGGACATAGGAAAATTTTCTTGTATATTTGGAGAGACTCAAACACTATACTGCCATCATAGTCTTGCTCTTTCTGGAAGTCTCCCATAAAATCTTGAGCAAAGTGGCTAAAAAAGCCCTTCTCATTTCCAGAGCCCTGGATTACATAATGAGTTACCACTTGTTGAGTGTATCACTCAAAACAAATTTACCTTTATCCCTAAATTTAGGCACCCAATTTAAGGACAGGACTACTCTCCACAAATATCCTGTCAAACTATAATTTTCAAAACGTTGAAAATATGACTCATATAAATGTAATATAAACAAATGTCAAAGGTTTATTTCACCTATTAAGAAGAGAACAAATAAAATGATAAAACTGGTTCCAAGAGAATTTTAAAAACAAAAGTTTAAGTAATCCATCAGGAAAGACATTTTAAAAATTTAGAGAAAAAAATGCTGGGTTAGATACAAAACTGGTTAATGTCCCACGGAGCAAGACAGCTATAACTTTTGGGACTATCTTTTCTAACAGAAATCTACAAGTTAACATATAAATTCAATACCTAGATTTTTATCAAGTAGTAAAGAGTTCTAGAGAATTAAATAATTCTTGGAGGAACTTTTTAAGCAATACCCCTGTATGATTTACAAGTTTTAGGTAACTTTTCTTAACAATACCTGGTGAAATTGTCAGACTGCATTATCAGAATGCAGCTGCATAAACATCGCTCTTACAATCATGTAGAATTACTTTTTGCCCTTGCTATACCTGGGAATAAACCTGGAAGAAATTTTTGCATATGGGTAACATCATACATAATGGGTTACATCATATATAATGCAAAAATGTTTTCTGAATCTTGCAATCCTTGTTCACATTTATATTGTCTACTAAAAAAAAATTCCTGATTTGTTTTTTACCAAATACATTTCCTATATTTTACATCTCTCTCCTTATAAGTCCTCTTACACACTTCCTTCTAGTTCACGTAGTAGCGAGAAGGGCTGGACCTTGGGAAGGCCTGAATGGTGGATACAAACACAACCAGGACATTCTCCCGTCACTTGTCACTGCTTTTCTTTTCTTGTCAGTTACATTCTCTCAGATCATCTTCCTCTTCGTGGCAGGGATTCTGACTGACCCCACCTACTTTATGTGCTTACCTCTGGACCAACTGACACTGGCCAGGAAGAGTGAAAGATACTGTGATTAGCAGCCTCTATAATAGCCATGTGACTAGACTAAGTAAAGGAGCAATTTTCAAAAAGATGGAGGGAAGATTGCCTCCCAAAGATGGCAACAGTGCTAGGCAGACAGTAGATGCCCACCAAACCTGATCAGTCACATAATATTGACAAGAGGTTTTTTAATATAATTATTTATTTATTTTTACTTATTTATTTTGGCTGCGCTGGGTCTTAGTTGCGGCACACGGGATCTTCGTTGCAGCCTGCAGGCAGGATCTAGTTCCCTGATCCTACATTGGGAGTGTGGAGCCTCACCCACTGGACCACCAGGGAAGTCCCAGACAAGTGTTTTTATTATTGTTTCTTAGGCTTTGATGTAGAGGCGATCCTTACAGGCTTAGCAGTAAATACAGAAAAATACAAATATCAAGACAAGATAGTAAATATAATTTGTCTATTTATCAAAGAAATTGTTGCACATGATTAAGATTATAAACTCAATATGATAACCAATTTTATTTAATATGCTTATAAATTAATTATACATTAAGACTAAAATTAAAACCTTTACATTTATCATCTATTTGTATATTTATATATCTTTGAATGTCTTAATACTTACATATAAATACTTAAATATTAATAAATCCATTATTACAAACTATTATATGAATATTGACCCAAAGGTGAAAATTACAATTTAGGTTGTCTTTCTGTAAAATGACTCGATTATTTTGTACCATAGTACAAAATACATTTTTTTTCAATAAAAAATGTCTTTTCTATTGTCTCAGTATTCTGTTAGCCCTCATTAATTCTGGCATGTTCTTAATCATTTTAACAAAAAGTTCCTTATTGCTTCAAAGAGTTAAAAGTTTCTACTAATTATTGTTTCTGGCTGTGATTTGCTTTAAGAATAATGCCTGGACAAAATAAAACATTCCCTATAACTTGTGCCTGCCTCTACAAAATTGTGTCTTATGTTTATAACTTTTATCCTCTAGATGTTCTTGATTTTGCCTTTCCCAAATTCAGAAAAATAAAACTATATGGACGATAGAGTTGATTTACAGATGGAATGGAAAAACTCTATCTCTGGATCTCCTGGATGACATTTTTGACTCTTGGCCAAAAAGGGGTCAGTTTTACGGTCTGTGAGTTAAAGAATGAAACTCCCTTAGAAATCAGTTCTACCCCCAAGATCAGTTTCTTTACTGATGGTGTGCAACTGGCCCAACCAGTTAAGTTAGCTGGCAGAGTCATAAACATCTATTCTGGGAGCTTCGGTTTTGAGTTCCAGCCGAGGCTAAGATACCCCTCATAGATCGTGGTGGTTCAGCCAGGACACTGGACGTGCTGTGTGTGTGAACGTGTCCCCTGAGAAGCTTGAGCCTGGTAGGCCACTTCTCCAACCTGTCATTCTTGCCTGCACTTCTTGCTGTGCTCTCTCCTTCACCTCTAAATCAAAGCATTACCTGACTTGACTCTGTGGGGTCTCATGAGTCCTTTCAAATGTCCCAACTTGTGAAATTTTTTCAATTAAGATGTCTTTTGATGACTAACCTATCATTGAATTTCCTGGAAAGACCACTAGGTACCACAAAATTTTATTTTAAAAATAGGTAAAAATAATCAGGTTTACTTGGCATTCTCCAAATTTTCGTTAATTTAGAAAAACTGTACAAACTCTTTTGTTTATGAAACTTGAAAGGGGGGGGGGACCTGATAAATCAAAATGAAAATTTACCTTCCCAGGTTAATTATGTCTAAATAAAATGTATTAATATAAGTACATATCAATAATTGTATACTTTTCAGGTTAAAAGAAACATATCTGTTATTAAATAAAGGACTGGTAAAGTAAGTCTGTTTTAAAAGATTTTTTTTCCTGGGTTTTAGACTTAAATGCCTTGTCAGTTGGAAATAATTATAATACATTTATGGGATAAATTAAAGGCCCCGGAGACAAGTTATTGTCATCTTTGCTTCTTCTTCACATATCACACTACCCATAGCTGTAGCGCCTTGAACCCACCAATTCTCCTTCCACACATGAGCAAGAAAAATCCCTTGACTGTTATTTGTTTTGTTTTGTTTTGTTGGCCATGCCACACGGCTTGTGGGGTCTTAGTTCCCCAACCACGGATTGAACCCAGGCCCTCGGCAGTAAGAGCACAGAGTCCTAACCTCTAGACTAACCACCAGGGAATTCCCAAGAAAAATCCCTTGATTGTTTAACATGTGTTAGGAAATTGCCTGTGCCTTATCTGGACCTTTGGGCTAATCTCAGCTGATCTGAATTGGCCAAATGTTTATCTCCAGAACTGCCTGGAGCATGATAGTGACCCTTGGAAACTCTGTGAGATATATGAAGTAAAGGCTCTGTAACCATAGATCTGTGAGTTATTTTGAGACAGAGGTACCAGTCTGTCAACAACGTTCAGTAGTAATAATTGGATTTAACTTGCACCTGACGGGCAGAGTTGCCAGTTCAGACTGGTCATGTGGCTGGAATATGCCTGGGCCACCAACCAGCTTACCTGGAACAGGCTTTGTGTTTCTTGGCACCAAGGTGCTTCACACACATGGCAGTGGAGGTTCAAAACCTGAAGACAAAGTATATCCTGGGCAACCCAGTGGTGGAAGGGTAAGGAAACCTGCACCTGAGATCTCCAGGCCCCTCCCAGTGCATATTCTTCTCCTGCTATTATTGCTATAATATATAATATATATATAGCTATAATATTGCTCTATTATATTTGTTGCCTGTAACATGAACATAAATTGAGCCCTGTGAATCCTTTTAGTAATCAAACATCAAACTAATAATGCACCTTTTGGTAACCCTAATTTAATTTTGTTCATTTATAATTCATACTTAAACACAAAAACTAGAGGTTGTCAAGCAAGTTATGCACCCAGATTCAAATTCACTCTTGGCATATGGGCCTTTTCCAAAAGAAAATTCACTTCAGGTAACAATTACATGGGCTAGCCTGCCAGTTAGCATGAAATAAAAGAGCAAATATTGATCCAGTCACTATTTTCTACTATGCTTTGATCATTCTTTGCTTATTTTTAAGGTAGATTAAGACTTTTTCTGCCAGACTATTGTTAAAGAACTTTGAAGAATTTTGCCTTTTACTCAAAAACTTCATTATCCTTATCCTTAATCTTTACAAAAATGTAGAGAAAGCCAAGGAATTCTAAAACTGAAAATTGTCAGAGTTCTCAGAGACTGGAATTTCCACATCTCAAGGTACTCCCATTAGTCTTAATGACATGGGCTATAACTCCCTTTATGAGTTAATAACAGCCCACTCGGTGCATTTAGAAGTTTCACTCTAATCCTAGTCTTTGCCTTCCTGCAAGCTGATATTAGTAATCTTATCATTAAACAGGTATGAGTGGCTTTTCCAAATTAATCACAGAAGCAATCTCTGAATGACCTGAAATCTGAAGATTGAGTCTTCTGGAAAAGAAAATAAAGGGAGATTTGCCTTGGCTCCAACAAATCGGACCTTATCAGGTACTGCTAATAATTAACACAGTAATAAAAGGCTAGGGTAGTGATCCTTGGATTCATGTTTTCAATTAAAAGCAATACATCATTTTCTCTAAATCATCGGACTTCCATTTCATTGGTAGACCTCAAGCTGAGAGGTCTTTGAAATCTCCCAGAAGTAGACAGTCCCCCAAAATAACAGTTGACTCAAAACCCTCAGCTGAAACTAATTACACAAAGTAGACAGTTTCTGCTCAAATCTCTGGAAAAGTATTCATTTTCAGAGAACTCAACACCCTTTTCCTTTGGGTTTGTTTTCTACGTTGAAGCTCCCTGGTAAATGACTAAAGGTTTCTCAGTACGCTTTTCTACAATTTCATTTTCTTCCTTCTAAACCCCTATGGTCTTTTTGTGCCATTTAAAGAGAGACAAGACATTCTCATGCATTTTCCTCAGACCATAGTCACTGCTGTAAGTCTAATTGGTGGATCAATACCCACTTGACCCTGCGGAAAAAAATTAATAGGTGTTTTTAAAAACATTTTCAAAATAGACTTCCTTATGCAGATTTCTTCTGGTCCTAAAAGTTCTCTCATATTATGAATCCCAACCTTCAACCTTGTAAAAATTGGACTATACATCTACATCAACAGAATGCTTCTTGTAAGATCATTAAACCCTGCCAACCAAACCTAGTTTACTGAGAAGCAGGAACCACCCTCACTGCAATAGTCAGTTTGCTCTCTTCAGAGTCACTGTATCCTGCTTTGCAGGAATTGTTTAACTTCACTCAACATATGTCTGCCTGTAGGGCCCAGTGGTTGGTTCATTCCTGTTAAAATAAGCAATATTTATACTCTCCATAGAATCTGTGCCCCCCAACAGTACAGTTCCTCAGTGGATACTACCACTAGAGACCCATCACACCTGTTTATATTCATTGGCCAAGGTATTCAGACAGTCACATAGCCCTTGATTTCTTCTTGACTAACCAAGAGGGAGTTTTTGCCAGAACGAACATACCATGATGCAAATACATAAATGCTGCAATAGACCCAACTAGATTTTAAAGCACATTTTGAGACCTGGGTTTAGTCATCTAGGCCCCTTGATGAATAGTCTTTTACAAACTAATAAAAAAAATTTTCTGTTAATTGCCTGAATTGCAGTTGGTCAATGCATTCTGTTCATTCTACAATAGAAGGATCAGAAGGGACTAACTCTTGTCCAACTTAGAAGTGACATTCCCCAGACAATCTAACCAGAAGAATCCTGACAATGGGAAAGATCTGAACATCAAAGATTAATATCCCATGGCCTGACTTTTTCTGTCCTTGGCCAAAAGTGGCGACTGAAAAAAAAAAGCAGCCCTATGCCTATCAGTTGGCGGCCAGCCTAGTTTCTACCTCTAGGCAATAGTATTCTCCCACTAAACCTAAATAATTTCACAGATTGTCAGAATCAAATGAGGACTCTTCATGACCAGAGTGGAATAAGAAAAAACTAAGTCCATTCCATAATTATGCCTGAATGGAGACACTAGGCAACCACAAAAATTACCAAATATCCCATCTTCAGCTAATGAGTGACTGCTACTTTTTCTCCAGTGGCAACTCTAGCCATGTTCTGTTCCTTCTGCTTCCTAGATAAAAATTGTTAAAGTATCCAGTCACTCTATATTGCCCCTGCTTTATGAAAGTGCACACACACACACACACACACACACACACACACACACAAATACCTGCATCCTCAAGCCTTCCCCCCAGATCACCTAACACACGCCCAATTTCTACAATGAGCCTTTTCTTACTAAGACATCCCATGCTTCCCTGCAGACTGCAAGTCTTGCCGCAGGAAGCTTATAAAACTAACTTCATTTGTTTATAGATATGTTGCTAGTGGTCCTTGACTAATAGCACTACTAAATGATTGACTAAATGGGACCATGTAAAGCACCTGACATAGGATATACTCAAGAAATTTTTATTACCATTTTTGTTGTTACAGTGATTATTAATATTAGCTATCCAGTAAACAGATCAACTTCTATCTCAGATATGATCAAATGTAAGGATTTTTCTACTAACAGACTATAGAGAGAATAGTTTCTAGTTGGCATTATAAGCACATTATATAAATGGAGGTCTCTATTTTCATCTAATTAAGACTTGTTTGAGATAGTCATTTGCACAATATCTTTAAAATACTTTTTTGTGGCTAATTGATTTGTCAACTGATTGATTTGATTGAGTTAGCCATTTGCACACTCTCTTTAAAATACTTTCTGTGGCTGATTTGTCAACAGTACAGTTCCATTGTGGTTACTAGAGGGCATTAGATAAAAGCATGAGCTCTGGAGTGAGACAGACTGACAATTTTTCCTGTTACTGAGCAGTTTTTGACAAGCAAATTCTCTTGACCTCAAGACCCTTTCTATAATAATATTACCAACTATATTAGTTTCTGTGGGCTGCCATAACAGATTACCACAAACTGGGTAGCTTAAAACAAAAGAAATTTATTCTTTCACAGTTCTAGAGTCTAAAAGTCCAAAATCAAGGTATCTGCAGGCCTACACTCCCTCTGAAGGCTCTAGATAGAAATCCTTTTCTTTTTCTTCCTAGCTTCTGGTTTTTGCCAATGATTTCTGGTATTCTTTGACTTGTAGATGCATACTCCAATCTCTGCCTCTATCAACACAGGACATTCTTCCTCAAGTGTCTGTATCTGTTTTCTTATAACACCAATCACTGGATTAGGGTTCAGCCTAATCCATTATGACCTTATTTTTTTTACCATTTTTTAAATTGAAGTATAGTTAAGTTACAATGTTGTTAGCTTCAGGTGTACAGCAAAGTGACTCATATATATATATATATATATATGTTCTATTATAGATTATTACAAGACATTGAATATAGTTCCCAGTGCTATACAGCAAGTCCTTGTTGGTTATCTATTTTATACATAGTAGTGTATATATATTAATCCCAAACTCCTAATTTATCTACCCCGCTGCCCCTCTGGTAACCATAAGTTTGTTTTCTATGCCTGTGAGTCTATTTATGTTTTGTAAATAAGTTCATTTATATCATTTTTATATCACTATGACTTAACTAATTATATCTGCAAAGATTCTGTTTCCAAATAAGGTCACATACTTAGGATTTGGGTGAACATGAGCTTTTGGGGGATTCTATACAACTCAGGACACCCATCACATAAAATTGTGAAAATTAAATGAGAAAATCTATGTAAAGGGCATAGTAAATACTCGAAAATAATCACATTATTGTAATCAATAAAATTATTTGTGAATTTATATCAGCAAAGAAATAATTCATAAGCAATTCTTTTACTGAATGAAAATGAGTTATTTTAAATTAGGTCAATTTATTTTGAGAGTATCAATATATAAAGAGCAACTCCAGCCATTTCTCAAAAGAAAAACCATCCAATATGTAAATTCACATCAATTTAGTCAGCATGTGTGATAAATTAAAAATTAATTTTAGGAATAAGTGAGGGTTCTAGCTCCAGTAAGATGAAGTAAGCATATTCTACCCTGACTCTCCCACTGAATACAGCTATAAAACATGAAATAGTATGTGAGGAAGTTATTTCAGGACTCTGAAAAGTAAATAGTAGCAGGTGGATTAGGAAAGAAGAACAAAACTCAAGTGTCACTGGGCTCTCTCAGTATCACCCTGGCAACCAGATAGTGGGCACCAGAGTGCAGACAGAACTTCAGGAGAAGACCTCTAGTTCTGGCTTGAGAGAGAAACTCATAATAATTACAGAATCTGAAAATCCCCTACTTTCCCCTACTTTTTTGCCTCTTTTTCTTTCCCCTCTATTAACTTGTGGCATAGTTCCCAAGAAATTCCATGGTAGGTGTTGTAGCATTCTCAGGTAATACAGGCCAGCAGAATCCAAAACTATGCAGAAGGGAAAGCTTCCTCTTTTTTCAGTGGAGCTGCAGTTCCAAGAGAGTGGATCGAACCTCTCTTGCCTTTATACTGTCTCTATAGTCTCTTGTCACATGGCCCTAGATTCAGGTGCAGTTGTGGAAGCACACAATAGAGCAGCGGGGTAATAAAACCTTTCTAGATAGAAGACCAAAAGAGAACATTAAGGAACTAGAAAGTAACCAAGAGATTGTAGTGAGGGAAGAATTTGGGAAAGTGACACCATAAAGTTGTTTGTGAACTACCCTGGGCTCACCCCTAAACTGTGTATGCTTGGGTCAGATACTATTCGTTATATCAAATATTTTGAGAAATGAACTATATAGATACACCACTGCCTAAGTCCCAGATTTGCCATCAGCTACTATACATGCAAGATAAATCCAAAGATCACTGCAAAATCTGAGAAATGAACCATAGTTCACAGAGGCAGGGGAACCTTGTGGCCTAAACCTAACCAGGTTGACTGCCTTCTAAAACAAAAAATATCAACATTTTACAGGATATAAATAGGACCCAATGTCTTAAGACCTAATATTCAAAAACTCTTCAATATAATCTGAATTTACATTGCAAGTGAATAACAAGGAAAATATAAATTTATGTAGGATAAAACCAAAAGATGTCAATGCCAAGATGTCATAGAGATTGTAATTATTTGGCAAAGATGTTAAAGCAGCTATTACAAAAGTGCCTTACCAACAATCAAGAACACTCTTGAAGCCAGTGAAAAAATAGAAAGTCTCAACAAAGAAATTTTTTTTAATAAAGAATGATCAAATAGTAATTTTAGAAATGAAAAACATAACTTAAATAAAAAACTCATTAAAGTGGAGCAAGAAGAACTTTCATTCATCGTTGGTGGGAATGCCACTTTGGTGTAGCCACTTTGGAAGACAGTTTGGCAGTTTCTTACAAAACTAAACAAATATTCTAACAAAACTAAACAATTGTTCTTATAGCATGATCCAGCAATTGTGCTCCTTGGAGTTAAACCAAAGGAGTTGAAATTTTATGTCCATGCGATAACCTGCACACAAATGTATGTAGCAGCTTTATTCATAATTGCCAAAACTTGGGCTCAACCAAGATGTCCTTAAGTAGGTGAATGGAAAAAGAAACTGTGGGGACTTCCCTGGTGGCGCAGTGGTTAAGAATCTGCCTGCCAATGCAGGGGACACGGGTTCGAGCTCTGGTCCGGGAAGATCCCACATGCCACGGAGCAACTAAGACTATAGGCCACAACTACTGAGCCTGTGCTCTAGAGCCCACGAACCACAACTACTGAGCCTGCGTGCCACAACTACTGAAGCCGGCGCGCCTAGAGCCCGTGCTCCGCAGCAAGAGAAGCCACTACAATGAGAAGCCCACGCACCGCAACCAAGAGTAGCCCCCGCTCGCCACAACTAGAGAAAGCCCGTGCACAGCAACGAAGACCCAACGCAGCCAAAAATAAATAAAAATAAATAAATAAATAAATTTATTTTAAAAAAAAAAGAAGAAGCTGTGGTCCATCCAAACAATGGAATATAATTCACTGCTAAAAAGAAATGAGCTATCAAGCCATGAAAAGACATGAAGGGTGGGGGAGACATGGAGCAACCTTATATGCATATTACTAAGTGAAAGAAGCCAATGTGAAAATCTATGATTCCAACTATATGACACTCTGGAAAAGACAAAACTTCAGACACAGTAAAAAGATCAGTGGAAGCCAGGGATTAGGAAGGAAGGAGGGGTGAGTAAGCAGACCACAGTGGATTTTTAGGGCAGTGAAACTATTCTGTATGATATTGTAATGGTGGACACATGATATTATACATTTTTCAAAGCCCATAGAATGTACAACACCAAGAGTCAACTCTGATGTAAACCATGGACTTTGACGTAAAGCATGGACTTTGGTGGATAGTGATGTGTCAGTATAGGTTCATCAGTTGTAACAAGTATACCACTCTGGTGGGGATGGTGATAGTGGGAGAAGCACGTGGAGGAGCAAAAAGTATACACGAACTCTTGTAGTTTCTGCTCGATTTTGCTGTGAACCTAAAACTTCTCTAAAAAATAAAGTCTATTTAAGAAAAAAAGGAACTCAGTGGATGAGTTCAGTATCGGAATGGAGAAAGAAAAGAGAAGAAGACAGAGGAAAGATTAAGTGAACTTGAATATAAGTCAAGAGAAATAATCCAATCTCAAAACAGAGAAATTTTAAAAGATTTTTAAAAAATGAATAGAGGAAAATAGGAGAGTAGGGAACTCCAGGGCTCTGTCCCTTTACAAAAAAACTGATGAGCTGGAAAAAGCTGTCAGCATCATTTTTTTTGCAGAACTCTGGAGTCTAGTCAAAAATTTACAACCAGGGGAAAGCTTGATGAAGAAAGAAGCTATTGCTTTGCAGTAAGAGACAGCTGTGGTGATTTAAATCGCCTACGTCCCACGTGCTATAACCCTATTTGATGCCAGCCACCAGGACTGCACCCACATTCCTTGTGCAGGAGGCTAGTGACAGAGGGAGCAATGCAGAATTTCTCGAAGAATTCTCTAAGAATTGTGGTTGTAAGTTCCAGCCCATATGGTGGCTCTCTGAAGTGCTTGCCTTTACTTTGCCTGACACAAGCATTTCTAGGGCTAAGGTGACAGCCTAGGAGGTTTTTCCTATATGCATTTAAAGGCAGAAATATTGGCTGTGGCAGCCTCGGGCTAAGGATAACAGTTGGGACAAGCAACAGACAGACTGGAAACCCTGGGAAACAACAGGTAGGGAAAAGAGATATGTGGGGGTAAAGGGGCCTTTAAAGGCTCCCATGCATACCAGGGAATCAGGTATACATAGTGTCAGGGGTGGGTACATGCTCAAAAAAGGCCTGAGAAGACTCCAAGCTTTTACCTCTCACTGGCCTTCAGGCTCTGTGCAAGCTGTGAGTGAAGGCTAAGGCAGAATTGTAAGCAGCCTGGCTAAGCACTGAAGGAGTGCTCCAACATAGAACCAATCTGCAAAGACTGGGAGAGTATTTTTTTCTTTCCTTTCCTTTTCTTTTTCCATTGAAAGAAACTCTGTCAAAACACTAGGTGACCCCTAAGTTAATGGAACACAGACTTCACATAACAAACAATACAGACTTAACCAAAATAGTTTGGAGAAGTCACAAAACAAGCAAACAGCAACAGCCTACAACAAACAGCAAAAACAAACCCTGAAGAGGGGGGAAATCTGATTTCCAGAGTTGTCACATTTTAATATTAAAAATCTCCACGTTTAAACAAAAAAAAAAATTACAGTGCATACAAATAAACTGGGAAGTATGGCTCATTCACAGGGGGAAGAAAAGAAATTAATAGACACTGTCCATGAGGACACCTAGGCATTTAGACTTACTAGACAGAAACATTAAATCAACTCTCTTAAATATGCTCAAAGAGCTAAAGGAAATCATGGAGAAAGAACAAAGGAACCAGGAGAATATGTCTCACCAAATACAGAATATTAGTAGAAATTATAGAATTGAAACAAATAGAAATTCTGGAGATGAAAAATACAGATAGATCAATTGACATCCAGTTTAAGCAGTGAAAAGAGAAAAGAAGGAAAGAAATGATCCAAACCTAACAGACCTATGAGACACCATCAAGTATACCGACATATACATACCAGGAGTCCCAGAAGGAGAAGAGAGAAAGAAACAAAAAGACTACTTGAAGAAATAATGGCCAAAAATGTCCCAGATTAGATGAAAATCATAAATCTAAATATCCAAGAATCTCAATGAACTCCAAGAAGCATAAACCAAGAGAGATTCACAGGAAGACACATTATAGTCAACTTGTCAAATCCCAAAGACAAAGGGAGAACCTAGAAAGCAGCAAGAGAGAAGTGATTCATCACATACAAGGATACTGTGTGTAATTAATAGCCCATTTGTCTTTGGAAACTGGAAGCCAGAAGACAGTGGGGTGACATATTTAAAGGGCTGAAAGAAAAGAACTGTCCACCAATAACTGCATATCCGGCAAAACTATCCTTTAAAAAAAGAAGAAATTAGCACATTCCCAGATGAACAAAAACAGAGAGAGCTCATTACTAGTAGACCTGTACTACAAGAAATGCTAAAGGGAGTCCTCCAGGCTGAAATAAAAGGATAATTGAAGCCATATGAAGAGATAAAGAATACAACAGTAAATGTAGTTACATAGATAAATACAAAAACCAGTAGTATTGTATGTCTGGTTTATAACTCTTTTTTTTCTACATGATTAAAAGATAAATAAAGCAATAATTATATATTTATGTTAATTGACCCACAATGTATAAAGATGTAATTGGTAAAAATAACAACATAAAGGGGGGAGATGGAGTTTTAAAGGATCAGAGTTTTTATGTATTGGGTTGGCCAAAAAGTTCATTTGGGGTTTTCCGTAAGATGTTATGGAAAAGCCCGAATGATCTTTTTGGCCAACCCAATACTACTGAAGGTAGCTTGGTACTAATTCAAACTTGATTCTTACAAAGTTAAAATGCTAATTGTAACCCCAGGGTAACCCTAGTATTATGGACTGTATTGTGTCTCCCCAAAATTCATATGTTGAAGCCCTAACTCCCATTGTGGATGGTATTTGAAGATGGGGCCTTTGGGAGGTAATTAGATGAGGTCATGAGTGTGAGGTCTTCATGATGAGATTTATACCCTTATAAGAAGAGATCAGAGTGTGCTTGTTCTCTCTCTCGCTCTCTCTCTTTTCCCCACCATGTGAAGACATAAATAGAAGTAGGCCATCTGAAAGCCAGGAAGAGAGCTCTCATCAGGAACTCATTGCCAGTATCTTGACCTTGACCTTGGACTTTTCAGTCTTCATAACTGTGAAAAATAAATGGCTGTTGCTGAAGCCACACAGTCTATGATATTTTGTTATAGCAGCCAAGCTGACTAAAACATACAGGAAATAACCTTTTTTTAAGTATACAGAAAAGGAAACAAGATGGGAGTCAGAACAGTAAACTAGAAAAGAAAAATCACTCACAGAACAAGGCAGTAGTGGAGGGATAAAAAGAAAATTGAGGAATAAAAAGAAAATAAGACATAGAGAAAACAAACAGCAAAATTGCAGAAGTAAATCCTTTCTTATACATAATTACTTAACTGTAAATGGATTGAACCCTCCAATTAAAAAGAAGAGATTGGAAGAATAGATTTTTTAAAATGATCCAAATATATGTTGTCTAAAAGAGACTCACTTTAAATCCAAGTACATAAATAGATTGAAAGTAAAAGGATGAAAAATAAATTCCATGCAATAAAAAAATGCCAAAAGAGACCTGGGGTGGATATACTAATATCAGACAACATGGACTTGAAGTCAATAATCGTTATGAGACAAAGAAGGACATTACATGTTGACAAAAGGGTCAATATATCAAGATATACCAATTATAAACATATATGCCTCTAACAAAAGAACCACAAAATATATGAAGCAAAAAACTGACATAGTTGAAAGGAGAAATAGACAGTTTTACAGTAACAGTTAGAAACTTCAATACGCCTCTAAAGAATAGATAAAACAACTAGAAAGAAGATCAGTTTAAAAATAGAGGACTTGAATTGTGCTATGAACCAACTATATCTAAAAGACATCTAGAGAAGACCCTACCCAAAACAGCAGATTGCATATTTTTCTCAAGCACATGTGGAATATTCTCCATGATAGACAGTATGTCAGGCAACAAAAACAAATCAAGTCTCAATAAATACTAAATGATTGAAGCCATAAAAATCAACCCTATTTCTATGTATTAGCAATGTACAGTTGGAAACAGGATTTTTTAAATGCCATGTACAATGGCTCTAAGAAATAAATATTTATACCTATACTTAGGTATAAATCTAACAAAACAAATATAGGATGTGTATGGCTGAAAACTTCAAAATGCTGAAGACCTAAATAAATGGAGAGAAATACTGTGTTCATGGATTCAAAGACTCAAAGGAGTAAAGATAAGAAATTGATCTACAGATTTAACTCAATTCAAAAAATTCTAGCAGGACTTTTGAAGACACAGACAAGCTGATTCTAACATTTATATAGAAAGTTAATAAATAAGGATAGCTAAGACACTTTTGGAAAAGAAGAATAAAGTTGGAGAAATTATACCATTTGATTTTAAGTCCTTTTATAAAATTAGAATAATTTAAACAATGTGGTATCAGTAAAGGAAGAGACACATAAATCAATGAAACCAAGTAGAAAGTCCAAAAGTAGATTTACCCAAATATGACCTTTGATTTTTAACAGTAGTGCAAAAGAAATTCAGTGAAGAAAGCATACTTTTTTTCAACTAATGGAACTGGAACAATAGGATACCCTTACGTAAAAGAAAACAAAACACCTCTACCTAAATATGCTAGATTATACAAAAATTTACTCTGAATGGATTATTGATCTAAATGGAAAACATGAAACTATATAAAACTTTTAGAAAAAAAATAGAATAAAACTTCTGTGACCTAGGGTTAGACAAAAAATTCTTTCACATGAAACTCTAAAACAACACAAAAAAATTGAACGTTATCAAAATTAAAATCTTTTGCTGCATGAAAGACACAGTCAAGAGAATGAAAAGACAAACTACATACTGAGAAAAAAAAATATTTGTAAACCATGTATTCAGTAGAGAGCATGTATTAAGGATTTACCAAGAAATCTCAAAACTCAACACTACGAAGACAAACAACTCCACTAAAAAATGGGCACTGAACCCATGTTTGAATAGGCACTTCACCACGAGGAGATATAGATGGCAAATAAGTATGTGAAAAAGTGTTCAACATCATTATCCACAATGCAAATTAAAATTAACAATGAGATACCATGACAAACCTATCAGAATGACTAAAATTAAAAAATACCGACAATGCTAAGTGCTGTCAAAGATGCGGAAAAATAGCAATTCGCGTGCATTGCTAATGGGGATGCAAAATGATATAATCATGCTGAAAAGCAGTTTGGCAGCTTCCTACAAAGTTAAACACACCACATGACCCAGCAATCCCACTCCTGGGTATTTAACCAAGAGAAATGAAAACTAATATTCATGCAAAAACCTGTACACAAATATTTATAGCAGCACTATTCACAATCATCAAAAACTGGAAACAAACCAATGTCCTTCAAATAGAGAAACAAATGGTGGCACATATATATAATGTATATATACATTACTACTCAGCAATTAAAAACAAATAAGCTATTGATACAAACAACAACCTGTATGAATCTCAAAGGTGTTATGCTGAGTGAAAGAAGCCAATTTCAAAAGGTCACATACTATATGATTCAATTCACATGATATTCTCAAAATATAAAACTATAGCAACGGAAAACAGAGAGTGATTTTTACGAGTTGCTGGTGGGGGAGCTTTTGATTACAAACAAATAGCATGAAGGAATTCTTTGGGTTATAGAATTTTTCAATATCCCAATTGTGATGGCAGTTACGCAAATCTGTGCATGTGCTAAAATTCAGAGCTAAACACCAAAAAAGTCAAAAATAAGAAAAATAAAGAAACATATATAGCCAACATCTTAGCACACAAAGGTGCACAATAAGTGTTTGTTGGATCGAATTACAAACAATGTTGAAGATCACTACTGCCCATATTCCACCCTGCCCCAACATAGTTGAAATTATTGTGTCCACTGGCTGATCATGTGTGTGTAAGCAAGAATGAGGTTGTCCTGGAGAGAAGACAAGTCAGTTAGAGACATACTTCAGGATACTTTCACCATCATGGACACAGTTATCTTTAAGATCACCAGGTCTAAAACTCTCATAAACAGCACAATCCTTTGGAGGAAGACTATAATAAACATGTGTTAATTGTTTCACTAACTGCTACTCCTTTCCTTTTTCTTAACATCTCCAGAATCTGCCCAGGTGGGATTAAGCCCAACTCCAAATTTAGAAATGGCTTCTAATTACATTAAAGCAATCAGTCTTTTATTTTCTTTGACCCCTGTGATTGACTTAGTGGTTGGCTCCAGGAACTAAGAAAGGCAATTGAGGCCAACTGGACCCTATTTCTGGATTACTGTGTGAGCTATGACGTAAAATCCCTTTTTTTGTTGGGTTGGAGCCTGGAACCATGTCACTCTAAGGACTGGTTACCATCTTTCAGTGATAAAGAGAAAATCCACTGAGAGAGCAAGGAGGCAGAGAAATGAACTGAGAGTGAAAAACTGGTTCCTGGCCATATCATTTTCCCCTCCAGTCCAGTTTCCCACTTAACTAGGTGATAAAAATTCCAGACCCCTTCCCAGTCCTGCTAGCCCAAATCTCTAGGGAAGTCCTGGAAAACTTAGTCACACCTGGAGCTAGCCCTAAGGTTGGGGTTTTCAGGAATATAGACCAATAAATTTCTTTTATTATTTCAGAGAATTTGCGATAGGTCTGTTACTTACCAACCAAAGCATCCTAGCTGACAGAAGCCAGCTAGATTTGTTTCCTTTTATTTTTAAAATCATTTCTTTGCAGGGAAGTAAGCATAAGATCAAAATGGGTTATTATTTACATGCCTCTGATAAGTTCAAAGGACAACCTCAATTAGGATTTCCAGAACAACCTGAAAAAAAAACAGGTTGAGAAATCTCTCTTCCCTCCCACTGCTCCTCCCTCTGGCTCTCCTTTCTTTGATTAAATAGGCATTAGGACACCTTTTCAAAAAGGCTTTTCTGTGGTGTTCAGAATCATTTCTAGAAATTGAAACCTCAGACTTTGCAAGATGTACCTCAGTGCTGCATATCACCGCATACCTCTAAGTGATGGAAACAGCATTCCTATCATCGGACTTGGTACCTACTCAGAACCTAGATTGGTAAGCTTATCTCTCTCTGTTTTTTTTTTTTAATTAACACTTTCCTAAAGGATAATCTGTAATTCATTTTGAATGGATTTCATTGATTTAATTTTTGTAATAATGAATGCAACCTTGAAGGACTGCTGTTTGGCTGAGTAAGTACTGAGCCAACGGTTAAACTAAATTAGTTTATGATTTTAAAGTATCTTGGCTTAAAGAATGGGACCTTTCTGCTTCCTTTACTAAAATTCAGCCTGAATGCTGGTTATTAGGTTGAACTGAAGTACATAAAATTTCTGAGTTTATGGTTTATGATTTTTTTAAGTTCATATTTGAGAATTTTTAGTTCAGTCCAACAAAACATTTAGTGAAAACCTACCATGTATGAAGCACTAGGCTATAGAAGCTTCAAATATGAAGAGAACAGTGCCTCTGCTGTCTAGTGATTAAAAATCTAATAGAGGAGACAGACTCTAATAACTAATTAATCATAGAACAATGAAGAGTAAATGCTGTCTGAGAATTATAAACAGTATCTCTCTGAAAACACAGGAAAGGGAATAGTTAGATTTGACCATGAGGACTGAAGTGGGTTTCCATTAAAACACAGAAAAGCTTCTACTTGTAAGAAAAATATCTTTCTGCTTTCCACATTGCAATTCCACATTTAATGCTGATTACCAGAATAAACAGTGATTATATCTAGAAATGCTACTGAAATTTGAATGATCATGTGTGCATGAACTCTGTTAAACTAAATATGAGTTAGCTAGGCAGAGAAGCAGAGCTGAGGCAGGACACTGTAGGCAGAAAGAGAAGCACAGAGGCACAAGGATATGAATCTGATTATGTCATGCCTCTGCCTAATTTTTCAATGGCTCCCTATCAATTATAGGGTAGAGGCCATACTCCTCACTTGCACATTGGGCCTTATGGTTTAGTCAAGACCTGTCAGTCCAGCAGTATCTACCACCACTCTTCCACCTCTCCCTCATGTAAAACATAGCTACCTGAGTTCCTTGAACAACTCTCCCATCTCCATGACCTTGAACATGCTGCCCTCCACCTGGAACACGCTTTCTCCTGAGCTGACTAATTTTTACTAAACCTGCAAGACTCAGCTGGAGGATACCTCTCCTTAGAAACTCATCTCCCAGCCACCACAACTTGCCCGTCCTGCGTGTTCACATAGCCCCTCATACTCAACTCTGTTGTAGCACTTATCACACTATATTGTTACCATTGTTGCTGTGCAATCTTCCCTATCAGATGTAAAATCCATCAGGAAAGAGACCATGTCTTGTTCAGCTCTATATTCCCAGTATAGTATGTGTGCTGGGTGTTCAGGTAATCCTTGTCAAGTGAATGAAAGGAGATATATATATATATATATGTGCATCAGAGGATATGGAGTTGTAAATGCATACAATAATAATAGCTAAAATTTTTTTAACACTTAACCGTGTGCCAGGAACTCTTTGTAGTACTTTATAGTACATGCATTTTCTAATTTAATCCTCACAACATTATGAAAGAGATAACCATTTTGCCCCGTTTTACAGATGAGAAAACTGAGGCATGGCAAGATAAAATAAAATGTCCCAAACTTATAATGCTGAGGAAGAGAACTGGAATTTGAACCAATGTAGTTTTGGCCTAGATCCTATCCTCTGAGTCCCTATACTATATTACCTGTTATAAATGTATGTTATGTCAATGCAGCTGTATATTTCTATGACTTTCTATATGTATTTCTATATATGAAAGTATCTAGGAATATATCCAGAAAGTACCTAGGATGGATAGATAGATAGATAGATAGATAGATAGATAGATAGATAGATAGAATGATAGATCTAGGATATGAATCTAATTATGTCATGCCTCTACTCATTTCAATGACTCTCTATCAATTATATGGCTCCTTGCTTGCACATCTATCATTCTATCTATCTCTCTATCTCTCTATCTATCTCCTGAAACTCAGTGGGGCTCAAAGTGCTGCATCTACCAATAAATATTAAGTGCCTGCTATGTGTCTAGTAATATTAAATGCTACAGGATGGAGACATTCAAAAGCATTCATGTGTCACTTCCCAAAAAGAGTTGTAACTCACTTCAGAAGATAAGACATACTGCAGTTAGAGAATATGGCATTCGAGGAATACTATTAGAAATGAAGATTGTGCATGCGCAAACCAAATTTGTGATCAGAAATACAGAACTAAAGGTATGTCTCACAAAATTGGACACTCTAATGTGAGGAAAAATGCCCACCATGGAAGATTTGGGGGAGGGGGATAGGCAGAGCTAGGTTGAGGGGGAGACGGGGAGTGGAGAGGGTGGAGTATCTCTGAGCTGGAACACTCAGCAGTTTCTGTTCAAAGCCGTACAACTGACAACTCCCTCACCATCTACCGAGGGCTGATGAGACAGACACTAGGAGTACCCATGCCCAAGTCGGTCACCAGGAAATAAAAGCACCGAATTAGATTTAACGTCAGAATCTTAGTCCTAGAGATGAAATCTGATGCCAAAATTCAGTCTTCCCCCCTTGGCGTGCCTGAGGTGCTTTTCAAAACCTTTCATTCCACAAGAGATGGAAGGAGAATGACAGGCTGAGGTAACTCATTAACTGAAATCCTTCACATTTCATGTATATAATCAAGTCAGTCAATATTTGTCCTGGGATCCTGTTCCATTTTGATACAGAAGTTAGCAGGCGCCAGGGGAAGATTTAGGCTTGTCTTCAGGGGGAGTCGGGGTAGGAGCAGAGATGAAAGGCTGAGATAAGGAAGACTAACAACACCCTCTCCTCCAGCATCTGCCCATTTGAGACTCCACTGTCACACACGTGGCGATAGGAACTGTAGAACAGCAGCCCGGAGGAACATTATTGTGCAGCTGTGTCAGGCCAACCAGCCTAGCTTCTCCTGATTTACAAAGATTTTTTTTCTCTTAATATGCCCAACTTTCATGCCTGTGGAGGTGTTTCGTGCCTGTGGAGTCAGGGAATTTGAGATGGAACTAACATTTAGTAGCACCAAGCACTCTGTGCATTTCCTCATTTGATGATCACTAACTAATGAAAACTGAACTGTACAAATTATCTATGCGCCATTTCCCTAGGACAGATTCCCAGAATGTTTTCATACAGGGATGAAATAGTCTATAATAGCCTCCCAGCAAGTCTCCCTTCTTCCTGTCTCTCTCCCTATATCTCTGTCTGAGAAAGTCCGATAGGCAAGAGTTTTGAATCTTGTTCCTTTTTCTGCTTTGATAGAAATTAATTTGGTTTTTATGTATATCAGCCCATGAGTTAATAACCAATATTTATCAAAGACTTCAAGTAAAACTCAAGAATGTTACCAAGTGTGCAAATGACACACATCTGGGACCAATGGTAAATATTTTGGAAAATGGGCAATAATTCAGTTCAATAAATATTTATTGTGTGCCTACCATGTATGAGGCATTTTTCTAGGTAACACAGGGATCGAAACAATGGACTAGAAACAAGGGATTTGAAATCCGTGAGTGACTGAAGGCAGAAAAAATAAATACACTTATAAATAAAATATAAAGAAAAGCTGAAGTGCTTGTTCAAAGATGAAAGTAACAGTGAACAAGTCTAGTTATGGGGTAGATCAGGAAACACCAAGCTATAGGGAAGGAGTAGCCTAGGTTGGGGTTGTAACTGATCCAGTATCCCTTCCTGGGTGGCTCTGGTTAAGATTTCTATAGCTGTAAACAGTTTTCACACTCTGAAGAGTGAGCAAAAGGCTTTGTATATGGGGCAAAGGAGAGGTGAAGTCCAATCCCTTGAGTACCAAGGAGGAGCCTGAAACATCAAGGGGCCACCGTGATGGAATTTTGTAGTAGGGAAGAGAGATCGGTGTCAACTCTGAATACATGGGCAAGTGAGAATTTATAACCAAGGTGCAGGGTTGGGATCTGTGGGTAGAAAGTTACTAAGAGGAAACATCAGGAATAAGGGGCGATTCTGGCTAAACTGACCTAACAGGATTCTTGCTGAAGACAGGGTGGGGCGACTAGACATCTCCTGGGGCATGGTGGAGGAGGAGGAACCTGATTTGATATCAAGTGTGATCAGATATGGAGGGTGAGAGGTTGTGGTTAAACTGACTTAGCAGGATTCTTCCTAAGCCTGGACAGAGCAGAGATGAGTATGAAAGTCCAAGTTGGAAACGAGTTCAAAAGAACCTGATTAGAGTTTGGTCCATGAAAGAATCTTTGTCAGGGTTGAGGATGTTCCCACAATCTCTACCTAAAGGGACCAGGGACAAGGCAGGAACCATAAATAAGTGGTCCTAGAGAGCCAAGTCTATTTCTCAGTTTTGTTCTGCTTTCTCATTTTGATAATAGATATAAGTGCAAGAAATGCTTTCTTTTCTTCTTTGCTACAAAACAAAAACAAAAACAAAAACACAAAAAACATGTGCAAGTAACACTTAGGAGGTGATTGACGGTACAAGACACAATAAATAGAGTACCAGGGATTCCACTCACCATTCTAAATGAAGATGGTAATTTCTCCACTACACCTAATTGTCATGCATAAACAAAAGTCCAGTGTGGCCTGATCTTCTCACATTTTTCAAAGAATATTGTAAAGTAATTAATAACTTTTAAGTAATGGCGACTCATTTATATTTTTGTAAAATGCTATATGAGCTAGTATTTTAAGAGTCAAAGAAAATAATTCAGCTGGTGTTTGTTTTTACTTTTAGTAGAATGTGTATCCTGAGTTCTCTGCAGTACCTGTGACCCCTTCACACTCACACTCCTGCCACAGAAGCCTTGGCTCTTAGAAATCAAATACCAAGAACTAACTTCTGCATTTTATGTCATTCCTCTCCAGAGGCAATGAATGCTGCACATCAAGCTGCAAAAAATGGTTTGCTGGAGAGGGGGGGCGGGGGGTGGGGTAGATGGTAACAAAAAACTACCAGGGAGAAAAAAGTAGGTTCATATTTCAAAGCTATTAACCTGCCAACGTTAAATCGAATTAAGATGAGAAGAGGCGAAATACATAGAGATCAAGTGAGATGGCTTCTCTAATAAATCAGGCAACAAATAATAAGGACTTAAATTTGGTTGGTGGCTGCGAGGAAAATAATTTGGCTGGGGCCTAGAAAAGAAGTAACTTGGCTGAAGGATACAAATCGTGGGGTAGACTCTACAAAGCTTGGCAAGCAATTGGATCCAAACAAAGGAGAACAAATAGTAGGTCCAAGGCCAAAAATGGATGTTTCATGCCCAGGTTACTACATTCTTTGGATCTAAAGTTTTGAATTTATTTGAGTCACTTACCTTTTATTTTTGATCTACTTCCTTATTTTTTTAACATTTAAAATTTTGAAATATATAGAAGGGTGAATACTTTTAAAGCTAACATCTGAGTAACCAGCACACAGATCCAAAATTAGAATATACCAACCCCCAGAAACCCTCTGTGTGCCCTTCCCAATTCAAAACCATCTCTCCCTCAAGAGGTAATTTATCTTCTAACTTTTATGGAAATTATTTTCTTGCTTTTTTCTAAAGGTCATATAACTTTTTTCAGGTAGATTGCCTATCTCCACTTCATTTAGTTGTTCTTGTGGGTTTTTATCTTCTTCCTTCATTTGCAACATATTTCTCTGTCATCTCATTTTGTCTGACTTTCTGTGTTCATGGTCTCCTTTCCACAGTCTGCAGGATCATAGTTCCTCTTGCTTCTGGTGTCTGCCCCCTGGTGGGTGAGGTTGGTCCAGGGGCTTGTGCAGGCTTCCTGTTGGGAGAGACTGGTGCCTGCCCTCTGGTGGGTGGAGCTGGGTCATGTCCCTCTGATGGGCAGGGCCATGTCCATGTCAAGGGGTGTGTTTTGAGGTGGCTGTGATCTCAGTACGACTTTAGGCAGCCTGTCTTCTGATGGGTGGGGCTGTGTTCCTATCTCGTTGGTTGTTGGTATGAGGCTTTCCAGCACTAGAGTGTGCAGGTTATTGGGTGGGGCTGGGTCTTAGTGCTGAAATGTGGACTTCCAGGAGAGCTCACTCCAATCAATATTCCCTGGGGGTTCTGCTACCAGTCTCTTTGCCCCCACAGTGAGTTATAGTCTACCTTAACCTCCCCAGGAGACCCTCCAAGACCCCTAGGTAGGTCTAGCCCAGGTCCCTATGGAAGTACTCCTGTGTGCTGGGTCCCAGTGCACGTGAGACCTTGTGTGCACCCTCCAAGAGTGGAGTCTCTGTTTCCTCCAGCCCTGTGGAGGTCCTGCACTCAAGCCCCACTGGCCTTCAAGGCTAAATGCTCTGGGGGTTCTTCCTCCCAATGCCAGACCCTCAGACTGTCACAGAGGGCTATTTTTATGTGGGAACGTCCCTGTGTAGCCTGCATGGGTTTAATATTTTTTGGTGAGAGGGCTCTTTTTAGTATAGATGTCTGCCACCTCTTTCCTCAGTGTTTGCTAGCTGTTATCCCCTTGATAGGAGGTGTGACTGATGTTGTGGTGACCAGAACCTGCACTGGATATTGAGCAGGGCCTCCCCTTTGCTCTGTGGTTGTCACTGCCCTGTCGGGGGTGGGGTCTGCTCCCTAGTTGTCAGAGTAGAGTCCCCCAGATCTGTTTCTGAGCTATGTTTCTGATCTGTGGTGTGAGGTAGGCGGGACTGGAGCATTCCTCCTCTGGAGCTGTTCACCTATGGGTGTGCTCTGTTGTGTCACCTTCACCTGTTGTACAAGCTCTTAGATTACACTGTTGTTGGTACTGCTCTCGTCCCCACCTTAACCATGGGAATGCCTGCAGTTGGCCCCAGAGTCCCTCAGACGTTGTTTTCACCAGGCCACCAGCGCAGATCCACTGAAGTCAGGTCCCAGGATTGCAGTAATCATGGATCTGGACCCGCTGTGTGCACTATGGGGGCAGCTCAGACTCTGGCCTGGCCCGACCCCCCTGTGTAAGTGCCCACAAAGTCTACAGCTGCTAAAGCTAGGCCCATCTTGGCTGCAGGAGCACTTGCTGCCCATTTAGATGTTCTGCAGGCACTTAGCTTACAAAGCTGTTTGCAGGGTTGTCAATACGCAGTTTGTGCAGCTGCGAGGAGAGACTTCAGCTTTTCTTCCTTAGTTGCACAGCCCCTGGGGCTCAGCTGTGGTTTCAGCACCACCTCTGCATGTGGGCCACCCACAGGGGTCTGCTCCCGAGGCTGCCCTGGAGCACACTAGTCCGCCCCGGCGAGGAGGGGGACGTGGATGCAGCAGCGGCCGGGGTCACAAGAGCTCCTGCCCCGGCGGGAGCCCTTCCTCGTGCCCAGGGAGGCAGGGGCCTCATGTGGGGAGAGAGGCTGCAATGGCAGTCCTGCCCCTTGCAAGTCACTTAACAATGGTGCTTCGCTTCTATGGCGGTCTGGGTTTCCTCTACAAGCATTCCTAGTTGCGGATTTCCTCACTTCCATCCCTTCAGGCTGTCTCCGCACAGTCAACATAAGTCTTCTCCCCGGGTCTGCTCTCCAAACCCCACATTTTAGCACCCAGCCCCCATACACACTGGCGACACACCTCTCAGGCTGGGGCACACAGGGCTGTGGCGAGGACCATCTGTGTAGGTCTCACTCTGTCCTGCCTGCCACAGACAGGTTGCTGGGCTCTCCTCCCATAGCCCCCAAAGTTCCCCTTCTGTCCCAACTGATCTCCTCGCTGGTGAGGGGGCTTCCCCAGGTGCGGGAACCTCTCCTCACCTTCAGCTCCCCCAAGGGGTGCAGGTCCCATCCCACTTCCTCTCCTCTTCCTTTCCCTTCTTTCTTTCATCCTACCCAGCTACACAGGGGTCTTTCTTGTCCTTTTAGGTGTCCGAATTTGTCGTTTTCACTGTAAAAACGATGTATGTGCCAAGTGTCCTGATTAAGAATGATTAAAGAAAAGACACATTTCTCTTCTCCCCCAACCCAACCCCCCTATCATTTTAGACCCCTAAGGGGACCTGTGCAAGATCAGTGAAAATTGCCATTGACACGGGGTACCGGCACATTGATGGCGCCTACCTCTACCAGAACGAGCACGAAGTGGGGGAGGCCATCAGGGAGAAGATAGCAGAAGGAAAGGTGCAGAGGCAGGATATCTTCTACTGCGGAAAGGTGAGGTCTTCCCTTCACCCTACACGACTTATGTTCATGGTGGGTCTGACGTCTTTTCTCTGCTGAAGAATGTTGAACTCACCAAACCCTGCAGGCTTGCAGGATCTTAGTTCCCCGTGTCCCCTGCAGTGGAAGTGCAGAGTCCTAACCGCTGGACTGCCAGGGAAGTCCTGAGGAGTGAGTTCTTAACTGCCAAGTTCCTCAATCTTGCCAAGAATTTAGGGACTAATTAGCCCCTTGAAGGTTAGGGAAAAGTTCTTTCTTCCTACTTGGGCATTGATTTAAGACAATATGGAAGAGTCAAATCTACAAAGAAAGTAGATTTGAGGAGTGAGGGGAAGTAAGGAGGTGGTTCATATTACAATAAGCATTTGTCAAAACTTCTTTTAAAAGGAGGCAGCTGCTTCTTCTGTATATGCCTATTTGTCCATAGATCACTAATTTTTTTTGAGATATAATTCACGTACCATAAAGTTCACCATTTTTAGTATACTCACAGAGTTGTACAACCATGACCACTACCTTTTCCAGAATATTTTTATCACTCCAAAAAGAAACCTCTTACCCACTAGTAATCACTTCCCATTTATCCCTCTCCCCCAGTCACTGGTAAACACTGATCTACTTTCTGTCTCTTTAGTTTTCCTATTCTGGACACTTCATACAAAAGGAATCATACAATATGTGTTCTTTTCTGTCTAGCTTCTTTCACTTAGTATAATGTTTTCTACTTTCAACCATGTTGTAGCACATATCAGAATTTCATTTCTTTTTATGGCCAAATAATATTCCATTGTATGGATATACCACATTTTGTTTGGATCACTATCTTTTGAGAAATTGAAATCCCCAGTGTTAGAAATCACTATCCATTCAAGAGCAATCAGAAAGATAAAGCATCATGATAAAATTAAAGCCAGTGGAAATATAGGATACATATTTACAGGCAGCCTTGCAGGAATAAAACTGTATAACTTTAGAGAACTTGTAATACAATTCTCTTAAGTTTTCTAAAGAGAACAAAATGGTGCTTCTGACTTCACTCACTCCCCAGAACCCCGTCCTCCTGACTCCTTTCCAGCCTCTCCAGGAGTTTGCAGTTCCCCAAGTCACCAGCCACTTATGGGCTATGATTTCAAGGGGCCATGTAGAGCCACTGTCCCAAAATATCAGCCTGAAGCTTTTCACTTTATTATAGCTTTACAACCTGATTCCTAAAGATTTTGTTATTACAGGGTCCCTCATTACAACTCACCAAGTGTTTCCGGGGAAAAATAAACTTGAACTCATATCCTGAGGACCTGAGCCAAAGAAGCCTGCCCAAAGCTGGAAATATTTTTGAATTTATTAAAAAAAAAAACAAACTTTCCTTCTTATCTCCTTGGTAAACCATTAAAGCTGTTGGAATACCTATCATGATGAAAAAATTGAACTGAATTAAATCACCCATTTCATTTCATTTCAAGGTTGATATGAGTTAACATTTACAAAGCACTTAAAGAGTACCTAGAACTAGTACTGCATGTGTTTGTTGAATAAAAATAGATTAAAACATATAAAACAGAATTTTCAGTTAGATGAGATTTCAACAATACACCAAAAGGACCCACAGTAACAACAAAAACACATTTTTCTCTACTCTCACATTGTTTTCTCTTCTCTGTGCTCTGAAGGCAAGAAAAAACATTATTGTCCAACATAGGAAAAAAATCAAATTTTGCTAATTTTGCTTGCTCTTACTTGTGGCAAAAAATGTACATAAATTCAAAACTTTTTTTTCCAAAAAATATGTAAGCAAATTTGATGCTCCAAGAAGATGTGTTCATTTATCCTGAAGCTCTGGGTACCCTTCAGTATCCCATGTTTTACAGACCTCAAGGGTACACATGCTCCAGTTTGACAACCCAAGGCTTAATCTTTCATTACCTAACACTTTAGAGAACGAGTAATTTCTTTTTCTTGTTTTCTTATTTATGTTAAGCTGTCTACATTCCTTTTATTTACTTTTTCAGCTTTATTGAGATATAATTGACATATGGCCTTGTATAAAGTGTACAACGCATTGATTTGATACAATTATATATTGCAAAATGGTTACCACCATAGTGTTAGCTAACACCTCCATCACATTACATAATTACCATTTATTTTCTGTGATGAGAACATTTAAGATTTATTCTCTTAGCAACTTTCAAGTATATAATACAGTATTGTTAACTATAATCACCATGCTGTTCATTAGATCCCCAGAACTTATTCATCTTATAACAGGGAGTTTGTACCCTTTGACCAACATCTCCCCATTTGTATTCATGAATAGCTGTTTTGTTTTGTTTTTTCATGAATAACTATTTAATTGTTTTTTATATAAATTTATTTATTTTATTTACTTTATTTTTGGCTGCATTGGGTCTTCGTTGCTACACGCAGGCTTTTCTCTCGTTGCGGTGAGCAGGGGCTACTCTTCGTTGTGGTGTGCAAGCTTCTCATTGTGGTGGCTTCTCGGGAGCACAGGCTCTAGGCACACGGGCTTCAGTAGTTGTTGGACATGGGCTCAGTAGTTGTGGCTCGCGGGCTCTAGAGCGCAGGCTCAGTAGTTGTGGTGTACGGGCTTAGTTGTTCCGTGGCATGTGGTATCTTCCTGGACCAGGGCTCGAACCCGTGTCTCCTGCACTGGCAGGCGGATTCTTAACCACTGCACCACCAGGGATGCCCCATGAATAGCTATTTAATTGTTGATCTTTGTTGGAGGACTGGAGGCTGGGGTCTCCCGTGCCACCATTTTGGTGACATTATTGATTTAGATCTTAGTAGGGATTGGCAGAATTTTCCTGGGGAAATGAGGAAGTGAACCAAATGAGAACATAGGAGCAGTGAAAAGGGATCTAAACTTTTGCAATAATTTAAAATTTCACCAGCTTCTGCACCGCCCATCACAATGTGGAGGATCTGGTGAAGACACGTACACAACCATATTTCTTACTCACATGAAGCACACCTTTTATCAATGAAATGAAAATAAATTGCCAAACCAGGTCAGAACCACTAGTCAGATACATGTTCCCTAATTACACAATGAGGAAAAGTGAAAGTGCTAAGAGTCGATTAGGCAATTAGCATAGAGCAGAGGAAGACTTTATTGCTGAATTAGGTACTCTGTGGTTCAAGTGGATCTTTAAATCTCTGGTACTATATTTGGATAAAGTTATACTCTGGATATCAATTTATATCAGCTCAACCTATACTCAGATGACACTGCAATGTAAACATATTTTTGTGAAATGAAATGGGTGAATACAATGTGTATGAGTGTTTGTAAAGAATAAAGGGCTGGGGAATTCCCTGGCGGTCTAGTGGTTAGGACTCTGCTCTTCCACTGCACGGGGCATGGGTGTTGGGGAACTAAGATCCTGCTGCGCGGTGCGGCGGAAAAAAAAGAAACAGTAAAAAAAATTTTGGGGGCTTCCCTGGTGGCGCAGTAGTTGAGAATCTGCCTGCTAATGCAGGGGACACCGGTTCGAGCCCTGGTCTGGGAAGATCCCACATGCCGCGGAGCAACTAGGCCCGTGAGCCACTACTGAGCCTGCGCGTCTGGAGCCTGTGCTCCGCAACAAGAGAGGCCATGATAGTGAGAGGCCCGTGCACCGCGATGAAGAGTGGCCCCCGCTTGCCGCAACTAGAGAAAGCCCTCGCACAGAAACGAAGACCCAACATAGCAATCAATCAATCAATCAATCTTTAAAAAAAAAAATTTTTTTAAAGGGCTGCATATTGTTAAAAATAATAATAATAATGAGGATATTAGTTAACTATCTCCCTTTTTTTCTTTCAGCTGTGGGCTACACATCATGACCCACAGATGGTCCGCCCAACTCTGGAGAGGACGCTCAAGGACCTCCAGCTAGATTATGTGGATCTTTACATCATTGAAATACCTATGGCTTTTAAGGTAAGTTCATAGGCCTAAAGGTAAGGCCTCTGCTCTTTGGCAACCATGGGCCAACATCTATGTACGGGAAGCTCATTCATTACTTAGCACCATAGAATATTATGATGTTTTGTTACCGTAAATCAGATAGTACTGACCTAACCCAACAAATGCCAAGAAAGATTATGTGTAGCCAACTCAGGCCTGGATCCCAAGTTTCTAGATTCATAATCCAATGCACTGTCTGTTATATCATGTCTTTGCAGCTATAAACGCTCTCCATCAAACCAACAAGTAGTCTCCTAGCTGTAGTCCACATTGCAGTTGTCCAGCATCCAGACACACCCTTCTTCCCATTCACACAGTCACGAAAACATCCCTGCACAACATAATGTAAAATTATAAATACAACTGAAAACCTACTCACACTTCACCCTCTCCAAAGGAAAATAACCCAAAGAGTAGTCAGATTTTTGAAGCCAGTTCCAAGATCAGGACTTCTAGGTGATATCTATTCCTCTAATTCAAATGCACTCCTTCCTTGAACTTTCTCAGTATATGGACTCAGTTTAAGCACCACCAACACACCCAGTATACACTGCTGAAGAGCAGCAGCTGCTTTAAGATTTCACTGAGGGAAGGAGAGATTGAAAAACAAAACTGACCACTTGTCCATGAGGTAAACCAGATCCTGCTGGACACGAAAGACAAGGACTCTCTGCCATCGCAGTGGCCAGAATTTCTTTACACAGCCAACCTGGCTGCCCCGTTCTGTTCTCTGGAAGCACCTCCCTTATTAACTCTCCTCTGTGGTCATATCCAAGATGTGACCTTAGCAATTACATATCCCAGAAACCTCATTTCACAGAAGAGAAAAGCAATGAACTACTTAGGATTAAAGTCCATCAGAATTAGGACAAGATCCTGGGTCCCCTGATGCCAATCTCATACGTGTTCCCTTATACTACACTACCCTCTGCCTTATCCTCACAAGCCTAATAATCCCAATGTCCTGTGGACTACAGTGATTTTTTTATGTCAGGCTCTTGGGATTTTGACCTTAGCGCTTCTCCTCACTCAGCTAACTTCGATTCTTATTCAAATGGCAGAGTTCTAAGCTGAGTCTTACAGATTTGGAAAGAACCGGTATTTAAAAGTGAGAAAATGAAATTTACTTCTCTGTGGCTGACTAATGACTTGTAAAATCTTTTTGGAGAAGGTAAATAAAGAAATTCTATTTCTATTCTTAAATAGGATCAAGGCTCAAGGACACAGAGAAGGTAAACTTTTAACAGTGAGAAATTACACAGTAGAGTGACATTACCTCCCAACTGAACCTGTACTTCCTGTAATTGAGAAATCAGTCTTTGAAGCCAAAATATCACTTGCTTTTTGAATCTCATGATTCTTTTTAAAGAAAAACCTTTCTCGCTAAAATATTTTACCACTCTGTTATTTTTTAAATGTAAAGTTAATAAGCAGACACAATTTCAGAACAACAAAATACAAAGTACAAAAAATCATGATAAGACATTTTAAAAAGACAAAGTTATTGCTAAACAGGAATGAGGGTCAATAGCATGGATTTTTAGAGGGTTGAGTTATTCTTCTAATAATGCCTTACAGTCAGGAGCAGGAAAGGAGTAAAAAGACAATGAGCTTATCCAAATGAAAAGGTTAGTAAAGTAAGCACAGTGGAACATCATAGAAATATCTAACATGGGTTCAGACTTGGAGAGGACTTAATTAAAATTTGGGAGAGTAAAAACTATTAATAGTAACAGAGTTCATAATGGAGATACAAGGCCATTTCAGGTCAGAAGTAAAATTAGGAAAGGCAAAAAGCAAGAAATATGGAGGGAGTCTGGAGTGGAAATAAGCCTCATAAGTGTTGAGAAGGTCAAAGGGCTTAGAAATCAGAGAGAACCAGGGTAGTTAATATGAATGATTACATGGCTTTGAGGAGAAAGGAGTCCTTTTCCTGCTCTCAGTGAAATAGAAGAAAATTGAGGTGAAATTATCTTTGCTAAAGAGGGCATGGAGAAATTGTTATCACCAGGTGAAAGTTTCATTCAGGTGAGATGGCAGAGCGAAAAATTAGGGGAAAATTTTAAGAATATAATGCATTTTATCCAATTGCTTGATTTTCAACAACAAAAAATTCCTATTATCAAGGTCTACAAAGACTTCTATGCCACCAACCAAATCCAGTAGACACTTTGTCCTCATATTTTATTTGATCTCTTTCAGCACAGTTGGCTACTGCCTCCTTCTTTAAACATTTTCATCTCATGGCTTCTATGATATCACCCTCTGGTGATTCTTTGACAGCTTCTTCCCTGCTAAACTCCAAATGTTTTGCCCAGTGCTTTATCCTCAATATTCTTGTCTTACTGAGCCATACTCTCTCTATAGGTGATTTCATCCAGTTGCATGGATTGAATACCATTTTATATGCTGAGGACTCCCAAGTTTTATCTGTACCCATGACCTCTCTCTGAGACTTCTCTGTTCTCTTCAAATATCCACTTGACTGTCTAACAGTCATTTCAAACTCAAACTATGCAAAACAAAACTCTCAATTCCTTGTCCAGCCTCAGGAGATGATTACCACCATCCACTCAAGGAATCTAGAAATCATCTTTTATTTCTATCTCATTTCCAAGCCCCTAAGAGATGGGTCCCATTTTTAAATATAGCAAAAAAGGAGAAATCTGAAAGACAATTTGCACACCATAGTCAATCTTCATTGGGAAAGTATCATCCAAAAGTTAGAGGAGGAGGTTTGACACTTACATAGTGTATGAGGTAGAAAAAAAGATGCTGAACTCCTAGAAGGCCCAAAAAAGGGAAAGAAAAGAACCACGGGGCGATTAGCCAGACCTGAGAAGTAATGTGCTATGCATTTCCCTTATACTTAAGGAACATTGCATTCATCAACTATACTTAGCTAAAGAATTTTCTCCTCTCAGCCTTAGTGATGACCTTTGGTTTCTTATAAGAGTAAGAAATTTGCTGTCCTCAACTTTGGCCAGGATAGACTATCCAAACACTGAGTCTAAAAGTCCTAATTCTCAACTTTTACTTTTCTTTAATGAGAAATTTTATCATTAAGAGAAAACTTTGTGGCTTAAGAACAACAATAATCTGTCAATAAATAAAGAATAATGAATGCTGGGGTGAGAGAATGAGACTGATGTGTCATATATGTTGGACAAATGAATTTCTGGACAGTTCCACGGGGGGAGGGGAAAAAAAAAAAAATATATATATATATATATATATATATATATATATATATATATATATATATATATATCTTGAATTGGCTTCCCAGGGCCCGGGTATATTGGAATACTGACAACTTAAATTCCATCATTTCAATCCCCAGATATAAATAAAGTTAACTACACTTTTTCTTTTTCTTTCTCTTTTTTGACAGCCTGGAGATGAATTCTATCCTAAAGATGAAAATGGCAAATGGTTATATCACAAGTCAAATCTGTGTGCCACTTGGGAGGTAAGTTCAAGTGGGCCTCTTATGTTAAAAGACTACATTTTTAAATTGTGATCTGATTATTCCTATTCGATTTACAGAGAGTTGCAACCTTTACTCCCAATGAAAAGTAGTAGTCAGGTATTTCTAACCACGAGCAAAGATGTATAAAATCTCCACTTCTGGGTGCTGCAAAATGTTTGATTTTGCTTTGATGGAAGAGAAGAATGCCAAAGATAAGGAAGAGAGAAGTGTGGGAGGAAAAAGAAAGTAAAGGAAATAAGTTCTACTGTAACACTAAATAAAAATATATAAATGAGATAAACTCACAAATTTTTTGTTTCTCAAATTGAATTTTTAAAAATCAGTAATATGATGTCTAAAAGAAACAAATGTAAAATAATATATGAAAAACTGAAAAATAATTCTGGTTCCATTTCTGAGCAGGCTGCTGGCTCTTTCCCCAAGATTATAAGAGTGAGAAACTAGGGGAAAATAATGAGAAAACCCTTATGGATTTAGGTGGGAGGCAGGTACAGATATTTTGAACTGGTTTGTTTATGAGGTAGTACGGAAGCTTTTACCTAAAGTGAGAGGCAACTCAGCAACCAGTAAGATAATATAGGAAAGGAACTATCAGAGTGATTTTTGCTCTTATTTCTCTCTTGCTATAGCCTTGGGACACACTCCACACATGTAGACACTTAGGACTCATGTTCAGATGTCTTCAGGAATCAAGTCAGAACAGCACTGAAATCTTGCACTTGTGAGAAGCTGATAAAAACATAAGTCTCTGCGTGACCTCTGGCAGTTGTTTCCTGCCTCTCCCAATTCAAACTCCAAAGGCTGGAAATGATACTCTAATGATCACCTCATTCTAATAGACTTCCCCCTGTTTAGGTTACAGCTGAGGATCTGAACTGTGGCTTGTTTTGAAGGGTGAGGAGGCATTGAGTGTGTTTTCTGCTGTCTGGGGCTCTCCACCCGAAAGACCATACACTCACTCCTGACCTCATTGGAGCTAACTAGGATTGGAGTCTGGCATTCTCCTCTAAGGGACTGCCTCACAGTGTAGCTAATATCCTCAGGAGAAAATGAGCTCAGAGCCCAAAATAACAAGGCATTTATTTCACAAGGAAACAACATATCTCAATTACATATCGCAACAAAAACAGAACAGAGGACCAAGAACTTTTTAATTAGCCAATTAATATATTCAAGGAGATAAAAAAGATATCAGCAATATGAAATAAGAACAAGAAAACATTTTTTTAAAACAAGCAAAAATAATAATTAGGAAAAATAAAAACACAGTGCAATAGATGGGATAAAAATAGAATGGATACAGAAAAGGAAAAGATGATCAGCTTAAAAGATCAGAATGAGGAAATCTCCCAATTGAAGAAGGAAAGGACAAGAAAAAATTTTAAATGTGAAATATGAAAAGCTAAGAGATGTAAATCATAAAATTAGAATTTCCAGTATCCACACAATAGAAGTCTTAGAAAAAAAGAAAGAAGAAAAAAGAAAAGGAAGTAATAATTGAAGAAAAAACCCAGAGATATTGAAAAGGCATGAATTACCAAACAGGAAAGAGAAAGAAACCCATACCTGGATGCTTTATAGTGAAATTTCAGGATGTCAAACATAAAGAGAAAATGTTAAAGCTTCCAGAGTATAGCAAACAAGCCAGTAAAGGAGACAAAATGAAATAATAAAAAATAATCAGTCTAAGAGAAGGCAGGAAAATAAGAAAAAAGGGGAAATGAATAGATGGGAAAAACAGAAAATAAATAGCAAGATGGGGGATTTAAATTCAGTGGTGTCAATAATTACAGTGTATGTAAAGAGCCTAAACAACCCAGTTAAAATGCAGAGGTTGTCAGAATGGATTAAAAAGCAAAACCCCACTATATATTATATACAAGAAACTCATTTTAAATAATAAGACATGCAACTAAGTCCATGCGCCACAACTACTGAGCCTGCGCTCTAGAGCACACATTGCCACAACTACTGAGCCTGCATGCTGCAACTACTGAAGCCCGCATACCTAGAGCCTGTGCTCAGCAACAAGAGAAAGCCACTGCAATGAGAAACCTGCACACTGCAATGAAGAGTAGCCCCTGCTCACCACAACTAAAGAAAGCCTACACACAGCAACAAAGACCCAACGCAGCCAAAAATTAAAAAAATAATAAATAAATAATAAGACACAAACAGGTTGAAAGTAAAAGGTTAAAAAAAAAAAGTAAAAGGCTAGAATAAGATGTACTAGGCTGACAGTAATCAAAAGAGAGCTGGACTAGCTATTTTAATGTCAACAAAAATTTCAGAGCAAAGAGTGTTACCAGGGATAAGGAATTTTGTTTTATAATAATAAAGGGTTCAATCCTAAACATCTATGCACCTAATAACAGAACTCCAAAATACATGAAGCAAAACTAAGAGAACTGAAAAGAGAAAAAGAATAATCCACAATTCTAGTCAGAGATTTCAAAACCTCTCTCTCGATAATTGAGATAATAAGTAGACAGAAAGTCTATAGAATATAGGAGACTTAAACATTATCAAACAACTTGACCTAATTGACATTTATAGAATACTTTTCCAAAATATAACAGAATGCTATTTTTCAAGTGCACATGGAATATTTCACAAAATAGTTCATTTTCTGAGACATAAAATGGATCTCAATACATTTAAAAATATTCTTCATGCAAAGTAGGCTGTCTGATGACATTGGAATTAAATTTGAGTCAATAACAAAAATATATCTGAAAAATCATCATATATTTGGAAACTAAGAAGATACATGTAAATAACCCATAAGATAAAGAAAAAATAACAAAATCTGAATCTATATGTACTCTATATGCTAGCAACACACAATTGGAAATGGAATTTTTTAAAAACAATGTTAAATATTTAGAGATAAATTTAACAAAATCTATGCAAGACTTATATAGTTAAAACTACAATATTTTACTGAGAGGATTTTTTTTAATTTAAATAAATGGAGAGCTGTATCATGTTCTTTGATGGAAAGATTGAATACAGATAAGTTGTTAATTCTCCCCTGATTCATGGATAGATTCAGTGCAATCCCAATGACTATCCCAAAGGAAATTGAAAAGCTGATTCTAAAATGTATAGGGAAGTGCAAAAACCATAATGATAAAGATTTAATTTACTAAGAAGATATATCAATCTTAAACACATATATACCAAATAAAATAACTTCAAAATATATAAAGCAAAAATTGATAGAATACAGAAAGACACTGGTAAATCCACTGTTACAGTGGGAGATTTCTGATATATTTCTCTAAATTATTGAAAAGCCAGGAAAAGCTAGACCTAATCTTCTATATAATGCGTGTGTATGTGTGAGAGAGAAACAAGAAGGATCTGTATCCAAAAATAGGAGAATATACATTTTCCACACATACCAGACACATAAAAATTTTCAGGTACTATACCATAAAGAAAACCTCAACAAATTTTAAGAAATAAGATCATTATTATCATGCTGGTATACATTATGAAAATACAAGGGGAAGATATGATATACAACATTTCCCCCAAATCATTCAATTACAGAATTCCTGCCTGTCTCCTCCACTTTTCTTTAGTTCACAGAATGCCTATTAATATACCCAGGGACTTTACTTTTTAAAGAATTCACAGTCACCCTTATAAATGTTTACTCTTGCTTGTGTTGAGGTTTCTTTCTTGACCCATTGGCTTTTACCCTATAGGCTTTAGAAGCTTGCAAAGATGCTGGCTTGGTGAAATCCCTCGGTGTATCCAATTTTAACCGTAGGCAGCTGGAGCTCATTCTGAACAAACCAGGACTTAAGCATAAGCCAGTCAGCAACCAGGTACAGCTTGACAAGGGGAGGGAGGTGAGGGGGAGTGTGGGGATTGGGGAATGTGGGAGAATCCGTTACTTAACAGAAAGAATCCTGGACTAGGAGTCAGGAAGTCTTGTGGTCACTTTACGTATATCTCATCATTAGACTGTGGGCAAGTCAATTTATGTCTCTTAAGAAAAAAGATTTGAAAGTTCAAATCCAAAAAGTAACCCAAACTTTTTCTGAAGAAAAATAATAATGTAGGGGGACAAAACCTACCAGATATTGACACACAGAGTATTTAAAATAATGTAAGATTAGCACAAGAACCAACATACAAATAAATAGAAAATAAGAAATACCTTAGAAACAGTCTCAAATAAAAACTTAATGTAAAATAAAATAGCACAAACTAATGACAAAGGAATTGATTTTTCAGTAAATAGTGTGGGGAAAATTGATAGTTATATAGTAACAAATATAGATCTTTGCCTCATGTTATACTCCAAAGTGTCCCTTTGATCAGGAGTTAAAAGAAGAAACAAGAAATTATTTGTGAATACTACAAAAGAATTTTAGTTTTCTGGAACTATGGATAGAAAGGGAAGCCATGGGGAAATTATAAAGAAAACCAATACATGTAATAGTATAAAAATGTTAAACCCTAAAAATATTAGAAACAAAGAGCAAACAAAATTAGATGATTATATTTAAAAATATAATAGAAAAAGGGGATCATATCCTTACGAATTAAAAGCCTAATAAAAATCAATGAGAAAAATACTAAGGCTCAAAAGAAATGAACAGAAATTCACAGAAGACAGATTGCAAGACTGGTAGACATATGAAAAATATTTAGCTGCTCTAGTAATTATGGAAATTTAAATTTAAGTGTAATTTTGTATTGTGTATCAAATTAGCAAAGTTTCTGTTTTATTTTTTAATATAGTGTTCCATGTAAGCAAGTGATGGAGTGCTGACAAATGCAAATTGGTTCCTTCCTGGAAAGCAATTTTGCAATAAGTAGCAAGAGCCTTAAAAAGTGTTTAGTTTTCGATTTCTAGGAATCCATCCTTGTGAAAAAAAAATCAGAACACCCATATGTGTGTTTGTCACAGCACTTTACGTGTGTGTTGCAGCACCATTTATCATGGCAAAAAAAAAAAAAAAAAAAAAAACACCAAAAAGGAAACAAATATGAAAAATTCAGGGAATGTTTACATAAACTTTAAAACATTTATAATATGTGAAATCTTAACAAAAAATGTTCTTGAATCACTCTTGAGGAAAAGAGAAATGGCCACGATATTAAGTGGAAAGACCAGTATACAAAACGTAACACAGTATGAAGGTGATTATATTATTTAAAAAGTGCAAATATTGGAAAGAAATATATCAAAATGCTAACCATGGCTATCTCTGGCTGTGAATTTTACAAGTAAATTCTGTTTTCTTCTTTATGCTTTTCTGTATTTCAAGTCTTCTGCAGTGAGCATATATGACTCTTATAATCACAACAAAATACTATTGTTAAATGGGGATATGACATCCTCTTCCCCCTACTTCATAAAACATTAAGAAGCTGCACTAAAAAATGCTCTTGGAACTGGTAAATATTCACAAACTTGGATTATGGTGGACTTGTTTGTTGAATTCATTGTTATTAGAAACTCAAAAGGATTCATAACAGAAAAAATGAATTACCTACATCATGACAGTAGCTCACAGCTAAATAGAAGTGTTGCCATATTTAGAAGTACCACTTCCGAACTGATACCTCAGCTAGTACTATATCATATGCTCTCAGGAACAGAGAGCAACTACCTTTGCCTTCCTCATTGATCTCAATCCATCCCTTTATTCTTAATCAATCCCCTACCCAGCATATCCTTCACATCTCCTTCCTGCACCCCTAAGAACAATATTTTGTTCTAAAAATGTTGAAGTGACAAGCAGCTTTCTTCTTACAAATGCACAGAGACAGATGGTGATTTTCGACCTGAGAATGAAAAATAGTGAAAATTTGACAGTGTGTTTCCTCATGCCAAGGAGGAAATACCCTGATCTGTTGGCACAAGAATGTCGATCAGCTTCACAAATATACCCTGAAAGAGAAGCAAGGCTTGTTGGAAGATCATAGCCTGAACCTATTCATGTGTCCTGTGGTGTCTGAAAGCAGAATATGTCAAAACTCTAGAGCTGGCACAGATCAAAGTGCAGGTCTCCCAGCCACCAGCCATGACCCTATGCCCTGGTAGGACCATCTCTACTCCAGAGATACAAAATGAGCAGCTTTCAACCCAGGAATACGGTGAGCATATTTCAGGCATTAGACAGAGTGGACACATTTCATGTGCAAGGGATACATACCTGAAGGCCTTGCCTGATTCAAAATTCACGTATTTCTAAACTAATTTTCCCATTAGACTAAATCTAACGTAAAATTTGCAAATTTTTGTATTTTTCATTGACTTCATGAACAAATTGACATAGAATATAACCTCACTCTATACTCATTCTCAGAGCCTGAGCAATCCAAGATTCCTTAGTACTCCCTATGATGTCCATGGGAAGCAATGTCCCTCCAGGCTTCGCCCCTGGCTTAGACTGTCTGAAAGCCTTCCTAGTGTCATACTGTGCTCTCCCAGCCCAGTTCAAAGGGGACTGTGGACCTATCTCAAGCCATTTAATCTCATACAAAGTTCCAACACCTAACTCTAGGAACGAAGGAAAGAAGGGAGGTAAGGAGGGATGGAGGGAAGGAAAGAAGAAGGGAAGGAGTAAGGAAACTTTCCACATTCTTCAGTTTTTCCTGATCCTATTCACCATGCCTAACTCACAGGTGTTCTGACACAGAAATTAGTAAATATTTGTTGAGTGACTTCATTAATGAAATGAAAATTCAATGCAGTTTTTCATGGAAAGACAGAAGAGGTTGGGTTAATTAATGAAAGGACTTTTGCTATTTTCCTTCATGGATTCTGCCCAGCTTCTTAACTTCACCCTGTGAGATTTTGATATCTAAAACTACAGCATTACCAAAGGGTGTTGTAAAACCCCGGACACACCAAGACGCTGACAACTTACATCAGTTTTACATAGCAAACAAGGAAAAGTAAATACTGCAGCTCCACTGGCTCATTCACAAAGGGCTCTAAGCAGTCCCTAGCAAAGAAGGAAGGCAAGTGTGCTTAGATACCTTTCTCCTTAGAAATAAGGATGACATCAAGGCCCTGCAACATCAGGAACCATCACCACCCTCTACCTTAAACTGAGCATCCGGTCCCAGCCAGAAATGACCAGCTGTACCCCATATGAAGCCCAGCCTACAACAGTCTGCAGCATCAAGAGTGATGTTTCCTAAGATTCTGGCTTTGTCCTCTCTGTATAACTCTTGTTTTCACTCATTCAACAAATGGTCATCAAGCACCTGCCTTATGCCAGGCACTGTGCTAGGTTCTAGGCATGCAAAAGTGACCAAAGACAGATATAGTCCTTGCTCTCGTGGATCAGACATTAATGAAGTCAGGAAAGTTATATGTAATTGGAAACTGAGACAGATGCTCTGAAGAAAAGGAATGTGACTCTCTGAGGTCATACGCACTTGGGTCACGTTAGCCTACCCACTCCCACCCCCACCCTCACCTCCATCCCGAGAATTTCCTTCACTGAGTGGTCCTTTAGCGATATGCCCTCAAGTTTTTTATCAAAAAACTATCTATGCAAAGATCTTTGTTATATTACATATTATATTATATATTTGAGTTTATATTACATTAACTCAAATTTTTTGTTGAGTACGGGTTTCTAGTATGTTGCCCAATGCAACTTTCTGTAAACTCCTGAATTTGTTCACAGAATGGATATTCACATACCTGTTTGTTTTATTTTTTAATTGTATTAGCCTTATTATGTATACATTTTGTATTATATATATATATATACACACACACACACAAATACACACACATATATATGTATATAGGTAAATACACATACTGTATACACATGTGCATATACATATTTAGGCCAGAGACCATAACAGCACTCCAATTGATTAGAAAGGAGTCCCTGTGGGGAAAATTAAATGTGTTTGGAGCAAGCAGGCAGGCATGAAAGTAAGGAATTCACACTTAGTCTTTAAGCAATGACGTGACATGATAAAAAAAAAATGTGTTTGAAAAGATTAGTGTACCAATAAGATGGAAAATGAGAAAGAGACCAAAGGGGGAGAGTGATGCTAGGAGTGGGAGAGGGTAAGGGAAAGAAATACAGTCCACCCTCCATATCCATGGATGCAGAACCCGCAAATACAGAGGGCCCACTGTACTACACCATTTCACAAAATGGACTTGAGCATCTGCGGATTTTGGTGTTCGCTGGGGTGGGGGGGTGTGTCCTGGAACCAATCCTACGCAAATACCTAGGGACTACCGTACTATGGACACTGTGTGTCACTTTTTAGAATTAAGAAATGTTCCCAAGTGGGGGAGAAAACAAAAGTGTCTTAGGGAAAAGGAGGGATCAAGATTATGAGGGGGCAGGGGAAAAAGAAGAAATGGGAGAAACTGACAAGGGGGAAAAAAGAGTTTATCAAATTAGAAAAAGGAAAGAAGAGCTACCTCTAAGAGCTCCAGTTTACCTTTCCACTTCATCAGTAGCATTTTCTTGTGCCTTCTAGAAATGTAACTTGTCAAGTATTTAATACTTTAGATAGTGAAAATAATAATTATATACTTAAAATACTTTAATTAAGACTTGGTTGATTTTAATTAAAAAGAAAACAAACATGTAGGTCAAAAACTACCATAGTGTTTAAGAAGAAACTTTGAGAAGAACTTTTGTTGACACATGTATTTTTAGTGCAGGAATCCTGTCAATAAGATACAGAAAATTAAACTAGGCCTACACTCGGTGGTGTAAAGAACTCTCCACCAAGAAGACAAAATTCATCTGTAAATCTAGTTTTATACATACTCTATCTCTTGTGAAAATATTCTTAGATGTTTGATAGTGAGGGACAGAGGGCTTCTGCAACATGTCACTTCTATTTACCAAGACTGTAATGTGAACCTTGAGACTGTGTTTGTTATGGAAAATTGTATTTGCTAGAATATTTACTATAAATAATAGAGTCTGTTTACTTAAAGTTTTAAACTGATAGCTGTAAAAATTGAATTTGTCCCCCAATTATTTTAGGATTAACCCACAGTTGGTGACCTCACTAACCTTGTTTTAATTCATCTCACCCATATATGAACAATGTAAACTTCCTTGTTGGGAAAAATATTTAAGATTTGCCTTGCTATCCAGAATACTTTGCAATCGATTTTATTGAAGAACTTTTTACAAACTATATAAAATTGCATTCATCCAAAAGCCCTTAATTTTGTGCTCTGCTCTCCAATGCAACCACATAGGTTGAATGCCATCCATATTTCACCCAGCCAAAACTCTTGAAATTTTGCCAACAACATGACATTGTCATTATTGCATACAGCCCTTTGGGGACCTCTAGGAATCCATCCTGGTAAGTAATGCTGTCTGTCTCCTCAGGAAGTATATTTCCTTTGGTGTAGAGTATGAGGCTAATGTAAATTGCTTGACTGAAATGACTGTTCAGCTGTGTGATCTTAAGGAAGTAATTTCTTCAAGTCATTCTCCACATATGCAAATTAGAGCTAACAAAACCTTCCTCACTGAGGTGTTGTAATAATTGATTAGACTCTACCTGTGAAAGTGCCTACCAGTACCTTATTATTTGACAAAGAGTCTCTATGGCCATATTCTGAAATTTTTGAATTTTTAAAATTTCTGTATTCAGTGGCAACACTTCACATTCCACAGACTTAAGTAGAAATTTTTCTACTCTAAGATGATTCCAAGAGTTGTGCCTTTGTTTCTTCTACTTCAGTCTTCTTGCCTTCCCCTGTATGCCTACTTCCAACCCCATTCTCTCTATAAGATCCATCAAAGCAATATTATTTACCCTCTGGAAGAGGCAGCTCTGTGAATCTGCCTGTCTTGATCTTCCCATACTAAGAGCAAGTCTTCCGAATACTCTGCACTCAGAGAAGTTGGTTACAGGTGACCTGAAGTGTTCTGGATAGGTTACCAGGTGAATGGGGGTCAGAGGAGGAGGGTGATTGGTAAACCACTGGTTCTCATTACTCGGACTAAATATGATGCATGTTTCGATTTTTTTTTTTTAAAGGGTGAATGTGTCTTCCCCACCTTTGTTAAAGGATGCACTTCTAAACTCACTGGGGAAAAAATACAATAAGACAGCAGCTCAAGTTGTTTTGCGTTTCAACATCCAGCGAGGAGTGGTTGTCATTCCTAAAAGCTTTAACCCTGAAAGGATCAAAGAAAACTTTCAAGTAAGAGAACTGCTTCTGGAAATGTAAAAAGTAGGGTATTTTTTTTTTTTTTTTAGAGAATTTTGTGTTCAGATTAATAAGAAAGTTGCAATGCCTTCATATGTCATTTTATACCAGCTCCCCGACCCACTCCGCCCATACCTGGATTTAATTTTAGCTGAATTTGAGACAATTCCTAGTAATTCAGGGATTTCTTTGCTGCTTGTAGGCTACCTAGCTCCTTTATTTCTTCTGTTTCCTTACCTATTGACTCTGGACACTACCTACTCCCTTCCCCACCAGCACAGCAGGAATAGAAGGTATAGAATTTGAAATTCGTAACAGTCAACTTTCCACCTTCTTAATGGCTCTGGAAAAAGTCGGGGACAAATTTGGAAATTATTGAAGAGGATCATTTAGACTTCATAAATGCCAACCCCCTTTGTTTCCTCTATAAGTAATCTGTAATCAGCATTATAAATTATAGGTGAGAAAAGAGGCCACTAGACAATGGAGTGATTAGTTTACTGTGCTACTTCCAAAGAATAAACTGCTAGGTAAATGCAGCCATAGAAAAGTACCATGTAAAGTTAATCAGTTACCCATCAGTTAATAATTTAAATTTCAAAAGTAAGTTGTTTTTTGTCTTACTTATAATTAAAGATAAAAATGAGATAGTATTTATCCCCTCAGATAGGAAAATAATCAGAATGTTAACAGTGTGTGGGAAAACAGGCAGTTTCATATAATACTATTAGAAACATAAATTGATGTAAGATTTGGAGAAGGATGTCATTTTTCCAGATCCATCAAAATTCAAACATACATGTCCATTGACCCAACAATCTTTTCCCATAGATGTATTTGCATATTCATGCACACATATACAGATGTTTATTACAGCATACTTTATCAGCTAAAAAAAACTGGAAACAATTTTCAATACGATATTGTAAAACAAATTATGATATATTTGTACAATGAAATAGTATATAGGCATTTTTATTCATTTTTCTTTTTTAACAGAACTCTACTGAGGTGTAATTGAAATGCAATGAACTGAACATAAAGTATAAAATTGGAAAAGTTTTGACATATGTACACACCCATGAAACCATCACCACAATCAAGATAATGAACATATCTAGCACCTCCAATAGTCTCTTCATGCCCTTTTATAATCTATCCCTCCCGGTCCCCAATCCCAAGCAAGCACTGATTTGCTTTCTATCCCTATAGGCTAGTTTGCATTTCCTAGAATTTCAAATAAATGAATTCACACAGTATGTGTGCTTTTATATCCATTTTTAAATAATAAAGTGAAAATATAAGTACTGACATGGGAAGACATCCATGATATTAGACAATTATCTTCAGAGCTTTTTTGCTACCACATGAAGGAATGGAATTCAAACTTACCAAAGAAAAAGAGACATAATTTATTGCCTCTCATAACTGGAAAGTCCAAGGATAGGTCAGACATGACTGGACACAGGTATTCAAATGATTTATAAAAGGATTGAGTTCTCCCCACCCCCTTTCTCCACATGGTGGTACACACAGATTAATATGGGTTAATCTGTTACCCACATTTAGTAAAGATGATCACAGATAAAGGCTTCTGTCTCTGTCAATCCCTGCTTGTCCCTTTATGGGTCATTGGCTACTCCCATAATAATCACTGTGTCTAATGAACAAGATACCTTGATTGGTCCCCTGGGCTACATCCCTATTCTCATGCTGAAGGAGGTGAGGTCATGTGACAAGTAGCCCTACTAGGTGCGGGAAGGTGTTAAAGAAAAAGGAAGCTTGTAAGGATTTCTTTTATAAGTGACTGGTTCATTCATGACTGTTTTTATGTTATAATAAATTTCCTTCTACAATCTCATAACTCCAATTCTTGGATAATAAATAATCAAAGGAAAGAATGCTCTGAAAAGACCACTTGGAAACAATCCTCGGGGGAATGACTAAGTAAATCGTATTACATCTATACTACGGATATAGTGGTTAAATAAATAAAGTCAGTCTATATATTTTGACAGAAAAGATCACTAAGACATATTATGTGAATGAGATAAAGTTGCAGAATAATAGAAATATGATACAATTATTGCATTTTGCTCTTGCTGTGTTGAATGTTTGGAAGGAATCTGTGGGAAGGGGAATAGGACTGGGGTGGTGGGTATCAAGAGACACTTTTGTTTTTTTCACTCCGTAAATGTCCATGTACTTCTGTAGTGTTTCATTTCTTTACAAAAAGCATATATTCATGTATTACTTTTACAATTAAAATTTATTCATGTAAATTACTAAATTAAAAGTTAAGGGATAGAAAGATAAAACAAGAGAAATTATAAACAAATCAACTGTTAAAAATATAAATAAGGTAAAATAAACTATTAAAATGTTCATAAAGGACGATTATAAAACCAAGGTACAAACTGTACAAGCTAAGAAAAAAACAAAACAATGAAAAAGTAACTAGAATTAAAAGGTAGATAAAGAGACATTAAAAATGACAAGAGAAAGGATTAAGATGATGAACCAAAGCAAATTAAAAGTTAAAAAGAATACATAAGCAAATTTAGAGAGTAGGGAATATTTTTGTTAAAAAAAAAAAAAGTGCATGAAGGCCATAGTCCAGAATCAAAAGTTCAGCATCTTATACCAAAATAATAAGAATTCTTCACTTTTAGATTTTTAGGAGATGTTCTGAATGCATATTGTTTCAGAACATTTGAAATTTCTTGCAAGATGTCCCCAGCAGGATTGTCTTAAAGACAAAGGGCAGAAAGAATTCCACCTCCACATGGGTGGGGTGGCCCCCCTGCACTAGCCCAACTCCTCTAAGACATTTGCAGAGATGTTCATAAATCTTTGAAGTGCTCCCACCGCTGGCCTCACTCCCTGATCCCAAGCTTGACCCATCTTCTACTATTATAAATGTCTGTTTTTTGTTTCTGTTATTTCAGATCTTTGACTTTTCTCTCACTGAAGAAGAAATGAAGGGCATTGAAGACTTGAATAAAAATGTCCGCTTCGTGGAAATGCTCATGTGAGTTCTGGGGGATCATTAATCAGGTTCTGCGCAGTGATGTTGGATTGTCAAGCGTCAACCAACAGGCTCTCATGAACCGGGACCGTGTCCGTGGAAGGCACAAGGGTAAAGGCCGGTGGGCAGCATATTCTGAATTAGGAACTTCCTACAAACCTACATTTTTGTTTAAAAGAATATTTCTGACATTTATGACATTCCCATTGGTTAGGTTAAGGCATCACAGGCTAAAAACATTGAGGAGAATTAAATCACTGTTTTCGTATGTTAATACAACAGCAGCACAGATATGCAAACACCATATTTATTTCTTCCTTAGAAATCAAAGTGGGGGCTTCCCTGGTGGCGCAGTGGTTGAGAGTCTGCCTGCCAATGCAGGGGACATGGGTTCGAGCCCTGGTCTGGGAAGATCCCACATGCCGCGGAGCAACTAAGCCCGTATGCCACAACTACTGAGCCTGCGCATCTGGAGCCTGTGCTCCGCAACAAGAGAGGCCGCGATAGTGAGAGGCCCGCGCACCGCGATGAAGAGTGGCCCCCACTCGCCGCAACTAGAGAAAGCCCTCGCACAGAAACGAAGACCCAACACAGCAAAAATAAATACATAAATAAATTTATAAAAAAAATCAAAGTGGGCACAAATTAGAGCAAAGCTGTCAACAAGAACGATTTCTGGGAGAGAAGCATTAGAGTGTAGTAGAAAGAGCACCAGGTTGAGTTTTAGACAAATGTTTGCCTGTAAGATTTGGAGCTTCTGGCTTCACCTATTGTCTGACTTCCCACAAGCAAAATTCCTTCGAAGTGTTGCCAAATTTAACTATCAACTGAAGTAACCCTTTATTCTCTGAATATTACAGAGCCTTAAAAATTAAAAAAAAGAATATAGTTCATGTATATATACACACGTAAATATTTGTATACATACATACCCACATTTTTTCTTCTTAATCATTCTTCATTAGTATTCCTAGTTCTTGAAATCACCTGGATAGTATTCTTCTTTTTACAACCTTCTCTTTAAGTGAGCATTTAGAAAATGCTTGTTAAGATGGTTCGTATAGTTTGGGCGCTTATCTTATTGGTCCCACTATTTTTCATGAGTCAGAATGTATGGACTATGCTAACACTGAATTTCTGAATCAATTTCTGAATTAATAAACAGCTTTCTAATGTGAATTTTCCAGGGGAAAAACTATTTGAAATCAAGAAGCACCTCCTAGCCTCAAGAACATAAAAGTAAACACAAACACAGAACTAACAGGTTAATTAACAGCTCTTGAAGATAAACTATTTCTATTGAATAAATATCATTCAATTAAAAAGAAATAGTAAGAGATAGCCAATCCACCAATGTGCTGTTTTTTGGGGTTTTTTTTACAGTTGGTTGGTGACATTATCTGGTTTGACAATTGACATTTTATTTATTTATTTATTTATGGCTGTGTTGGGTTCTCATTGCTGCACACGGGCTTTCTCTAGTTGCAGTGAGCAGAGGCTACTCTTCGTTGCGGTGCGCGGGCTTCTCATTGCAGTGGCTTCTCTTGTTGTGGAGCACGGGCTCTAGCCGCACGGGCTTCAGTAGTTGTGGCATGCGGGCTCAGAAATTGTGGCTCACAGGCTCTAGAGCACAGGCTCAGTAGTTGTGGCACACAGGCTTAGTTGCTCCATGGCATGTGAGATCTTCCCGGACCAGGGCTCCAACCCATGTCCCCTGCATTGGCAGGCGGATTCTTAACCACTGCACCACCAGGGAAGCCCGACATTTGACATTTTTAATACCTAATTCTAGCAACACTGGGAAAATAACTCATCGCATCAGGAAATAACTAGAAAAATCAAAAAGGAGAAACAAAGATTAGGCCCCATTGATCAAAAAAATGTATCATTTAGGGATGCTGGGCCAAGGTTCTGCTGCTTTTCATCCGGCTGATCCTTGATATTTGAGAGCCTTCTTTGGTTTTGTTTTATATTTTAATTTAAAGCTCATAGTACTTGCAGAGAACTAAATCTTAGGTGTGCTTCAGTACAGGCACACATACACTCCAGTCCTTTTATAGACTGTTTCACCATTTTTATTTAAGAGATAGATTCATCATTATCATCACCGTCATCATCATCATGGAAACTAACTTTGCTGGTCATCAACTTTCTAAATCTCAAACTTTCAACTCTCAAGAGGTCTAGTGATAGGGGCAAGTAAAAACTCTGAGAAGAGACTGACACTGATTCATAATAGAGTTTTGAAGAGAAATGCTTATGTGGTTTATTGAAATGGGAGGCAGTTTATATCAAGAGAGCAGGAGGCGGAAGAAGTTGGGACAAAGTGTGTAAGTAGGCAGGTATTGTTCACCTCCTGTGCTTTTGTTCTAAGAAAGTGTTAATGTGGAGACAACTAGCCTTCCCCCCCACAATCCCCCCACCCCACACTTACACCCAGGGTGCTATCTGGGGCTTCAGTAAAAGGTGCTGGCTTGAGGGGAAACAGGGGAGGAGAATGGGCATGAAACAGAAATGGAATGAGTAAGAGAAAGAGGGAAAGGTCGGTGAAGTTACCAAAGGATGCTAGTAACACATACAGCCATGCAGCATTTGAAGTGAACTTTTTCCCTTTGGGGGAATTGTTTTGGCAGGTGGTGTGACCATCCTGAATACCCATTTCATGAGGAATACTGACTTCAGAGAGCTCCGCAACAGATATTTTCCCTCCTATATGTGCCAGGACTTTGGGCTGGGTGGTTCCTCCAGCTATGGAAATCAAAGGAGTTTACTGTCTTCAGATGAAATGGTGATGGAGACACACTTAACTTTTGTGTAGTGTAAGTGACTTTGACTTAGCTATGTGGGGGGAAAAAAATAGGTTTAAATCTGTTGAAATAACTTGGAAATTATCAGCTAATATTTTATTAAATCAATGTCTTCTGGGTTTCAGAAAGAAAAATATTAGGCTTTAGAAAAGACTTCAAAGGCAACATATGAAGATAAATAACACATGAATTCGGATACTGCTGCCATGGGTAGTCTGAGTTCTTTAGCAGTTAACAGGGCAACAGCAAGGATGGAGAGCTGGACCATGCCAGTGTGCTGGCAGTGGTCTTGATGGTTTGGACCATTGACTGTAATACAGACACAGCCAAGGTAAGATCCACACATGCATTATTAACAGGGAAGTGATTTGCTTCACCTTGAGTAGAGAGAGAGGGCTAAGTATAGAAAAGTCTTACTATAGAGCTAATTAAACACCTCAGTGGTCAACAAAGCCATACTGATTTGGTTGTTGTTTGTTTCCATCCAATGTGTGTTGGTGTAGCTTTTATCCAGCTTGAGAGATGGATAATTGCTTGTTCTCTCTTGCATGCTTTAAAGGGCCTGAGCTTCAGTAAGCTAGTGATCCATGCTAACACTGCCTGCCACTCTTGCCCCCATTCTTTATACGACCACCATTATGCAAAGTGGCTTGAGACAACCTGCATACCCTGTATTGTAAAATAGTCCACAGACCATTATTTCAAAAGAAGACATATAAAAAGGAAGCTTTAGGAAACATATTGAAAGAAGAGGTTTTATAGAATCATTAGACTTAAGACTTTGAAAGTTATTGGGATAACTGAATTTTGAGAAAGTAGCAAGTTCAAAAGAACGCTGATAATTTTACTATATGGAAATTTTTTTAAGTGAATAAAAAGATTATTAGAATTCCATAGTAGAGGTGTACCTATTTTCAATCCAGCCAGAGCAATATATTTTATTCATTCATATTAAGTCACTCTCACAGGGCAAGAGAGCGCTTCAAAACTTCAAAACATCAAAACAAACTTATGTTTGTCCAAGATCAATTGCTTATAATCTTCCATGATCTGAAAACATACATTTCTGAGAAATTATCATTAAAAAAAATTGATCTCTACTTATTGTTTCCAATAATTCTAATATGAATACTTACAATGCTATTTTCTGGAAAATATCTCATTCACAAGAAATAATAAAAATGATGATTTATTCTACCACATGAATCTCTATTTTGTTGCTTGGGGTGGGGGAAATCATCTGAATTCATTTAAATTAGAGACCTTTGGTTGAATTCCTACTGTACATTTAGCACTGGGAAGATAGGGAAGATAGGAAGAAAAGGGAGTACCATAATGAAAGAACAGAAACTCAAGTCCTGACCTCTACTGTCAAAACTCTTCAAAATATTTCAGGGGGCTGGTGTGGAAGAAGGACCACACCTATCAAACCATTTTTTAAAGACAGGCATTGGAAAAGAGTCCCACTATTTGTCAGGGGAAATGTATACATGTATTTCTAAAGATTGGAAGAGGGGAATTCTCTCTTAGCCTTAACAGAGATGGAGGAAAAAGAGTTGGAGACAGAAAACAGAAGGTCAGGAAAGAGTGATGGTCTGCATGAGTTTCTGCATGTCACTTCTCCCTTCACTCTCATTCCTCTCAAGCTTCCCATCTATTTTGGGATAAACTGTATGCCCCCAAAATTCATATGTTGAAGTCCTAGCCCGTAGTACCACAGAACGTGACTTTATTTGGAAATAGGGTCATTGCATATGCGATTAGGTAAGATGAAGTCATACTGGAGTATGGCAGACACTAATCCAGTATGATTGGTATCCTTATAAAAAGGGGAAACTTGGACACAGGCAACACACAGGGAGAGCACCATGTGCAGACAGAGGCAGAGATCAGGGTGATGCTTTTACAAAGATGTCCAGCAAACCACCAGAAGCTAGGTGAGAGGCATGGACCAGATTCTCCCTCATAGCCCTCAGAAGGAACCAACCCTGCCAACACCTTTATCTCGGACTTCTGGTCTCTAGAACTGTGAGACAACAAATTTCTGTTATGTAAGTGGCCAGTTTGTGGCACTTTGTTCAAGCAGCCCTAGCAAGCAAATATACCATCTCTCAGTCAAGATTTCCAGTCTCTCAAGCTGACACCAGCAGTAAAAATGGCCTTACTTAGTCAATGCTTTACTGAGCTCAGGTTTTGAGGACCAGTATTTTTGACCTTCTTGGGGACTTTTGCAACCCCAAAGATGTTTGTTAACCCAAATCAATCTCTTTCCTAATCAGAGGCCTCTAATGGAATATGGAGTAAGATACATCAATAGTTACATAACCTGCCTGGAAAAGGAGAGGAGGCCAACAGCGTGCCCACTGAGCCATAAAAACACATGGACCAGAACAGCAAGAACTTTCTGCCCCAGCCCGCAGAATGTTTTTTGTTTGCCCATCACTGACTATTCTCCTTGGAAGACCTCCCTCAGGCACTGTCTTCCATAGATAATGACACAGAGGTTATTGGAAGAGGCCACAAGAGGCACATAGGCACCAATCCCAAGTCTGCAGGCTTCAACACTGCGACGTGCTGCACACTTCTTGACCACAGTTTTGGAAATTTAAAAGGTTGAGGTAAATTATATTTCCCAGGCTTGGTATTTCTCTGGAACTCCCTTAAAATTTTAAGCTTTCACTGGTGACTTCAATTTCTGACCATTCCAAACTAGTAACAAAATCATGATATCTTGTGGAGCCCTGGTCCTTGAATGTGAACCCTCCTGGAATCTGAACTGTACCCACCATGTTTCTACCTCCAGATACCAAATCCCCAAGTTCTCACTTCTCTTGATGGGGGCAAGGGGTGAGGAGGGATAGATAATCACTTTTAATCTCCTCTGGGCACTGGTATTTTAGCTAGATTGAGAGCTGAGATGCAGAATATGGTGGGAGGGAGTAGCAGTGGTCTTGACAAAAGTACATGGACTTTGCAGGTCCCCCCCTTAAATCTGGCCATTGGTAAATCTTCCTACAAAGACTATGTGGCATCCTTAGGAGCATGAGGGCCCCTTTAATCCTGTCTTGGGGGTTGTCAGGAAGAGATAAAATTGCCAAAGGACAATTTGGAGCTGGGTAGCCCTCACTTTATGTCCTGCTGAAGTTGGTCACATGTTGGTCAGAGAGGAGCAGCTAGTGGAAATGATTGAACATATGTTTTTAAACTGTGTTGCTATTTGATATGTACTATTGAGCATTTTTATTGACATTCGTATATAAGACTATTGTGTAGTTTTGTGTGTACTCTTTAATTAGTTTCTATTATCAAATTGTGCTCCTTTCATTGTTAAAAGGAGAGAGTGAGATTTTCTTTCACACTTTCCACTCTAGAACAAATTAAATTTAAATGATTTATTTCTTAAAGTATTGGTGGAATTCGCCTGAGAATTGCCTCTCTGTCAATAGAGAGCCTGTACATTTTCTATTTCATCTCAAATAAATTTTGCAAATTTATCTTTTCTATAATTTATCAATGTCATGTATTTAGCATATGGAGGTATATTTGTTCATTTAGTCAACAAGTTTTTTGTGTGCCACTATGGTAGTCTCTATCCTCGGCAGTTGGGATATTTCAGTAAACAAAAGTCCCTGAGCTCTCATACACGCCTGTACTCTTCCAATTCCTTTAATTTTCCTAAACATGTGGTCACCTCCCTCTTCCAATTCTTCTTTTGTATGTCTATGGTTTTGTTTTGTAATTAATTAGTGGTTTATCAAGTTATTTTTTATTTTTCCTGGATTTCATTTAGACCAAATTTCCCAAAGGAAAGAAAATTCATTGACTACTGCTGTCTTTCTGTTTCTTAATTCATTCATATCTCATTTTCTTTTACTTATCTCTTGTCTGTTTTTTATAACTCATCCATAGACTTCTAACTTCTTAGGTTGAATATTTATTTCATTGATTTTTGTTGGTTTTTCTTGTGTAGTAATATATACATCGAATATAATGAATTGTCCATTGAGTACTGTTTTAGTTAAGATTTCTTAAGTCGATTTTGTAATTTTCCAGATATTCTGAGTTTTGGGTTTGCTTTCTTCTTTAATAGTTGTTTACAAGAGTTCCTGTCTTACTTTAATTTCTAGTGTTAGAGCTTTTTTTCTAGCTTTTATATTCTACTTTTAATCATGCTGAGCTAAGATATCATCAGTCAATGTTTTCAACATTTCATGGAATTGTGACAAGATACATTCTATTTTAAAGTATTGAGTTGGATATAATGGACATATAATCCTGTGTTATACATTTTTATCATCTAGTATTAGAAGAGCTATTTGAGTGAGTGGTTCTTTCTTTTAAACAGTGATTCTTAACTGGGTGTTAAGACATTTGGCAGTGTCTAGAGACATTTTTGATTGTTACAGCTGGTGGGGGTGGGGAGAGGTGATATTGGCATTTAGTAGGAAGAGGCCAGGGATGTTGCTAAACATCCTGCAATGCACAGAACAGCTCCCACAACAAAGAATTATCTGGGCCAAAATGTAATTTTTGCTGAGATTGAGAAACCCTGCTATCAGAAGAGTCTTTCTTGATAGATGTTAAAATGTGCTGATTCCTAATGCCATAATTTCAATTTATTGCATATAACTGAAAACTAATCCATTTAGCCTCATGTTTATAGTGCTTGAAGTAAACTGTCCATCTTTTATAATTCAGCTATGTTTTTTCTTGTGTATTTTATCTTTTCTCAGATTATTAAACTGCTAATGGATGCCATGCTTTTAGTATTTGAGTTTAAAACACATGGGCAAACGAGCCCCAATGAAAATAAGTTAATGCAGGAAACCAGGCTTCCCTGGTGGGTCAGTGGTTAAGAATCCGCCTGCCAATGCTGGGGACACGGGTTCAAGCCCTGGTCCGGGAAGATCCCACATGCCACAGAGCAACTAAGCTCGTGCACCACAACTACTGAGCCTGTGCTCGAGAGCCTGCGAGCCACAACTACTGAAGCCTGCATGCCTAGAGCCTGCACTCTGCAACAAGAGAAGCCACCGCAATGCGAAGCCCGCGCACCGCAAGAAAGAGTAGCCCCCGCTCGCCGCAAATAAAGAAAGCCCGTGCACAGCAAAGAAGACCCAACGCAGCCAAAAATAAATAAATAAATTTTTAAAAAATTAATTTCTTCAGTATGAATCAAGAGAAAAATTGCTCTAATAACAGACCGCCATTGAAAAATAGAAGCAATCTGAAAGATTAGATTAAGCTGGTAACTACTTTACTTCTTGTCCCAAATTTCTTTTTTTTTAATTAATTAATTAATTTATTTATTTATGGCTGTCTTGGGTCTTTGTTGCTACACACAGGCTTTCTCTAGTTGCCACGAGCGGGGGCTACTCTTCGTTGCGGTGCGCAGGCTTCTCATTGTGGTGGCTTCTCTTGTTGCGGAGCACGGGCTCTAGGTGCGCAGGCTTCAGTAGTTGTGGCACGTGGGCTCAGTAGTTGTGGCTTGTGGGCTATAGAGCTCAGGCTCAGTAGTTGTGGCACACCGGCTTAATTGCTCTACGGCATGTGGGATCTTCCCGGGCTAGGGCTTGAACCCGTGTCCCCTGCATTGGCAGGCAGATTCTTAACCACTGCACCACCAGCAAAGCCCGCCATGTTTGTTCTTTAGGCTGAAACCTATTTCTTTCTAATCAAAGTGAATACTGTTCCGGAAGAGAGCAGGTAACACAATATTGAGACTGGAGAAACAGATCACAACCTGGGAAACTTCAAAAAACCACACAAAAGGTAGGATTAAAAACAGAAAAGAGCAAAGCTGATTTTGGCATTTACTTCCAGGATAAAGCCATGGAGTGGGGGAGGCGGAGAAGAAGTGACAATAGCGGGAGGATTAAAGGCTACCCTTGGCCATATGAGAACCAGTGTATTATAACTGAAGAAGAACAGATTTTACCACCTCAAAATACTCCACATTGGCGTAAGAATTATTTTGTGCTGAAGACAATTGAGAAGAAACAGATATAAGAAATCTCTGTTCTCCCCCGATTTGCCTAAAAGGAGGAAATAAACTTACAAAGTGTCCCTCCTCCCTCTCTACCAGGAAGGACAAAAGTTCAACTGCTGGAGACAACTTTAGATCCTTATCAGTCTGGAGATGGCACCAGAGGAATTTACATAACAAACTTTGCTAACTAGACCTTATCTTCTGTTAGTCTCCCATATATTTGTCCTCCCACAATTTGCTGCCCCTAGACTCAAAGTCCTTTTCTGTTGTCTTGTCACTTCTCAAAAAATGTATTGCTCCTTTGTTAAGATGTTATGTAAGACCTAGTTCTAACCAAGCCTTTGAGTTACTCATCTCTGGGAACTCCCATGTGTAACATGCATGAATACACATGTTTGTAAACTTCTGTTTGTTTTTCTCTTGTTAATCTGTCTTCTGTCAGTCCAATCTACAGGGCTCCAGCTGCAGAACCTAAGATGGGTAGAGGAAGAGATTCGTCCTCACCTATAAGACTATGTCAGGTAGAAGCTCGTGGTTTCCTTTTAATAAGGGAGGCAAAGAAGCCAATGACATGAGCAATCATCATGGAAACCATAAGACCAGTTGTCTCTTCTTGCCAACTCCACCTGCCTTCTGGGCAAGAAGCCTCTGAAAGAAAAGTTAAACTCTAAGGTGAACTATGGAAAACTGAGGAACAAGAGCAGAACACAGTTTACACCAGCCAACTCCAAAGAAGACAGCAACAGGGCTTTGCCTAAAACGGCCTTGAGCAATTGGTAGTCTAGGAGGCAGAACCATATAGCTACGAGGCTCCAAATGCACTGCTGATGTTCAAAATTCCAGGAGCATTCTTCAAAGGTGTGTGGCACGAAAAGGACGGCCCATATACACAGGTGTCATCAGTCACAGCTGCACCTGACTATTAGCACCATCAATTTCCACCTCCATTCCCAGGCTTTTTAAACTGGAAACTGCATTTTGAGCAGGTGGTAGAGCCTGCCAGGAATGCCTCACATGTATTTCCTTTGGGATAAGTCCCTAAACACAGGTTTTTAACTGAGTAATGTTAAAGAACAGCTCTGTGCTAATACCTAAGGATCTTGCACGTATCCACAGAGGCACATAGGCAAAGTTTGATCCGCAGCTGATCTGAGTCTTGGCCGAACATCCTGGATCCTCTGAAAACAAGAGTGTGCTGGAGGCGTGTGAGGAGCCGCTACCAGGCCATTTCTCACTCAGTTCCCTATCTGCCAAGGAGGAGGCCACAGTGAGTCAGTTTCTCATCTTCTGCTAGGTTTTGATGAGGCCTGAGGCCTCTGACTTGGGGTCCAGCTGCAGACTATAAAGTACCTAAGCAGCAACATAGCAGTGGCCCTTCAGCAACAGGATGGACCATCATTCGTGTTGCAATCATCTGGACGCTTTTGTTTTGGTGTTGCCCTACTCCAGAGACTAAAGGGAGGAGATTGCCATTATCATAGGGACATAGAAACTGGAAAAAAAAAAAAGCGAGATTATGCTACTACAGAAAAAAATTATAAAACTACTTAGATTCCAATAATGATTCTCCCTCAAGGGTCCTGCTGGTACATAATTATGTCTTTGTTTCTTTAACTGATCAATATTCCTAATAGTGACACCATTTCCACGTTAGACTCTCCTGCTTTGTCACCATTGCAACTCTAGCTTGCACAAGAGTTGGTAAAATTTCCCATATTATAATTTTTGACCGAAAATATATCTTATCTACCTCCAGGAAGAATTAATAAACCAGATTATAAGAGTTATTAAAATTTAATGGAGCAAGTTTTTATTCCAATTATCCAGTGAAACAACATTAATATATCAAATATTAATATAAATCTGAAGAAAAATGCGAAGATTTCTAGGTTTTGGGGGTTTCTTTTTGCTTTTTTATGATTTATATGTACTGTCTCTAAGAGGGAAAAATGTCTTGCTAAGGTAGTAACAGAAAAAAATGTTTTAAGAGAAGCTTATGATAATTGGTTACTTGGTTACTTGGAAATATGTCAAGAGCAAAAATTGTTTCTAAAAAACTTAAAAAAGTTAATACCTGGTACATAGTTATATAGGGAAAAGTTTTATATAATAAGATGATACCTTGGATAAATTAGACTGGTTTAATCTTTTGGTTTAGAAATAGCTATCTTTCCTCTGATTTTACCAGTATAAAACTATTTAGCATATTTTCTTGGGTTTATTTTCTAATAAAAAAAGCTAATTAATTTGAGTTTTCTAGATTTCCTCTACTGATTTTAATGGTCAAATAAGCCAATTCATAATAGATTATAAAATATTAAAATTATGTGTCAAAATAAATTGAATTATCATAGGTAATTCTTTATAAGAGGGATTCTTATAATGCTATAAATCATACAGACTAATGTGTCAGCATAAATTATAATATCCAAATCCTTATTTTTAAGTACTTAAACTAATATTAAATTGTGTTAATCACTGAGTTATATTTGGGTACCTGGAAAATTTCTAGGTAAGATAAAGACAAAAAACGTTGATCACTAAACATATTAATTTACCCTCTCTCTTATTTTTACAAAAACTATAGAATGGCAATCAGCAGATTAAAGGATGAACTTGCCTTTAAATGAAAATATACATGAATATTTTTGCCAACTTAAAATTTGATAAGATGATAGTATGGATGAAAAATTGTTGCTCACCATCTGCCTCTACAGGGATTAGGTCACTAGCCACTGCAGTCCTTCAGCACACCCTGAAAGGGGTTCAGGGCGGAGATCAGGGAAAAACTGGCAGAACAGGCCTTCAGATAGTTAGATGTTTTCAGAAGAAGATTTTATGAGCCTAATTTCTTACATCTTCTCATATCCAGAAAAGCACTAAAATCATTAACGGAGACATCTGCTCCTCATGAATAGCAGTAAACTTCTAGCAAAATGTGTGCTTGATTGCACGTCTCCCCCTTCACTAAAATCTTGTATATACTGACCTCCTTCTTTACCTCTTCAGAACAGTTCCTCAAATAAAGATGCAGACTTAGAGAATGGACTTGAGGACACGGGGAGGGGGAAGGGTAAGCTGGGACGAAGTGAGAGAGTGGCATGGACATATATACACTACCAAACGTAAAACAGATAGCTAGTGGGAAGCAGCCACATAGGACAGGGAGATCAGCTCAGTGCTTTGTGACCACCTAGAGGGGTGGGATAGGGAGGGTGGGAGGGAGACGCAAGAGGGAGGAGATATGGGGATAAATGTATATGTAGAGCTGATTCACTTTGTTATACAACAGAAACTAACACACCACTGTAAAGCAATTATACTCCAATAAAGATGTTAAAAAAAAAAAAGGAAAGAAAGAACAGTTCCTCAGAGCTGAGAAGCTGTCTCCCTGGCTATAGTTCTCATTTTATCCCAAGTAAAACTTAACTCACAACTCTCACGTTGTGCTTTTTTTTTCAGTTGACAATTAGTACTCATGGAGAAACATAGCACACAGACCTTGTTTCTTCTCATTTTAATTTTCTCTGTTAATTGGGTACAAAATTTGGTTGCTATAGTTAAAGATCTCAAAAGCCCTCTCTTGGAAGCCAGATCCTAAATAGACCTTCCTTTCTTAACAGGTATTATAGCAACAGCCCCCAATCTCTGGGCATTTCAAACTATGCTAAGCCTCTTTTCACTATTAATTTATAAAAGTCAAGCTTATGTTTTAGGGTAGTAACTCCAATTTAAAACTCTAAACTTTTCTCATTCTAATTTGATACTAAACTCTGATGACAATCTTAATATGATTTTATTTGGTATTAGGAATACTTAAGGGAATTTCTAAATATTTTATTTAATATATTATGTTACTAACAAATCATTCCATTCAGATAACTGACCCAAGCATGCCACATTACCAGAGGCTTAAGAATTAGCATCTATATACTTAATAGTAGATGTTATGCCTTTAAAGTTGCTTATGAATTTACCATGCTACAAAAATAAAGGAGTTTTCTAACTTCTTTGTGAAGCCCAAGAAAATTATTGGAGATTATCCAACATCCAAAAAAATCTCATTATTAAGCTTAAAACCAATGAAGAAAATGCATTTTCTATTATTATGCAAACTAGTGACTCTTACTGGTTTGCATCCAAAAGAGACTAAACATTTATAGTCAATAGAAAGATAGTTATATAATCTAGTTTCTAGAAGGAAAAAAACTTATTGATAAAATCTTCCATTATTTGTAATTTTTATAAACCCCTAATAAACTGAAGCTGTAGGGCAAGAACTGAAACCCCTACCTAGTGAATCATTTGAACATTTACAAATGAATCTCATTTTTTTGTTTCAAGCTTTGATATATATTTTTTAATGATTATTTATAAATAAGTATTTTGGTTGAATTTAAGCAGTCTTTTGCCAAAAGACTAACATGCTGATATAAAAACAAAGATTTCATTTTCCCACCTGGAAATATCTTCAATAATCAATAACAGTGGAAGCTCACTTTACAGGTAAAATATTTTTTAAATGTATGCGAAGTATTCACATTTAACTGGAAAGTCCACATCATTTTCAAAGCTCTAAGAAGAAAAAGGCAAGCTAATGACATTTTAAAGTCGATACTGCCCAGCTTCCAAAGAAGCTTACTCTCACTCGAATGATAATGGGATCTTATCTCAAAATCTCCATGGGGACTTCCCTGGTGGTGCAGTGGTTAAGAATCCGCCTGCCAATACAGGAGACACAGGTTCGATCCCTGGTCCGGGAAGATACCACATGCCGCACAGCAACTAAGCCCGTGTGCCACAACTCCTGAGCCTGCGCTCTAGAGCCTGCACTCTAGAGCCTGCAAGCCACAACTACTGAGCCCACGTGCCACAACTACTGAAGCCTGCACACCTAGAGCCTATGCTTTGCAACAAGAGAAGACACTGCAGTGAGAAGCCTGCGCACTGCAACGAAGAGTGGCCCCCACTCGCCACAACTAGAGAAAGCCCACGCACAGCAACAAAGACCCAAGGCAGCCAAAAATAAATAAATAAAAATTTTTAAAAATCTCCATGAACTCTCACTATATTAGATTGTTACTAAAATTACTTTTAGACTTGGGTTGAGTTCTCTACTGACAGATTCTACCTTGATGCATCCTGATCTCATTGACTATTATTATTTACCTCATTTATGTGCTTAGTTATATACCCAGCAGCTGCCAGCCACACATCCAAAAGGGAAACCAATAATACACCTCTACAGACTAACTAGTTTAGAAGTACTACCATATGGATGAACCTTGAGGACATTATGCTCAGTAAAATAAGTCAGTCACAAAAGACAAATATTGAATGATTCCACTTAGAGGAGGTACCTAGAATAGTCAACTCACAGAAACAGAAAGTAAAATGGTGGTTGCCAGGGTATGATGGGGCAGGGGGGTGGGGAGGGAGATGGCAGAATGAGGAGTTAGTGTTTAATGGATATGGAGTTTCAGTTTGGGAAGATGAAAGCTCTGGAGATGGATAGTGGTGATGGTTGCACAACAATGTGAGTAATGCCCCTGAACTATACACTTAAAAGTGGTTAAAACGATAAAATTCATTTTATATATACTATACCACAGGAAGGAAAAGGAGAAGGAGAGAGGAGAACTTAAGATTCTACAACCTGGCCATACAAACCTGCTAGAGACCTGACCCTGAAACCCACTAAAAGGCTCCAGAAACAGACCACGACCAAAGCAGACAGCTTCCTGTGAATTCTGTAATTAAGATTCTCTGACTCAAGATGACATTGGGTGCAGACAATGTCCTGCCAAGGCCTTCAAATCAAGACTCGTAATCAGGATATAGGATTTACATTTGAGCTTAGGTTTAATAATCATCTCACCTCCATTTCCTTACTCCTTTCATGTTAATCTTTTCTGTGGGCAACACTATCAATTTCCAACTGTTAAATTTGTTGTCCAACCTTCCAAAGTATTTAAAACAAAGCCTGATATCAAAATTTATCAAAAAGGATCTAAGACACTGGATATCACTGATTTCTTTTTTTTTTAATTTTTATTTATTTATTTATTTGGCTGTGTTGGGTCTTCGTTGCTGCATGGGGGCTTTCTCTAGTTGTGACGAGCAGGGTCTACTCTTTGTTGTGGTGCATGGGCTTCTCATCGCGGTGGCTTCTCGTTGCAGAGCATAGGCTCTAGCTGCGCAGGCTTCAGTAGTTGTGGCTCGCGGGCTCTAGAGCGCAGGCTCAGGAGTTGTGGTGCATGGGCTTAGTTGCTCCGCGGCATGTGGGATCTTCCCGGACCAGCGCTCGAACCCATGTCTCCTGCATTGGCAGGAGGATTCTTAACCATTGTGCCACGAGGGAAGTCCTGATTTCACTGATTTCTATGAGGATTCTACTCCGGTGAGAAGTCTCAAAAACTACAATGTGTGATCCATAATTTAGTTTTGATGATAAACCAAATAACAGTTAAAATACTCCATCAAGACAGGCACACCAAAACAGCTTATTTAAATTTAGTGAAGCTACTTTTCTTGCTAGGCTTTACGTTCCGAATTTTCTGTTAATATCTGTGGCTGTCCTCATCCCTTTGTGCCCTCCTCCACCAGGTGTGAAAATAGCCAGGTGTGAAAATGTTGTTGTGCAGCCATCCCATTATCCCAAGCTGACACTCAACTGATAAGACTGTGTCAAGAAGAGCCTAACCCCTTATGGACAAAGCTGTTTCACTTGGAGCTCATTTGACCAAAAGGGGGAAGCTGAGAAATTCCTGTGAGGAAAGTGGTGCAGCCAAAGGGTGGTGCTAACCAAAGGACCCAGGCAGACATTACACAGAGACAGCTATTGTGTGTACTCCATGACTAAACTCCCAAATTCTTCTGGAGAATCCATAAACCAATGAAGTTCTTAGATACCCATAGTTGGCCTTCTTAAGGACAGAATATCCAGACCGACCCCATACTAGCTGCCAACTAGCTACCCAGTGGGGAAATGAAAGTATATTATAATAAGGCTTTTATATTGACTATGAAGTTTTTTGACAATAGCCTGTTTTATGTTAAACATGCATGAGGAAAACTCTAGAGCAACCGTTAAAAAAAAAAAGTGTAGAGCTAATAAGTCAATAGTAGAGATAAATGTAATAAAAAATATTCAGTAAATTCAAAAGGCAGAAAAAGAAAGAGGGATCAAAGAACAGATGGAGCAAATAGAAAGCATATAGCAAGATGGTAGATGCAAACCCAATCAAATTCATAATTATATCTAATGTAATTTGTTTGAGAATTCAAAATAAAAGGCAGATATTGTCAGACTAGATAAAAGTGTAAGACCCAACTATATATGCTGTCTATAGGACACTCATTTTAATTAATCTTTGTAAACAAATTAATGAGATCATTTTATACTTGTTAGGAAAATTGGGGGATATTGGCCTTAATGAACTGCTTATGGAAGTGTATTCTACCAGTACAGCCATTTTGGAGAGCAATCTGGCAGTTGGCCAAATTAAGTCTGTACTACCCTGTGGTTCAGCTATTCCACATCTGAGTATTTATCTCAAAGAAATCCCCACCCATGTCCATAAGGTTTCATGCACAAGGATATTCATGGAAGCATTGTTTGTTGTAGTTGGATGTCAGAAGCAATCTGGATGCCCATGGCAGGGGAGAGAATGAGAAAAATACGGTAAATGCACAGAGTACTAATGCAGCCAGAAGAAGCAACAGGCTAACTGTAAACATAGCAATATGGATCTTGAAAACATAGTGCTGAGAGAGAAAAATATAAAAGAATAAGAAACAAGATGAGATCTGTAATGATACAATTTACATAATTAGAGGCATGTATTCTAAGCAATGTTATCCGTGTTAGAGCAATACAAACAGAATATGCATTTAAAATATTAGAATGGTTACTTATATAGAGAGAGGAGAAAATGAAAAGGGATAAATAACAATACACAAATACATATGTACATATATAAAAACAGAAGAGGCGCCTCACACTCCCTAATAATATTAATGTGCCATAAAACGAGGCTTGTGATTAACTCAACCCCCTGTACATAAAGTCTGACTAAGAAAAACATATATAAAATAAAATGTCATATAGTTGAATCTGTCAGTATTTTCCTTTAGACATTCTGACTTTTTTACCCTACCCTAAAATTATATGTCACCTCTATTTTTCTAATCATTTCTAGTTGCTTTGTGTGTTTGCATTTAGATCTTTAATTCATCTGAAAATACTTTTGCATTTGCTATGCAGAATAGTCATAACCATATTTTTAATGGAAATCTAGTTGTCCCAATGCAATATATTCAAGGAGCCGTCCTTTCCTCACTGATTTTAAATGCTCCATTTATTATACACTTAACTCCCATATGTACACAAGTCTATTTCTGGGTTCTTTTTTATTCCTCTGATCTATTTGTTTATTCTACTCAAACTACTAACTACTGTTGCTTTATATTTTAGTATATTTAGTATATGTTAGGTGTTCCCTATTACTCTTTTTCAATAATTTCTTGGTAATTATCACATTTTTTCCCTTCAGATCAAAAATAGATCCCCCCAAATGCTCTATTGGGATTTTGTTTGGAATCACATACAATTTACGTGTTATTCTGAGAAATACTGACAGCTTTATATTATACCTTCCCACCCAGGAACATGGTATGTCTTTGTATTCCAGCTTTTGTTTTATGTCCTTCAGTAAAATTGTATAGTTTTCCTGAGATAAGTGTTCCACCTTTCTTGTTTAACTTATACTTGGTAATATATAATTTGTTGTTACTATAAATTTTTTAAAATTTCCATTTCTAACTGGAATGCTATTATAAAGAAAAGCTGTTGATTTTTGACTATTTGTGTCTAGAGATCATTCTAAATTATCTTCTTATACATCATAGTATTTTTTAATATGTTGAAGTTTCAATTTTTAGAAAGTAGGTGATTGGTAATTGCTTTCCTTTCAGAGTGAGCAGGGGGAAAAAAAGAAATTTTAGATTAAAACCATTTCTCTTTTATTTTACACACACACACACACACACACACTGGTGATCAGAACATTTACAATACTGTTTAAAAATTGGAAAATTTTAAAGCATTTATTTTACCAATATATAAGGTAAAGGCTGTATCCAGAAGTAAATATAAACAAATATAAACATAATGAAATGAGGTATGCAAGAAAAAGAAAATATTTATTTATGTATAAAATTAAGCAACTTCTGTGGGCCAGGCACAACACAGAAGCTTGCAGTTTAATGTAGAAAAGCATTAATAATATTAAATTATTTTAAATAATAAATGTACATAAATTTATACCAAGAAGCAACAGTATATCAACTACAGGCAATCCTCCCTTTGCATGTAGGACTATTAAAAAAAGTCCATGCAAGCTAAAACTATGCAATCTTAATAATCAACAGGAAAAATTAAAATTGCCTGTGATGTTTAAAATTTTTGTCAGAACATTGAAAATTCTCTTATCCTTAATTATAAATGTAGAGTAAAATTGAAAAACATAGAACTAATATTTATTCACTATGCCATAATTTAAAATTTTAGAAACATTGAGAATTCAAGTGTTTTATTTCTTTGTAAAAGAAACTCGATCAAGAGTAGTTTGAGCAGTTTTTGCCTTTTCTCACCTAACTTATGATACAGAGCAAATATCTTTTCTGTATTTTGGAGAATTGTAATATTTCTTTTCTAACTTTGGATCAGATACCAACATCTTATCCGTTCTGTTTTCAATGTCATATATCATATATTATATGATTCCGTTTATATAAAATGTCCAGAATAGGCAAATCCATAAAGACAGAAAGCAGATTAGTGGTTACCTAGGTTTGGGAGATTTGGGGAAATGGGGAACGGCTGTTAATGGAGTTTCTTTGGAGGCTGATTAAAAGTACTGGCACTTCTACCTGGACCAGAAGGGAAGCCAAATTCCCTGAAATTCCCTCAACTGATTTGTCTACTGAGATTGGGTCAATCCTCTCCAAAAGGGTATTTAACTAGGGCCCTGACATTATCAAATGTAGTGATTTTCAGACTTGTTTTTAGCAGCAGAACCCATTTGGGGAAAAAAAAAAATTGAATTTGGGACCCCAATATATAAGAGAAATAAAAGCTATTTTTAATTGACATAATGCAATTTATAAATTCAAATTTGTAATATTTATTATTATAAAGTCAATTAATTAGAATAATGAGGATGTTTTGATAAACCCCCAAATTTTAAGATATTGTTATAGCAATCTCTAGATCAAATTTCCTTTTTTAAATTGCATAGTATTAAAAATCCTGACACAATATAGGAATAGTTGAAAAGAGTAACAATTACTATTTTTTTCTTATTTTTTTTACCCACCTTATTTATTATATTGATAATTGTTTCCTCAGCTCTGGTAAAAATGACAGCAAAATAACATATACAATTTTGAATGCTCAAATCATTAATGTGAAGTCAGTAATCACTTTTTAAATAGCTCTTGAAATTAGAAAGTAGTACAACACGAAATGTTGTTTTCAAAGTTAAATCATTGGCAATTGCTAAACCTAGTTGGTGTCTTTATCATAAATATACAAAAATCAAACATGAAGTCCCTAAAATTTATAGTAAAGGCTGAAATTTTTATATGCCATTATCATTATATAGTATGTTGTATATTTATTTATTACTGCATAAGGACAACTACCCAGTGACTATGAACATTCTCAAGGAAGCCCAAGACAAGTACTAAGAACCTCTATATTCTATTATGGAACAGGATAAAAATTATTATAATTTGTAATATATATTAATAATTTATATATATAAATAAAATTTGGACACAACTCAACATTAAAATAAAGTCATACAGCTATTATTTGCCATTAGCACTTTTAGAAGGAAATAAGGTAATAAAGATTCTGGATGCCTTAGAATTGGTATAATCTAGCGTTCTGCAATTATTGTTTGAGTTTGTTGCTATTGCAATATTGTATGACCTAGCATATTTGGGGAGCAAATTTGCCCTGAAGAGAGGACAAAGATCTTTGAGAATGAATGTCCATATAGCAGTGTTTCCATGACAGTAAAAGAATTATTTAAAAAGGAGGAGGGGCTGTTTTTGTTTCCTCTCCCCAACTGAACCCCTGCCTCAAGTGATAAGGCTGTAGACTCCAAATCTATCAATGGATAAAATAGTGCAAATATTGCTTCACATCCAAAGCTAGTACTATTTCTCTGAAGAACTGTGGCCATAGCTCCATCTCGAATCTAGGACACCACAGACCTGCTCTTTCAGGCTGAGAACACCAGGTGGCATATGGTGGCTGAATCAGAGCCTTGGTAACCATGGCAACCAGCTACCATTCCAGCTCTGGGCAGCTGCCATCTTTTATCCAAAGCAGTGTTTTGTGCACACTGGGGGTTTTGCTTTGAAATTGTTGTACTATGTGCTTTTCATTCTTCACAGAGTCAGGGTTTCTACTTCTGGGAAGGGAATTCTAGTGCCAGAGATAGATAAATACCTCGGGTCAGTTGCATTAATTTTATTTTCTGTGCATTATTCATTGTGTCTGCATAAACCAGACTATGCACTGATATTTGAGAAGGCCACGCCTTCCACAGCAGGCTTTCTCTAGGGAGGCTAGACTTCACTGAAGGGAAATGCATGATGGAGTGAGTGACTCCTCTCTGGACCGAGGTTAAAACAAAAATGCCCAGCTCAATGCTTGAATCCGTTGTAGGTACAATGACCCTGAGAGCTGCCTGGACAAAAGATGTCTGCTGTAACTATCACTGATCTATAGACTGAAGATGTCTGTTTGCCAACCTACTGGAAGGATGTATTTTACATAAATAATATCTTCCCACAAAATGTGTTTTGTGTCTGTCATGCAATAATGAACCAAATATTTATAAATTGGAGACTATCCCTTTCCTTTTCTATCAGTCAAAAGTAATGAGATTTTCTAGGTTAATCATCAGGCGTTGCCTCTGGTGATTGGCAGTATATCACAAGCCAGGCTGCCAAAAGCCATTCTCTTTGCCATTGGGAACAGAGCGGAAAGGAGTTATGTTATCCAAATGTCTTCTCTAAATTCCTAAAAGGTTCTGTACTGAACAGGGACTCATTTATAAACACATCTACTGCAGCCTGGTGTTGTTTCTGGCTGTTAGATAGAGGGGCCATATCTTAAGTGTGCATTCTTTGGATGAAAGATCCTTCTTATAGAATTAAAATCCTGTTAAAAATACATTATTTTATGTCACATGAAAAATGAAGAATTTACACTGTATATATAATGTAAAAATAATCATGAAGGGTGGAAGAGAGGAACCTCTGCTAAGAAAATGACTGAAAAGAAATACAATAAATATTAACAGTTTTGAGACTGGATTTTTTTCTTTTTTCCACACTTATGCATTTTCTACTTTTTAATCAAGAGAATTTACTACTATGTCATTAACATAAGAACATTAAAATGTATTTTAGAACGCATTTTAATTTCATTAAAGCGATCTCATTGTTTTTCACTTAACATGTTACAAATGTAAAACTTTTAACATTTTATTTGAAAAATTATTTGAAATCATGAACGTCCCCCCAAAATTATTTTAATTCATTTTAATTGTTAAATAAATTTTAATATATTTGCACTAATAGACGACAAAATTTTTCAAAATTTATAAATAAAAAATACTCAAAACAATTTTTATCTAGTATTCTCTATGAATTAAAGTATTATTTAAGGGTATCAGAAGAGGGGAGTTAATACATGTATTATATGTCAAACTCCGTTTCCTGTTATTTTATGAAAATATTGATAAGAAAGATGATATATGTATTTATTGAGAAAGTTGCTTGTAATTTGAGAAATTAGTCATAAGGATTTTCACGCATTTACTGGTTTCATACTATTGCATGTTTTTCCATCTTCTACTTAATAAGAAGAAAAAAGACTCTGATAAAACTGAACCAAAAGCAGTAGGGGTACACCATCCATGCAGGCTAATAATTTGGCACCACTTCATAAATATTTCTCCAGTGTTTATTTGCAGGAGCCTGTGTCACTGACTCGGGGAAGGATGGCGGAAGGTCTCTGGGCAAGTGACCAGCTCACTTTCCTCCAGAACAGTGCCACTGCAGTAACTGCAACTTGTACACCATACTCAGCACAGTGGAATTCTGTGGGGCTGTTAACAATTTTGTCTAGAAGCACACTTAATAATATGGAAATATATTCAAATTATGTCATTAAGTGAGGAAGAATTATGATATTGAGATCGATGACAGATAGACACACCCTCCAAGTGATTAAGAACCATCATCTCTGTCATCACTTAATTAGTGCAATTGCAAGTAATTATTTTGATTTTTTTACACATTGCAAATATTTTCTGCTGGATTGTTGTCTTTTAACATTTTTTCTGATATCTTTTGTCTTACCTCAGTGTTTTGCTTTTATCTAATGAAGTCTCTCAATCTTATCTTTTTTTGATTCTGGGTAGGCTTCCCAGAATTAAAATATTATCAGTTTCTTCTATGATTTTTAAAAGTGTCTATGTCTATTTCTTTAATATATATAGAATGTATTTTTTTATGTACTGAGAGGTAGAGTTAATTTTGCAATAACGAAAAAGCTATTATTATTCTTGAAGGGGTTCAGAATTTTCCACCCCAAATTATGCCACTTTGGCATGTAGATTACTTTGAGCTAGGCAATCAAGAGCCAGCAGATTCGGGAAAAACTCTTAACTGCCTAAAAGAAAGTATAAATTCCCCCATTTGTGGGAAAAATCTACATTAATAAAGGAAACTTCCATTAGAAAGAATATCTGTACCAGGAAGAGAGCTACTATCAGAGATAACATGTTTTCACCTGAGATTCTTATTTACATAAAAGGGCAAACTTTATTCACCACACATTTCCCCCTGTCACCGTCCTATGAATTGCCTCCCCCACTTAGAAGCGCCACACCCCAGTCCCTTTCCTTAGCTCAGGAATGCTATATAAGTCTCAATCCTCCGGCAACATTTGAAATCTCACATTTTTGTGGGCCTTCCTTGCGTATATATGCAGTTACGGTTTTTTTTTTTTCCATCCTGTTAAGCTGTTTTATGTCAATTTAATTCTTATACCAGTCACAGAAGCTAGAAGGGTAGAAGGGAAATTTTTTTCCTCCTCTACACTATATTTTATTAGACCTTCTCTAGATTTGTTCTTTCTCTCCTAGTTCTGCCAGATTCCCTGAATCAGATACATATATTTAAGTTCTATTTGGTACTATGAAGGAGTAATCTGAGAAAGAAGAAATGATTTTTAAAAGAAATGCAAATATTACAGATATTCATCTTGTCACTTGCATGCATTTGTGGCTGAAGACCATGAAGGATACAAGAAAGGGGCTGCAGTGCTGTTTCAAGTGTACCTCAGTCAGTTTGGTCATGCATGGTTATTACTTGACTTTTTTTTTTTTTTTTGTAAATTTATTTATTTTTTATTTTTATTTTTGGCTGCGTTGGGTCTTTGTTGCTGTGCGTGGGCTTTCTCTAGTTGCGGCGAGCGGAGGCTACTCTTCGTTGCAGTGTGCGGGCTTCTCATTGCAGTGGCTTCTCTTGTTGCGGAGCACAGGCTCTAGGTGCATGGGCTTCAGTAGTTTTGGTGCGTCGGCTCAGCAGTTGTGGCTCACGAGCTCTAGAGCGCAGGCTCAGTAGTTGTGGTGCACGGGCTTAGTTGCTCCATGGCATGTGAGATCTTCCCGGGCCAGGGCTCAAACCCGTGTCTCCTGTGCTGGCAGGTGGATTCTTAACCACTGCACCACTAGAGAAGCCCCTATTACTTGCCTTTTGATAGATACCCATGCCTTTCAATAATTAGAGGCAGGTGACAACTACAGGGACCTCACTTCCAGATGGTGTGTTATGATGAAAACAAGTCTCAGACCACATTCTGCCACATGTGTAAATATTTAGCAATCAGGTCCCAACCAATCACATGACCTGCTTACTGAGATTGATGAAGTCTCAGTACTTGGGCCTTTTAGGTGCCCAGCATCCTACAGGCACTAGAGGCAAGGAGAACAAGGTTCCAGCTTTGTGGCAGGACTGAGCTCTCAAATCAGAGGTGAAAGAATCCTCCCATTACAGCCCAAAACACACTTTAGAATCCCAAATGTGGAGAGATAATCCAAAGCGTATAAACTGTTAGGCTGGCTAGATTTTTTTAATGTTGTTTATGCAAAGGCAAGGGTATGCCTAAAACATGTTTAGCCAATCCACGTAATTGAAACTCATCTGAAACTCATTTCACCAATGAGAAATTATTTCTAACCTCAGTATGCTAATTAACAAAGCCCCTGGGATAGATATACGATAAAGATGGCTGGAGCCTGTAACCAAACCCCTCTGGAATGTGGCTTCTGAATTGAGAATTTCAAATTCAACCTACCACCCCGCAGCGTGTGTTTTCCCAATTAGGGTTCTTCAAATGTCGAGTAACCGTTCCTAAGAAGAGGATAAAACTAAATTGAACATATCATACCACACTGCCTATGCTGAAACAATTTAAATTCAATGTAAGGATCATGTAATCACAGACACGTATTGCTATTTCTTGGGGATATTCACATCTCCTAGTCTGACAAGGCAAAGTTACCTACCCTTCCAGGGCAGTCGCCAACAACGGTCCTCTGGCCTGGTGTCCTTGCAGCCAATAGAACGAGGCTGAGTTTGGTTCAGAAGCAAAAGAAAGTTTTTTTCTTTGATCAAAGAATGGAGAGGTACAAGCTCACACTCTAGAGCACGCACGCTCCGGACAGGTTGCGGATCGGGCTGCTTTATAGAGAGCTCGTTAGCCGGGGAAGGGGGTGGAGCTCTCGCGAGGCTGGCTCAGGTTCGAGGCTCACGTTCCAGATCGCAGTGCTGGGCGTAGCGTCTCTGCGCACAGCCCGCTGCCGCCATCTTGCACTGAGTGTAGTTCTCAGGGCTTCTGCCCGCGACCCGCCCGGCTGAGGTGCCTGCGTAGCCATTTCACAGGAGGAGGTCTGGTCTGGAGCACCAGATGAGAGGCGTCTGCCCCTGGCACCCAATGAGCGAGTGAAACCAGACGAAACACAGAGGGGGGAAAAAAAAAAGGTTAGACTTTATTACCCAGATTCTATTTTTACTCCCCAGGAATTGTTAATGGGCTTTGCTGGTGACAAATCCCTCCTGTCTTCTGTGCTGCTCCTCGATCTTGAGGGGCACTGAGGGGCGACGGGTCCGTCTTCTGTAACTGCTTCCTGCTAAGTTTGGGCATCGGTTGTTATAACCCCGGGTAGAGGAGCGGAAGTTGTCCCCAGCAGCCCTTAGATCTGTTTGGTTGTCACCAGGCCTCAGCTGTGACTCTTCACATCCCCGAGTGACCACCACTTGGAGTTTTATAGATTCTAACCTTTTGGAGACAAAGGACACCAGACAACTTAGGATGCAGGCCCAAATATTAGCAAGAGAATAATGGTCATGAAGGGGCCCAGGAAAGGTTCAAACCCAGTGACGCTCCGGAGGGTCTGTGTTACCCCCTCCACATATGTTTGGCCAGATTAGGGGGCCTGGTTTCTGCCAGCCAAGTGGCTTTTCCCAGTGGTCTGTCTGTGCTTTCTCCAATCAGGCCACTTTCATCGATGCAAAAACAGCACAGTGTATTTTCCAGCACACAGACCCCTCTCCAGGCAGCTAACAGATCATCTAGGGCAATTCGGTTACCCAGGACTATACCAGCCAGTGAGCCAATGGACTTTTGTCATAGCTTGAAGTTGAGGTGGATCTCGTTGGCCACCAACACCACATTGGCTGTTACCTTTTTTATGGTGACAGAGTTATATAAGATTCCCCTGGCCAAGGTCACTAGAACCCCTATGAGAGCAATGATTCCTGCAATTAGTAGTCTGCTTTTTGGGGGCACACTTTTGTTGGTTTTCGGAAGAGGAGCTTCAGATCAGAGAGGGGTTCACACAAGTAATCAAGGGGGTCCGTTGCCCCAGGTTATCAAAGGTTGGGGCTCGGGGGCCCTCTTCACTTGACTATGATGTACCCATGGCATGATCCCCTGCAACTTCAGGGCAGAATGGGTGGTTAGGATCACCAAGTGGGCTTTGTTCCACTCAGGAGTAAGCTGGTCTCGTGGGTTGCTAATTTTCCAGGTTTTTAGATACACCCAGTCTCCAGGCCGGAAGGGGTGGAGGGCTGGGTCAGTGGGTGCAGATAGCACCTGGTTACCATATTCTGTGAGGGCTTTCATGGTTTCTCCTACCTGGAGGGTGTACTTGAGTTGTTCCATTTCAAGGGGGCTAAGGTGTCGCTTCTCTCAGGCTTCGAAAATGGGTCTGCCATACGTAAGTTCAAATACACTTAAATTTAACTTATATCTTGGAGCAAACGACATGCATAGCAGGGCAGTTGGGAGTAATTTAATTCAATTTTCTTGAGTCTTCTGGCATAGCTTGGCTAAGGTTCGTTTTAAGGTCTGATTGGATCTCTACTTTTCTCAATGATTGGGGTCTCCAGGCTGAGTGCAAGGTACGTTTTATGCCCGGGGCACTTGTCCCTTTTGCCATTTGTGACACGAATGCTGGACCATTATCACTTAGTCGGGATCTTGGGTATTATGTCTTTTAGTAATACGTTAGGCAGTTCAGCTGCCATTTCAGTTCTAGTGGGGAACGCCTCTACTTACCCTGAAAATGTGTCCACTAGCACCAAGAGATACCTGAAATTGCCTAGTACTCTCAGCAGGACAGTGAAATCAATCAGTCGGTCTTCCCCAGGATATGTCCCTATGGTCTAAATGGGCCTTATCTGGGGACCTCTGAGGGCTCTGGTGTTGGGGGTGTTCCTGTGTAGATGGGGCAGGTCTCAACTATCCAACTGATTATACTTTTCATGCCAGGAGTTACCATGACCTCAATTAACCAATTACATATATAGGGCTTCCCTTCTGTAATAAGTTCCTTGATGAGCCTCCCTGATGGCTTGACAAGCTGCAGTTTGGGGAAAGAAGTATTGCCCATGTTCGTTAACTAGCCACCCCTGGCCTCCTAGATCTCTGTTGAAGCCCCATTTCTGGGCTTTGTCTAATTCTTCCTTTGTATAGACTGGGGAGTAATTGGATAGATCTGGCCTTTTAGGTATGAGGAGTAATTGCCAAGTTACTGGTTCTAGGACCGCTCTTTTGGCAGTTGCTTCTGTTTTGCTGTTTCCCTTTATTACCTCTATTCCCTTTTTGATGACCCCTCCAGTGAATCACCACCACTTTTTTCAGAAGTTGCACTGCTTCTAGGAGTCTCAATATGTTTAAGCCATGTTTCACCTGCTTCTTCTCTGCAGTAAGCATACCTCTTTTCTTCCAAATAGCCCCGTGTGCATGTAGGATGGCATACGCATGCCAGCAGTCTGTGTAAACATCTAAGATCTTCCCTGTCCTGAGCTCTAAGGCTCAGGTGAGGGCCATCAGCTCGGCCTTTTGGGCTGAAGTCCCTGGGGGTAGGCTTCATGCCTCACTGACTCGGGTCTGAGACGTCACTGCATATCCCGCCATCCTTTTTTTCTCTCTCATAAAATTGCTCCCATCTGTGAACCATTCCTCTTTGGTGTTTGGGAGAAGCTCACTTCCTAGGTCAGGACAACTGGAATATATCATGTTCTATACAATCATGCTCCAGGGGCCCCATTCCTGTGGGTAGCAGGGTGGCAGGATTTAGGGTGTGACAGGTTTTTATGGTAATGACAGTTGTCTAAAAGCATAGCCTGAAGTTGAATCGAACTTCCGGGGGATAGCTATTCTGTTCCCTTAGAACTTACTAAAGCCTGAACCTGGTGTAGGGTCCAAATAGTGATTGGCTGAACAAACATTAACTTTTCAGCCTCCGTTAGCAGGATTGAAGTAGCTGCTACTGCCCATAGGCAAGGAGCCCATCCCTTAGTGGTTTTATCTCATTGTTTAGAGAAATAAGCAACCACCCAAGTAAGGGGTCCCAGTTTTTGATCTAATACCCCAAGGGCAATTCCCCTTCTCTCATGAATGTAAAGGTCAAAGGGTTTAACTAAATCTGGGAGGGCCAGAGCAGGGACCTGAAGTAATTGCTTTCCCAATTCTTTTCTTTTTTTTTTTAATTGAAGTATGGTTGAGGTACAATGTTGTACCAATCTCTGCTGTACAACCAAGTGACTCTGTTATATACATATATACATTCTTTTTTTATATATATATTCTTTTCCATCATGGTTTATCACAGGATATTGAATATAGTTCCCTGTGCTATAGGACCTTGTTGTTTGCGTTCTCAATTCTTTTTTTTTTTTTTTTTTGGCCGCACCGTGTGGCATGCAGGATCTTAGTCCCCTGACCAGAGATCGAACCCGTGCCCCCCACATTGCAAGTGCGGAGTCTTAACCACTGGACCGCCAGGGAAGTCCCTGCTTTCTCCATTCTTGAAAGGCCCCTTCACATTCTGGAAGGATGAAGATCCTTTTCTTTCAATTTTTCATATAAAGGCCTAGCTATTAGACCATTAGGTATCCAGATGTGGCAAAACCCAGCCATCCCCAGGAAGCCCCTAAGCTGTCTTCTAGTTTTAAGAGGGGCAAGACTGCAAATGGCTTCATTCCTTTCCTGGGGTAGGCTTGTCTGACCTTCTGTGAGGATGAAGCCTAGGTAGGTAACCTTAGTTTGTGATATTTGAGTCTTTTTCTTGGACACCTTATATCCTTTATCAGCTAGGTGGTTCCGGGTGGTTACAGTATTTTTGTCAGAGGCCTCCTTAGTAAGGTTGGTGATCAGAATGTCTTCTTATATATGAGGGAACCCTCCCCCAGATATATTGATAGATCTTTAAGGTCTTTAGCTAAAGTTTCCCCAAAGATGATGGGGGAATTTTTGAACCCTTAGGGCGGGACTGTCCGGCAGTATTGTTGTTTTTGTTGTGTGTTTGGCTCCTGCCACTCAAAAGCAAAAATTTCATGTGACTCTGGGGTGATTAAAATACAGAAGAAGGCATATTTTAAATCTAATACAGAATACCAGGTCTTGGTGGATTGTAGAGTGGTCAGCAGGGTGTAGGGATTAGGGGTGACTGGATGTATATTCTCTGTGGCTTCACTGACTGCCCTGAGGTCCTGTACCATCCAGTGTTCCCCACTGGGTTTCTTTACGGGGAGAATTGGGGGTATTACAGGTGGATTGGCATGGCCTAATAAGGCCCTGGTCAACTAGGCCCTGTATAACAGGGGCAATGCCCAACAAGGCCTCCCGACAGAGAGGGTACCATTTTCTGTTGGGCCATGTATGTCTGGGTTTTAGATGGACTATCACAGGACTGGCTCCTTTAGCTCGTCCCACCCATCCCTGGGCCCAGACCTCAGGATTTCTTCCAGGGAGCTCAACTTGCTCTATCCAGGGAGGTTTGTCCTCAGCCATTATCATCTTGTGCCCCTTGTCTAGGGGATGCCAATCTCCATTTTGTCTCCCATTAGGTGGATAGTAATTCCCAATTTATGTAAGATATCCCTTCCTAGCAGAGATATAGGGCATTTGGAAACATATAGGAAGGAATGGGTGAGCATTCTAATGGCTCTATGAATGCCCATTCTTGGGCCTTCCCTGATAACCCCATAATTTTACAACTCTCGTGACTGTGTTTGCCTGATCTGGTGTTCAAAACCAAGTAAGTGACACCGATGTCAACTAAGAATTCAACAGGTTTTTTTCTCTATGTCCAGTGTCAGCCAGGGCTCCTTGGGGGTCAATTGGAGTGCCAGCTTAGGAGCCCCCTGGCCCTGGCATTCTTCTTCTATTTGGACCATCTGCCTTCAGGGTAGTGGGCAGGATCTGCCACTTCTGTCCCCCTTTGGGGGCAGTGAGGGCATTCTCTTTTCCGTTGTCCCTCTTGTTTACATATGGCACACTGATTGGGTCCCAGTTTCCTTGGTTTGCTGTCCCTCAGTGGGGGCCAGTGGTCACTCACCAGAGTCAAAGGTCTCTGTGGGCAGTTAGTCCAGATTCCTGTGCTGACCGGTTGACACTGGAGGGCAACAGCCAGTAGGTGGGCCTGCCTCTGGGTGTTTTTATCCTCTGACTTTTCCTCCTCTCTATATCTGTTTTTAAACATGCAGTAGGCAACCTCCACCAGGCGAGAGATAGGGGTATCTGGTTCTATTTCCAGATTCTAAAGTTTATGCGTAATGGCGAGGGCACTTTGGGAAATAAAATATGACCTCAGGCTTGTATTCCCTTCCGATGACTCGGGGTCAGTGGTACTATAAATTCAGAGACATTCCTTGAGGCACTCTAGGAATGCCGAAGTGTTTTCTGTTGGCTCCTGGTTGATCTCCTTTATTTATTTATTTATTTTTTAATCTTTTGGCTGTGCCACACAGCATGTGGGATCCCAGTTGCCCAACCAGGGATTGAACCCATAGCCCCCGCATTGGAAACATGGAGTCCCAACCACTGGACCACCAGGGAAATCCCTGATTTCCTTTATGTTAGTCCAATTGACAGGTTTCTTTCCTGCTGCCTGGATTCCCTTTAGGTCATATTTTTATAATGTGTCAGCCTGTCTTTTATCCGCTTCACCATTGTCTCAGTCCCGGTTGGGTTTGTTATCTAGGACCGCTTGATTGCCAGGTCTGAAAATGGCATGACCTGCATTGTTTCTGTTCTCTTTGTATGCTTCCTCTCAGGTTTTCTAAAAGACTGTGACCTTTTCTTCCCCATTAGGAGTACATTAAGGAGGCTCTGAATGTCAGCCCAGGGAGGGTCATGGGTCTGAAAGATTCCCCTAATCGGATTCAGGAACCTGTCTGGATCTTACCTCAACCCCTTGCTATGACTTTTCCAGTTATACAGATCAGAAGTGGTAAATTGTTGTATACCTGGATGAGCCCTCCTTCTCCATTGGGGACCAGCCTCAAAGGGAGTACTTTTCCTTGTGGGTTGTTGGACCCTAGCTGGTAATTAGTCCCATTCTGTTTATTTGCTGGACCACATTCCAGGGCAGGTGGCTAGTATGGAGGGGACTCCTTGGGTCTGTGGCCCAGATCAGGTTATACGAAGGAAGGGGGTAGGGAGGGAGCAGTAGGAGGAGGGTTAAGGAGGAGATCAAGAAGGTCCTCAGCGGAAGGGTCAAGGACTGGCATTACCTCAGTGGAGAGAGCCCACAACCTTTTTGAAGGCCTTTGTTCTGAAAAAGCCCATGAAAAACTGGACATAGGGAATTTCTTTCCATTTCTTTTGTTTCTGGCATAGAAGTTCCAATTATAAAATGGTATTGTAATTTAGAGACTCACTGACATGCCAACTTTCCCCATCTCCCAGCAAATATTGGGACCAGGCTGTATTACATAGGAAGATTAACTGTTTTCTGGTCACGGGATGATACCTGAAAAACTTCCAATTCTTCAGGATTCACCCTAATGGGCATAAGTATGGAGGACATTTGGTTCCCCATACCTTAGATGTTCTGTTTTAGATTTGTTTCCAACTACTGAGAGGGAGGTTGGAGTGATTTGTTGGTGTGCAAATGCCACAAGATTTGGTTCAAATAAGACTTCCAGTTCAGGAAATTTGGAACCAATACCAAACTGTTAATGGATTCCTCAGAAGACCCAAATAGGAGATGTCCAAGTGGCATGGATGCTGATATTACTTGGAGACGCCCCCTTGAATTTGTAATGGTCCATGCTACAGACGGTTAGTCCCTCCTCAGTCAAAATACCCCGCGGGAGGTTAGATGACACTGACCCAAGGATAGAGCAGCTTAGCCTCTCTAGTTCCTAGAGTGTCTAGCAAGTCCAGAGCCTGGTGGGTGGGTCCAGGTGGGAGGGCCACAATCAGTCCCATCTGGGTCACCAAAAATTTTTTACCAACCCTCTCGAGTTGGTCCCCCCAAAAGGGTTCACTCACACCAGTAGAATGAGGCTGAGTTTCATTCAGAAGCAAAGGAAAACTTTATTCTTTGATCAAGGAATGGAGAGGTATGAGCTTGCACTCTAGAGTCCATGCTCTCCCTTAAAGGCCATTGGCAGGGCTGCCTTATAGGGTTCTTGTCAGCAGGGAAGGAATTGAACTTCTTGAGGGTCAGGCACAGCTGTACTGCTCACAGCGATCCAGATCAAAGTGCTGGGTGCAGCATTTCTACACACAGTATGCTGCCACCATCTTGAATTGCAGTGTTGTGCACAGCACTTCTGCACACAGCCTACCAAGCTGAGGTATCAGGCACAGCCATTTCACACAAGGAACTCTGGTCTGAAGTGCCAGATGCAAGGCCTCTGCACATGGTACCCAAGTGAAACTAGACTAAGCACAAAAGAAAAAATGTTTTATTTTTTCTGTTTTATTACCCAGTTTCTATTTTTATTCCCTGGGAATTGTCAATGGGCTTTGCGGTGAGAACACCACCAGTATTTGTGATTACAAAAATAAGACTCATCACCTGCATTTAAGAATGACATTTGGTTTAGGCTTGGAAGTCACCATAGAAGCCCAAGTCCTCTTTTGTCTTAACCTTAGCTGTTACGAATAATACTCTCCTCTCAATGTAGTCCATGATTCTCAAGAGGAGATGGGATATTGGGAAAGAATCCCTTTCCAAGTTTGGCTTATCAGAATCTCCTAAGGGGAAGACCTCTCCATCCTGTTAATCCTCCCAAGAGGGAAAGTTACTATTAATCTTCCCAAACCCAGCACTCTTAGATTGCAGTCCCATAGGACTCTTCTCTGGAGTCTGTATTTCACCATTCCCTTGACCTTAATCAGTAACAAAAGCTTTATAATACTACCATGGCATTGCTCACCCCCCCACCCCTCCCCCACCCAGGCTTATAAACTCCTTAGCTCCCTTGCCTCTGGGCAAGTCTGTCTATTGCATCTCACAAAAGAAGAAGAAAGAAAGAGTAGAAAAAAGAATGTCTAGCGCTAAGCTTCCTTTTGCATCTGTATGCTTGCTGGTCTCTGAATCCCTGAAGCAGTGAAAGGTAAATAAACCTCTGGTCTATTCTTCCTTTGTTCTCTGAACTGGGACTTCACTCCAGAGGAGATTTTCTTCTCAGATGAGATTTGGAAAGGTCTTTTTTCTTTGCTTAGATCGTTTGAACTGATAATTTGCATCTACAAAGGAAACTAAAAAATACTGAATAGCTCTTAGAAAACACTGTGGAGGCACTCCTTAGGATAATCTTGCCTCCACTCTGAATGAGAAGAGACCTCCAAGTGAATGAAAACCCAAAAGCAAAATTTTCAATGCTGAGTTTATTTTAATATTGTCCCTGGATAACTCTCTCTAAGGTCAAACAGGTTTTAATTCACCAGCCTTAAAACCAGTACCCCCTCTCCCAACCAAGGAAAACATTTAGATAATTTCAAGATAAACAAATAAAAACATAGGATTAAAAAAAATTAACCTAGTATTGCAAACAAAATAACCCAATATTACAAACAATAGAAGAGTAAGATAGGAAAGGCTCATGTGAAATTCTCACACAACCCCACCTCCGTTGAGTTACTTCATAAAGCATAAGATTTTTAAATAAAATATACACAGTTTATTCTGTTTATTCTCATCAGTTCAAACCAGAATTGACTTTCATGAGAGAAATAATACAACAAAAGATAGCAGCTGAACTAAAATAGATAAAATAAAGAGATGATACAGATGAAAGAAAAGCAGACATTACTAAAAAAAAAATCAGAAAAAATGGAGCAGTAGCAAAATCTAAGTTATAACACAAAAAAATTTTCTGTCAAAAGAAAACAGATAATGCATTGTGAGAAATCACCATGTTATAGAGAAGGGGGCGCTGTGAACAGAGAGCAATGCTCATACATACCTTGGGAATCGTTTTAAATTCCAAACACAAAGGCAGCAGGGACTCAGCCTGCAGCTTTCTGCTGAAGAATTGATGAGGTTCCTTGGCCGCTTCATCTAGCACCTAATCACAGAGCCACTTTTACCTGAAAATTCTCCTGTTTCCCTTACACACGACCATCAAACACATTATAAAAGCAGAGCTTTGGGCTTCAGGAAATACCAGACAATGACAGAGTTCTGTGGAAATCATAAAGTATCAGCTTTGATTTTATCAGACTGACAATAATAATAGAAATGTAAGTTACACTCATATCTAATAAGAAGCTTGATGAAGTCCAGAATGCTGGGCTGGCCATTATCTTAGTACAAATGAGAAAGAGTTGGCTAAATGATATTTACATTCTGGTGATAACCATTAAAAAAAAAAAAAAAAAAAAAAACTTGTGACAAGGATTCTCTCCTTGGGCAACTTTAGTGAGGTTTTTCTGAGCCTTCATCTCAAGTGCACCTGCTGATCTTGGCCTTCTATGTCCATCTATGAATTGTCCAATTTTAGCAAGAATCCTGTGAAGTCAGTTTAGCCAGAATCCCCACCCTTGATATCTAATCACCCTCTATATCTGATCAAATTCCTCATTCCCCACCATCCCCCAGGTAATATCGCCCTACCCTGTCTTCATCAAGAACCTTGATAGGTCAGTGTAGTGAAGAATTATCCATCTTTTCATTATTTTCCATCCACCGACCCCTTCACCCCCACCCTGCTTCTTGGCTATAAATCTCCATTTTCCTTTGTTGTATTCAGAACTGAGCCCAATCTCTCTCACTGCAAAATTCTACTACACTAGTCCCTATACTTATCAAGATAGTCCTGAATAAGATCTGCCTCTTCATCTTTAATAGGTGTTAAGTTAATTAAACAAGGAGGGTGTTAGACTAAGGTGCTTTAATGCCTTAGTAGCCTACATAAGCAAACCCAAACCTAAGCCTAAAATGCCTCAAGGTTAAGAAATCAAAACCTACAGACAACAGATCACAAACAGACAAGTAGTCTTTCCCAAATATGCAAACACTTAATATAGCCAATCAGATAACTTCCTTGCTTTGCTTCCACATCTTCCCTATAAAAGATGCTTCCACATCTTTCCCTTAGCTCCTGCCAATGGGGTGCTCCTAGCCACTTCAGTTCTGGTGCTGCCTGACTCTTTTTTTTTCCCCCAGCTTTTTATTTTATTTAAAAAAAACTTTATTGAGTTATAGTTGATGTATAATATTATATGTTACAGGTGTACAATGTAGTGATTCACAATTTTTAAAGGTTATACTACATTTATATTTATTATAAAATATTGACTGTATTCTCTGTGTTGCACAATATATCCTTGTAGCTTATTTTATACATAATAGTTTGTACCTCTTAATCCCCTACTCCTATATTTTCTCTCCCCGCTTCCCTCTCCCCCCGGTAACCATTAGTTTGTTCTCTATATCTGTGAGTCTGCTTCTTTTATGATTTATTCACTAATGTGTTGTATTTTTTAGATCCCACATATAAGTGATATCATATAATATTTGTCTTTGTCTGACTTATTTCACTTAGCATAACACCCTCCAAGTCCATCCATGTTGTTACAAATGGCAAAATTCCCTTCTTTCTTAGGACTGAGTAGCATTCCATTTTATATATATATATATATATATATATATATATAATATATATATACATATCACATCTTCTTTATCCATTCATCTGTTGATGGACACTTAGGTTGCTTCCATATCTTGGCAATTATAAATATCAATAATATGAACATTGGGGTGCATGGATCATTTTGAATTAGTGTCTTTGTTCTTTTTGGTTACATACCTAGGAGTGGAATTGCTGGGTCATGTGGTAGTTCTAGTTTTAGTTTTTTGAGAAATTTCCATAATGTTTTCCACAGTGGCTGCACCAGTTTACATTCCCACCTATGGTGTACAAGAGTTCCCTTTTTCCCACATCCAAATAAACTTTAAAATTTAATAAGCTCCAGTTTATCTTGTAACACAAGTGTTATGAATAATATTTTCTTTGACACTAGGTAGGGCAAAAATATTTCCAATTAAATATGTGAATTGAATATATGTTTGTCTCTGCTCATCCAGAAACTTTACTGAATAATAGTAAAGTCCTATGAGTCACAAACCTGAAAGGGCAAAGAGAATAGGCGAGTAGGGGGGAAATGTTGTCAACCAAAATTTGGGAGCTGGAATGAAAATGAAAGGTAGGTAATTTGCTGACCAGGCCAGAGAGTGCCTGAAAGGAGGGCACAAGGGTATGTGGAAGTGGAATATAAGCAAACTGACTCACAGTGGTTTTCTGTTTTGTTTTGCTTTTTAAAATTTAAGAGTTTATTTAAGCAAAAATTGATTCATATCAGGTAGTGCCAAACCAGAAGTGGGTAGGAGTGCTCCTGATTCACAATGTTGAAGCCCAGACAGTCTCAGGAGATTTGAGGCACCAGGATCCCCCAGAGGTGGGTTGCGGGTGGTCTAAAAACAGAGGAAAAGTCTGTTTTTAAAGTAGTTGGGTAAAAGCAGGAAAGAATGAGGTGAAGTGGCAGTGATCCTATGTGTGGAGTTTGCCTCAGATGTAAGCTGCAACACAGAGCTAACTGACAGAGCACTTACCTGAAAGTGAAGAGCCCTGAACTCCTACTTTGAGCTACCTGTGGATGACAGCACCTTGGAAAGCTACCCTTAGATGCTCTCTGAGCACAAGCCCTGCCAATGGTGACCTCAAAAGGAAATTGATAGAAAGATTTTACACAGAAAAATGCAAGCCTGTTTGGTGGTTTCCATTCCAGTATGTAAAAGAGCTTGGAAGTCATCACTCCCAACCTCAAAACAAGAAAAAAGCTATACAAACTGAAAATCAGTCATTCTTCTTAAAACCATCAGAAAATGGAGGTTACAGGACAAATTACCACTCCAAAAACTGAAGAGACAGGTGGATCACAGCTCACATGGAACAGAAGCCACTGGAGCTGAAGCCTGTGGGAACACTGCAGATGTTATTGACTAGTTACTGGAGATTGAACAAGGACTGGCTCGAGAGTTAAAAACTCTTAGGGGCTCAGTCTCAGGGTGCCCCCTGATACTTTCATGAATTTACCTCCAGGAGCCCCACCAGGTTCTCAAGATGAAAATCACACAAAAATCTTCTCATGTTTAGGGTAGGGGAAGGAGAAAATCACCACTATAAATATATCCAGACAGAGAGTTCTGTTCTCTATAAAAAAAAAAAAAAGAGCTCACCCTCAGAGAAACTAATGCTTTACCAGAGCCTAACCTGTCCCAGAGGAAGGGCAATTAGACAGCCTTCCTGTCCTTGTCTAGCCTTCCTGTCTCACATAAAAGGAGGGGGGAAAGCCTATAAAAATTCTTCTGAAAGTTGCAACCCAGAGACACAGGCCCACTAAAAAAAAAACCAAGATTCAATCATAAAATTACAGACTTCTTTCTGTAATACCTTGTCACCATATAAACAGGATTCTGGTGTAACAGTAGTGAATTACAACTGACAGCTGTAAGAAACAGTCTCTAACTAAGAAGGAGTTGCTAGAGAAGCCCAAAGGGAACAGGGAAGACGAAAACAAAAACACTAGAGGAAATTGAACTCTCTGACACCTACAGCTACAGCAAACATTAAATACAACCTAACACCTACCCAGATAAACATAAAACCTCACACTATAGACCATTTATCTCAGTTCCTATTACCCATTACATTATGTTCAGCATTCAACAAAAATTCAAAGGCATGCTATAAGGCAAGAAAATATACAGTCTGAAGAGACAAAGTGAGCATCGAAACCAGTCTCAGATATGGCAGAAATTTTGGAATTATGAGGCAGAAATTTAAAATAATTATGATTAGTATGCTAAGGGCTCTAATGGAAAAGGTGGACAACATGCAAATACAGATGGATAATGTCAGCAGAAAATATGGAAACTCTAAGGAAGAATCATGTTTAAAATTAAAAAAGAAAATATTGTAACACAAATGAAGATTGTCTTTGATGGGCTTATTGGTCTGTTGGACACAGACAAGGAAAGAATTAGTGAGCTTGAAGATATTAATAGAAATTTCCAAAACTGAAATGCAAAGAGAGAAAAAAAACAAAACAATAGAACATTCACGAAATGTGGAACAATTGCAAAGGTGTAGCATACATAAAATGGAAATACCAGAAGAAGGAGAAAAAGGGTAAGAAGAAATATTTGAAGTAACAACAGCTGAGAATTTTCCGAAGTTAATGACTGATACCAAATCACAAATCCAGAAAGCTCAGAGAACACCAAATATGATAAATACCAAAAATCTACACTGAGGCACATCATTCAAACTGCAGAAAACAAAACAAAAAATTCTTGAAAGAAACCAGAAGGGGAAAGAACCCTTGCCTATAGAAGAATGAGGATAAGAATTATACCAACTTCTTTCCAGAAACCAAGCAAGCAAAGAGAGGGTCAGTGAAATATTTAAAGTGTTGAAAGAACAAAACCAAGAGCCTACAAGTCTCTATCCAGCAAAAATTTCCTTCAAAAGTGAAGGAGAAATAAAGACTTTCTCAGACAAACAAAAACAGGGAATTTCTTGCCTATAGACCTGTCTTTTAAGAAATGTTAAAAGGAGTTCTGTAGAGAAAAGGATTATTTAGGTCAGAAACTCAGATTTACATAAAGAAAGGAGGAGCAGTAAAAAAATCAAAGGAAAATAAAATATTTTATTTTTCTTATTCCTATTGATCTAATAGATCAATGTTCATTCAAAATAATAATAGCAGAAGTGGTCGGGGCCGCAGTGCGCGGAAGGGCGCCCTCGCTTCGTACGCTCTGCGGCGGACCCAGTGAGGCCCCCGGAATTCGGAGCAGTCAGGAACCCGGCCTCCGCCCTCGGGGCCCTGTTGCTGGGCTGAAGACCCAGGCCCGCAACGCCGGGCCCTACCCTGGAGGTGCTTGTGGCCCGGAGCCTGGACTGGTGAGCTGCTGCACTTTGGCGTAAATTGCAATCGATTAGGGATCGTTTCTCAGACTCAAGTTAGAAGTGAGAGTTCAGATAAGTGAGGCCGCCATTGCTGCTTTGAACACCTCAGAAGGGGAGAATGGATTTATCAGGAGTGAAAAAGAAGAGCTTGCTAGGAGTCAAAGAAAATAATAAGTCCAGCACTAGGGCTCCTTCTCCTACCAAACGCAAAGACCGCTCTGATGAGAAGTCCAAGGATCGCTCTAAAGATAAGGGGGCCACAAAGGAGTCAAGCGAGAAGGATAGTGGCAGGGATAAAACTCGAATGAGGCGCAGCGCTTCCAGTGGTAGCAGCAGCACCAGGTCTTGGTCCAGCTCTACCTCCAGCTCGGGCTCCAGCGCCAGAACGGGCTCCAGCAGCGGCTCCAGCTCATCTTCAGCATCGAGCTGCTCAGGAAGTTCCAGCACATTCCGCAGCTCCAGCTCCAGCAGCTCCCCTGGCTCTCCGAGTCCTTCTCAGCGCAGGCAGGACAACAGGTGGCATTCGCGCTCCAAATCTAAACCACCCAAAAGAGACGGAAAGGAAAGGAAAAGGCGGAGCCCTTCCCCTAAACCTACTAAAGTGCACATTGGAAGGCTCACCAGGAATGTGACCAAGGATCATATCATGGAGATATTCTCCACCTACGGGAAAATTAAAATGATTGACATAACTGTAGACAGGATGCACCCCCATCTGGCTAAAGGCTATGCATATGTGGAGTTTGAGAATCCAGATGAGGCCGAGAAGGCGCTGAAGCACATGGACGGAGGACACATCGATGGCCAGGAGATCACTGCCACTGTTGTGCTGGCCCCCTGGCCTCGGCCACCCCCCAGGCGATTCAGCCCTCCCAGGAGAATGCTGCCACCGTCTCCCGTGTGGCGCAGGTCACCCCCACGGATGAGGAGAAGGTCGCGTTCCCCTTGGTGCAGGTCCCCCGTGCGCCGGCGATCCCATTCCCCTGGCCGCCGCCACCACAGGAGCTGCTCCAGCTCCAACTCCTCCCGATAAGCAGGGCCACCGAAGCTCTGCCCTGTGACTTGTATCCCAACCAACTCACTTTTGTCACTTTTCTAGCAGAAAGAGGATCGGTAGGAAAGAAATCCCTCTCAGGGGCAGTCTTCGAAGGTGAAGGCAGTAATTGCTACATTTCCCCTGGTGGCAGAGTTCCGGCTGCAGGAGTGTTGTTGGTTTGGGGTCGTGCTTATAAAGATGCCCTCCAGTTTTCTGGCTAGGAAGCTTCCACATTTCTAGTTCCTGAGAGTCAGTTTAGTGGCAAAGCCAGCAGGGATGAGCAGGGGGCTCCAGGAGGTGGTACAGCCCCAGCCTGGGAGCATGTTTTCCCATTCCACAGATGACATGGGGCCCATCTGGTGGGCTGCTCGTGCCCTAACCTGTTGGCCTGCAGGGTCCCACAGGAAAGGGTGTGCTTTTACGCAACTGCCATTCCTGTTAGCCTGACCCTGCTCCCCCACTCGAGTCCTTTTCTGACCTCTAGGGCCAAATACCCATAATGGTTCTTTTCACGTGTACTCATGTGTGCACACACACACACACACACACACTAACCCACGTCTCCGTTTCTCTCTGAAACTGGTAAGTTGAGAGCCAGCTCTGTCGGCTCATCACAGAACACCCCCCCCCCCGTTGTGTTGGTATTCATGGTGGTCCTGCAGGTTACCTTGGCAACGTGTACATTGCTTTTTTGGCTTTTATTGTACAGGCAGTACTATACATTTTCTGTTTTGAGTTCTGTAACTTTGTAGCATTTTAGATAATATTGTGTTTGTACTTTGTTGTGTAGAGAAAAGAATTGTGTTGAATAAACCTAGGATTAGAGTGCAGCTCGAGTGTTGGGTTCGCTGCCTCCTTCCTGTCCCTTGGCCCCAAAGGCAGCTTCAGTTGTGAGGTAATTAAACATGATAGTCTAAAAAAATAATAATAATAGCAGCAATGTATTAGGTGATTATAGTGTATGGATAAGTGTAACGAATGATAGCAATGTTATAAGGGATGGGAGGAAGAAATTGAATACTCTGTTACAATGTATCTGCACTAGCAGTATAGTATTATTTGAAAGTGGACTTAGATAAGTTATAAATGCATAGTGTAAACTCTAGGGCAAACACTGAAAAAAAATTTCAAGTATAATTGATATGCTGAGAGGAGGGAAAATGGAATTATATAAGATATTCAGTTAAAACCAGAGGAAGCAGAAAAGAGGGAAAGAAAAAAAAAGAAACAGTTCAATAAATAGAAAACAGTTCTAAATATGGCAGATATTAATCTAACTATATCAATAATCACTTTAAATATGAATGGTCTAAATACACCAATTAAAACACAGAGACTGACAGACTAGATCAAAAAATGAGACCCAACCATGTTGTGTACAAGAAACCCACTTTAAATATAGAGACACAAATAGATTAAAAGTAAAGGGAAGGAAAAGATACACTATGCTAATACTAATCAAAATAAAGCTGAGTAGCTATCTTAATTTCAGACAAAGCAGATTCCAGAATAACAAAAATTATCAGGGACAAAGAGGGGCATTACCTAATGATAAAGGGGTCAATTCTCTAAGAAGGCATAACAGTTCTTTGTGTATATGCATCTAACAGCAGAGCATTAAAATATGTGAGACAGAGCCTGCTAGAGCTGTAAGGAGAAATAGACAAATCCACTACTATAGTTGGAGACTGCAATTCTCCTTTATCAGTAATGGACAGAAGATCAGCAAGGACGTAGTTGAAGTGAACAGCATCATCAATCAACTGGTTCTAATTGACATTTATAGACTTCTTCATCCACAACAACAGAATGCACATTCTTCTTAAGCTCACATGGAACATTCACCAATAATTACTATATTCTAGGCCACCAAACACACCTCAACCGATTTAAATGAAGAGATATCATATGATGTGTGCTCTCAGACCACAATGAAATTAAACTAGAAATTAATAACAGAAAAGTAGCTGAAAAATCCAAAATATTTAGATATTAAATGACACTTCTAAATAACAAATGGATCAAAGAAGAAGTCTTAGAGAAATTAAAAGTATTTTGAACTAAATGAAAATGAAAAAAGTGTTTAGATCTCTAGATGTACTCCTTACCCCCACAGAGCTAGGACTCTACCTTTCTCCCACCCTGGCAGAAGACTAGAAATTTACTCTCTGGGATCCTACTTTGAACTCTGGACTCAGGACAATAGGCATAGCTGAGGATGCTATCTGAATAAGAAGAACTAAGTAATAGTCTACACACCATGTATCCACTCTGTTTCCCAGCCCCCTTCTCCTACCTGTCTTACAGAATAATAGTAACCAGGAATATGCCCCTGTGGTAGGCAGAATAATGGTCCCCCAACGATGTCCACATCCTAATCCATGGAACCTGTGAATATGGTATGTTACATGGTAAAGGGAAACCAAGGTTGCTAATACACCTGGATTATATGAGTGGAAACTAAATAATATTACTGGGGATAGAGAAAGCGGACATTGGGGTACAAAGGTGGAAGGATTCCAAGGGCTAATGCCTCCTTTCCCACACTAGGAGGTTAATAAATAAAACCTAAAACTCCTAAGTCAAGAAATAGCATTTTAATAATTTAATAGTTATTTTAAAATGTGGAAAAAACATTAAACAACAATTGAATGAATTAAAATGGCTTCCTCTGAAGAGTGGAAATTAAAGATAGAGGAGAAATAAGGCAGAGGATGATCATTTTTCATTAAAAGATTTAAAAATTATTTGATAAAATTATATTTTTGAAAGATTAATGTTTGCATATTCTATTTCTTTAGATACAAAATCCTCTTCTTATGTTTACTGATAGTTATTGAGAAAGATTTTCTTGCTATCAGACAATCTCAGATCCCTGATATAAGCGTTTTCTTCCAAAGTGTTGCAAAATGCAAGTCAATAAATGTATTGGAGGATACAATGGGGGTGGGGCAAATGGGTGAAGGTGATCAAAGGGTAAAAACTTCCAGTTATAAGATGAATAAGTTCTAGGGATCTAATGTACATGGTGACTGTAGTTAACAATACTATATTGTATACCTGGAAATTTGCTAAGAGAGTAAATCTTACAAATTCTAATCACAAAAAATAAATAAATAAATGGTAAATGTGTGAGGTTATAGATGTGCTAACTAATCTTATTGTGGTAATCATTTTGCAACATATACATATATCAAATTATCACATTATACACTTTAAACTTACACAATGTCATATGCCAATTATATCTCAGTAAAACTAGGAAAAGAAAGAAATGTATCTGACAGATCCAAATATAAACATAGCATGAAGCTCCAGTCTTCCATAGTTCTGAACACTTCATTCAGTGCTTTCCATGGATTTTTCTTTTTTTTCATCCTTCTAACCCTCTGTATTGGTTTGCTAGAGCTGCTGTAACTAAGAACTACAAACCGGGTAGCTTAAAACCATAGAAATTTATTGTCTCACAGAAAACAAGGAAGCTAGAAGGCCTAATTCAAGGTGTCAACAAAGCTCCAGGGGAGGATTTTCTACACGTCTTCCTAGTTCTTGGCAGGTGCTGGCAATCCTTGGCACTCCTTTTCTTATCAGTCCAATCTCTGCCTTCATCATCACACGGTGTTTTCTGTGTGTGTGTCTCTCTCTGTGTCCAAATTTCTCTCTTTTTTAAGGATACCAGTCATTGTATTGGGGCCCACCCTAATCTAGCACAACATCATTTTATCTTAATTACATCTGCAAAGACCTTATTTCCAAATAAGATCACATTCACAGGTACTGGGGTTAGGACCTGAACATATCTTTTGGGAGGGTGAAATTCAGTCCACAACACCTTCCCAGCTAATTGTGTTATTTATTCTAGCATTGCTTTCCTTCCCTTTGCCTCCAGACTTCACCTTAGCCCTGCTTCTGTAAAGCCAAACTAGGCTTCTCTCAGTAATGTAACTGTTTAAGGAAAACACCTCTTCTGAATGTGCCCCAACCCAAACCTACCAGTCCCAGGAAAATTGTACACTCCATTGGGCTAACCTAGTTCCTCCAGTTGGGGAACCCCACAATACTTAGTAGTTCCCAATTGGAGTTGATATGCAAATGATACAAAGATCTCAGCATAAAAATAGAAGAAATAATGATGTGATTGAAAGAGTACAGGGTGTGAAATCAGAAAACCTGAGTTACAATTTTGATACAAACACTTAAAAAACCAGGACCAACCCAGGTCTAAATTCTAGTATAATGTTATTTCCACCATTGCATGGCTAGAAAGCTCCACCTGTGATCCAAATTAATTCCCACACCAAGGGCAACCATAGATGGCAGTGAATGTATTACCAACATTTAAATGGAAACTCCTCAGGAGAAGGAAGAGAAGGAGGGGAAGGAAGAGGAACAGAAGAAAGAGGAGGAAATAGCACAATATAGTGTCCACAAAATCTCTTTTAATGATTGCTAAACAAATACACAGAGAAAAATTCCAAAGGCACACTCTCTCTTAGAGCTTCCCTAAAGACGAATGGAAAGAAGACCTTGGCTCTTACCAGCATGTGCTTCATGCTATTTCGGTTAGTGGGTGAGTCATACATGCTGGTAATGAATTTCCCAGGCTTTCAATTTTAAATGGGAGTAGATAGTGCAAGACATTCATTTTAACATGGAGTGTTTTCTCCTGATGTTCATAAAAAGAATCCATTGTGTTATTATTAGATCATGCTTGACCCACCTCAGGAATGTTTTCAGAGTGACAGAATATTTATTTCTCAGTGACATCACCAAGGTTCAAGAAGGTCTGATCAGCATACTTACAAAGCCCTGTGATCCTAAAAGGGCTAAGACAAATCCTCCCCCTCCTTTGTAGGTTCCTCCATCTGCACTTGGGTAATAACGCCCACCTTTCCATTCTAAACATGGAATAAGAGAGTAATTAATAGAGCCTAATTGTAGCAAAAGAAAATTCTGCTTTTTAAAAAATCTTTCTTCAGAATAATTTAATTGTGCTTCACATGTGCTTTGAGCAAAAATTTTAGACTAGAATTTAATCTTAATACTAGTAATAAAATGCCATTTTTCCCTCAACCTATCATAATTACTCCATAAGCACATAAATTTTAACTTAAAAAATTACATCTAAGATTATCCATGCAAATAGATTGTACTTATGGACAGAACCACTGCAAGTGGTGATACCAAAAATCTTTGATGCCCCCCAAATACCCAAAACAAACAAAAAACAAACAAAAAATCTTTGATGCCAAAACTTTCAAGGATTTGGCTTCTGAAAATCAGCAAATCCAGGCCAAAATCATCAAATCAGCAAATTGGATGTACTGAACTTGACCCAGTGCCCAAGCAGTCACGGTTTAGATTTGTAACTAATACAAAAAGTTGATTACTTCTCCTTAGATTTGTTGCTTTGAAGGGACAACAGCTGAAAGACTTTGGATGTGACAGAGAAGCAGTCAGGTATCTCTTAGAGATTTTTAACTGAATAAGGTTAACTGGGCATTCTTCCCATTGAAATATCAAACTACAGCAACATTGTATATCAACTATACTCCAATAAAAATTAATTTAAAAAAAAAAACAAATATCAAATTACAAAAATAGAGATCTTTCTTGAAAAAGCTAACAATACTTAACCTTAAAGAAAACTTAGGTTTAACACCATCAATTCACATTTTAATTGTTTCTTTATAATAATTGTGAGGTTTTTTTAAAACAAGAAATGTAATTAAATAAGACAATTGACCTAAAGAGAAATCTATGTAGGGTTCCTTTCTTTTAAGGTAATCTCTTCCTCCTCTAAAGGCAGATTGCTCTACAGATAGCAGCTATAAACCAAAAGAAGTAATAACTTTGTTTCTGGTTTTATAATAATCAATAAAAAATATTTAAGTTCTCCAATCAAACAAGATTCCCAAGGATTGTTGCTGGAATTGTTTTTATTACAGTAATTACATAATAACTCATTGGAATATAAAGTAACAAGTTGACTGAGACAGACCACTAATGGAAAAAGCAAGGCATTGGGGGTATTTTTTTTTCAGTGTCAGGTTTTTTTCCCCAAACATCTCAACATTGGACATTTAGTTAAAAAGAAAAGGGGAATGGGGGAAGAGGCACTATGTCTGTTTACATACACCAGTTTCTCTATATACATTAAGGAATGGAGAATGGGACAATGAAAGACTTAACAAAATTAGTCTGGAGCAGTTAGAATGTAGTAATAGGAAAGTGGGGTGTGTGGGGGGAGGGGAACAAACTTGTTACCTGAGTATGTGCCACCTGAGGGAGCACAGTTCTGGAGTAGAGTGAGGCTCCCTGTGCAGTAGACACCTCCTGCTGCTGGGACACAGCTTCTCCCATCCACACATTCTCAAGGCAAGTGTGTCCCTTAAATTGATTGCTCCCATCAACCCTCCTCATTGACAACCTGTGTTATTCCTTGTACCTATTACCTAGTTAATGATTCTGCACTCATTTCCAGTGTGTGTGTGTGTGTGTGTGTGTGTGTGTGTGTACACAAGGGAAGGGGCTTCCCACACCACCAAGCAATTCTAACACCAGCTGGGTGTCCTGCAACTCAACTCAGTTCTAACACTGTCTACCTGGAGTCGACATCAGATCCCATAGGTTAAGGACTCAGCCCTTAACCCCGTTCATAGCCAGTTGCAAGTCCAGGTTGTCAGATGTGCTTCTGACTAACTGGCTATAGATTGGAGGTTTCAAGCACCACTTCCTTGTATTCAACTAATTTGCTACAAAGGCTCACAGAACTCAGTAAAACAGTTTACTTACTAGATTATCAGTTTATTATAGAAGGACATAACTCATGAACAGCCAGATGGAAGAGGTGCATAAGGGAAGTTATGTAGGAAGGAGCGCAAATCTTCCATGCTCTCTCTGAACGCTCCACTCTCCCAGGACCTCCATGTATTCACCAACTGGAAGCTCTCCAAACCCTGTCCTTTTGAGGTTTTATGGAGGCTTCACTACATAGGCATGATTGATTAGATCATTAGCTACTGGTGCTTGAACTCAGTCTCCAGCTCCTCTCCCCTCCCTAGAGGTTAGGTCCCAAACCTCTAATCACTTGGTTGATTCTTCTGGCCACCAACGCCCATCCTTAGATGACCTAGGGCTTTCAAAAAGTCACTTCACTAATGTAACAAAAGTTATGGAGTTCATCACCTAGGAAATGCAAGAGTTTTAGGCCCTTTGTGGCAGAAACAGGGACAAAAACCAAATATATATTTCTTACTATAAATCACATCATACTAGTTTCCTTCATGGTATATGTTTCTTAATCTTCAGTGGTTCCACAGAACTGCCTTGTCCCATGTTGGTTCTCAAACTGGCCCTTGTACATGGAGGGCAAGGAGAGACTGAAGAAAGAGGCAGAGCACTCCAGATTGGTAGGCAGTGGGTTGAATAAGAAGGAAACTTACTTGTGAGGCCTGTCTTGGGCACCGAGAAACAGTACATCTTTGCACCTGCTGCCAGAATCTCAAAAGTTTGTACTGAGGCCTTAACGGTTTCAGTCACATATTCAGTCCTGTCGTTCGCAACACCACATTGCTCTGTCCAGGATGCGTCCTTGAAAACGGTTCCAACTGTGGGAATGGTGGACAGAGCATACATTCCAAGGACAGGGGTTAGGGTGAGGAGCCTCCCATTGCCCTGGTCCAGCTCAGGTCAGGGGTCAGTCGGTGGTCATGTCTTCTCCATGACCTCCTCTAATATCCCACCACCTTCAAATTAATACGATCACTGCTCTCCTCCTCCCTCAGGCTCTTCCTGGGCAGCAGTGACCAATCTCCTCCACTGGGCTGCCGCTTCACAAAGGAGGAACCAGGGCTACACCCAAGGAACACACAAGCTGCACCTGTGCATGAAAAACAAAATATGTTTAGAATAAGATTTTAGAAGATAGATATTGCTATTAGTTACCTTACTCTTAATCATATGATGTTTATGCTGGAAGAGACCTTAGAGATGAGGAAACTGAGGTTCGGAGAAGTGAAGCGGCGGGTCTGAGGTTCACACTGGGTGAGCTGTGGCATCAGCGTGAGCACCCAGGTGCCTGACCTACTTGTCCGCTACTCCCCATCACTCCTTCCTCTCTCCCATCGACCGTCCTGAGTCTTAATCCTTGTCTCCTCATGGTTTTAAAGGAAGAAAATTGAAACCTTCTTCTATTTAATTTACTGTTAAAAGCCCACCAAAATCATGCCCACCTCTTCACATTTAAATATTAGAGCAAAAAAAATAGTGGAGACGCATGCAGTGATCCAAGTCCATATCTGGACATATATTCCCTGAGAAAATTGTGCTCATCTGCACCAGAATATTTAACAAGAAACTTCATGTATTTTGCCCACTGCATCCTTGGCCTCTGCTTCACTGAGAGGGAGACAGTCCCAAATATGGGCTGCAGTCCCGTATCTGGTCCACTGGTGGATCCGGTGGCCTGTGGTGGCTAGCAACTTGGTGCAGGGGACATCGGCCTGTTCATTCCAATTGTTCTCAGCTGGGTAGGGGTCCTTTTTATATTTATCTATCTGAGTAACAGATATTTTGCCTTCCCACTCAGCCAGTTTTTGCCATAGATCTTGTCCTCATACTGGGGTGCCTTTGATAGCTCAGTTCACTTTTCGTTATTTCCTTTACCATATGACCAGGTCACAGGCCAGGCCCAGGAGCCCATGAAGGTGTAGTATGGAGGGGATTTGAAAATAGCCTGCATGGCTAACCACACAGCCACCTTCTCTGCTCATTGGGTCTATCTGTCTGATCCTTGATTGCTAATGATGTGTCCATCTTGACAGCTGCTAATGAACCCCCTCAGGCTTTCATCTTCCACCTATGAACCAGGCCATACCTTCTGTGGGAACCTCTTCTAAACCTGGTCCCAACAGGCTACTGGGGTAACCAGAGGCTTCATTGCACCCAGAAGTGGTCTTTTAGGGTGTGGGCCACGTGTTTATGCAAGCATGTGACCCCTGAGGACCTCAAGTAACTTTGGTCTTGTATGTATTTTTCCATTTGATGATGGAACTTTGTTGTGCCTGCCCCACTTTTTTGGTTGGGTTAATGTGAACCCAGTTTAGGATGGGCTGGTCAGACTTTGGTAACACCATAGACTCACGAGTCAGGTATTGTTTCTACTAGCACCTAGTAATAGTCCAGGAGCTGTCACTCATCTATATCAGTCTGGGACAATGTGGTCCAGGCAATGACCTCAGATGGTTGGGTCATTAACCTCTGAAGATTTGTAGGATCAGCTCAACATGTCATCTTTTTAGGTACAATTTGGGATGGAGCCCAGTGGGACATTCTAACTGACTTTAAGGAGAGGTTTCTGACTATACTTATGTGAATTAAAAATTAATCCGTTGATCTAAGAAAGAAATGGAAATTTTTATTCCAGCCAAATTGAGGATTTTAACCCAGGAATAGCATCTCAGAAAGCCCTGAGGACTGTTCCACCCATTAGAAGTCAAAGCAGTTATATAAGTTTTTTGAAACAGAGGGCTGTATGTTAAATGACATATTATTGACAGTTTACACAATCCAGATCTGCAAGTACAGGGTGGTGGGTCATGTGACCCCTTACAAGATCAAGAAGGAATGTTATCTTTTAAGGAGTTGTCTTACGGTTGAGCCGGTATTTCTGCCGATGGGGGAGGTTTGGTTGATGCATAATGCAGATACACAATGCACAGTAGAGGGGAGAGTGGAAGTCAAAGGGCAGAGAAAATTTTTTATGTTTAAATATTTCTTGTCTTGCCATAAAATATGAATTTTATTTCACCCCTCGTACTCCCAACTTTAACAAAAAGCACAACACCTGCTGGGGCTGTTTAGGCACTGGAGACAATACATTCCACACCTCCACATTCTGCTTGTCCCACTGGTGCAGGTCACAAAACCCCACCTTAGAATTGGAACAGAGGCACACTGGAGGAAATACAATGTGAAGTACATCCAGCCCTGCTCAGGGGCTCCATGGCCCTTCAGTTCTTCTGAACTGTAGGTCTCAGCAATGTTACTGAACTGAACTTGGATCCGTTCGCCTGTTGTGCAGCAAAGCCAATCTACTGACAGTGGGTTGTGGTGAAGGAAATTACAGTGTTTATTGCAGGGTTGCAAGCAAGGAGAATGGGCAGCTCATGCTCAAAAGACCCAAACTCCCTGATGACTTTCAGGGAAGGATTTTTAAAGGCAACATTAAGGGTGAGGGTTGCAGCTTGTGGACTTTCTTCTGATTGGTTGGTGGTGAGGTAACAGGGTGATGTTTTGGGAATCTTAACGATCAACCTTCTGGTTCCAACCAGTCTTGGGTCTACATGGTTATTATTGTCAGCATGTAATCACCTTTTCCACCTGGCCTGAGGTCTTATTTTCTGCAGAACTCAAAGATATGCGTCAGATTGTTATGTACGTCCCTTGAGGAGGAACTAAGACTCTGAACTAGTGTTTACTTTTATTTTTATTTTTTTATAAATTTATTTTATTTATTTATTTTTGACTATGTTGGGTCTTCATTGCGCACAGGCTTTCTCTAGTTGCGGCGAGCGGGGACTACTCTTCATTGAGGTGCACAGGCTTCTCATTACGGTGGTTTCTCTTGTTGTGGAGCACAGGCTCTAGGAGCACAGGGTTCAGTAGTTATGGCACACCGGCTCAGTAGTTGTGGCTCACAGGCTTAGTTGCTCTGCGGCATGTGGGATCTTCCCAGACTGGGGATTAAACCCATGTCCCCTGCGCTGACAGGCAGATTCTCAACTACTGTGCCACCAGGATAGTCCCTGAACTAGTGTTTAAACTATCATTACTTTTCTTGCTTTTCCTTTGTTTCTGCATTCCGTCATTTCCCTAATTAGTAATAGCTTGAGTCTGCTCTTTGGAACTTAGGGAAGGCCTAGGAGAATAAAGCCTTTTTCTAAAAACAAGAAACAGGGGACACAGGGGGCTTTTGTATCCAGGAAGGCCCTGCAGAATTCTGCTTGGTTTCAGCACCACCCACCCAGCTCAACTGGAGCCTATTCCAGAAAGAGCCTGCTCCTGGCATTGGATGACCTGTTAGGTATGAACCAGGAAATTCCAACAATAACCAGGTACTCTGCCTTTGAGCAGCAGCTTCCTGAGGGACCCCAAGCTAACATAATTATGTTTTTATTACTTCTCTATATATGTATTCCATTCATCAGTTTTGTTTCTGTTTTTGTTTTAATGTTTAAAATAAACATGGCAATTTGTATAGTAATAAGAGTCAGAGAGAGAGACATAATCTGGTGGCATATCTGCGGGGGCTGGTAGTGTTGCTGAAATGTCTAGAAACCATTTCTGACCTCTCAGTTCAGAATTTTGAAAATGTGGTAAATCATGCTCCACTACCCAGCAATCATAAATGGTTTCTTTGTATTAACTTCTTGAGAAGAGGACTTTTGTTTTCCAATCTTTAAAGCTGCCCTGAGGCAAAAAATACCAATACGGGTGAAATTTTTTGCAGGTATAGGGGAACAGAATTTGCCATCCCAAAATGTATCTCTTCGGCATATTAATTATTTTAAGCTAGTTATTTTCTAAGAAAGAGCAGACATGGGGAAAACTCTGAAAACAAAGAAGGAGTTACCCTTTTGTAAGAAACATTTATATTTGTGACGGAAATCTCCTTTTGTATGGATGTCTCCTTCACTGTACCTGGAAAAGGAGGATGACCAAATCTCTGGAAACTTTTATCAATAGAGAAAGCACTGACTTAAATCTGTATAACAACCTTACCCTTGTTTACTGTGCTTTTCGTAGTCACCTCCCATAGGTGACTCTCCCCTCCCCAAAATCCTCTTTTGTCTTTAGCTGAAGGTGGTATTTAAGAGACGGCTGTGCCCATTTTGGTGAGTTACTCAGTTTCCCTGGATCTTTCCCATGTATACATGTTATTAAACTTTTGTTTCATTTTCTCCCATTAATCTGTCTCATGTCGATTTAATTCTTACACCAGCCAACAGAACCTAGAAGGCTAGAGGGAAATTTCTTCCTCCCCAGCACAGGTATTTGTCTAACCGTTCATTTCCGCATTCACGGTCTCAGTGATCCTCATGAGAATTATTGTATTATTGACCCCATTTGAGAGATGAGGAAACAAAGCCTCAGGGAGATTGAGTGATGCCACTTGCCACTTGTCCCCTAAGTGGGATACCAGAAAGAGAACCAATGTCTTTGACTTATGGTCCTCAGTGTCTTTGCTTTCTCCTTTCACTTGACACTTGTTTTGATATCATTATATTTTAACACTAAATAGGGCTTTCGATGTAACAGAAGTTCCCAGGAGCCCTAACCCCTTTCAGGACTTCAGCCAACAGCTCAGCTCAAGACAGTAGAGTTTAATCTCACTCTGGCTCTTGGTATACATACCAGACATTGTCTAGACAAACTAAAAAGACCCCACTAGACCACGACAATTACAAATGACAGTGACCAGGAGAAAATGGAGCATTTCTCCCCCCTTTTTACATTTATTTATTTGTTCATCCATTAGGTCGTTCCTATTCCTTTACCCAAATGCTTTTCAATGAAGGAGGAAATTAAATAAGTATAATATCCACTGTCTGTACTCAAGAAGTTTACAATCTACTCAGGGAGTTTATGTGTCTACAAAAATTATTAGCAGTCTCTTGAACCTTTAGAGTGTGTAACGTGGAATTTTATTAGACATATGGATTATAATTTTTAAAAAACAGTTTTCTCGGTGCTATTTTTCAATGAATAGTCTTATGATGCTGCCTTAATCTTAAATTTGCCTCTATCTGAAGTTTATTCGTTTTCATTATTATGGTGTTCCGTTGTATGTAAATATACCTCAATTTCTATATTCTATTTGGGGTGGATATTTGAGCTGTTTCAGTTTGGGGCTGTTAGGCTATAATCCAGCCCTTCCCCTTCTGCTGCAGCAGTGATGTTAGGGTATTCTCTCCTCATGGCTCCCTCATGGCCATTATTAAATGTCTGAATGTAGGTATTTCATATTCTTTTTGCTAGTAATAATGTAGGCCCCATAGGAACAGAGCCCCCTGAATGGTCTGGCTCTCCAGCCCAGGCTCTGCCATCCACCTGGCTGCCCAAGGACACTGGCCACATTGGAAGGAAGTATGTCACCCATGAAAGACAGTAACCAAAGGGGACTCCGAATCCAGAGCATGGCTTGTGAGCATGAGGAAGAGCAAACCCATCTGAGCTGTTTTTGCACAAGGAGATAGAAGATTTCTGGCAGTTGTCAGGGAAATCCCTGCCATAAATTTCTTCTAGCTACTCTGAAGACAAACTCCAGACTTCCCAGTTACATTAACCCTTAACTTCAGTCTTGAGCACCTTCCAGTAGTCTTTCTGTCACATCCTGCATCCTCAGAGACCACAACATCCTCAATTTCCCAGCCTTGTTTGTCACCTAACCCAATCTGCCTCACACAAAAATGCATTCTTCTGGAAAATCGAGTGTCCCAGGATCACTGGAAAACTTATTTAAAAGACCAGCTTACCCTTAGAGAAAACTACATACACCTGATGATTGGAAAATGGCATTAGAACTAATCATTGTAAAGCAAATAGCTTGGAAGTGATGATTTAAATTTGCCATGGTAGAAATATAACATTTAGGAATAATGAGTATAATTGATTATAAAAGAACATTTCTTTGATCTTTGAGTGATTGCTATTCATAATGCAATCCTAAAGAAAAATTATTGATTGTTCCAGAGTACATTTTTTAAAATTATTTGCTTTATTTTTATTTTATTTATTATTTTAAATTTTATTTATTTATTTATTTATTTATTTATGGCTGTGTTGGGTCTTCGTTTCTGTGCGAGGGCTTTCTCTAGTTGCGGTAAGTGGGGGCCACTCCTCATCGCTGTGCGCGGACATTCTCACTATCGCAGCCTCTCTTGTTGCGGAGCACAGGCTCCAGATGCACAGGCTCAGCAATTGTGGCTCACGGGCCTAGTCGCTCCGCGGCATGTGGGATCCTCCCAGACCAGGGCTCGAACCCGTGTCCCCTGCATTGGCAGGCAGACTCTCAACCACTGCACCACCAGGGAAGCCCCAGAGTACATTTTAAATATACTTTATTGATTGGGGAGTACAATAAAATTTAAAACAAAATTCACTATTGTTACCAGAGCACTGGCTCTGGTTTCATATTGTAGTTCATATCATCAACTATGTATTTGTTGTACTAGAAAGGTATTATTGAGTTTCTAATTTAAATCCCTAAGTTCTTTAATTATGATGTGAATCACTATGTGATAACTAATATTCATTTACCACTAAAAATTCACAAAGCAGTATTTCATAGACATAAATTAGACATTACTAAATGATTACCCACTATATATTTTATACAAAGAAGTTATTTAATATTATGGAAATTTTATCAGTATAAAAGTAACTGCTATTAACATTTGGAGTATGTAACATGTATACTATTTTACATTTATTTTTAAGTACTATCAGGCTTACAAAAAGTTGCAAAAATGGTATAAAACATTCTCTGTATACACTTTACCCACCTTTCCCTAATGTAAACATGTAGTATAGCCATCATACAATGATCAAAACCAGGAAACTAATATTGATACAGTACTATTAACTAATCTAAAGACCTTATTCAAATATTACCAATTGTCCCATTAATGTCTTTTTCTGGTTCAGAATCCAATCCACGCCCCACATTGCATTTAGTTAACATGCCTCTTCAGTCTCATCCAATCTGGAACAGTTTTGTTCTGTTTGTTTTGCTTTGTTTTCTTGTTGTTGTTTTCATGGCTTTGACAATTTTGAAGAGCACTGACAAGTTATTTTGTGAAATGTCCCACAATTTGGGGTTGTGCTATGATAAAAAATATGTTTGGTCTTAGAAATAAACCCACGTACTTACGGTGAATTAATCTATGAAAAAGGAGGCAAGAATATACAATGGAGACAAGAAAGTCTCTTCAATAAGTGGTGCTGGGAAAACTGGACAACTACATGTAAAAAAAATGAAATTAGAGAGGGAAGACAGCAGAAGGAAGAAGAACTACAATCCTGCAGCCTGTGGAACAAAAACCTCATTCACAGAAAGATAAAGATAGACAAGATGAAAAGGCAGAGGGCTATGTACCAGATGAAGGAAAAGATAAAACCCCAGAAAAACAACTAAATGAAGTGGAGATAGGAAACCTTACAGAAAAAGAATTCAGAATAATGATAGTGAAGATGATCCAGGACCTTGGAAAAAGAATGGAGGCAAAGATCGAGAAGATGCAAGAAATATTTAACAAAGACCTAGACGAATTAAAGAACAAACACCTAGAAGAATTAAAGAACAAACAAACAGAGATGAACAATACAACAACTGAAATGAAAAATACACTAGAAGGAATCAATAGCAGAATAACTGAGGCAGAAGAACGGATAAGTGACCTGGAAGACAGAATGGTGGCATTCACTGCCATGGAACAGAATAAAGAAAAAAGAATGAAAAGAAATGAAGACAGCCTAAGAGACCTCTGGGACAACATTAAACACAACAACATTCGCATTATAGGGGTCCCAGAAGGAGAAGAGAGAGAGAAAGGACCCGAGAAAATATTTGAAGAGTTTATACTCAAAAACTTCCCTAACATGGGAAAGGAAACAGCCACCCAAGTTCAGGAAGCACAGAGAGTCCCAGGCAGGATAAACCCAAGGAGAAACACGCCAAGACACATAGTAATCAAATTGACAAAAATTAAAGACAAAGGAAAATTATTGAAAGCAACAAGAGAAAAATGACATGTAACATATAAGGGAACTCCCATAAGGTTAACAGCTGATTTCTCAGCAGAAACTCTACAGGCCAGAAGGGAGTGGCATGATATATTTAAAGTGATGAAAGGGAAGAACCTACAACCAAGATTACTCTACCAGGCAAGGATCTCATTTAGATTTGATGGAGAAATCAAAAGCTTTACAGACAAGCAAAAGCTAAGAGAATTCAGCACCACCAAACCAGCTCTACAACAAATGCTAAAGGAACTTCTCTAAGTGGGAAACACAAGAGAAGGAAAGGACCTACAAAAACAAACCCGTAACAATTAAAGTGGTAATAGGAACATACATACTGATAATTACCTTAAATGTGAATGGATTAAATGCTCCAACCAAAAGACACAGGCTCACTGAATGGATACAAAAACAAGACCCATATATATGCTGTCTACAAGAAACCCATTTCAGACCTAGGGACACATACAGACTGAAAGTGAGGGGATGGAAAAAGATATTCCATGCAAATGGAAATCAAAAGAAAGCTGGAGTAGCAAGACTCATATCAGATAAAATAGACTTTAAAATAAAGAATGTTACAAGAGACAAGGAAGGACGCTACATAATGATCAAGGGATCAATCCAAGAAGAAGATATAGCAATTTTAAATATATATGCACCCAACATAGGAGCACCTCAATACATAAGGCAACTGCTAACAGCTATAAAAGAGGAAATCGACAGTAACACAATAATAGTGGGGGACTTTAACACCTCACTTACACCAGTGGACAGATCATCCAAACAAAATTAATAAGGAAACACAAGCTTTAAATGACACAATAGACCGGATAGATTTAATTGATATTTACAGGATATTCCATCCAAAAAAAGCAGATTACACTTTCTTCTCAAGTGCACATGGAACGTTCTCCAGGATAGATCATATCTTGGGTCTTAAATCAAACCTCAGTAAATTTAAGAAAATTGAAATCATATCAAGCATCTTTTCTGACCACAATGCTATGAGATTAGAAATGAATTACAGGGAAAAAAACGTAAAAAACACAAACACATGGAGGCTAAACAATACATTACTAAATAACCAAGAGATGACTGAAGAAATCAAAGAGGAAATCAAAAAATACCTAAAGCCAAATGATAATGAAAACATGATGATCCAAAACATATGGGATGGGGCTTCCCTGGTGGCGCAGTGGTTGAGAATCTGCCTGCCAATGCAGGGGACACGGGTTCGAGCCCTGGTCTGGGAAGATCCCACATGCCGCGGAGCAACTAGGCCCGTGAGCCCCAATTACTGAGCCTGCGCGTCTGGAGCCTGTGCTTCGCAACAAGAGAGGCTGCGATAATGAGAGGCCCGCGCACCGTGATGAAGAGTGGCCCCCACTTGCTGCAACTAGAGAAAGCCCTCGCACAGAAACGAAGACCCAACACAGCCATAAATAAATAAATAAATAAATAAATAAACAAATGCAAAAGTTTAAAAAAACAAACAAAAAAAAACACTATGGGATGCAGCAATAGCAGTTCTAAGAGGGAAGTTTATAGCTATACAAGCCTACCTCAAGGAACAAGAGAAATCTCAAATAAACAATCTAACCTTACACCTAAAGGAACTAGAGAGACAAGAACAAACAAAACTCAAAGTTAGCAGAAGGAAAGAAATCATAAAGATGAGAGCAGAAACAAATGAAATAGAAACAAAGAAAACAATAGCAAAGATCAATAAAACTAAAAGCTGGTTCTTTGAGAAGATAAAATTGATAATCCATTAACCAGGCTCATCAAGAAAAAGAGGGAGAGGACTCAAATCAATAAAATTAGAAATGAAAAAGGAGAGGTTACAACAGACACCGCAGAAATACAAAGCATCTTAAGAGACTACTACAAGCAACTCTATGCCAATAAAATGGACAACCTGGAAGAAATGGACAAATTCGTAGAAAGGTATAACCTTCTAAGACTGAACCAGGAAGAAATAGAAAATATGAACAGACCAATCACAAGTAATGAAATTGAAACTGTGATTAAAAATCTTCCAACAAACAAATGTCCAGGACCATGTGGCTTCACTGGTGAATTCTATCAAACATTTAGAGAAGAGCTAACACCCATCCTTCTCAAGCTCTTCCAAAAATTTGCAGAGCAAGGAACACTCCCAAACTCATTCTGTGAGGCCACCATCACCCTGATACCAAAATCAGACAAAGATACTACAAAAAAGGAAATTACAGACCAATATCACTGATGAATATAGATGCAAAAATCCTCAACAAAATACTAGCAAACAGAATCCAACCACACATTAAAAGGATCATACACCATGATCAAGTGGGATTTATCCCAGGGATGCAAGGATTCTTGAATCAATGTGATACACCATATTGAAAAATTGAAGAATAAATCCATATGATCATCTCAATAGATGCAGAAAAAGCTTTTGACAAAATTCAATACCCATTTATGATAAAAACTCTCCAGAAAGTGGGCATAGAGGGAACCTACCTCAACATAATAAAGGCCATATTAAAAAAATGAAATTAAAACATTCTCTAACACCATACACAAAAATAAATTCAAACTGGATTAAAGACCTAAATGTAAGACTTCATACTATAAAACTCCTAAAGGAAAACATAAGCAGAACACTTTTTGACATAAATCTCAGCAATATTTTTTGGCTCTGTCTCCTAGAGTAATGGAAATAAAAGCAAAAATAAACAAATGGGACCTAATTAAATTTATAAGCTTTTGCACAGCAAAGAAAACCAGAAACAAAATGAAAAGACAACCTACAGAATGGGAGAAAATATTTGCTAATTATGTGACCAACAGGGATTAATTTCATATATATATATATATGAATCATCTTGTTGTATACCTAAAATATTTGGTCTTTGTCCCCTTTTCCTGCCATTGAGCTCCTAAAACGCTTGAGATTTCCTGAGTGATAGAAGTATCTTTGTTACACTAATAAGGTTACTCCTGACCCTAGATAGCTTCTGGATGAGGGGCTGGTTACCAAAAAAACCCAACCATGTGAATAAAAGAATAGAACTTTCAGCCTTTGTGGAGAGAAGAGGGACTGGAGATTGAGTTCAATCACCAGTAACAAATGTTTTGTCAACTGAAAAAAATGCACAATGCGAGAGTTGTGAGTTAAGTTCTGTTTGCGGCCTAATGAGAACTATAGCCTGGGGAATAGTCTCTCAGGTAGCTCTGAGGAACTGCTCTGAAAAGGTAGGGGGGGATGTCCCTGGTGGTCCAGTGGATAAGACTCCACACTCCCAATGCAGGGGGCCCGGGTTTGATCCCTGATCAGGGAACTATATCCCACATGCATGCCACAACTAAGAGTCTGCATGCGGCAACTAAGAAGTCCACATGCTGCAACTGTGTGCCTGCATGCTGCAACTAAAGATCCCACATGCCACAATGAAGGTTGCGCATGCCTCAACTAAGACCCAGTGAGAAAGAAAGGGAGGGAGGGAAGGAGAAAGAAAAAGTAGGGGGGAGGTCAGTATATACATGATTTTAGTGAAGGGGGATACAGGCAGTCAAGCACACATTTTGGCAGAATGTTGCTGCTAGCCATGGGGAGAAGATGTCTCTGTTAATGATTTGAAAAGATGCAAGAAAATGCGCTCATAAAATCTCCTAAAAGTATTCAACTATCTGAAGGCCTGTTCCACCAGTTTTTTCCAGAGCACAGAGTGCCTCATTCCTGATCTCCACCCTGAACTTCTTTCAGGGTGTGTTGGAGGTCAGTGGCTACAGTGGCTAGTAACTTCATTCTTGTAGAACCAGATGGTTAGTGACAATTTTTAGTTGGCGTAATTAACCTTGTCTAGGTAATGAAGCCTTGACAGAAGCTCTTGAACAACAAGGATCTAGGAGCTTCTCGGTTGGTGAACGCATTAGTGTGCTGGGAGGATAGCCTCCTGGAAAAAGTGTGGAAGCTCTGCACTCCCTAATCCCTCCTCAACACTTGACTTCCATTTGGCTGTTCCTGAGTTGTATCCTTTATACTAAAACTGTAGTTGTAAGTGTAGCACGTTCCTGAGGTCTGTGGGCTATTCTAGAGAACCATCAAAACTGAGCAGAGGGGCGTGGTTGTGGGAACCCCCAAATTTGTGATTGGGTGGGCAGAAATGTGGTGCTTTAAGGACACTCAAGAATTTCAGCTGGTGTCTGAAGTAGGGGCAGTATTGTGGGACTGTGCCCCTTAACCTACACGGTCTGTGCTAATTCCGGGTAGTTAATGTCAGGATTGAAGTGAATGGTGGGACACGCAGCTGGTGTCACAAAATTGATCTTGGAAAATGACACACAGGGTTATCTGATGTCTCCTCGTGATAAATTCGGGTTAATATTTTTGGTAAGTAAACCACAGAAGTTGATCTTGGGGGGCCACAGGGTGCGGCAGCTTGAAGCAGGATCTTAGTTCCCTGACCAGGAATTGAACCCAGGCTGTGGTGGGAAGAGCACCGAATCCTAACCACTAGAACACGAGGGCCAGCAGGCTTGAAACAGAACCTCAGTCCTTGTCTTCTTTCAAGAAAGAATTCAGCAAAGAGACAGAGGTAGTGAAGTGGGTAATGCATTTATTAGAAGCAAAGTACATGTGGAAGAATGCACAGGCAGCATGTGGAGTGAGCCCCATGCTTTTGAGGTGGCTTAAATTGCTTATATGGGGGCAGTTTTCTGGGTTCCCTCTGGCCAATCATCTTGCTCGTTGCCCATATTTGGTCTGACTCATGTACGTAAACATCTTTTACCCAAGATAGATTCCAGTGCGAGGGTTTCTGGGAGATTGGCAGGACATATTATGGGCTGGTGCTCCCTCCCTTCCCTGACCCCTGAGGATTTTTCTGCACATGTGTGGTCTGAGAGGTCTCCTTGATCCCAAGAAAAACGTGGCCTCATCTGTTACTCAAGCAGAGCTCTGCCATTATCTTTATCTCGAAGAGTCAACAGGAGACAAGTTCCAGCTGCTCAGCCTGGGGCCCAGATATCTCCTGTCTCAAAGTAATATTGAGTCCTTCTCAGTTCATGATGTCAGCAGGCACATGATGATGTCATGTCTCATATCAGGGAGGAAGAAATTTTCCTCTACACTTCTATGTTCTTCTGTCTGATCTAAGAATTAAATTGACATGAGGCAGATTAACAGTGGAAATCAAACAAAAGTTTAACAACATGTATACATGGGAGAGACCCAGGAGAAGTGAGTAACTCACCAAAATGGCAGAAGCCCAAATACCACCTTCAGCTAAAGACAAAAGAGGATGTTGTGGGTAGTGGTTTGGGACTTCAAAAGGGAGGAAGGCAGTTCACAGAGAGATGGAAAAGCAAATGTTTGGTAAACAGAGACAATGGAACATGGAGAGGAATTTTAACAGACAGACTTTGCTAGGCTCCTCCCTGTCTACCATACCTACTCTGTACTGTAGTTATCTATGGTGACAGTTCCTTTCCTGGAATAAGTTCTCTATTTACATTCTTTTAGGCAGTTAGGGGGAAGGTCAAAGTTTCTTCCTGAGTCTTTTGGTCCTAGATTGTTTATAGCTCTAAATAATCCAAATGCCAAAGACACATTTTGGGGTAAATTGTGTTCTTTTACACTCTTTGCCAGAATGTTAACTTTGATCACTTGGTTAGGGTGTTGACTGCCAGGTTTCTACACTGTATAGTTATATTTCCCCCAAATCTATTATTTTTAAATGTTTCAAATTATAAGATATTAAGTTACTCATAACTTCTTCCCAGATGTCAAAAAGAACTTCTTAAAAAATTATCAGTATAAGAAAATAGAACTCCATTAGAGAAAATGAAAGAGATATATTTGTATAATTGAACAAATTTTTGGAGAAAGTAGATGAAATACAGGAGGGAAAAGGAGAAGACCTTAGAGTTACCAGTTTCAACAGAATGTGGCACTGAGATGTCACTGATTGGACAGGGTATGAATTTACCTTCTATCTCCATGTCAGTCATAACTGATGAATTTTCATTTAAATTAGAAGATAAAAAACCCAAAGACTCCATTAAACCCAATGTACTTTTCGTGAATGCAGGTACAGATCATATAACGTTAATATTCAAAGGAAATTCTAGTTGATACTTATCCACCTCAAGTTACAAATAATAAATTTTAGGGACCATTACACACAAATTCTTCCAGATGACAAAAAAAGATTACTAGAACATTGAACTTCAAAGGTGTCTGTATTTTGTCTCTATATCAAAGTCATTGCGAATGAAAAAAATTGACTTAAGATTGATAATAGTACAAAGTTTGGAAGCGTTTATCACATGCTCTTAGTAAACATGAAGAAAATTAAATGCATATCAACAATAGTGTTAGGCATTTGAAATTGAACTGTGATTTTAAAATATAGCTATAATTATTAATGCTACAAAACAGAAACTATGTGAAAATAAGATAAAATATCTCATGCGATTGTTAACACAATATAGATGATACAGTTTTGGTGCAACAGTGCTAACATTCAGATCATCCGAGAACTTTATGAGCATAATAAATGGGCATTTTCTTCATCTGTCGTAACCACAACAAATGATAACATTAAATGTAGAATATTTTCTTAGAATACAAACATCAACAGCAAACCATACATTATTTGAATAAGGTAAGAAGTGCTAAATATCACTCACCTATTTTAGATACAATGCCTGATACACACTATGTAGAACAGATTATAATTATTACCAATTTTTTGGATTTCAAAAAGGCAAACATGTCTGTAACATTTTGTCGGAGTTTGCTCAGTAAATGATATGACTAGAAAAAGACTATATATTTTTTTCATAATGTTGACTATTGTCTCCCTCCACAAAAGCTACCAGAATAACCTGTTGGTCAGGCAAAGTTAAGCATATTAGACTTACAGCAGCAGGGGAGAGCACCATCTTAACAGAGTCTTAGTGTCTCAGCAGGGAAAAGTTTTTGGCTCTATGCTCAGGTAATTTAAGGCAAGTTCTTCAAGACAGGGAACTGGCGAGGATTAGGCAAAGTTTGTAACATAATAGTTTAGGATTAGTGGGCACAGCAAGTCTTGAAACAAGTCTGGATACACAAACTCTTTTCCTGATAAGCAAGCTGTTTGTCCAGGTGAGCACACAGTTTTCTTGATATGACTAGCTGGTTTCCACAATGAGGTAACTCTTTGCCTTGATAAATTGGTTTGCAGAAATTTCCTGAAGCAAATGGTGAAGTTAGTTATTTACTGGTTAACAATCTTATCTCCTTGGGCTAGAATTTCCTGGGGAAAAGCAGTTAAGCCATATTGACACAGATACTATCACTTCTCAGTAGAATGCCTACAAAAATAATCTAGACAAAATCTAGACAAATATACAAATAATAAAATAATCTAGACAAAATAATTTGAATGACCAGGCATATGACAATGCCACAAATATGCATGGAAAACATAAGGGATCATGGCAGAAAATCCCTGCAAAGAATTATAAAATATTCCATATTCCTTGTTTCGTTTAAACTTGATAGAAAACATACAACAACTTTTTTGGTATCAATGTTGGAGTTTATTGAAAACAATTTTAGGAAAGAAATTTGAAGCCATTTTTGAAAAAAATAATATGAGCAAGTGAAGCTGAAGCTATCATGACACTAGAAACTTAAAGGAAAATGCAATGCTCTGTTAAAAACCATTGTGCTGTTGTATTTTCTGCAACACAAGTCAAAGGTTTGATTTCGAAAATAATCATTTTAACATTTATTTGATAGGTACCAATTTGTAGTAATAGCTTCGGTAAAATTGATGTTAAGTGAAAAATGATGCAGGAACAAAAATTCAGTGTACACAATGCACTTAAAAGCATCAAAGGAATTAATACATTTTTTGAAGACAAAGCAATAATTTTTATGAAAAATATATTGATACTAAACAAATTGCAGAGTCTCTTGACATTGATAACTCTCCCAATATAGGCAATACCAAAAAAGGAGTAAGAAGTTTTAATTCAACTGAGAATCCCATTTATGATCCAAAACTAAATTAAAATTCAATTTTCTTTTTTCTGTATTAGATACAACAACATCATTTTTAAAGGAGAGTTTTAAAATACTGAAAGAATAAAATGACCTTTCAGTGTCATAGATGGCAGATGTAATTTAAAGAATAAACTACTGCAACTGTGTAAACACTAATAGTTGAAGTTGCCTGGTGAACAAAGTAAGGAAAATGATACTGAGGGGAATTCTATGTATAAGGACTAAAATCCTAAGTTGATTTCTAAAATCTACACTTACAATACTCTAGTTTAAGAATTGCAGTATATTTGCAGTAATAATTTACGGGACACATTTCCAATAACTCTTTGTGGCTCTTGGGATAAATTTAACCTTGCAGTTGCATTTGCCAATGAAGAGTTTTATAGCTTCATGAAAATAAAATTTATTAAAGGTATAAATGTCACAAGAAAAACTGCATTTCTATAGAAAATAAGACACAGAAGCAAGTAGGCATTAAAACTGTCATAAAAAAATTTTGTCTCTGTGAAAGCAAGATGTATAATTACTTTATAACAAATTATTAAGTCCTAATTTCTTGAGTACTCTAGTGAGTTATTATTATGATTACAAGTTTTACTTCCTTTATTGTGTGTTCAGTACTTTAATTTGTAGATTTTTAAAATTATTATCTAAGTTTCAGGTGTACAGCGTTATAATTCAACAACTGTATACACTACAGAGTAATCACCATAAGTCCATCACCATACAGTTGACCCACTTCACCCATTTCACCCACCCTCAAATGCCCTTCCCATCTGGTAACCACTAATGTAATATATGTATCACGTTTTCTTTATCTATTCATTCATCAGTGGACACTTGGGATGTTTCCATACCTTGACTACTGTAAGTGATGCTGTGATGAATATAAGGGTGTTAATTTGTAGAATTTATATAGAATGACCTCAAGCTTACTGTAATTTTTATTATTATTATTATTATATATATATATATTTTTAAAGGATATGTGGTTCATGAAACCTGTTTTAAATTTATTTATTTTATTTTATTCTTGGCTGTGTTGGGTCTTCGTTTCTGTGCGAGGGCCTTCTCCAGTTGCGGCGAGCGGGGGCCACTCTTCATCGCGGTGCACGGGCCTCTCACTATCGCGGCCTCTCTTGTTGCGGAGCACAGGCTCCAGACGCGCAGGCTCAGCAGTTGTGGCTCACGGGCCCAGTTGCTCCGCGGCATGTGGGATCTTCCCAGACCAGGGCTCGAACCCGTGTCCCCTGCACTGTCAGGCAGACTGTCAACCCCTGCACCACCAGGGAAGCCCCCTGTAATTTTTATTATTAAAAAATAATATACTACCTTCTAAAAATTGTACTTGAGGAAAATAAAATTAATCGTATTCAAGGAAGGGACAAATTTCCTAATTCACACAAAGGCACTATATGGGTGGCAAAGCATAGTCTCAAAATGTTAAAAACATAACTCTTAAACAAATAGATAGCACATTACACTGCCTATCTCACAGTAAAACTTCATTTTTGAAATCCCATTAGACACCTGCACCCTGTGCTTCCTTTCCAGTTTTCCTACCTATATTCCTCCCCAACACCTTCCCTAGCACTTTGTTTTTCTAGTGCAAAGTGCTGCATGGTGGGGATATTGAATAATATCCTCCAAACTGAGAAGGAACTTTGAGACTGAAAAACAAAGCAGGCAACTGTATGAAGTGCAATTATGAAGTTTATTGTGGGTAACTTACATACAGGCAGGATCAGGCGGATGAAGGTCCAGAGGCATTCGCGGCTGCACTCTGTGCTGCCGAAAGGGGTACAGGGGGATTTAAGGAACCTAAACTAAAAACTTAATCTGACTACTAAGGGAGGAACATGTCCACACCCATGGAAACTGAGGGGTTTTTCTTCCCTCCCCCCCGGGACAGGGGGGGTCTCATGACCATCAGGCCTTGCAGGCCATTAACTGTCTGCATCAGCAAAAGGCATTCTTGCAGCTTTCATATTAGATGACGGCAAGGGTAAATGTTGATAGGGAACTTAGCTGGCTCTGGCACATTCCTGGTGAGTAGGCTAGAGCTCAGTCATGCAGAAAGGGGAGGGGGTCATACTGTGGGCCTGAGATGGAGCTGACAAAATGGAGTCAGGGTGGTTCAGCCACACAGGAAATACAGCCTTCTGTGGTGTTGCAGCCTCACACCCAGTAGCCTCTAAGCAAAAAAACATTTCAAACATTTCATACTAATGGGATTCAAGACATGTGACCCCAAAATATGGCACCTTGGTATACTGTCTTACACAGAAGGAGTATGGGAAAACAGCAGGAGGAAGGTCACGCTGACCTCCGCTGCCTCACCCTTCTACTGTTTCAAGGTCAGCAATCTCCCACGTGAATGTACCCTCCCTGTACCAGGAGGAAGAAAGGCATCCTTACCACCAGAGACAGAGAACTGGGGGCTGAGAAATCTGTATAAATAAACTTTGTTAAACTAACTCTTATCTTCCTAGTTACTCCTTTATCACTGACTACTCCTAACTAAAACGTGTCTGTCTTCTCAATTCATCACAAATTTAACGTTTCTTTGTCTACAAGGTATAAAAGCTCCTACTCTGGGCACTGCTTTGAGTCTTCATTCTCTTGGGAAGGCACCCATGTACTTGTAATAATCAATAAAACATGTATGTGTTTCGCCTGTTAATCTGTCTCATGTCAGTTTAATTTTCAGACCCAGCCAGTGACCCTAAGAGGGTTGACGAAAACTTTCCTCCCCTACAGTACATTAAGATCCAAAATGAATAATAAATTTCAAATCAATTTTTTTTCTTTTTATTGTCACTGTTGGCCAAAACTGACCAGCCTTGCCTCAAAAAACATAAAAGACACTACTATATATAAAATAGATAACTAATAAGAATCTGCTATATAGCACAGGGAACTCTACTCAATACTCTGTAATAGGGACTTCCCTGGCAGTCCCATGGTTAATATTCTGTGCTTCCACCATAGGGGCACAGGTTCGATTTCTGGTCGGGGAACTAATATCCTGCATGCCACATGGCAGGGCCAAAAAACCCCCCAAAAAAAAACGACGGAAAAAAACAAAACAAAACAAAAAAAACGACGACAACAAAAACAAAAACCCCACACAATTCTGTAATGGCCAGTATGGGAAAATAATCTAAAAACAAACAAACAAACGTAAAAGATAAGCTGGCTTGTCTGTTTCCAGTCTTTATTTCCTCAACACTAACCCTGTGTTCCATGTTTTCACATCTGTTATCACAATCCTTAGTATAAGGTAGGCTGATATTACTATCACCATTTAACAAATTAAACAACTGAGTTCAAAGAGGCTGACATGTTATAGGTAATAATGAATAGCAAGGCTCCAATTGAGCTTCAGGTCTTCACATTCCAAGTTCAGAGTTGATTCCTTATTGCTCAGCTCAGAAGTTATAGCCCTTCTGTTCTGCTCAGGTAAATCCATGATTTTGTGCTCAATCTAAGGTGCTGCTTAGAATCTATTAACTATTTATTTCTTCTCCAGGATTTTTTTTTTTTTAAACTTTGGGTTTATTATTTATTTATTTATTTATTTATGGCTGTGTTAGGTCTTCGTTTCTGTGCTAGGGCTTTCTCTAGTTGCGGCAAGTGGGGGCCACTCTTCATCGCGGTGCGCGGGCCTCTCATTATCGTGGCCTCTCTTGTTGCGGAGCACAGCCTCCAGACGTGCAGGCTCAGTAATTGTGGCTCACGGGCCTAGTTGCTCCGTGGCATGTGGGATCTTCCCAGACCAGGGCTCGAACCCGTGTCCCCTGCATTGGCAGGCAGATTCTCAACCACTGCGCCACCAGGGAAGCCCCCTCTCCTCCAGGATTTCTTAACCTCAGCATTATCAACATTTTTCTTTTTCTTTTTCTTTTTCTCGAGAGGCTGTCCTGTGCACTCTAGGATGTTTAGCATCATCCCTGGCTTCTACTCACCAGATGTCAATAGCACCTACTCCCAACCTTCCCTACCCCCCAGTCGTGACAAAATCAACCCAAGTTGAGAATCACTGTTTTACTCTTTGCTGAATTCCTTTAGAATTTGCATCCTCTGTTGCCTTCAGTCTGTGAGAACACATGGAGTCTCAGACCTGGCGTGTCAATGTGGAAAACTTCCCTGCCTGTACCCTGTACTCGGTCCCTCTCCTGCAATAACTGACATCCTCACTGTAAATTTCTATCAGTTCTTGGAAGGTATCCAAAACCTACTTACATTGGCTTGATTCTGTGCAAGCTCATCCAATCTACTTGATGCAGTGACTATTCAAGACCAGGGGTCCTGAATTGAATTGGCTGCCCCAAAATGATTTACTGGGGACTTCTGGAAATGCCCCCCACAGCTGGATTAACTGTTTTGATTAATTTGGCCTGTCAGTTTGTTGGGAAGGAAGGGAATAGCCATTTAATTTATTTATTCACTTAATTTATTCAACTTAATAATTTATTTAGATTCATTCCTTTATTTAACTGATACTGGGACTGAGATGACTTTTTTTTTTTTTGCTAAATTGAACAGCTAAAATTATCAGATCAGTTGTACATTTAGACTCAATCTGAATGCAGCTTCTATCTCAGCACAAATTATTTCATATCCTTTATTCCCCAGAGAATGTAGCTCAGTTAATAATCAATTTTCAGAGGCTGTTTCTAACCACTCTCCTTTCTTTTTATAGCAGAGAGAGTAGGATAATTTTTTCCTTAAATTTCAAAAACTATTTTAAAAAATAAATGTTTGAGGAGCCCTTGTGTTTGTTTGATCATGACTTTCCAGCAAGAGAAGGTATCATTAGTATGTACATAGAACTCAGAACAATCAGTGTGTGTCATTGTACGTCCATGGTGGATTTCCTGTGTGATGGAAGGAAGAATAAGAGGAGACAGACCAGAGGGTTCATGTCACACTAGATTTCTTAGGAAGCTTGTAAAAAGGATTTACTGTATTTTGATTAATCCATCCTTCATCCACCTTGAGTGTCTCCATGGCAACCAGATATTTGTTTCCCAAAGATGGGCTTTCAGACTGTGGAAGGTTCATTCAGCTCCATACAAAACCCCCTGTATTCCTGTGGCCCACATCTTTGAAATTCCACATGCATAGACAACCACTCCCAAACCCTCATCTGTGTTACTGATCCCAGTGCTAGTATCATTTTATCAATGACAAGACATGATCAATTGTTTGAAGCATTTTCTCAGAGCCAGCAGAAACATCTGTTTCACCTCTATTCCTCAAAAATATCAAGTGTTTTAAGCTCAGCCTAAAGGAAGCTAACTGAACAGTCATTATGGGGCTTTAAAAAATATATACAATGTCACATATTGGTTAGAGTATTTCAGAGCATCCACCAATTAAATGTTCCTATGAATTAAAAAATTACCTTTCATCAAAAATTAATGATTCCTTTCCCAAAACAGTTATAAAGCAGAATCTAATTCAAGGTATAGTAACATGCAAAGAACATATATTTTTAAATGAGGTTGGGATGATTTGCCCAAAGTCTCACATTAGTTAGAAACTGACCTTAAATAAGGACATGGAGACCCAAACTCCCAGCACTCAGCTCTGCCTACCCTGCAGCAGGACTGCCTTCTTTTGCCCACAGAGGAGTCTGAGCAGTGCCCTGATTATGTGCTGTGTGAGTCTTCCGCTTTGTGGGAACAGGATGCTCCTCTGTCCTGCCCCCTCTCCAACTCTGTACTGCTCAATATGGAAAGATGGCATGGATGGACGCATGGATGGAGGGATGGAAGGAAAGCTCTATATTAAAAGTCTGGAAAATATATAACTTTTTTTTTACCCATATCCCCAAAAGGTGTTATATGGGGGAAATTCACTTCAAATATCTTGCATTCCTTTCTTTTTCATGACCATAAATGATTTTTATAATCAACAAAAACAAAGCACTTTCATTTTGAAAAAAAAAAAAAAAATTGTTCTTCAAAGCTCAAATTATACTCCAAAGTAAATTTATTTCTAATGTAAAAACAAACAAAAATGACCATTTATGCAATTGTAATGCAGTAAGTAGGAGTTGCACAATTTCTCTCATTATTTTATTTTTTTAAAATCATCACATGGTTTGTAATGCCCGAATTAATGATTAAAGTAATAAAATCATGTTCTTTTACCCACATTATGGGACTAATAATAATAATTTCAACCTTTTTTTTTCCTGCCTAAAAGTAATATTGAATTAGTCTGACACAGTTTAGGAATCATAACTTGAATTATTGGAATTCATTTGGGAAGCCCAGCCTCACTTAAAATTGCTGCTGTCTGCAGTATAATAAATGTGATCGATGGCCTTCTGCAGCCATGCAGCTCAGCTGCTCCTCCATTGCTGAGAGAGGTCTCTTTGTGTGTGTGCCTGTGCAGATTTCTTCAACATTCTGCAACTGTTTCCAACAGGAGCTAGTTTTCAGCCTCCTGTTCACAGTTATTTAAGAATAGACTGCTATTTTCCATTTACCATGGATCAATTTAGATTGCCTATAGCAAAGAGAATCTCATTAAAGATTGATGACTTGTAAAAAAAAGTAAAAACATATACAGAGAGAGCCTTTATCAGTTCTACCTTACTTGGTTCTTTGTCATTTTGAGCTAGAAGAAAAAACTCGTTTCTACTAGAAACTAGAACTTTCACATGATCATCAAATTAGGCAAATTAACACGAGAAGACTTAAATTAGTCTCACTGTTGCTCTTTAAGGAATAAATGTTTAAATAAACTTCCAACCAAAGTAAAAACAGACTGTAGCCAATGCCCCACCCCCAACATCTCTCCAATTCTGATCCCCCTCTGCTGGATTTCCTTCTTCCTTCCATTGTACTTATCACTCGAATTAGCAATCTTAGGAAAAATTTTTTGACACACCTCTTGCAATCGGTTACAACATAACTGTGTATTAGGTTAAAGCAGATAATCTAAGAAATACCCTTTGCTACCTTGTGAAATATTTAACTCATAAATCACTTCTTTCATTTAGTAAATTTATAAGTATAAATAAATATTTGCAAAGAAAAACAACTGCCCAGGAGCCTTGTCAGGGTTTTATCCTAAATACAATTGCAAAATCTTAAATCATAGACTTTTTGATTTGGAAGAAATCCTAGAGACTATTTCATACATGGTGAGACTAAAGTAAGTTGAGGCTTGAGTAACTTACCCAATTTTGCAGTGCAAGTGAATAAGGAATCCAAATGCTCCTGAAATCTTTCCACCCTACTGAAACAGGAGGGAAGGGGGCAGGGCACAACCTTTGAAAGAATAACATAACTGGAGGACATGACATAAACTGATTAAAACCAAATGGGTCCAAGATGGCGGACAAGTCAACTTCCACTAGATCTTGAGCCTCAGTATATGCCCACTGTAACACATCAGCAAGCTAAATGACACACCCACAGGCGCCATGACACTTCCAAGGATCCATAACGATCAAAAAGTGGGCGGTGGCCCAATTCCTGGAAATCCCTGCCCCTTCCCAAAATAGCTGGAATACTCCTCTCACTCATTAGCCTATGAAATTACCCACCCCTATAACCATACCCTGGTGCCTTTCTCACCTTCTGAGATGGCCCACACTCTGTCTGTGTTTCTCACTAAATAAATCCATTTCTTACCTATCACTTTGCCTCTCACTGAATTCTTTCTGCGATGAGACATCAAGAACCTGAGCTTTGGCTTCCCTGGTGGCGCAGTGGTTGAGAGTCTGCCTGCCAGTGCAGGGGACACGGGTTCGAGCCCTGGCCTGGGAAGATCCCACATGCCGTGGAGCAACTGGGCCCGTGAGCCACAACTACTGAGCCTGCGCGTCTGGAGCCTGTGCTCTGCAACAAGAGAGGCCGCGATAGTGAGAGGCCCGCACACCGCGATGAAGAGTGGCCCCCGCTTGCCGCAACCAGAGAAAGCCCTCGCACAGAAACGAAGACCCAACACAGCCAAAAATTAATTAATTAATTAATTAATTAAAAAAAAAGAATCCGCCTGCCAATGCAGGGGACACAGTTTAAAAAAAAAAAAAAGAACCTGAGCTTCATTAAGTCCTGAAACCAGGTGTGTGATCTCAGTTGGAAGACTGTGGGTTTTGTCCGGGTTCGAGTCCCAGCCTCATGAGTTCAAGTCGCAGCCTGGGTTTTGGCCAGGTTCGAGTCCCAGCCGCGTGGGTTCAAGTCCCAATCAGGGTTTTGGCCGGGTTCAAGTCCCGGCATGTGGGTTCAAGTCTCAATCTGAGGTGCACGGCTTCACTACTATTCTGTTTTTCTACTGGGGGAGCAGAAAAGAAAGGCACGTACATGACCTTCCTCATTCAACACAATTTTGTGAGGTACATATGATCCTGATCGAAGAGATAAAACTCTTCTGAGACTCTGAGTTACAACTTCTCGGTTGTCCAAGGTCACACAGCTACTAAGAGAAGTGGAATTTGAGCCTCAAATTGTAACCTGAGTGGATTCTATGAGCAGCCTCTATCCTTAGTCACATCCAAGTTCAGACTGTTGATGAAAGGCATTGATAAGAAGAGAATATTTTGGAACTCCCCTGGCAGTGCAGTGGTTAAGACTCTGTACTTCCACTGTAGGGGGGTGGGGCACGGGTTCAATCCCTGGTTGGGGGAACTAAGGTCCTGCATGCCATGTGGCCAAAAAAACAAACAATATTTTACTGAAGATTGGGAGGATCCATTGAGAAAAATTCATATCACATTACGCAAAAACTTAGTAAAATTCTTCTTTAGGTATTTCTGTTATCTCCCCCCAAAAGTTTCCTATCCTCAGAGGTTTCTGTTTTCTATGATGTTACAAGTGGCAATGCAAATAATTAATAAACATTCTATAATAAGGGATAGAAGAGAATTTTATTCAAGCTGACGAGTATAGCCTAGGAGACACAGATTTAAGAAGCACTTGAATTGTGTTCTGATGGTCTACAAAATGAAGGAGGCTTAATAGGCAAAAACCACAAAGTTACGTAAATTGTCAAGGATTAGGATTGGAGGGACTTCCCTGGCGGTCCAGTATTTAGGACTCAGAGCTTCCGCTGCAAGGGGCGCTGGTTCTATCCCTGGTTGGGGAACTAAGATCCTGCATGCTGCGCAGCACAGCTGGAAAAAAAAAGAAGAAAATTAGGATTGGAGCTGGCAAGAAGTAAGGGTGCTTTTTTAGCAAGGAGTCCTTTGGTTCCGAAACAATTGCATAGTTACAAGGGGAGACCTTGAGACCATAGGGCTGCAGCTGGCATCTGCTAGCAGATACTGTTTTGAAAATGGCTGGTGGTGTCCTTGAGTTTGATAACAGTTCAGAAAAGTGAGGAATAGTTGCAAGAATGTGCCAGAAACCACACCCACGATGGACACCCAGCTCCATTTTGAATACCTGAACCATAGTTCCTCCATTTTGATTATTAAATGATCTTAAACATGTCATCACAAGGGAAAGGAATTATAACTGCTTAATTAACGTAAAACGTAAGGTTTGTGAAAAGATGGCCTATCACCAAGGCTGCATACATACAAACGCTGCAAACATTTTACTTCAAAAAGAAAAAAATGGGGTGGGGGATTCCCTGGCAGTCCAGTGGTTAGGACTCTGTGCTTCCACTGCAGGGGGCATGGGTTTGATCCCTGGTCAAGGAACTAAGATTTTGCGAGCAGTGCAGCACAGCCAAAAAAAAAAAAAAAAAATAAGGAAGGAAGGATGAGAGAGAAAGAAAAGAAAGAAAGAGAAACAAAGAAAGAAAAGAGAAAGAGAGAAAGAAAGAGAATAGAAAAAAATGGGGGAAAAGGGGAAAACATAGCCAAGTTAAAAACAAAAACCCAAGATGCCAAAAAGAGAGTGAACTGAAAGTCTCAGCAGCATGAGGAGGCTGAAGCCAAAATGGCTCACAGAGTTGCTGGAGCCTTAAATGCCGTGGGCTAGAGTGAGGACAGCTTCTCAGGAATTAGCATTCAGCCCATGCCCTGTGTGCACAAAGAGCTGGACCAGGGCTGTGTGCATAAAACTAAGAGTTTTGGAGGACTGCTCCAGCTCTGAGATGCAGATTTAGAAAACATTACCAAATAAAGTTCATAGAAGAATATAAAGGAGACTATCTTTGTGACCTGAGGTGGGAAACAATTTTATAAACACGGTTCAAAAGTTGGAACCATAAAGCAAACTATCGATGAGCACAGTTATATCTAGATAAAGGATTTCTATTTAATGAAGCACACCAGGGTGAAAAATTAATAGAGAAGAATATGTGAATATATTTGTGATGTCTATGGGAAGGAAAGGGTTAAGCTGTAAGTGTGCGGTCTCTTCTCTCCTTTGATTAGGGGGAAAGAGCGTGGGGGCAGAAATAAGACAGGTGACCAGACCTTATTTCCTTGTAAAAATGCTAATATCTCCTAGCAAAAGAGCTAAAGGGATTTCCTAGCAAGGGAGTCCTTATTTATGGAATGTTTTCAACAGGAAGAACGTAGTTGGTTAAGACTGCTTCTGATAAACAAGCCAGGAATCTATGGATTTATGGGCATGGCTCAAGGGAAAATATTATGTAATGGATAAAACCATCTAAGTATAAATTGGAGATGTTCATGACCTAGATGACAAATATTCATTTATCCCATTTCTAGTGAACTTAACTTGATCTCATGGTTAAGATGGTATCTGCCAAAATTTCTCCACTTATTATTTTCCCTTTTTCATTGTAAACAAGAACAAAAGAGCATTTTTGCTCACCACCCAGTTCTACAAAGATTCATTCACCCACTGCAGTCTCTGACCAACAGTGCACTCTGTGCTTCAGACAGAAAGTTAAGGTGACAATGGGATGAAGCACTCTTGTTCCAGATAGAGGAAATGAAGATGATAACAGGATGCTCTGTGCTTTGGACAAGCAGGCCCCTTAGATATTGAGATGTATAATCTCGGGAAGAATTTTATTGAACCCAGGTTCCTGCATCTTTCCATTCATAGAAAAGCACTAAAATCATTAACTTGAGATATTCTTTGTGACTAGCAGAAATCTTTTACCAAAATGTATACTTGACTGCATGTATTACCCAGCCAAAAATCACAGATAAATTGTCTTCTCCCTCTACCTCTTTGGAACAGCTTTCCCAGAGCTACTGAGCAGCTGTCACCCAGGCTATAGTCCTCCAAGACCCTGAATAAAACTTAAACTCACAGCTCTTATGTTGTGTCTTTTTCTTTCAGTTGACATAATAAGTATCTTACAGAGAGATACTTTAAGACTATGTAGGTATCCTGTTTGTTATCAAATTTTCACCCATTCATTTTAGCCTCCCTTGATGACTCTCTCCTAAAATTATTATTCTGTGTTGGTTGCCAAATGGCAATTTTCTAATTGAATCATTTGTTCTGCATTTATTAGCTGGTACTCTGATGAAAAGAAGACATTTCCCTTCTCCCCCATTTCTTTTTAAATTTTTATTGGAGTATAATTGATTTACAATTATAATTGTGTTAGTTTCTGCTGTACATGAAAGTGAATCAGTTATGCATATGTATATATATCCACTCTTTTTTAGATTCTTTTCCCATATAGGTCATTACAGAGTATTGAGTAGAGTTCCCTGTGCTATACATTAGGTCCTTATTAGTTATCTATTTTATATATAGTAGTGTGTGTATGTCAATCCCAATCTCCCAATTTATCTCCCACCCCGCACTTTCCCCCCTGGTAACTATAAGTTTGTTTTCTACATCTGTCACTCTTTTTCTGTTCTGTAAGTAACTTCATTTGTACCATCTTTTTAGATTCCACATATAAGCGATATCATATGATATTTGTCTTTCTGTCTGACTTACTTCACTCAGTATGACAATCTCTAGGTCCATCCATGTTGCTGCAAAAGGCATTATGTCATTCTTTTTTATGGCTGAGTAATATTCCATTGTATATATGTACCACATCTAATTTTGTTTATTTAATTTTTGTTGGAGTATAATTGCTTTACAATGTTGAGTTAGTTTCTGCTGTACGGCAAAGTGAATCAGTTATACGTATAAGTATATCCCCTCTTTTTTAGATTCCCTTCCCATTTAGGTCACCACAGAGCATTGAGTAGAGTTCCCTGTGCTATACAGTAGGTTCTCATTAATTATCTGTTTTATACATAGTAGTGTATGTATGTCAATCCCAATCTCCCAGTTCATCTCACCCCCTCTTCCCCCCTCGGTATCCATAAGTTTGTTCTCTACATCTGTGTCTCTATTTCTGCTTTGCAGATAAGTTCATCTGTACCATTTTTCTAGATTCCACATATAAACGATAGTATACCATATTTGTTTTTCTCTTTCTGACTTACTTCACTCTGCATGACAGTCTCTAGGTCTATCCATGTCTCGGCAAATGGCACTATTTTGTCCCTTTTTATGGCTGAGTAGTAGTCCATTGTATATATGTACCACATTTTCTTTACCTATTCCTCTATCAATGGACATTTAGGTTGCTTCCATGTCCTGGCTATTATAAATAGTGCTGCAGTGAACATTGGGGTGCATGTATTGTTTCAGATTATGGTTTTCTCTGGATATATGCCCAGGCCCCATTTCTTTATTCAATCTTTATTTACATCAGCATGGACTCAGATTCATACTTTATTCCTTCGGTTATGATCTAGTGTTATCATTGTTTATTTTGCTGTGTAACTTATCCCAGATTTGCCCAGTGGGTGTCCTTTGTTTTTTATTTGTCTTTTTATTTATTTATTTATTTATTTTTGCCTGTGTTGGGGCTTCGTTTCTGTGCGAGGGCTTCCTCTAGTTGCAGCGAGCGGGGGCCACTCTTCATCGTGGTGCGTGGGCCTCTCACTGTCACGGCCTCTCTTGTGGCGGAGCACAAGCTCCAGACACGCAGGCTCAGTAACTGTGGCTCACGGGCCTAGTTGCTCCGCAGCATGTGGGATCTTCCCAGACCAGGGCTCGAACCCATGTCCCCTGCATTGGCAGGCAGACTCTCAACCACTGCGCCACCAGGGAAGCCCCTATTTGTCTTTTCATAGTAGGTACTCCTAAGGTGAAATTACATAGAAGGTGAAATAAAGAGAAAGAAAAAATGATGTTCCTAGCATTATATTTTCAAAATGTATAAAGCAAAACCTAAGGGAGTAACTAGGAAAACACAAATAATCCAAAGCTATTGGGAGTTTTAAAAAACCTCTCTCTGAATCTGATAGTTGAAGCAGACCAAGTGGATCATTACTAAGGATACAGATGTGAATAACATACCTAAGAATATTCACCTAATACATACAGACTGTTGTACCCAACAGGTAGAAAATGCACATTCTTTTTGAGGAAACATGAAAAACTTTTTATTTGGAAATATTTTTAAATATACACAAAGTTAAATAGGGAAAGCTAGAAATAGTACAGAGAACACCTATATAGCCTTTACTCAGACTAACCTATTGTTAATATTGTCTCCCATTTGTTTTATCATTTTCTGTGTGTATGTATGCAGTGTTTTTCCTGAATCATTTTAGTGTAAGTTGCACACATTGTGGTTACTCACCCTTAAATACTTCAAGGTGTATTTCCTAAAAATAGGGATAGTCTCTTATATTACCACCACACAGTTATCACCCTTAAAAACTTATATTGGTACTTTAATCTAACCTACTGTTTATATTCCAATTTTGTTAGCTGACCTAATAATATCATTTATAACATATTTTTTTCCATCTTGCATAGCATCTAGTTAAGGTTAGGTATTGCGTTTATTTGTCATTATCTTTGGCCTATTGTGAAATTCTTTTTAAAATTGACCAGGTTTGACCACAGTGTAGCAGTTTTCAACCAAAAAAAAAAAAAAAAAAAAAAAAATTGCATACATATTTTGAAAAACAACCAACATAAATTATTATTTGAAAAGAAAATCAAAGTGAAAATTAGCAGTATTTTATACTGAGATCCAAAAAACAAACTAAAAAATTGCATTTCAAATTTGTGGAATATACCAAGATTAATGCTCTGAGGAATATTTGTAGCCTTGAATGCACTAATTTGAAGACATGACAGGTGAAAATAAATTAAGACTTCCACTCAAGATAATAAGAATAACATTAAGCAAGCAAACTAAATGAAGTATGGAAAATAAGAGAATAAAAATAAGCAAGAAAACTAATGAAACAGATAACAACAAAGAGAGCTAGACAATACAGCCCCAAAGTAGTCATTAAAAAGATGAATATAAAAGATAACACTCTATGAAGTAAGTCAGAAAGAGAAAAACAAATACCGTATGCTAACACATATATATGGAATCTAAAAAAAAAAAAAAAATTGTTCTGAAGAACCTAGGGGCAGGACAGGAATAAAGACGCAGACATAGAGAATGGACTTGAGGACACAGGAAGGGGGAAGGGTAAGCTGGGACAAAGTGAGAGAGTGTCATGGACATATATACAGTACCAAATGTAAAATAGATAGCTAGTGGGAAGCAGCCACATAGCACAGGGAGATCAGCTCGGTGCTTTGTGTCCACCTAGAGGGGTGGGATAGGGAGGGTGGGAGGGAGACACAAGAGGGAGGAGATATGGGGATATATGCATATGTATAGCTGATTCACTTTGTTATAAAGCAGAAACTAACACACCATTGTAAAGCAATTATACTCCAATAAAGATGTTTAAAATTTTTTTTTAAATAAAAGATAACACTAGATAATCTGAGCAAGAATAAAAGGAAGAAGCCATAAACAATGAATACAAATTATGACATTTTTACAGGTATTTTAGAGATGCAAAAATAATTTTTAAAAATTTAACCAATAAATTTTAAACATTGGATGCAATGGACAATTTTCTAAAAAAACAGAAAAAATACAAATTACCAAATCTTACTGAAAAAAATTAAAAGTTGAGTAAACTAATAAACATTAAAGAAGTTGAAAAGGTTGTCAAATTTTCCCCTTCCTGTACCAAAGGACAATTTTTCAGGATGAAAAATATATGTTTTATCAAGCTTTTAAAAAATACATAATTCCTATTTCATATAAAATGTTTCAGAGAATAGAAAGAGGAAAAGTCACCAAATTACCTTGCTATCAAAGAGAACAAGGACAGTGTAATTTTACTATGAGCACAGATGCATTAATCCTGAATTTTAAAAATAAATCAAATTCTGAAGTACAGTCAGTTCTCATTATTTGTAGATTCCATATTTATGAACTCCCCTACTTGTCAAAATGTATTTGTAACCCCAAAATCAATACTCAAAGTGCTTGCACTGTTATTCAAAAACATGTGCAGAGTTGCAAAAAATTTGAGTTGCCTGAGCTGGTTCCCAGCTGCGGTCAGACAAGGCAACACTCTGCCTTCCTGTTTTCACTCATTTACAGTAAACTAATGTTTATTCTGCGGCCTATTTAGTGCCACATTTTTCACATCTTTGTGCTTTTTGTTGGTGATTTTGCTGTTTAAAATGACCCCCCAATATGTGCTAAAATGCCGTCTGGTGTTTTAAGCACAAAAGGCTGTGATGTGCATTTCAGAGAAAATGCATGTTAGATATGCCTCATTCAGGCATGAGTTAACAGTGTCGTTGGCCATGAGTTCGATGCTAATGAATCAACAATATATATTAAATAAAGTGTCTTTAAACAAAAGCACAAATAAAACAAGATATACTGACCAGTTGACTAAAATGTATCTAGAGTTTTACAGGAACCTAACTTTGTATTTCCTCTAGGAACAATGATTCAGTGTTCACTAATTCTGTGTTTGCAGCAACTATATAGACCATAGCTATGGTGAATAATGAGAAGTGACTGTATGTATAGTATAAATGTGGTGTGTGTGTATACAAAACAATATATCATAATCAGGTAAAGTTTCTCTCATCAGTACAAGGATGGTTAACACAAAACTATCAATATAATTTACCATGTTAGATTTAACAAAGAGAAAGTCACCATAATCTTTTCAATAGAGTGAGATGAAAACACTCAGTAAAATTCAATATTCGTTTATGATAAAGGCTCTTAGCAAAGTAGGAATAGAAGGCAACATCTTTAAACTCATCAATGGTTTTGTAAAAAATTAATAAACAAACCTCAATTACATAGAGTTGGAAGACCAGAAGGGGGGGCTCTCCTGCCCTACGATGATAATAAAGCCCAATGGGAAAAAGAAATACTCCTTTCCTGACAGGGATTCAGCCAATGAAAAGCCATGGTTTCTTTGTTTACTATAGCCCTCCCATCTTCCTTTTCCTCCCTATAAAAAGCATTCTCTTTTCCTTGTCCTTCAGGAACTTGCATGTGGCTCACCATGATTACAGACCCTGAATTGCAATTCTCTGTTACCCAGAATAAACCCATATTTGCTGGAGAAATATCTGTTTGTCTATTTGTTTCAGGTCAACAGTTTGGTAAACTCATATGAAAGAATAAAAGTGTAAAATAATACTGAAAAATAAAAAGGGATACCTAAATTTACTATAAAGCCATATAAATGAAGACAGTATGATATAGGGACTAGTAAATATATAAAAGACCCCGGAAACACACACATCACATATGAGGCTTTAATGTATTAGAGAGATGTCAACACAAATTACTAGAAAAATAATGGACGAGTCAATAAATAGTCCTGGGTTAATTGGATTACCATATGAGAAAAAGTAAAAGATTTCCATTTCATGAGAAAACTCCAAAAGTATATCAAACTTAATTGTAAAAATAATTATTTAAAAATTTCAGGGAGGGATAATTTAGGAGTTTGGGATTAACATATATACACTACTATATATAAAATAGATAACCAACAGGACCTACTGTATAGCTCAGGGAACTCTACTCAATATTTTGTAGTAACCTATAAGGGAAAAGAATCTGAAAAAAATGCATATCTATATCTATATATCTATATATATATCTATATATATATCTATATCTATATCTATATCTATATATATATATATATCTGAGTCACTTTGCTGTACACCTGAAACTGAAACAACATTGTAAATCAACTACAATAAAAAATAAAAGAAAAATTTCAGAAGAAAATGTAGGAGAATATTTTTGCAGCTTTGGAGTAATGATGGATTTCTTAACAACAAAATAACAATTTTAAAAACAAATCATAAGAAATATATGTATTTTGGTACATCAATATTAAAACTTTTAAACAAAATCATTGTTGTAAGCATTTGTTCAGAGACAAACACAAAGGATTTTGTCGACAAAAAATTAATCACTTGATCTAAGAAAAAAATGGAAAATTTTATTCGAGCCAAACTGAGAATTATAACCCGGGAACAGCATCTCAGAAATCTCTGAGAACTGTTCTGCCCATTAGAAGTCAAGGCACAGTTATATAAGTTTTTGAGACAGGGGCTATACATTAAATGATGTATTATTGACAATTTACACAATCAAGATCTGGCCCCTTACAAGATCAGGAAGGAATGTTATCTTCTAAGGAGCTGTCTTGTTGATGCTAGGAGATTATTGCTCTTTATGTTTGAGCAGTTATTTCTGCTGATGGGGGAGGTATGGTCAATGCATAATGCAGATACACAATGCACAGTAGAGGGGAAAGAGGGGGCCAAACGGCAGAGAAAATTTTTTATGTTTAAATTTTTATTGTCTTGCCATAATATATGAATTTTCTTGCACAATTAGTATCCAGAATATAAAATGAACAAATCAATGAAAAGAGGCAAAGAAAACGTCGACATTATAGGTTTTTTAAGACAAAGAATTGAGCAGGGAGTTCACAAATGAAGAATAACCGATGAACATGTAGAAAGGTCTTCAATCTTGCCAGTACTCAGGGAAGTACACAATAAAATGTATGAGATATTTTATATCTGTCAGACTGGCAAAACTTAAAAGTCTTATCATATCAAGTGTTTACAAGGATGTGAGAAAACCGGAATGTATAAGTTGCTAGAACTTGTTTGAAAAATTACTGGAGTAATAACTATTAAGTTGAAATGACCATACCCTATAACCTAGAAACTTCACTTTTTCAGTACCTCTGACATATGTATACAAGGAGACTTCAAAAAATATGCTACATTGTAACAAGAAAATTTCTTTGTAAACAACTCATCTATCGGCTGGGAGATGGATAAACAAATGTTGGCATGTTTACAGAGTACAATACTATATGGATTACTATTTGAAAGAATCAATCTATGTGGATCAGTAGATCTCAAAAGACATTGCTGGGCAATAGATCCAAGCTGCAGAATCATATGCATTGTATGATTCCATTACATAGTTTTTCAAACACATAAAATATAATCTCTCTCTACAGAAAATATAAAAAGTGGACTGACTCCACGTTAGATTTGTAATGCGGAGATGTGAGGGGAATAAAGTAGAATACAACTACATCTGTAATATCCCATTTATTTATTAAAATTTTTAGAAAAAAATGATGAAACATTAGCATTGGTTAATTCTGAGTAATGAATACAAAGATATTGGTTATATTATTTACTCTTTTCTCTATTTTTAAAAAATTAATAAAAAATGAAAATTAAAGGCATAAATGTTTAACTGAAATTAGAGGTAATAAACATGTACCATTATCAAACTCTGAAGCCCTTAACGGTATCCAGAAATTCCCTTTTGTTAAAATATCTAAAGTAGGCCCATTGGGACTTCCCTGGCAGTCCAGTGGTTAGACTTCACCTTCCAATGCAGGGGGTGCATGTTTGATCCCTGGTCGGGGAGCTAGGATCCCACATGCCTCACGGCCAAAAAACCAAAATATAAAGCAGAAGCAATATTGTAACAAATTCAATAAAAGACTTTAAAAATGGTTCACATCAAAAACATCTTTAAAAAAAAATAAAGTAGGCCCAGGATGGAGTCACTCATGATAAACTAAGATGTAACTTTCTGTGCTCTGCTCCCCAGAAAAGGAAGGCTCAGATCAACCAATCAGTGCTTGCCTCCTTGGCACAGGTTATCTGACCTGTTCTAAGACTAACCATGGCTACAAATAAGGAAAGTAACCCTGCTCTAACCAATCAACACATGCTCAGTATAATGTGCTTGTTTCTGCTCACTTTAGGCTATTAAAATCTCTTGCCTTGTACAGCACTTTGGAGCTCCTTTCTATCTGCCAGAGTGGATGCTGCCCAATTCATGAATCACTGAGTAAAAGCTAGCAGATCAGTAAATTGTCTATAGAAATTTTTCTTTTAAAACTTTGTAACTTGATTTTTTTTAATGGGTTGTCTATATGATAAAATATAAGTCAGTACTCAAAAACACTTCGATGGAATTATTAGTGATATGAAAAATGCCAATGATTTGTAATATTCAGTGAAATAATGCAAAAAATTTTAATGTGTATTTAGTAAGTTCTAATTTAGTAAAAATGCAAGCATACAGACAGAGATTGGAAGGAAATACAATTCAACCAAGGGTTATTTGTCTCATCTCTGAGCGGTATGATTCTTAAACAGATTTTTTTCCTTTGTAATTTCTGTTTTCCAGTTTTTCTAAAGACAAGATATTTTAGAATCAGAAAACATTATCTTTAAGTTAAAAATGGTCTTTCATAAAAAAGCTTTCAAGATGTTTTTATTAACAAGTTTGTTTTCTGTTTCTCTCATGACTAGCATTGAAATAGCATTTATTTTTACTGTTACATGTGAATGATTTAAGAATTTAAACCAACCCCTACATAATATTTTAGATCAATCCTCACTTGTGAGTTGGAAATATTTAAAGCTTTCAAAATAGGAATCCATTCCAGAGAACATGACAGAACATCAGCCATTGCAAACATCTGTCTAATCTTGGGACCTTGAACCTGTTTACTGGCTTATAGAGTGGTAGGCAGAGCCAGAGCCCAACAATTATCCTACCATTCACTTGCTATGAGTAATGACCATCTGCTGGGGACTGGGGAGGACCCAGCTCAGCCAACTTGACTGCCTTGGTTTGCATGATAAAGGAAGGTCACAGAAAGTCAATAAAATTGAGAGCAACTCCCCAGGTGGCAGAAACGATCTGCAAGCAACAGCAGAAATGGCTTACATTTGAGGACTGCAACTCTGAAATGAATTTTCTCTCTTTGGGGATTGCACTTCTCCAAAAGGATGCTACTTACAAAACAAAAGTGAAATTCAAAAACTACATCTCTTTAGAAGAGCTTAGGTTTTTTGTTTGTTTGTCTCCTCTATTACTGCATGGAAAGAAATATATAGAATATTTTTTTCTTCTTGGATCTCAAGTGCAAAAGAGTTTATCATATTTTTCAGTTCACATTTCACTATCACCATAGATCCATGAGAGGCTTTCTTCTATTTAATTATAAAAATATTTTCTCCTTTAGGCTGAAACTCAACTCTCATTATCCCTCCTCCTTCCTGTTTTAATGTGTTAAATAGATGTTATTAAATATAAGTGTTTTGTGAATGAATAATGAACCAAGTCCTCCACTTTCTCATGTGTTATTTTCCTATAACAATATTCTGAGGATTTTTATAAATTAAGGATCTTCTGCTACTTCGATAAAGTAAATTATCCATTGAAAAGTTTGTCCAAATAACAGTCAGCATTACTGAGACACATGGAAATAAGTAGGGGTGGAAAAGCTCTGCTTACTCTAAGAAACAGCTGGCTTTTTGTCAAGCCTGCCAACAGAATGGCCAATCAGACAAGAACAAACACAAGCACATCATTCATTCATTCAACAAATATTTATTGAGTGCTTGCTTTGTCAGGCTGAGACAAGCCTAGGAACTGATCACAAATCATGGTTGCAGTTCCTGCTCTGTCACTGATCAGCTGCATGAATTAGTGCAGTCACCTAAATTCTCTATATCTTATTTCTTCATTTGTAAAGTGAGAAAAATAAACCCCACCCTATCTCCTTTGCAAGATTGTTCTGAAAATAAAATAGATATTGAAGGGTAAAAGAGTACGCAACCCCAAAATATGCCTCTTGGGCATATGGATTATTTTGAGCTGATTATTTTTGAGAGAAAACAGACACAAGAGAATCTCTGAAAACTATTTTTTTAATTTTTATTTTGTCCACACCGTGCAGCTTGCAGGATCTCAGTTTTCCCCAACCAGGGACTTAACCTGGGCCACGGCAGTGAACTTCCTAAAAACATTTTCTTTATAAAGGAAATTTATATTTATAAGAGAAATCGCTATTTCTGTCTCCTTTTCTCCAGGAACAAAAGGTTGGCTCTAAATAACAGGAGGATTTTGTCAATGGAGTAGGCACCCGGTTAAATCTGCATAACAAAGCTTGCCTTTCCTTCCTGTTAACCTCCCACATCTAGACTGCCCCATCCTCCACATCATTCTTTTGTCTTCAGCTGAAGATGATATCAAGGTGGTGTCTTGGGCCATTTCAGGGAGTCTTACTCAGTTTTCCTAGATATCTCCCATGTATACATGAAGTATACATGTTTATTAAACTTGTTTGTTTTTCTCTTGTTAATCTGTCCTTTATAATCTGGGGTGGTGTTTGAGCCAAGAATTTGTGCAGCTTCCCCTATACAAGTATCACAACTGTAGGGGTTCAGAACCAGTCTCTACAAAATGTGCCACTTTTGTATGAGGATTATTTTTGAGCTAAAGGCAGTTGAGACCCTGAAGAGTCAAGAGAAACAACTACCCCTCCTTTAACTACCTAGAAGAATTTAAATTGGGGATTATTCCCAGAAAAGAATTATTACCAGAGATAAAGTTTATCTAAGTGCCCCATCAGTATGGCAGGGCAAATAGCTACTCACCAAACATCTGCTGTTCTTCTTATCGTCCTGTGAATGATCCTCCTGTCCTTGGAAGCCTCAGGCCCCTGTCCCATTCCATAGTTCAGAATGGCATATACACCTCATTTTATCTTTCTGTCTTTAAACTTCTCAGGTATGTGGTTCTCTGACCTTCTCATGTATGTGGGGTTCCAGTACATACAAAATTAAATTTGATTTTCTCCTGTTAATCTGTCTCATGTCATTTTAATTCTTAGACCAGCCAGAAGAACCTAGAAGGCTAAAGTTTTCTTTATCCTCAACACTAGTATTATTTTGTTGATGTTGCCAGAAGAAAGAGAGCAGAGGCCAGGGTAAGCCAGCTGAGAAGGAGCAGCAGAGGAACCTTAGCCATTGCTGTGGCCATGCTTATGAAAACTAATAATAAAACACTTATAAGGAACTGAGGGGTTTCCCTGGTGGCACAGTGGTTAAGTATCCACCTGCCAGTGCAGGGGACACGGGTTTGAGCCCTGGTCCCAGAAGATCCCACATGTCACGGAGCACCTAAGCCTGTGCACCACAACTACTGAGCCTGTGCTCTAGAGCCCGTGAGCCACAACTACTGAGCCCACACACCGCAACTACTGAAACTTGTGCGCCTAGAACCTGTGCTCCGCAGCAAGAGAAACCACCACAATGAGAAGCCTGCACACCGCAACGAAGAGTAGCCCCTACTCGCTGCAACTAGGGAAAGCCCGTGTGCAGCAACAAAGACCCAAAGCAGCCAAAAATAAATAAATAAATTTATTTTTTTAAAAAAAGAAAAAGGAACTGAAGAACTTGAAGGAATGGTCACAATCTTGCCCATGACCACTGAGAGAAAAATTATGACTGAATGTGAAATAAAACCAGAAGGCAATGAACAGCAGGCAATCCAAAATGTTCTCTTACTCCAGCTTCAAGATATTCCCGTCCTAGATTTGGGGAGAGAGAACAGGATACCCAAGGAATAATGTCATCCACTCCCCCAGATGTAAGGTCAAGAACTCTTGTCACTCTGGTAAGTGTATGCAAACATCTCAGGAGCAGGGAAAACTGGAGTGGGATGAGAGATAGAATAAGGCCCCTGTAGAAAGAACATGTCATAAGTACATGAGCCAAAACCAAAGGAAGGAGAAAACGCAAATAGAATTTTTAAGCATTTACTCCATGTTATAAAAGATATTCCAAGCAAAAATGAAAATAAGAAATATCATTGCACTGATTTATTTATAAGTGGGTAGTAGACCAAACATTTTCCCCCATACTTTAAAAAAAAAAAAAAAGTAAAAATGAAAATAAAAAGACTCATTGTAACCTTGAAAACATGATGTTGAGTGAAATAAGCTGGATACCCAAGGACAAATGTATGATTCCACATACAAGTGAAATAGCTAGAATAGGTAAATTCACAGAGTAGATTATATGTTACCAGGGGCTGAAAAGAGGGGGATTGGAGAGTTATTGCTTAATGGGTACAGAGTTTCTGTTTGGGGTGATGAAAAAGTTTTGGAAATAGTGGTGGTGGTTGCACAACATTGTGAATGTGCTTAATCCCACTGAATTGTACACTTAAAATGGTTAAAAGGCTAATTTTACGTTGCATATATATTTTACCACAATTTTTAAATGGAAGGGAAAATCCTCATTGCACTGATTTATCTTGAAACAGTTAATAGAAAAAATAGCAGGTCATAAGAGTATTTGGAATCCCAGAATTACAGCTAAAGGTGATATCCATAAAGCATATTTGGATCAAGCTGACACAGCCTGAAGAACTGCCTTACTCTAGTTTAGAGACATCTCTGAAGGACAAGCAAGAGACTGTGAAAACCTTGAGGAGGGGAGCCTTGTCATAAGAATCTTTTATCTTCTTGGTAACAGAATAGAATCTGGTATCCAGTTGATATTTAAATGGCTCTTGAATGGGATATATAGAATCAAAGCTGTCTCATGCATTCACTGAAAAATAATTCATGGTTCCTCTTACATACCAGGCACTGAACTAGGTACTGGCAGTCTGACTGCCCTCCAAGCTCACAGTCCATAGAGAGAGAGCCGGGCTATAAGGCGGGGAGACTGAGGCACAAGTGGAGAGTCTGAGAGGCTATGGGAGAAGGCTTAGCTGGGTGCAGGAGAGTGGGGCATTGGGACTCTGCAGAGGTCCTGATGCAAAAAAGAGCAGGATGGAGAAGTGATGAAAGAGCTCAACATAGAGGATATAAATTTCATCTGAAGAGCAATTGTTACCGAACCAAACCTGGGTCCACTCGCCTGTGCACAGTAAAGCCGATATACTGACACCGGGTTGTGGTGAAGGAAAGTGCAGCATTCATTGTAAGGCACCAGACAATGAGTCTGGAGCAGTTCATGCTCAAAAAGCCCAAACTCCCTGATGGGTTTTTAGGGAGGCATTGTTAAAGGCCAGGTGAGGGAGAGTCGCAGGGTATGTGATCAGCTTGTGCACAATTCTCTGATTGATTGATAGTGAGGTAACAGGGCGATTTCACAGGGGTTAACATTATCGGTCCTCAGGCTCCAGTAGGTCTGGGAGTTATGTTCTCTTGGTCATCAAGTAGTTAACATCTTCCATTTGGTGGGGGGTTTTCACACCCGAAAAACAACTCAGGAAATGTGCATCAGATACTATTATCGAGGTTCTTCAGAGAGGAGCTAAAGCAGAGGGAGTCTGCTTTATGGGGGAGGCGTCTGCGCTGGGAAGGTTCCCTAGGCTCCTGCTCGGTTACGCAATGAAAGACTATTAAAAGGCTTTGATTCAAGGAGTAAAGTGAGTATATTTGTATTCTAAGAACCCTCTCTGTATTTACTAAAATACTACTAAGATGTACCAAAATGTTATCCATGAGATTTCACTCAACCTTTACTTAATAATATTTTTGTCTATTCTGTTTGAATATTTTACAATAAGTGTACAAAATATTTACAATCAACACAATCAGTAGAGCTCTTTTCATTAAGAAGAAATGAGAAAACAGGAGGAGACAAAGGAGGAAGAGGAAGAAAGAATGGGGAGGACCATCTGGTTGCAGGGTGAAGAGATTCAGGGAGGCTTCTAAAACCTATATCATACTGTGTTATTCTCTTGCTCAAACCCCCCAATGGCTTCCCGACATACTTGTATTGAAATCCAAGTCCCTGGACAGCCTGCATGTCTTAGGGGGCCTGGCCTTGCATATCTCTTGGACCTCCTTACACACCCCTCTTCCTTTGCCTCATTGAGCTACAACCATGCTCAAAATCTTTGTCTGCTTCACTTTTTCACTGCATTCAGGTCTCTGATCAGATGTCACCATGGAGCCTTTTCTAGCCACCACTCCCTGCTACTCTCTGTGTTCCTCAACTTTCTTTATTTTACTTTGTCAGGGAGGAAGAAATTTTCCTCTACCGTCCTATGGTCTTCTGGCTGGCCTAAGAATTAAATTGACATGAGACAAATTAACAGGAGAATCAAACAATAGTTTAATAACACGTATACATGGGAGAAACCCTGGAGAACTGAGTAACTCACCAAAGTGGCCAAAGCCCTCACCTTAAATACCACCTTCAGCTAAAGACAAAAGAGGATGTTGGGGCTAGTGGTTTGGGACTTCAGAGGGGAGGAAGGCAGTTCACTTGGAGATGGAAAAGCAAATGTTTGGTAAGCTAATGTTTGCTGGGCCTTGCAGAGACAATGAGACACAGAGTGGACTCTGATCTCTAGGCCCTGCTGAGTTTCCCCCACCACCCCTAGCCCATATTCTTTGCAGATATCTCTGGTGATAGCTCTGTTCTAGAATATGTCCTTTATCAATATTCTTTAGGCAGTTCGGGGGGAGGTAAAAAGAAAGACTTACTGAGTCTTCTGTTTCTTAAAAATAATCAGCCTAAAATAATCTTCATGCCAAAGAGACACATCATGGGGTAGCAAATTTTGCTCCCCTACAATTTCATACACTTATCACACACTACCTGATATTAAGTTAACGATTTGTTCATTGTCTTTTCCCCCAACAGACTGTAAACTCCAGGAGGACTTTGTTTTGTTCAGAGTTCTGTCTTCCAGTGCCCAAAACAGTGTCCGGCACAGAAAATGTCCCCGGTAAATATTTGTGGAATGAATAAAGGAAATGGTAGGCCATGGATAACATAGGTCTCTACCTTTGGTGCCTAGGTGTGAATTTGTTGTCATTCTTAGGTTTAAGAGGAAGCCTGGGTCAGAGGATGAAACAGGAGGGAAGGGGGAAGACAGAACCTTTAAAAGAATGACATAGCCATAGGACATGACAAAAACTGGTTAGAACTAACTAGACCCAAGATGGCAGAAGATTTGACTTCCAGTGGACCTTGAGCCTCATTATAGGCTCATTGTAATACATTAGCATAAGCTAAGTGACACACCCACCAGCACCATGACAGTTCTGAGGCCAACCATCAAAGATCAAAAAGTGGACAGTGGCCCAATTCCTGGAAATCTCCACCCCTATCCCAAAATAGTCAGAATAATCCTCCTCATTAGCCTACGAAATTACCCAGCCCATAAAAACTAACCACCCCATATTTCGGGGCCTCTTGCCTTCTGAGATGGCCTACACTCTGTCTGTGGAGTGTGTTTCTCTCTAAATAAATCCACTTCTTACCTGTCACTTTGTCTCTCACTGAATTCTTTCTCTGATGAGATATCAAGAGCCTGAGCTTCATTAAGTCCTGAGGCCCGGTGTGTGACCTCAGTTAAAAGAGCATGCATTCAGGTCCCATCTGGGTTTTGGCTGGTTTCAAGCCCTGGCACATGGGTTCAAGTCCCAGTCTGAGTTACACATTTCAGTGATGCAGGAAATTGGTGAATTCTGGTTTGAGTGCATAGAATTTGAGGAATTTGAGGAGCTCAGGGGAAATAAAACAGCTCTGCCAACAAACGGCCCTCTCTACTGTTAAAGAACAAAATTCAGCTGAGTAAATTTGGAGATCTAATTGGTTTTATTCAACAAGTCATGAATTGGGTGGCATCCAATCTAGCAGAGAGAAAGGAGTTTCAAGCGAGAGATTTTTATAGACCAAAGCGAGCAGGAACGAGGAAGTTATACTGAGCATGTGCTGATTGGTTAAAGCAGGGTTACCACCCTTACATAGAGCAGAGGGAAGGCTTGGAGCCATCGGGTACCCTGAGCTAAGCAGGAAAGTGCTGACTGGTTGACATTGACCTTCCTTCTCTGGGAGAGCTGAGCATAGAAACTCAGGTAAGGGACTTCCCTGGTGGTCCTGTGGTTAAGACTCCATGCTCCCAATGCAGAGAGCCCAGGTTCAATCCCTAGTCAGGGAACTGGATCCCACACGCCACAGCTAAAGATCCCACATGCTGCAACTAAAGGTCCCACATGCCGCAACTAAGACCCAGTGCAGCCAAAAAAATAAAAGAAACAGTTAAGTTTTGGTTTGCTAATGTGTTTTAGCATGAGTGACTCCATTTTGGGCTCAATCTGGTTACTTTAAGAGTACTGATATAGAAGAGAGAGAAACAGTTGATTACTGAGTGAATAAGATCAGATTTACACATACATGTAAGGTAACATGAAAATGACTACAAAATCTGGTCACAATTTCATGCAGTTTTGTACAGTAAAGTAGAAGAAAGAAATGAATGCCTCTTGAGTGAAAGGCAATGAAATGCCTCTTATTTCCTTAGCAGACAAGTGAATGTGCCTGTGTTTATCTCCTCTTTGCATGATCTACACATATGAGAGATTTCTGAATTAATTTTGGCAGTAGGTGTTTACAGTTCCAAGGATCAGAAGACCTTGATCTTGCGTTACAAAATCCAATTTAGGGTCTCTTATGGAGCTTATTATATTTTCAGTGAGACACTCTAAGGAGGGGAGAGAAAGTTGAAACTAAGCAGAACCCTATGGGGCCCTCCCAGGTAAAAAAAACCTTTCCTTGTCCCCGGTTTCTTATTTTCAGGATAAAGGCTTCAGCCTCCCAGACCTTCCCGAATACCACAGAGCTGATTCAAGCAGTTGCTAATCAGGGAAGTAAGGGAAAGCAGAAACAAAGGAGGAACAATCAAGAAACTATAGTGCAGGATCCCTGGTTATAGAAGGGATATACAAAACAATATCTTTGAGTTCTTCTGCAGGAACTAAGGCCCCCACCCAGGTGGAGGATGGAAACTTCAAGCTAGTGATTAAGAGCCCTGGAAGCACCAACATGTTACCTCATCACGAATCAATCAGAAGAAAGTCACACACCCTGCAGACACCCCAAATTTTGCCTATAATAACTTTTCGCCAAAAACCATCAGGGAGTTCAAGGTTTTTGAGTGTGAGCCACCTGTTCTCCTTGCTTGGCCCTAAAATAAACCTTTCCCTGCTCCAAACTCCAACATTTTGGTTTGTTTGGCCTTGATGTGCATCAGGCATACAAACTTGCATTCAGTAAGAAAGGCAGGGATGGCAGCTGCTTCCCTCCCCAAAGAAAATTTCAGTATTTCATTTTACAAAGAATAAAGTGGGGGACTTCCCTGGTGGCACAGTGGTTAAGAATCCACCTGCCAATGCAGGGGACATGGGTTCAATCCCTGGTCCAGGAAGATCCCACATGCCGCAGAGCAACTAAGCCCATGTGCCACAACTACTGAGCCTGCACTCTAGAACCTGCAAGCCACAGCTACTGAGCCTGCGCACCACAACTACTGAAGCCCGCGCACCTAGAGCCCGTGCTCCACAACAAGAGAAGCCACTGCAATGAGAAGCCCGCGCACTGCAATGAAGAGTAGCCCCCACTCGCCACAACTAGAGAAAACCCGTGCACAGCAACAAAGACCCAACGCAGCCAAAAAATAAATAAATAAAATTTTTAAAAAGAATAAAGTGGAAATGCTCCATAAGATGTTGGATATGTGGGATTAGAACTCTGGAGATGAAGTTGGGGCTCATCCTGTAACAGGGAAGAGCAAAATCTGACTCCATGTTGGATCTGTTTCTTTTACATTCACCTTTTCTTTTCATTCCTTTTGTTATTATAATCATACATAACAGCCTGCCTCAGGGAACCCTGACCCTCTGCCTGAATGTTAAACTAAAGTGTCTTTGTTCAGCTGACGGGGAGACAGTCTGATCCTGCCCACCTGTGAATGGCTGCAGAAAAGAAGAAATTAACACATCCCCTCCCCAATGCTGGCCAAGCCAGGAGATATTTTACAAAACTAATGACCTTTTTGCCTTACTTCCTCACCTCCTCCTCCTCTCTGTTCTATAAAAGAAACTGGCGTCCAGACCCCAATAAAATGGTTTTTGGGGACACTAGTCCACCATCTTCTTGGTCTGCTGGCTTTCTAAATAAAGTCGCTATTCCTTGTCTCAACACCACATCTCCCAATTTACTGGCCTGTCATGCGGCAAGCAGAGCAAGCTTGGACTCGGCAACAATCTACATTTGATGCTATTCACATGTTGGAAACACAACAACAGAATCCCCTCTCTGAATTACTATTTTAACATGACTTAAAAGTCACCAAAATATTCTTTCATTATGCTCCCTCCTGTTTCAGTTTTCAAGATTGTAGTTATAAATTTTCTGTTGATTGTTTTTTTAAGTATTAAAAAATATTTGCTTCGATGGTTGTTTTCTTTCATGGAAGGTATCATTCGGCCCCTTGTGGGGCAAGGAAAGAAAAGAGTAGAGAAATGTTCTCCAGGATGGAAAGAAAACCTCTCTCTCCTCTTGAATGGATTAACTAAATTGGCAGAGTCTCCCCTGCCCTTTAGAAAAAGGAAATATCTTCTTTATGCTGAAGATTTAGGCTCTTCCTGAGATCTATCAAGAAAGAAAAGAAGTGAAAGAAGCTTTTATCTTGAGAACCAAGAGTGGGCAACACCCTATAGGATGTAGAGGTGATGTGAGAACTGAAGGGAAATGGATGGGGAGAAGGGAATAAAGGACCAGTGGGAGCAGCCAGAGGAGAACACTAAGAGGAAGAGCCCTGCAGGACACGTGTTGTTCTTACTGCCTCCATCAACTCAACTAGAGTTGAGTCTTCTCTGGGGAAGAAACTTCTTGCCCTCAACATCTATACCTCAGAACTAGTCACCAACAGGAATGACTCCACCCAGGCACAGAGGCTTTGCCCCACTGCCTTCTGCACTCTTGGTGACTCTCTATGGTCCCCATAGGCCCAGGGGAGTCCTGACCAGTGTCAACTGAAAATTGTCACTCACCATCTGGTTCTACAAGAATGAAGTCACTAGCCACTGCAGTCGCTGACCTTCAACACACCCTGAAAGGAGTTCAAGGTGGAGACCAGGAATTGGGCACTCTGTGCTCTGGGGAAAACTGGTAGAGCAGGCCTTCAGATAGCTAGATATTTTCAGGAGAAAATTTTATGAGCCCAATTTCTTGCATCTACTCCTATCTAGAAAAGCACTAAAATCATTAACGGAGACATCTGCTTCTCATGACTAGCAGCAACCTTCTGCCAAAATGTGTGTTTGATTGCATGTATCCCCCTTCATTAAAATCATAGATATACTGACCTCCCCCCTGCCTCTTTGGTGCAATTCCTCATAGCTATCTGAGAGGCTGTTTCCTGGGCTATAGTCCTCATTAGACCCCAGATAAAACTTAACTCACAACTTTCACATTATGCTTTTATTTTTCGGTCAACAATGGTAATGAAGCAAATTTTTTTGGACAAACAAAAAAAAAATGCCCACAATTCCATATTTTTCTGCAAAGCAATAATAAAATACTTTAACGACCTAAGAAAAGATCTTGTAGATGAAGCTGTATTTATACCTCATTACTGAAATATTTGAATAAGAATTAAAGACTACATGCAAAGCCAGAAATTGCAAGCATCCAAACTTGCTGAATTGGAATATTCAGGAGACAACTGAATTCAGGAGCACAATTTTAAGGAATGTTACATCACCACTGCCTGTGGAAAAACACAGACACTGATGATGCTGCGTTGGAAAGTTTAGTAGAAGACTTAGCCTGTAAGTATTAAGAGGATTTAGGGATTCCTTAACCAATCATTTTCACTTATATTTCCCTTTTGTGTATGATCCAGAGTGACATAAAGTAAAAAGCTATGCCTAAATAAATCTAAGAGAAGTCTTTGAATAAATAGAAAATAAAAATTATGTGATTAGAAAAAAATGTTATAAACACACTTTTCATACACTTCACATAGTGAGCCCAAGTCAAAGTTTCAATCAATTCATTAATGAGGGAACCAGCTGTGTGACAATGCAGGTTCTAAGGAGATAGGAGAAAGTGGATTAATAAATGAAAGAAGGAAGGCTAAAAATAAGATTGTTAAATCAGATACAAAACGGATTAATGAGCTACAAGGCAATAAACCCAAACCTTTGAGGAACCTCTCCTTATCTGTTTTCTATAAATTAACCTGGAACTTGACAGAATTGTAAAAAGACTGGTTCTAAGTCAACATGCATTATATTCCCAGAGCCTGAGGACCCTTCAGTGGACTTGTTGGACATTAAAAAGTCGTGCAAGCAGCTTTCAGCCTGATTTCTAAGCTTTAGATAGTTTTTCTGAACATTGAAGAGGCATAGCAACCAAAATATTTTCTTCAAACAGTTTTCTTGAAAGATTTTGACAAAGGGTTGTGTGATAGGGTACTTGGTAAGGAGGACTTTTTTTTTTTTCTGGCTAGAGAATGGTATTGATACTTTATTTTATTTTTTCCTTTTTTGACTAGTTTATTTCCCTTAGCATAATGTCTTCAAAGTTCATCCATACTGTAGCACATGTCAGAGTTTCCTTCCTTTTTAAGGCTGAATAATGTTCTAGTACATGTATACAGCACGTTTTGTTAATCCATGCATCTGTTGACAAATAATTGTCAACCTTTTGGCTTTTCTGAATAGTGCTGCTATGAACGTGAGGGTACAAAGATTTGTTTGAGTCTCTGCTTTCCATTCTTTGGGATATATACCCAAAAGTGGAATTTCTGAATCAGAAAATGGTATTTTAAAATTTAGATTTTACTAAGTGGGAAGGGATGCTACTAAACGGTTTTTAGCAGGGCAGTGACGTGATCTGGATGTGTTTTCAAAGAACCACTCTGGCTTTGTGTGGAGATGAGACTCTGGGGGCTGAGAGGGAAGCCACGAGACTGGTCCCAGAAGTCCATGCAGGAAGATGGTACCTCACCCAGAACAGGAGCACAAGAGAAGTGAGAAGCATTGGATCTTGATTTGCTTCTGAGGTGGAAACAAATAAATTTGCTGATGTATTTTCTGTATTTACACAAGTATGTATAAGGCAAATATCCCTCCTTTGTTCTTTTGTTGCAGGAAAGAGAGTGGGGTGCGAGAGGATGGTAATGTCCCAGGTCTCGGGGGGCACAGGTTTGATCTCTGGTTAGGGAACTAAGATCCCACATGCTGCGCAGCCAAATAAATAAATAAATAAATAAAACAATTGCAAGTCCTGTTCAAAGCCTCTCTCCTCTTCCAAGTTTAGCTCTATCCTAACTATGCATCTCTTCAGTGATTCTCACCTCCTGATATTCACACCCTCGTGCAGTCCCCTCCCACACCAAAAAAAGGGCTCACGTGTATAAGGGCATGGCAGAAATTATGGCATATGGCTTTCAAAACTGATATGTTGGCTTCTGACTTGTTCTTTTTTGATTCACTTGCTCTGGGGATACCAGCAACCGTGTCTTGAATACACTCAAGCAGCCTTATGGAGAGTTCCAAATGGTGAAGAACTGAGACTTCCTGCCAACAGCCAACCTCAGCTCCACAGACACGTGAGTGAGCCACCTTGAAAGTAGATTCTCCAGGCCCAGTCAAGCCTTCAGATGACTGCAGCCCTTGCCAACATCTAGACTATAATATCTTGAGAGACCCTGAGCCAGTAACACCCAACTAAGCCACTCCCAAATTCCTGATCACAGAAACTTGTTGGAAAAGACATGTTTATTTTTGGTTTAGGCTGCAAATTTTAGAGTAATTTGCTAGGCAGTGATCGATAACTAATACATCCACTTATTCCCTTTGCTGCCTCTGGCTTCTCCAAGGTCGAGTTAGAGGAGGCAGAATTAGAAAATATGGGACTAATAACTTACCTAATTGGTGGTATTGTAATCTGGTGCAGCCCAAATACTGATTCTCTTGCTGGGATGCAGGCTATGAACTCTTTAAGAGACTCTGCTTGGATTCTGACATGGACAAAGTACTGTCTGTCTTTACTCATTCATTCATTCATTCAATCTATCTATCTATCTATCTACTCCAGGTCTTAGTTGCTGCATACAGGATCTTAGTTGCAGCATGCAGGATCTAGTTCCCTGACCAGGGATTGAACCTGGGCCCCTGCATTGGAAGTGCAGAGTCTTAACCACTGGACCACCAGAGAAGTCCCTGCCTTTACTCTCATAATGCCCCTTCCCCTCAGCAACTGCCCGTGTGGTGGGAATCACAGTCTCCTATTGCTGAGGTCCCCTCACCCTGGCAGGCTTCACTCTGGGACAGGATACTTAGATGGTCACCCATAGCCCTGTTACCATTCTTTGATGTCCATTTAACCTAAGGGAAACACATGTAAACTTGCAGTGCAAGATGGTGGATATGTAGGAAGACGCCCTATTACCTTCCATTCTCCAGTGGAGGAGGCACAGGTTTCTAGGCTCATGGATGCTCCCAGATTCGAGGGCACATATATCAAACTTCCAAGAACCTTCTCACCATTCTATACACCAATGACTTCACCAGGATGAGTCCATGACTTTGGCAGTTCATTAGGTGCCCAGCAGAGGAGGGAAATGTCCTTTTCCCCTACTTGTAGACACCTCTAATCTTTCCCAGTTATCTTGTTGAAGCCCTCTTCTGTTGGCTTGGTGTGGGGTAGGTAATCCTCCCCTCTTCTGGCTTGCTGTGGAGAAAGAAATCCTCAAAGGCTGTCTGTGTTGGAAGTTTGCATGACAGAACTTAGAACTGTAGTCTAGTTTATCTTCAGAAGGGGCTTTGTATTTCTACAATAATGCTCTTAATTTTGGTTGCTATTGGTCACTGGTTGGTATGTGAATTCAAATTTAAATGGAGCTGAGGAAAGTACACACTGAACTTGACATTTTTCAGGTAATGCACGGACATCACTCGTAGTGTTTTGTGTGACGATCCAGACTGCATATTGCGTACATTTTAGAAACATTATTAAATCAATTTCAAATTATAATAAAATATATTAAAATATAAAAATTTCTCTTATAGTGATACTACCTTTATGTGACAACTAGATTCTTTGTGTTTGTGTTTTGTTTTTTGTTTGTTTTCCTTTCCAAGATTGGAATGGCAGTTTGGAGAGAAGAAAATTCATAAGATTTTAAGTCAGATAAATCTAGATTAAAAATGTGTACTCCCACTTGCTTATTAAATTAACCTCAGCTCTCTGAGCCTCTCATTTGTTATTTGGAGACAATCATGTTTATTTTGAAAGATTTTTGTGAGGACAAAAGATGATATAAGGTACTTAGAATAGCTTCTGGGAAAGAGACACTCAACAAAGTGCAGCTAGTACCAGTTATTGTCATTATGAAAGTATATAGAGCTTTTACACAGTTGAAATATAAACTAGGCTAAATTTTGAGTTCTAATTTTTTAAGTTTATCTAAACTTGTTTCAAAAATGTTTTCCATGTGTTCCACAATAATCATACTTTCATTTCAATGACTGTAAAATATTCCAACATATTGATATTTTATAATTTATAAGCATTCTCTATTCCCTAAAATTTAGAATATTTATAGTTTAACGCTTTTTCATTCTTGCAGTTTCAAATTATGTGCTATAAACATCTTCATACATATAGCTCTTTTTTCTTATTTTAAATTACTTCTCTGAGATAAAACTCCAGTTGTGGAATTACCACAGTGGGTCAGAGTGCATGGATATTCTTATGACTCCTGATATGTAATCTCTACTGGAATATAGGGCACTGTCAAAATTATTTGTTATTCCCAGGAGACCTCCCCCTATGACTCAAGAGTTCCCATGAGGAAAGGACTGTGGTCTATTTGTCTCTGTATCCAGGAGTTGAGCATTGTCCCTGAAACAGAGAGGATACTAAAGGAAAGAATGAATAAATCTTAACTACTGAAACAGACCATTACATAAACTAAGCAGCTAGCAAAATGGAGTCTGTTTAAACAGGAAAAAAAAGGCTGAAATCACAAGGACCAGTCAAAACACTATTCAAAGAAGTGGGAATAGGACCATTCTGAGCTACATTCAGCCAGATGGTGGCATCAACCCCATATATGCTAAAATGCTGGCCAGAGGATTTACAGTATAAGAAACACTGAGCAGTCCCTGGATAGCTGAGAAGCCCACTTGGATAAACTGATTGATGGCCTTTACTCTTCTTTTCCTCTAGGAGCACAAGAATGACAATGCCTGGCTTTCCATGGTTCTTCTGGGAAGCATTCTCAAGATTTTCAGCCTCAGAGGTCATCTTTTCTTTTTTAAAAAGCTTTATCTCTAACCTGTGACGGTAGAGAATTTTTCTCCCCTTTAATTGTGATATATAACCCATGAGCATAAAAGGGCACACAATATAAATGTATAAAGTATAAAAAGTAGTTCGAAAACAAAGTCCCAGGTAACTACAACCCAAGTCAATGAAGACAAGACACTGCTAGCAGCCACCACCCTTCCAAGGGCCCTTTCCTTTTCACACTGCCTTTTCAACCCCTTCTCAGAGGTGATCCCCATTGTGACTTACGGCAATCACTTCCTTATCTTTATTTATAATTTTATCACTGGTGTATCTGCATTAGTTTCCTATTGCTGCTGTAACAAATGACCACAAACTTGGTGGTTTGAAACAATACAAATTTATCATTTTAGAGTTCTGTAAGTTACAAATCCAACACAAGTCTTGCTGGGCTAAAGTTGAGGTGTCAGCAGGGCTGTGTTCCTTTCTGGAGACTCTAGGGGAAAATCTCCTTGCCCTTTCCTGCTTCTAGAGGCTGGCCAAATTCTTTGGCCATGGCTCCCTTCCTCCATCTTCAAAATGAGCAATGTACCATCTCTCTGACCCTTCTTCCATTGTCACATCTCCTTCTCTGACTCTTAATTCTCACTTCAAAAGACCCTTGTATTACATTGAGTCCACCCAGATAATCCAGGATAATCTCCCCCATCTCCAGATCTCTAACTTTAAGAACAGCTGGAAGGTCCCTTTGACATGTAAAGTAACATATTACAAATTCTGAGATTACAGAGTGGAAATCTTGGTGCTGGGGTTGGGGGGGGGGTGGATTGCGGGGAGGCATTATAGTATTTTGCCTAACCACAGTAACCATCTCCAAATCCATGGTTCAGTGTGACCTGTTTTTTACAAAAAATGGAAACAGTCTCTTTGTATTCAATTGTATCTTGATTCTTTTCCTCAGCATTATGTTTGTAAGATTCACCCTCATTCCCCGTAGCTGTAGTTCATGTTCATTGTATGAATATACAATTAATAGACAACTGGGTTATTTCCAGTCTGGAGGCCATTATGAACTACACCATTATGAACATTGCCATTCGTGTACACTTGTACACATATGCACACATTTCTCCAAGAAAGTATATTTGCAAGAGTGAAATTGCTAAGTCAAAAGATATGTGTGTCTTCAACTTGACAAGGTAATGAAAAATGGTTTTCCAAAGTAGTTATTCAAATTTACACTCCCAGGAGTAGTGTCTGAAAGCTCCCACTGCTCCACATTCCTCACTCAGCATGTTATTGTCAGATTTTCAATTTTTGTCAGTCGAGCGGATACACAATAGTATCTCCTTGTGGCTTTAATTTGTATTTTATGATTAATAATGAGAGCATATTTTCATATGTTCATTGGTCATTTGAATTTCTTCTTCATGAAGGAATTGTCCACACATTTAGCCCATTTTTAAACTGTGTTGTTTTTTCCTTATTAATTTTCAGGAGGCCATTAATATCTTCTAGATACAACTCTTTGTCATTTCTAAGTCTTCAAATATTTTATCTAAATCTGTGTCTTTTTTTTTTTTTTTTACTGTCTTTGTAGTGTTTTTGATGAAGAATGTCTTCATTTTAATGTAGCTTAATTTATCAATTTTAACATTTGTGGTTAGTGTTTCCTTTTTAAGAAAACTTTCCCAATGCTGAGGTCATAAAGATGTACTTATATATTACCTTCTAAAAGCTTTCCAGTTTCGCTTATCATGGTTGGGTCAATAATCCATCTAGAATTGAATTTTGGTATGGTGCCATGTAGGGGTTCAATTTTATTTCACTTTTTATGACTATCCAATTGACCCTGTAGTATTTATTAAACAGACCGATTCTGAAGTGCCAACTTTCTCACAAATCAAGTGCCCATATATGCAGGAGTCTGTTTCTGAATTTTCTATTCTATCTCATTGTTCAAGTTCACCACCATTGCAAAAGCACCACACTATTATAATAACCATAGTTTTATAATAAGTAATATCTAATGACAGAATAAGACTTCCCATTTTGTTCTTCAACGTAGTCTTAGCTGTTTGTGAAATAAAATTCATATTTTATGGCAAGACATGAAAAATTTAAACAAAAAATTTTCTCTGCCCTTTGACCTCCACTCTCTCCTCTACTGTGCATTGTGTATCTATATTATGCATCGACGAAACCTCCCCCAACGGCAGAAATACCTGTTCAATCATAAAGAGCAACATTCTCCTAGCATCAATAAGACAACTCCTTAAAAGATAACAATTTTGATCTTGTAAGGGGTCACCATGACACACCACTCTGTACTTGCACATCTGGATTGTGTAAACTGTTAATAATGTCATTTAACGTACAGCCCTCTGTCTGAAAAAACTAATGTAACTGTGCTTTGACTTCTAACGGGCGGAACAGTTCTTGGAGCTGTCTAAGGAGCTGTTCCTGAGTTATAATTCTCAATTTGGCTCAGATAAAATTTTCCATTTCTTTCTTAGATCAACTGATTAATTTTTCATTGACATGTTCTTAACCCTTCCATGTGTAGATAAATTTTAGAATCAGATTGTCAGTATATAAACACATTGCATTGAGTCTATAGGTCAATTTGGGGAAAATTGAAGTTTTTACAGTACTAAGCATTTTAGGTCATGAACATGACTCATCCCCTCATTCAAATAGGTTTCTTTAATTTCCCTCAATAAAGGTTTATAATTGTACCCATGCACTTCTTACATATCTTTTGTTAGATTTATTCCTAGGCTCATGATATTTTCTGATGCTTTTATATTAAAGGGTATCTTTTTTCAAATTTTATTTTCTGATTTTTGCTGTTATATAGAAATATTCGATATTAATAAACCCTGTTATTGGCCCTAATGTTTTTTCTACAGGTTAAAATATTTTTCCATATACACAATCAGATTATCTCCAAATAATAATAGTATGTTATCTTCTCCTATCCTTATGCCTTTTACTTATCTTTATTGCCCCTTTTACTGGCTAGAACTGTTAGTATTTAATAACTGTACTGCTATTATGCTTCTTTGTTTTGTCTTGATTTCAAAGGGAAAACATTCAATATTTAATTATTGAACATGATTGCAGTGGGAGTTTTTTATAGATATATTTCTTTTTCAGAATAAGGAAGTTCTGGTTTGGTGTTTTTACACTGAAATATTGTTTCATTTTAGCATATTAGTCTGTATTGATTGAGAAGATCATGATTTTTCTCTTTGAACTTATTAATATGATAAATTACATCAATTAATTTTCTAATTAGTTCTTGGGATTATACCCAACATATAATTTATGTATTGCTGGGTTTGATGTAATATTTTGTTTAGGCTGCTTGAATATATTATCAAAATAAGATTTGTGTTTCTGGTTCCAGAACAAGATGGTGTAGATTCACTTTTCCCTGCTCTTCTTCTCTAAATACAATGAAATACCTGGAAATTATTCAACAGACAATGATAAAGAGAACTCTGAAAGCTGTGCAGAAGGTGGACTGTCTAAGGACCTCAGGACTTGAGGAATGACAACATGGTAAATTCACTGGGTTGTTTGTTTACTTTTTCAATCTCCCATATACCCAAGACTAGGCACCTAAAACCTAAAAGAGAGACCTATCCAGAGTTACCAACAGGCATTGACTAAAATAGAAAAGCCCCAAAGGACTAGGAAAGGGCAAGCCCAGCAGAGACCTAGTGAGGAGCCTAACCCCTGCTCCAGCACTGGTGGGTTGTCATTCAGCCATGCCAGCCCCAGCCATGCCACAGTCAGGCACTAGCATGTGGCTCACAGTCTGTTTACAGAAGCAGCAGCAGCAGCAGCAAAGCCCTGACAGGCCGGCACACCATTCTCCACGAGCAACACAGGGAGTCAGATTAGCCTGCAGCAGCAATACCACCAAAGTCCCAGGCCATCCTGAAACTGCAAAACTCATCTCAGGACTCAGTGAAGCTCAGGTTCTTTATGTCTCAGCACAGAAGGAATTCAGCAAGAGGCAAAGTGACAGGTAAGTAGTAGATTTATTACTATAGGATGCTTATGAAGGATACAAGTGGGCAGGCAAGAAGGCTCTGCCCCAAGAACTAAGTGGGCTACGTTTTTATAATCAAAGGAAAAGTTGGGAGGGAGAGAAGACCACCTTCTTCCTCTTCCCTTGTAAAGATGTACAGGAAAATGGGGAGCGAGAGGATGGTCATGTCCCAGGTCTGAGACGGGCTGCCAAGTGAGGGTCCTTGGCTTTGCGCAGGAAAGAATTCAAGAGCAAGCCATAGTAAAATGAAAGCAGAGGTATACATTCCACAGGCACAAGACATATGTAGAACACATCCTCTTGCTTACTGTGAACATTTAAACATTTTCCCATCTTAGATCTTCTCACCAATTTCATTTGCAAGTTTTTTAAGTGCTTAGAATATAGTTTGAGTGAGGTTTTAAAACTCATTTTAGATCAATAATATTCTCTCATAATCTCTTTACCCATCTTCAATTTCACTTTTCTCCTACCATTTTAAATCCACAAACATTCTTTGTAGCAAACAGAAGTAAAACAGGATTTCAGTTCAAATTTCTTTTTGTCATCTTCCAACTTTGTGTCATAGACCTCCAAAAGAGGCTTATTTCTTTCTTAATAGTGAAATTTTTCTTTGCTTATCTTAGCATTTGGGACAAACCTTCAGATATCTCCAGGCCTTAAATATTTTTAGAAGAAAGAATTTGATTTTTCAGGCAGAGAAGTGGGGTCTATGTGTAGAACTGGTAGCAGATATAACAGGAAAAGAGACAAACTATGATAGTCTAAAAGAATAGATAAGAAAGCTAAAATCAAGTTAATGTGCCCTTCTTAGACCTGTTGTTACTGAATGCAAGTTCATGTGAAACCGTGCAAAACCCAAATTAGGGCTCGAACCCACAGTCTTTTAATTGAGATCACACACCTGGTCTCAGGACTTAATGAAGCTCAGGTTCTTGATGTCTCATCGCAGAAAGGATTCACTGAGAGACAAAGTGATAAGTAAGAAGTGGATTTATTTAGAGAGAAACACACTCCACAGACAGAGTGCGGGCCATCTCAGAAGGCGAGAGGCCCCAAAATATGGTGGTTAGTTTTTATGGGCTGGGTAATTTCATAGGCTAATGAGAAGGAGGATTATTCCAGGTATTTTGGGGAAGGGGTGGAGATTTGCAGGAATTGGGCCACTGTCCACTTTTTGATCTTTGATGGTTGGCCTCAGAACTGTCATGGTGCTGGTGGGTGTATCACTTAGCATATGCTAATATATTACAATAAGCATATAATGAGGCTCACTGGAAGTCAGATCTTCTGCCATCTTAGACCTAGGTTGTTCTAACCAGTTTTTGTCATGTCCTATGGCTATGTCATTCTTTTAAAAGTTGTGCTCTGCTCCTTGCCCTCCTGTTTCAGTAGGACACATGGACTGGTGTCTCCCCTCTCCTTGGTCTTTCCCAAATTCTTCCAGTTGTTGGTCGGTAGCTTGTTAGTTCCATGTTCTTTACCAAGACCCCCTGTTGTAAGATAACTCATGCAAGTGGTTATTATCTTGCCTGCCCAGGGATGGCAGTTTCAGTCAGTGGTTCCCCTAACATAAGCACCGTGCATAGTCTCATAAACTTGTTTGTTTTTCTTTATTGATCTGTCTTTAGCCAGTCTAATTTACAGGGCCACAGCTAGAGAACCTAACATGGTTGGAAGAATAATACTTTTTTCCCTCTCCCACATCTCTCTCTATCTACTGCAGCAGCTCTGGCTGTGGCTTCATTTCCTCTGGGTCTCCAAGCCTGGCTACTATGGTTTCAGCTTCTGCAGCCTGATCCTAGTCCATAGAAAAATATTCACCAGATGATTGTTAAAAACAGTTAGACAGATTTTATTCAAACTACTGCAGTAGGGAGAGAGAGACCTTGATATAGAACTGAACTCACCTCTGGATACAGCAAAGACAGCTGGGGATTTATAGCCAAAAAGCAGAGTGAAAGGGTCAGTGAATGGAAAAGTCCTAAGAGGAACTTGATTAGACATCAAGGGTAGGGGGAATTCTTGCTCAACTGGCCTAATAGAATTTTTGCTAAAAGCAGAACAAGGACTTAGATATCAGGATGAGGAATGAGGAATCTGATCAGTTATGAAGGGTAGGGGATTCTCACTAGACCAATTTAACAGGATTCTTACTAAAACTGGGCTTAGCAGACCAAAGACACAGAAGACCGAAGTGGAGGACTAGTCAGAAGAAGAGTTCAAAGGAACTCATAACTGGACTCCAATAATATTGCCTTTGTTCCTCCAGCTGTGGAGGCATGGTTGCTTAATGCTCTTGCTAGTCTCTGAGTTGCCTCCCCAGCCTTGGTTTTCTCAACTCTTCCATCACATGTGTAATCAATTTCCTGCATTAAATTCCTTTTATTTTGTTGTTGTTGTTGTTAAACTTGTTAATAAAGTTTAACATATATACAGAAAAGTACAAAATCCTAAGCATGATGAATTTTCACAAAGTGAAAACACATGCATGTAATCATCACCGAAATCAAGAATCACAAACATGATCAACATCCCAGAAAACCCGCACTTGTCCTATTGCAGTTACAACTCTGCTAAAGTTATCCTTCTAAGGCCATAAATTAGCTTTACCTATTTGTTATTTTATATAAATAGAAAAATACATTGTGTACTTTTTTTATGTCTGACTTCTTGACCCAACAATATACCTGTAAGATTTATCATTGTGTCTATTTGTAGTTTGTTCAGTCTAGTTGCTGTATAGTATAGAATTGTGTGACTGTATCAATTATCCATTCTCTGGGTCATGAATATTTGAGTAGTTTCCAGATTTGGGCTTGAATAATGCTACTATAAACAATATTGTACTTTTCATTTGGTGAACATACTATGCATTCCTCTTGAGTATATATATCTAGGAGTGAAGCTGCTGAAATCACAGATATGCTTCTGTGCAGTTTAGTATATTCTGCCAGTTTTACCAAAGTGACTGTATCAATTTACAGTCCCATCAGCAGTGATGGGAGTTCCAGTTGCTCCACATCCTCACCAATACTTGGTATTGCCTCCCTTTTTCATTTTAACCATTTTTATGTGTATGTAGTAGCATTGCATGATGATTTAAATTTGCATGTCTCATAGCTAATGAAGTTGACCGCCTACTTATATTATTTCATTTCAATTTCAAAGTCTTATCTCATTTCTTCGGTTTTAAATACACATCATAGTTCTTTTTTTTTTTTAACTTTTAGGTTTATTTATTTATTTATTTATGGCTGTGTTGGGTCTTCATTTCTGTGCAAGGGCTTTCTCCAGTTGCGGCAAGTGGGGGCCACTCTTCATCGCGGTGCGCGGGCCTCTCACCATCGCGGCCTCTCTTGTTGCGGAGCACAGGCTCCAGACGCGCAGGCTCAGTAAATTGTGGCTCACGGGCCTAGTTGCTCCGCGGCATGTGGGATCTTCCCAGACCAGGGCTCAAACCCGTGTCCCCTGCATTGGCAGGCAGATTCTCAACCACTGCGCCACCAGGGAAGCCCCATCATAGTTCTTTTTTCTTGCTTGATTCATATACCTAAAATGTGGAGTAATAAATTTACTGTTGTGTTTTCCTTTTTCTCTCCCATTCCATTTCTATTACTTTTTTAAAATTAATTAATTTATTTGGTTGCGCTGGGTCTTTAGTTGTGGCAGTCAGGCTCCTTAGTTGCAGCTCATGGGCTCCTCGGTTGCTGCAGGAGGGCTCCTTATTTGTGGCTCGTGGGCTCCTTAGTTGTGGCATGCAAATTCTTAGTTGCGACATGCATGTGGGATCTAGTTCCCTGACCAGGGATTGAACCCTGGCCCCCTGCATTGGGAGTGTGGAGTCTTAACCACTGCGCCACCAGGGAAGTCCCCCATTTTTACTTCTGATATTAGTCAATTTTACCTTTCCTAGCATATCTGCTATTTTAATGCTTATAATTTTATTATTTGATTTGTCATCTTTAAATGGTATGCATTGACTCTTAGTGAACATAGATAAGCTAATCACTAAGTCTACACTACCTCAGAATTTCTACCCCCTCTTCCCCTCCTAATGTTTGGTAGTTATATTGTTTTCAGAATTTATATTATTTACATTCTTATCTGTAACTCTAGTCCTCATATTTCTTTCAGTTTCTGTTCTAGAGTTGAATATATTCAATGTTCCTTGCCAGTCCATTTGTAATAGTTTCCTTTATCATATTTGGATGGTTAGAATTCATCCTCTGGAAGTTTCCTTAAGAAAGTTTGAGAGGGAATTCCCTGGCAGTCCAGTGGTTAGGACTCGGCGCTTTCACTGCTGTGGCCTGGGTTCAATCCCTGGTCAGGGAACTAAGTAAGATCCTGCATGCCACATGACATGGCCAAAAAAAGAAAAAAAGAAAAAGAAAAGAAAGTTTGAGGGGCATAACATTTCCTGAATTATTGCTTGTTAAACAATCTTCTGCTTTTATGTTTGAAAGACAACATAATTGGATTTTAAATCTTTGCTTTACATGCTTTCTTTCCATGTTATCTTGAAGATGCCAAGCCAATAACTTCTTGAGTTGAATATTGACAACCCCAGTTCACTTTTCCACTGCAACCTCAGAGACACACTACTCCCCACAAATATGATGGCTATGTGACTCTTTTTGCACTCTTACCTCTTCTGCACTCAGATCAACCTGGTTCCAGGAATGCTTCTACCATTAGTCCTATTTATCCCAGTTCCTTCACTCATTCCTGAAAATGAAGGATGCAGTATTTGTACTTTAGAGTGGGCCTCTCACCATTAGGATGTGTTATTGCTGGAATATTCTGCCACCAGTGGACTATTTTGAAATTTATTCTGCTTTTTTATTTCACTTTCTCTCCTGAGGCTTTTGCCAAACTCAGTTGATTTTGAAGGCTTTACACACATTTTTGGAGTATGCTGATTATGTATGTCTCATAGTTTCACTGAAAATGGAATTTACAGGGTTTGCTTTATTCTCCTGTTGTGTTTGTTATTATTTTCAGGAGCAAAAGGGCAAGTATGTGACTTACATAACCATGTTTATACTGAAAGTCCAGAAATAGAGATTTTGAAGGAAACTGAAGGTCAGGTTTCAAAATAAAAGAGTGAGGAAAAAGAAAATCTTAAGCTTCATCTTTCTGACAACATGTTTCATGACAATGTGTTCTATGAAAAGTTGAGATTGATATCTCCAGTAAAGTCAATGTGAGTTTTTTGGTGCCCTTGAAGTTTAGCTTTTGTGAAAAGATTATTTCAAGGGTCACTTCTGTATTCAAATTCAGTATTTATTTTATTAAAGTTACAAATTCAAAAAATGAGTTGTTTCTTAGACTTAACTTTGTAAACCTTATTATGCTATTTATAAATCCACAAATTTAAACAATTACTTAAGGATTTTTTAAGCACTTAATATTGTAATCTTTTTTTTTTTTTTTTTGGCTGTATTGGGTCTTCATTGCTGCACGCGGGGCTTTTCTTTGGTTGCGGCGAGCGGGGGATACTCTTTGTTGTGGTGCACGTTGCAGATACTTCTCATTGCGGTGGCTTCTCTTGTTGCAGAGCACGGGCTCTAGGCACGCAGGCTTCAGTAGTTGTGGCACACGGGCTTAGTAGTTGTGGCGCACGGGCTTAGTTGCTCCGTGGCATGTGGGATCTTTCTGGACCAGGGCTCGAACCCGTGTCCCCTGCATTGGCAGGTGGATTCTTAACCACTGCACCACCAGGTAAGCCCAGTATTGTAATCATTTTAACTGCCTTTATACACTCAACATATTCCACTTTTTTAAAAAGTATTTCAATTGTCTGATAAAAACAAGCTTTCCAAACACCCCTATAATTTATAAATCTAATATTGTAAATTTTTATGTATTTGGAATGACTCTTAAATCATATCAAATATACTAAGAAATTACTCAATCACACATTTTAAACTGTAATGCCAAAGCTGATATGCCAAATTACTCTCTAAAATGCCAAATAAGTTATTAAAACACTGCATACGCATATATAATTTCCAAACCTAAAACAAAAATATTCATTGTATTGGTTTGATTTACTTCATCCTCTCTGTATTTAATTCTAAATCTTCATGGGGTAAGTTGGTACACACCAAGGCGATAGATTTGATGTTATCTTAATGGCTGGCTGAGATTGTATATCAACCAGACATTTAATTGGAACATGAGATTCAGAGTTGCAAATCCTTGGGGCAAGTTTTCCCACATTCTAGACTGCCATTGTGAGTCTTTTTCTATAGCCTCTAAGTCAGTAGGGACTCTTAAATGTATGTCATTTGGATGGGTAATCTTATAGCCCTGGCCCCCAGCCTCATTTACTTACGTTACCTAATTACCAGGTCAGATTTGTCTATAGTTTTTACCAAGCTTGCTAAGTTAAACTTGTTTAGATTCATCTAACCTAGTCTAATATTTTTTTCTGCTCTGAATGATTTTCATATCCTTTCCATCTGGTAAGACAACACTTTTAGATATATAAGACATTGGAATGAATGATGTGAATTTCTTATGTCTATGCCTGATTTTGTTTTCACAAACCTAACGATTTCACAAATTCTAATGACATGAATTAAAAGTAACTAGGAGACTTCCCTGGCAGTCCAGTGGTTAAGACTCTGTGCTTCCACTACAGGGGGGCGTGGGTTCAATCCCTGGTCAGGGAACTAAGATCCCACATGCCATGCAGCGTGGCCAAAAAATTAAAAAAATAAAAATAAGTCCATGCTTGGTAATCAATTAGAGTTGTAGAAGGGGGAGGAAATTAGTTGAAGTTAAAGGGCAAACTTAGTTTCTGTTTGTTATTATTAACCTGAAAATGGTCAAGTTAAAGGACAAACCTGTAGTATAAACGCTTGCCGTCTCTGCTGTGATTCCTAAGAGGTCCTTCTGGGAAATTTCAAGAGGGGAGACAAACTATTATTGGCCTTTTCTGAGATCAATAATATGATATGAGAACAGAAAGGTAGGGTTTTTATTTCCCACGATATGATGAAACATGTGCCTAATAGTAGAAGAAGGATAAGAAAGCTGCCATCTTACTGAAAGAAAATGAATATCTTCCAAATATGGCAGTGAAAGTGGATCCTCAATGTGGTTTGCTGCAGTTAGGACCTGAACTTCTACTCTGTCTCCAAGATTAACCCTCTCCTTGGCAATCTCTCCTTAGTTAGAGCTGCCAACTTCATGCAGCCATGGCTCTAACACTCTGATCCATTTGGAACACATGGCCTTGCCCTTAATAGCCCACAACACTATAAAAAAGAGACGGAACATTTTATGCAAAACTAAAGGCCAAAGTATAACCAAATGGAATTTAAAAATGAAGTCAGTCACATATACCTAGTTTATACTTAGTTGCTGTGATTGCGGGACCCTGTACCACCTCCAGCCCAAGGACCTGACATCCCTGGATAATTGCACAGGAAATCCTACCCAGGCAGGGGAGGAAAATGTTGCCCCCAATGCATTCTATCTTATAAGCCACTTCAGGATAATTATCAGCTCTATAACACAATAACCCTGATACTAAATGCAGAAATACATATCTATAATACATGATGATGAGGGTGGAGGTTTGCAAATTTCCTGCCTTCAAAAACCTGGTTTATAGAGAGGGGGAAAAAAAAAAGGAGAGGTAGTCCCCTCAAAAAGTAGTTGAAACTGGGATATTTTTCCTGGAGAAAAAAAGTATCAGGACAAACAAGATCTCTCTCAGTATATTGCATTTATTATTTTAGTGGAAAGAGTACAGGCTTTAAAGCAGATGAATGAAGGCTACAATACACTTTTAGTTCCTACCAGTTATATCCTTAAATAAGGGAATTAAGCCATGCAAGCCTTAGTTTTCTCACTGATGAAATAAGATACACATCTCATAGGGTTTCTGTGAAAATTCTGTGAGATGACATAGCGTCTAGAAGAGTCTGACACATAGTAGGTATTCAACATGTGTTGGTCAGTTTTATGTGTCAACTTGAAGAGTGCTTGGGATGAGATTAACCTTTAAATCAGTAAACTTTGAGTAAGCAGCTTGCCCTCCATAATGTAGATGGGCCTCATACAGTCAGTTGAAGGCCTAATAGAATGAAAAGACTGGCCTCCCCAAGGAACAGGAAATTCTTCAGTAGATTGCCTTCAGACTGGAACTGCACCATCAGTTCTCCTGGGCGATCAGGCTGCCAGCCCACACTGCAGACTTGGACTTGTCAGCCTCCGTAATCACATGAGCCAATTCCTTCCTTCTCTATATATTCACATTACATTGATTCTGTTTCTCTGGAGAACCCTGACTAATATATAACAGTTATTAGTTTCCTCTTTTTCTTCAAATATTAAAAGAATTCTTTTGTGATGCACAACTTCATAGGAAGATTTTAAAAGATTAATGTGGTAGTGACAGAGCAGACTTATAAACAGGTGCATCCAATGGTAACCAATGCCTGAGAATTAACCACAATTACTCTGCCAAGTACAGCAAACTATCCCAGCTCCTTGGGCAAGAGAGTGACCACACACACAATCTTCCAGATGCATAGGTTGGCAGGGGGACAGGGACCACCACCTCTGCAAACTCTTCACTGCGTCTTTCCACCTCGCACAGTCATCTTCCTGGACCCTGAGCTCGGTTCTGGGGATTAGTGAGATCTTAGCAATGACCGATGACCGTAGGCCAGGCTGCCCCAGCTGTTGCAGATAACCTGAAGATTGTTCCATAGCTAATTTTGTAGCATGGATTATAGCTCATGTCTGGATAAACCTGGCTTTCATGCTTCACCAATTCAGCTAATGAATAGCCTTGGTACATGTACAATGTAGCTTTCTGTAAATACTTTCCCCGAGATATCCTTGTTAAGTAACAGGCAGTGTAACATGAACTGCATGTGCAGTTTTCTGACACAGCCTCTATAAATAACCTCTTCATAACCTCCATTGTTACCTCCTGGGCTGCACTGCAAAGCAATCCTCAGAGAAACAGAGATGGGAAAGACATCGTCCTTGCCTTCAGGAAGGTCCTGTTTAGTCAGTGGATGAGAAGAGAACTGAACAGCTAAAACTAGGTGGTATGTGTTATAATGGTGTTACCAAACCGAACTTGGGCCCGCTTGCCCATGCACAGTAAAGCCAATCTAGTGACACCGGGTTGTGGTGAAGGAAAGTGAAACGTTTATTTAAGGCACCAGACAAGGAGTCCAGGGCAGCTCATGCTCAAAAAGCCCAAACTCCCCAGTGGGTTTCAGGGAGGCATCTTTAAAAGCCAGGTGAAGGAGGGGAGTTGCAGAGTATGTGATCAGTTTGTGCACAATTCTCTGATTGGTTGATGGTGAGGTAACAGGTCAGTGTCACAGGGGTTAACATTATCAATTCTCAGGCTCCGGTAGGTCTGGGAGCTATGTTCTTGTGGTCAACAAGTAGTTAACTTCTTCCATTTGGTGCGGGTTTTCACATCTGTAAAACAACTCAGGAAATGTGCATCAGATACTATTATCGAGGTTCTTCAGAGAGGAGCTAAAGCAGAGGATATGGGGGAGGGGTCTGTCCTGGAAAGGCCGAATAGGGTCCTGCTCAGTTACAATAGAGGTATCATCAGAGAACTGTAAGGAAACAGAAGAGGTTATGATTAATTGCAAATAGGTAGGAGATGGTCAATATCAAGGAGTGCTCATGGAAGTGATTAAATTTGAATAGGACTTGAAAGGTTGTCAGGGTTTTTATAGGAGAGGAGAGAAGAAAGCTTTCCAGGAAAATAGATTACATGAGCAAATGCACAAGCTCAATGAGAGGACAAAGACACTCAAGAGAACGTGCCTTAAACTCATAAACTTTATTTTATTTATTTATTTTTTGGCTGTCGGGTCTTAGTTGCAGCATGTGGGATCTTCCTTGCGGCACGAGAGATCTTTCATTGCAGTGCGCAGGCTGCTCTCTCGTTGTGGTGTGCTGGTTTTTCTCTTCTCTAGTTGTGGCACATGGGCTCCAGAGTGTGGGCTCTATAGTTTGTGGCACATGGGCTCTCCAGTTGAGGTGCATGGGCTCAGTAGTTGTGGCGTGTGGGCTTAGTTGCCCCATGGCATGTGGGATCTTAGTTCCCTGACCAGGGATCAAACCCACGTCCCCAGCATTGGAAGGCAGAGTCTTTACCACTGGACCACTGGGGAAGTCCCAACTCATAAACTTTAAATTCTGATTTACTTACAAACACCAAACCAGCAAACTGACATATCTGCGTCACTCACCTTCATCATTTCCCTCTTATTGGCTATAGAGATAATAAAAGATTAACTCCAAGAAAATTAAGCATCTCTAGATTCAGTAAGTGGGGCAATACTAGATCTAAATTTGTGGACAAACTTTTCACACTCAGGTCAGATTCTGAACTAGGTCTTTCTCCTGCATATCTTAAAGAGTCATACATTAAATGAGCCTAAAGTTTGAGAAAACATGAGGATGAACAAAAGGGGGATCTGTTACCCGAAGAGCAGGAGGGTTGCACATGTTAAATATGCCTGGTGCCACTCCCTAAATTGTGAAAATTTATTCTTCCATGAAATCCAGAATTCTTGAAAGCAGTACTTCGGATCTTGGGTGGAGATTAGTCTGAAAAAGAAGGCTGGGACGTGAAAGAAAGTCCTGGGAATCTTCCCAGGGAGTTAACTTTCTTCTGCAGAAAAATAAGGATCATCAAAGACTTTTAAACAGTAAAGTGGTCAGATCTGTGTTCCATAAAAATAACCTGTGGCAACAGAACAGAAGATGAAGCAGAGTAGATTGTAACCACGGGCAGCAAGAACAAGTTATCCTTCTTTTCTCTTTGAGTCTTTGCAACTTGATTTTTATTTTTTATTTTTTTAATTTTTGATTTTTATTTTATTTTTTTTATACAGCAGGTTTTTATTAGTTATCTATTTTATACATATTAGTGTATACATGTCAATCCCAATCTCCCAGTTCATCACACCCCCACCCCCACCCCCTGCCGCTTTCCCCCCTTGGTGTCCATATGTTTGTTCTCTACATCTGTGTCTCTAGTTCTGCCCTGCAAACCAGTTCGTCTGTACCATTTTTCTAGGCTCCACATATATGCGTTAATATACGATATTTGTTTTTCTCTTTCTGACTTACTTCACTCTGTATGACAGTCTCTAGATCCATCCTCGTCTCTACAAATGACCCAATTTCGTTCCTTTTTATGGCTGAGTAATATTCCATTGTATATATGTACCACATCTTCTTTATCCATTTGTCTGTCCATGAGCATTTAGGTTGCTTCCATGACCTGGCTATTGTAAATAGTGCTGCAGTGAACTGGGGGCATGTGTCTTTTGAATTATGGTTTTCTCTGGGTATATGCCCAGTAGTGGGATTGCTGGGTCATATGGCAATTCTATTTTTAATTTTTTAAGGAACCTCCATACCGTTCGCCATAGTGGCTGTATCAGTTTACATTCCCACAAACAGTGCAAGAGGGTTCCCTTTTCTCCACACCCTCTAAAACATTTGTTGTTTGTAAATTTTCTGATGATGCCCATTCTAACTGATGTGAGGTAATAACCTCATTGTAGTTTTGATTTGCATTTCTCTAATAATTAGTGATGTTGAGCAGCTTTTCATGTGCTTCTTGGCCATCTGTATGTCTTCTTTGGAGAAATGTCTATTTAGGTTTTCTGCCCATTTTTGGATTGGGTTGTTTGTTTTTTTAATATTGAGCTGCATGAGCTGTTTATATATTTTGGAGATTAATCCTTTATCTGTTGATTTGTTTGCAAATATTTTCTCCCATTCTGAGGGTTGTCTTTTCATGTTGTTTATAGTTTCCTTTGCTTTGCAAAAGCTTTTAAGTTTCATTAGGTCCCATTTGTTTATTTTATTTCCATTACTCTAGGAGGTGGATCTAAAAGGATCTTGCTGTGATTTATGTCAAAGAGTGTTCTTCCTATGTTTTCCTCTAAGAGTTTTATAGTGTCCAGTCTTACATTTAGGTCTTTAATCCATTTTGAGTTTATTTTTGTGTATGGTGTTAGGGAGTGCTCTAATTTCATTCTTTTACATGTAGCTGTCCAGTTTTCTCAGCACCACTTATTGAAGAGACTGTCTTTTCTCCATTGTATATCCTTGCCTCCTTTGTCATAGATTAGTTGACCATAGGTGCATGGGTTTATCTCTGGGCTTTCTATCCTGTTCCATTGATCTATATTTCTGTTTTTGTGCCAGTACCATATTGTCTTGGTTACTGTAGCTTTGTAGTATAGTCTGACATCCAGGAGTCTGATTCCTCCAGCTCCGTTTTTTCCCCTCAAGACTGCTTTGGCTATTTGGGGTCTTTTGTGTCTCCATACAAATTTTAAGACTTTTTGTTCTACTTCTGTAAAAAATGCCATTGGTAATTTGATAGAGATTGCATTGAATCTGTAGATTGCTTTGGGTAGTATAGTCATTTTCACAATATTGATTCTTCCAATCCAAGAACATGGTATATCTCTCCATCTGTTGATATCATCTTTAATTTCTTTCATCAGTGTCTTATAGTTTTCTGCATACAGGTCCTTTGTCTCCCTAGGTAGGTTTATTCCTAGGTATTTTATTCTTTTTGTTGCAGTGGTAAATGGGAGTGTTTCCTTAATTTCTCTTTCAGATTTTTCATCATTAGGGTATAGGAATGCAAGAGAGTTCTGTGCATTAATTTTGTATCCTACAACATTACCACATTCATTGATTAGCTCTACTAGTTTTCTGGTGGCATCTTTAGGATTCTCTATGCATAGTATCATGTCATCTGCAAACAGTGACAGCTTTACTTCTTCTTTTCCAATTTGTATTCTTTTTATTTCTTTTTCTTCTCTGATTGCTGTGGCTAGGACTTCTAAAACTATGTTGAATAATAGTGGCAAGAGTGGACATCATTGTCTTGTACCTGATCTTAGAGGAAATGCTTTCAGTTTTTCACCATTGAGAATGATGTTTGCTGTGGGTTTGTTGTATGTTGCCTTTATTATGTAGAGGTAGGTTCCCTCTATGCCCACTTTCTGGAGAGTTTTTATCATAAATGCGTGTTGAATTTTGTCAAAAGCTTTTTCTACATCTAGTGAGATGATCATATGGTTTTTCTTCTTCAATTTGTTAATATGGTATATCACATTGATTGATTTGCATATACTGAAGAATCCTTGCATCCCTGGAATAAATCCCACTTGATCATGGTGTATGATCCTTTTAATGTGTTGTTGGATTCTGTCTGCTATTTTATTGAGGATTTTTGCATCTATATTCATCAGTGATATTGGTCTGTAATTTTCTTTTTTTGTAGTATCTTTGTCTGGTTTTGGTTTCAGGGGGATGGTGGCCTCATAGAATGAGTTTGGGAGTGTTCCTTCCTCTGCAGTTTTTTGGAAGAGTTTGAGAAGGATGGGTGTTAGCTCTTCTCTAAATGTTTGATAGAATTCACCAGTGAAGCCATCTGGTCCTGGACTTTTGTTTGTTGGAAGATTTTTAATCATAGTTTCAATTTCATTACTTGTGATTGGTCCGTTCATATTTTTTATTTCTTCCTGGTTCAGTCTTAGAAGGTTATACCTTTCTACGAATTTGTCCATTTCTTCCAGGTTGTCCATTTTATTGGCATAGAGTTGCTTGTAGTAGTCTCTTAGGATGCTTTGTATTTCTGCAGTGTCTGTTGTTACTTCTCCTTTTTCATTTCTAATTTTATTGATTTGAGTCCTCTCCCTCTTTTTCTGGATGAGTCTGGCTAATGGTTTATCAATATTGTTTATCTTCTGAAAGAACCAGCTTTTAGTTTTATTGATATTTGCTATTGTTTTCTTTATTTCGATTTCATTTATTTCTGCTCTGATCTTTATGATTTCCTTCCTTCTATTAGCTCTGGGTTTTGTTTGTTCTTCTTTCTCTAGTTCCTTTAGGTGTGTGGTTAGATTGTTTATTGGAGATTTTTCTTGTTTCTTGAGGTAGGCTTGTATTGCTATAAACTTCCCTCTTAGAACTGCTTTTGCTGCATCCCATAGGTTTTGGATTGTCGTGTTTTCATTGTCATTTGTCTCTAGGTATTTTTTGATTTCCTCTTTGATTTCTTTAGTGATCTCATAGTTATTTAGTAACGTATGGTTTAGCCTCCATGTGCTAGTGTTTTTCCTTTTTTTGCCCTGTAATTCATTTCTAATCTCATAGCGTTGTGGTCAGAAAAGATGCTTGATATGATTTCAATTTTCTTAAATTTACTGAGGCTTGATTTGTGACCCAAGATGTGATCTATCCTGGAGAATGTTCCATGTGCACTTGAGAAGAAAGTGTAATCTGCTTTTTTTGGATGGAATATCCTGTAAATATCAATTAAATCTATCTGGTCTTTGTTTTCTAATGCATTTCCCTTGTGGTAATTTCCACGTATTTTGCCTTGGTGTTCCATTCTGAAAGATATTAAGGTTTAGTGCAATGAACACAGAAACAGGAATAAGGAGAATTGCGTTCTAGAACTGGCTCTGCTATCCTTAGAATAGAACACAATCGAGTTGACGTGATTAAGAAGGTGAATGTCATCTATTGAAAACCTGTTACAATACACTTTTATTCTGGCAAGAGTATTCAGATATTAACAGATTCAATTTCACTTATGCTGTACAACTTCATTCAACATAAAGTTCCCGCTTCTAAAATGAAAGAGTATAAAGAGATCTAAAAATGTTATGAGACAAACTTGTCAATCATTTTATCAGTGAGATAGAGTGTAGCAAGAATATGCATAGATTTATTACTATCATCTACCAGATGTCTAATAAACACTTCCAATATATCCGGTACTATGCTAGGTACTTTATATGCTAAATACTCTTTCAATCCTCAAAATATGATATATGTATGATTAGCTACACTTTATGGCTGTTGAAACTGAGATTCAGAGAGCTTACGTCACTTGCCCGAATTCACATAGTTAGGTAGTGGTGGAAGTGGTATTTGAATGACATATATCTGTCTCTTAGAGCACTTGCTCTTATCCACTATTACAGACTTTCTTGGTTTCATCCTAAATGTATAATTTAAAGACCAAATTTCATAACTTATCAAGAAGGATTAACATAATATTTTGAGATATTTCAACAATTTAATGAGGCCAGTAATTTGGAGGGAAATGAATAATTTCTCATCTTAAAATGACATAAGCAATTAGAGTGACAAGGTATTAATCAAGTATTTTTAAGTGGAGAGAGTTAAACTTCTCTGAAATGTTGCTATAATTAATTTTATTATGAAAAATATATGTGTGTTAAAGTGAATGAAACAACTGGATTTTATGAAAGAAACAGTGTAAATAGGAAACACATTTAGCAAATTGATGGGCTATTGGTCTTAAGTGAAGCTGTGGATATTTTTTTCTATCAGTGAACATTGTACAAAAATATACCTGAAAGGCAGTGGTAGCTCATAGAACCACTTTCCAGAATTATAAGGGAGAAGGGCTCATGTGAAGCTATCTGCCTTAGGAATGGTGGTTCATATGCATTCCCTTTAGAAGAAACATCAACTTAAAGCAGGCAGATTTTGGTAGCCTCACTGAACATCTGAAGCTATCTCACCCCAGAGCGACAGTCTTTAGAGGAGGTGTATGCTTTGAAGATACACTAAGCTTCTCCTAAGCTCTTCTAAATCCTCAGTTTCCATAGGTGCTACTTCCTAAACTGATATATGCTGAGAAAGCACCCACAGGCAAGGTGATTCTACTTTCCTTTTCACCATCTTCCTTCTCCAACTTTACAAAAGAAAGGCATACCTGAATCTTACCCTGCAGTGTAAAAACCTATGAGACACCTAACAAAGGCACCATTTGTAATATTGTTATTGGTAAAGCCTCCTTAAATAAAAGCACGATGAACACATAATAGGGCATCATGTCTTTTCTGGTCTTATATCAGGAAAGGGAGGAGAATGGTGTTAGAAATGGGGTATGTTGGACAGCAGGCATATTGAATAATACCCTCTGGACTGGGAAGGAACTCTGAGAGTGAAAAACAAAGCAGGCAACTCCATGAAGTGCACTTATGGAGCTTATCTTGGGTAACTTACATACAGGCAGTATCAGGAGGATGATGATCCAGAAGCATTCTCAACTGCACTCCGCACCACTGAAAGCCACCAAAAGGGGTACAGGGGGATTTAAAGGGGCCAAAGCTAAAGATAGAATCTGACTACCAGGGGAGAAGCACGTCCACACATACAGGAACAGGGCTTTCTTCCTCCCCACAGGGGATCTCATGACCATTATGCCTCGCAGGTCATTAACCATCAGCATCAGCAAAAGGCATTCTAGTTTTCATATCAGATGAAGGCAAGGGTAAATGTTGATAGGGAGCTTATCAGGCTTGGGTCCATTCCTTGTGAGTAGGCTAAAGCTCAGTCATGCAGAAAGGGGAGGGGGTAGGACTGTGGGCCTGAGATGGAGCTGACAAAATGGAGTCAGGGTGATTCAGCCACACAGGGTATTTTGGTCCACTCCGAGATGCTCTTGAAGGAAACCAGAATGTCACCTGTCAACTGTAAGAAAAATGCACAACATAAGAACGGTGAGTTTAAGTCTTATCCAGGATCTTACTGAGAACTATAGCCTGGGAGACAGCTTCTCAATTGCTCTGAGGAAGCTGTTCTGAAGAGGTAGGGGAGAAGCCAGTTTATATGTGATTCCTGGCTAGGGAATACCTGTAGTCACGTATACATCTTGGTAAAGATACTGCTGGTTACAAAACATAGATATCCCAAGTTAATGATTTTAGTGCTTTTCTATGTATGGGAAGATGCAAGAATCTGGGTTCATTAAAAACTCTTCCTGAGATATACATCTAACTATCTAAAGGACCTGCTTGTCCAAAGCAGAGCATCCTGTTATCGTTAGGGGAACCACTGACCGAAACTGCCCGCCCTGGCCAGGCACCATAGTAACCACTTACACAAGTTATCTTACAACAGGAGGTCCTAGTAAGGAATGCAGAACTAACAAGCTACCACCAACTGGAAGAATTCGGGAAAGGTCAAAAGGAGAGAGGAAATGCCGGTCCATATGTCCTACCAACCTCCCAGAATCCTTCTCATTGGAATCCATCTTGGCCCAGCAATGCGTGCACCACCAAGAAAGACCCTGAGTCAGAATGATTGGCCATAGACAACCAGAAAACTAACCCCATTACCATAAAACCTGAGACTGCGAGCCACATGGCAGAGCAGTTCTCCTGGGTTCCCTTACCCTGCTGCTCTCCACCCAGGCCCCCCCTCCCAATAAAGTCTCTTGCTTTGTCAGCACGTGTCTCCTTGGACAATTCATTTCTGAGTGTTAGACAAGAGCCCACTCTCGGGCCCTGGAAGGGGTCCCCCTTTCTGCAACATTATCATCTTTATTTCCTCTGTCTAGAGCACAAAGTGTACTGTTGGTCAGAGACTGTAACAAGTTAATCCTCGAAGAATCGGGTGATGAGCAAAAACGCTCTTTGTTCTTTGTTTACACACCCTGAAATATGCCTCTTTGACGGAGGAATTATTTTAGCTAAAGGCATTTAAGAAGCAGCAAATGCAGGAAAAGCTCTCTACCTTCCCCCTATTTGTGTAAAAGGAGGACAAAAATTTACAAAGTTGTCCCTCCTCCCTCTCTACCAGGAAGGACAAAAGTTAATCACTAGAGACAACTTAGACCCTTATCAGTCTGGAGATGGCACCAGAGGAATCTACATAACAAACTTTACTAACTAGCCTTTAACTACCCTTAGTCTCCCACATATTTGCCTTCATAATCTTCCCTTAGAGACCCAAGGTCCTTTTTCTTTGTCTTGTCACTTTTCTAAGAATGTATTGTTCCTTTGCTAAGAAGCTATATAAACTCAACTTCTAACAAAATCTTTGAGTTACTGACCTCTGGGAACTCCCATGTGTTGCATGCATGATACACATGTTTATAAACTTCTGGTCATTTTTCTCTTGTTCATCTATCATTGTCAGCCCAATGTATAGGGCCCCAGCGCTGGATGGCTAGAGGAAGAGATTTTTTTCTCATCTCTGCTCTGAAATCAAGTATATTTTTTTAAAAAGATGCTAGGAATAGCTGTGATCTTTGTATAATGACCTTGTCTTTTCCTTCCTCCGACTATGATTTTATCAAAGAATGTGTCACTTCCCAGGGAGAGGATTTTGAGAACAAAGAGAATGCAATAAGAGATAGTGAAGGCAGTGGTGCATTATTTAATCCAGGCAACAACTGATGGCCTGACGCTGTGCACTATCTACCCATCTTTCTTATCTTAGAGTTACAATATTTAACATTTCTGAATTTTAAAACATAAAGGGAAATAAAAATATGCTACAAGTTGCATCTTTATATGTTCACTATTTTCAGTAATAAGAAAGAGCTTGGGACTTCCCTGGTGGCGCAGTGGTTAAGAATCCACCTGCCAATGCAGGGGACACAGGTTCGAGTCCTTGTCCGGGAAGATCCCACATGCCCCAGAGCAACAAAGCCCGTGCGCCACAACTACTGAGGCTGCGCTCTAGAGCCCGTGAGCCACAACTACTGAGTCTGCGTACCGCAACTACTGAAGCCCATGCTCCGCAACAAGAGAAGACACTGCAATGAGAAGTCCGCGCACCCCAACGAAGAGTAGCCCCTGCTCTCTGCAACTAGAGAAAGCCCGCGCAGCAACGAAGACCCAATGCAGCCAAAAAACATGAAAAGAAACAAACAAGAGCTTGGTGAGTATCCTTATGTGTGTTTCTGCTATCAATTTTGCATGATTTTGTAGGGGAGCAGAACTGCCACCCCAAAATATGTCTCTTTGGCATATTAATTATTTTAAGTTGTTATTTTCTAAGAAACGGCCAGACGTGAGAAAAACTCTAAAGCCAAAGAGTTACTCTTTTATAAGAAACATTTACATTTGTAAGAGTATCTCACTGTACCAGGAAGTGGAAGATGACCAAATCTCTAGAAATTCTTATCAGTGGAGAAGGCAAAACTTAAATCTGCACAACAGCCTTACCCTTGTTTGCTGTACTTTTCCTGGTCATCTCTCAAAAGTGACTCGTCCCCACCCTCAGCATCCTCTTTTGTCTTCAGCTGAGGATGCTGTTTAAGGGGAGGGCTTTGGCCATTTTGGTGACTTAGTCTTCCTGGGCCTCTCCAAGGTAGACATGTTATTAAACAGTTTTTTTAATTTTCTCCTGTTACTCTGTGTCGTGTCAGTTTGATTCTTAGACCAGCCAAAAGAACCTAGAAGTATAGGGTAAATTTTCTTCTTCCCAGACAATTTCAAGGAGATAGAAGTAAAAAAGTTCATGTTTACTTCTGATAAATCAACATTATATCTTTCATAAAAGAAACATTTATGGGAGGTGTGTTATGTTTTTATTTATATTTTCTTAAGTATTTATTAAGACTTCTTTATCTTTTGCCAAAATTCTGCCATACTTATTTTTTACTTTGGCACACAATTTCTCCTTGCTTTCTCTAATAAACTATTTCTTTGGTTCTTTATTCATTCCTGCCATGTTCTTATTGGATTTAAGGGAACTTAAGGGGAATAGGTTGTCTATTTTATGGTAAATAATGCACTTTACAGTGATGGGGTTAAAGACATGCTACCCCCAAATATGGCACCATGGCATATTGAGTATGTAAAGCTGAGGGGATATGAGAAAATAGCAGAAGCAGGAAGGTCACACTGACCTCCCTGTCCTAGCCCTTGTTTCCTGAAACAGGTCATAAATATCCCATGTGAAAGGCACCTTCCCTGTACCAGGAGGAAGGAAGACATTCTTATCACGAGAGACAGGGAATTTGAGGCCAAGAAGCAAACCTTGTTAAACTGTTATCTTCCTAGTTACTTCTTCACCATTGACTACCCTTAGTTCAAAGCTCTTTATCTTGTCAGTTCATCACAAATGTATCGCTTCTTTGTCTACAAGGTATAAAAGCTCCTACTCTGGTCAATCCTTTGGGTCTTCATTCTCTTGGGAAGTCTCCCATGTACATGTAAAAATTTCATAGAATTTGTATGCTATTCATATTAATCTGTCTTTGTCAGTTTGATTTTTAGACCCAGCTAGGGTCTCTAAGAGGGTAGAGGAAAATTTTTTTTCCTCCCCTACAGCAGCAATAATTAACACACTTTTCCACTGCTTACTAATGGTCCAATACTTTTCTTTTTGCTGTTAAGTGCCATGAAGTAGTTGAAAGTGTTCTCTTAAAAGCATACTTAAGTGTGGGTATAGGATATAACGTTCTCTAAGTACAATCTAGGATGCTCTGTTCTGAATTTCTATAAACTACCTTCATGAAGAAGATCACTACATACAATGGAGAATAAAAAGCTCTAGGATATATTAAGTGAAAAAAGGAAGGTCCGCAATAGTGCTGTATCGTTTGACTTTTTTATTTTAAAAGGAGAGGAAATCAGGATATGCAAATGTATTTGCTAATATTTGTGAAAATAAACATAGCAAAGGTAAATCAGAAACTGATCTTAAAAATGTCTATCTGTGGTGGAGGGAGAAGGTGGAGAAGATAGCAATGGTGTGGTCAGTGGTCTCTAAACATGGTCACTGACAATTCCTCTTTTCCCTGTGAATATCAGCTGCTCCTCCCAGCAAGAGGTGGAGTCTATTTCTCCTGTCTTTAAATCTGGACTGGCCTTTGACCTGCTTTGATTAATGGAATGTGACAGAAGTAACACTGTACCAGTTCCAGGTCCAGCCCATAAGAGACTTGGCAAGATTCTGCTTTCCTGGAATTCATTTGCCACGTTATAAAGAAGTCCAGACTGTCCTGAAGAGAGAGCCATGCAAGAAAACTTGTGAGATGAGACATTGTCTTAGGGAGAAAGGGAATACTTGGAGAAAAATTTGAAGTGCTCAAGCTTACATTTTTTTCCAAGGCCCCAGATATGTAAGAGAGGACTTCTTAAGTGTTCCAGCCCAACCCAGATGCTAGTTTAATGCTACCATACGAGTGACCCAAAGCCAAACCAAGTACAATAGAACTGTCAAAGAAACTCACAAAATGGCAAGAAATAATAAATTGCTGCTGTCTTAAGCTTTGGGTGTTTAATTATGCAGCAAAAGATAGCTAATACATATGGAAACAAGACTTCTTTGACTGAGTCTTTTTTGTATTCTTTTGACTTTTGGAATGCTTTAAAAATCCAAAATCAGGGAATTCCCTGGTGGTCCAGTGGTTAGGGCTCCGCGCTTTCACTGCCGAGGGCCCAGGTTCAATCCCTAGTTGGGGAACAAAAGTCCCACAAGCTGTGCAGTTTGGAAAGAAAAAAAAAATTCTAAAGCAAATTAAACCAGGAAGAAAAAAGCAATTCATAAAACCAAAAACAAATTAAAATAAATTATTCTAACTCACAATCAAATTGCTGATGTAACTCTGAAGAGAAAATAATTATTTTAACATATCTTTTTTTTTTTTTAATGTATTTTTTTTTGTTTATTTATCTTTGGCTGCATTGGGTCTTCGTTGCTGCGCACGGGCTTTCTCTAGTTGCAGCGAGCGGGGGCTACTCTTCGTTGCGGTGCGCGGGCTTCTCATTGTGGTGGCTTCTCTTGTTGCAGAGCACGGGTTCTAGGCCCGCAGGCTTCAGTAGTTGTGGCATGTGGGCTCAGTAGTTGTGGCTCGCGGGCTCTAGAGCGCAGGCTCAGCAGTTGTGGCGCATGGGCTTAGTTGGTCAGCGGCATGTGGGATCTTCCCGGACCAGGGCTCGAACCCGTGTCCCCTGCATTGGCAGGCGGATTCTTAACCACTGTGCCACCAGGGAAGCCCTATTTTAACATATCTTAAAACTCAGTGCTTTGAATGTATATTCAGAGTGGGAAGATAAAAAGGATTGCAAAGAAATTTTAAATTTTACTTCGTAGTTTTATTGCCAGTAGTTGTATTTATTATTCTGAAACAGTTTTATGTATAAGATAAAGCAAATGTTAATTTTATTTGGAATGAAGATTTTCAGTTTAAGAGGTAAGAGATATATTCATTTGTTCATTTTAATTGGCATTCTTATACGTTTATGATTTTTAAAGATATTTTTCCTGATTTGGTCCAATGAAAAGGCAAAGAAGCAATAACACCCTTGTAGCATTGAGCATCCCTAGGACCCTAATTTTGGTATCTAAATACAAGTCCCCATTAAAGGGAACCAGTATTCCTTAGGGAAATGACTGATTCTAGGGAATGTTACTAACGGATGCCGAAAACATCTTGTTGATCTAAAAAGCAAAGAAGCCTTCAAGGACAGATGATGTCAAAAGGTTATAAAAACCAGATTAATAGGGCTACTTCTGGTCAAAACTGGGACAATTTTTGCCAGATTCTACTGGACTTAAATGTATTGAATGTGTGAAAATCTACTGAATTGATCAACATACTCAAAAGGAAGAAAACCAAAATGCAAATTTAAAAACAAAACTAAACTAAAAACACATTAAAACCTTATTTGTCACCATTGGAGGTAGCTATTGCATCATTTCCTTATTCTAAAAATTAGTAGATTAGTAATTAAAGGAAACATGGTAAGCATTTTTCTTCTGGTTTTTTTAGGATTATATTTTTCAGAATAAACAAAGAGGCCCAGAAAATGAAGCAATTGACTCATGGAGGAATCATCAATGATGTTCAATAGAATGAAAGGATAATCTCATAGTTCCAAAGCGTCACCCCACCAATTACTTGCTGGTTTCATGGAAAAACAGCTCACAATGAGGGACTGAGTAGTCATTACCTTAATCCATGATTAACATTGGCACTTTATAGTGTGACCGCCTAACATTATGGGCCTCTTGATATCATGCAGTATGAAGGGCCCAGCATCTCTTATGAACTATTCGCACCAAATATATTTCACCCAAAACTAATCAAGTCTTTACAGCTTCCAGATCTAAATGGAGGTCAGAGTAACAACAATTTAAATGGCATCATGAGGAAGCAATCAAATGATCGAAAAGATGGGGTGCTCTACAGGACAATAGTTTGAATCTATTCAACAAATATCATGAAGGAAAAAAAAAGGCAGGGTATAGTGGTAGAGAGGGTCTGTTCTAGATTAGAAGAAATTTAAGAGACATAACCAAATGAAATATGTGGACCCTGATTTGTCCTGGTTTTCAAAATAATAAATGACATTATTTAGACTATCAAGGAAATTTAACTATGGATTGGTTTTAAATTATATAAAAATTATTATTAATTTTTAGGTGTGACAATGTTATTGTGGTTAAGTAGCAAAATATCCATTTTTTAGAGATACCTAATGAAATAACAGCTGTGAAATGATTTGATGTCTCCCTTTTAATATAAAATATTTCAAAAAACCAGGCAAATAATGGCAAAAATGGACAATTATTAAATCTGTGATGGATGTGGTGGCCCCCAAGCTGTAAGCTTATTCAGCTTTCTGCTTTCCGGAGAACTGCTTGTCTCTTTCTTGGTATGCACTCCTGACGCTGTGGTATTGAGCGTAAAAAAGGAAAATGGCTTGCGGCCAGTTTCGTTCCAGGTGCCTGCTCTGGATCTAAGAGCCCCTGGTTGTTCCCCAGAAGAAGGACGTGCTGCCCTGAGGGGGAAGTCTGTATCTCCAAAGAACGGCCCATAAGGCATGCTGACGCATAGATAGTGGCGCATAGATAGTGGCGCATAGATAATGGCGCATAGATAGTGGCGCATAGATAGTGGCGACAGAATTATGTGGAAATACAAGGTTTACTGATTTGTTGCCTAGTGTTCGTTCCGTGCTGAACCTATATATACATTCATGCTCTTTGAATAAACTTGCCTTGCAACCATCAGTTGTCTTGGCCCTTCTGACCCCATACTGGTGCTTTTCAGTTCCTTACCCCTCACCGCCAGGAACTTCTAGCTTTCTGCAGCCAGTCTGCGGCAGATGGACATATGAGTGTTTATTATAGATAGTAATATAATTTTGAAGTGTCTATCAGTCATATCATTTTGTAGAGCTAAACCAGTTTAGACAAATAAAAATTATTTAATTTGGCCTAAATGTATTAAGATCCTAAAATGCACATTTTTTTACTATTATTTTAACCATAGGCTTATTTTAACCCCAGGCTTATTTTAACCCTAGTTTCCCTTTCTTTTAGCTCTACAAAGCCAGGCACAGTTAGTAACAGGTGGTTAGTTAATATTCACTGATAACTCTTAGTAAGACTTTTTTGATATGCTTACTAATAACTAAGTGAATGAATGTTTTAATAAGTAGATAAATCTTTTTGCAAGTCAGATGATTTCCAATTATTTGCTTAACAGAACTGGAAGACTTAATTGAGTTGCCAGCTGATTACCCATCAGAAAAATTTTCAACAAAGAGAACTATATGACTTTTTCAAAAGTAACTCAGAAAGCATCCAAAGAATTGATTGGCATCGCTGTAACAAAACTCCTTCCATTTTCATCTACATATTCATGTAATCACATTTTCTCAATGCTTATTTCTATAAAGATGGAAAATAGGAATAAGACTGATGCTGAGTCCTGTCTCATTCTAGCAGTAAGTAGCAATTTAGACACAGATACATGAAGTAATTGGGGAAGGAGCACCATTCATCTTATTAAGAGATTCCTTCCCATTAATTTTTTACTTTTTATATTTGATAATTATTCATCAAAGTGTAAAATATTTATGTTGCTCTGATTAATTGTGAATTTATAGTTGTAATGATAACCCAATCAAGAAGAATTTTTTCATATTAAAAGCCAAATCATCAGAATTTTTTAAATGTATTTATACGTATGTATATACAGTCAGCCCTTTGTACTGCAGATTCTGCATCCATGGATTCAATGAGCCACGGATCGAAAATATTGGGGAAAAAAAAATTCCAGAAAGTTTCCAAAAGCAAAACTTGAATATATCACTCCAACAAATATTTACATAGCATTTACATTGTATTAGGTATTATAAGTAATCTAGAGATGATTTAAAATATATGGAAAGATGTGTGTATGTTATATGCAAATACTACACCATTTTATATAAGGGACTTGAGCATCCTCAGATTTTGGTAGCTATGGGGGTGGTGGGGTCCTGGTACCGATCCCCTTCTGATACCAAGGGATGGCTGTGCATATGTATATAGATATATATATGTATTATAGGGTGATCAATAAAAGCATTTAAGCATAAAATATATTACATTAGTATAAATTCTATGTATATTCTTTCTATTCTTACCTAGGATGACGATGAGTCCATGGAGAAAAAAGAAATGGTTTAAAATATCTGACTGCTAAAATATCATATAGTCCTGTATTTTTAAAATGAATGATATTGTGCATCAGATTGAAGCTGAATCTGGCCTCTGTACCCTGACACCAAATTAAATCTCAGAGACACAGTTTTGGGTGAAGTAGAAAAGAATAGCTTTATTGCTTTGCCAGGCAAAGGGGGCCACAGTGGGCTATTGCCCTCAAAACTGTGTATCCCCCCATGGAGAGGGTAGTGAGAAGTTTTATAGTAATGGTTCAAAGAGGGCGTGGTCAGCTCGTGGACATTCTTCTGATTGGTTGGTGGTGAGGTAAGTGAGAGTCAGCATCATCACCTTTCAGGTTCCAACTGGTCTGGGGTCTGCATGCTTGTGGGCAGCATACTGTCATTAATCATTAACTTCTCCCACCTAGAGGGCATTTCAGTCTCTGCAAAACAGCTCAAAGATACTGTTGTCTGTACCCGTTGATGGGGAACCAGGACCTTGCCCCAAGGCTACACTATTGTTTCTCTTGACTATTTCTCCTGACCATTTCTCCTTTGTCTCACATCCCTCCCTTCCCTAATTAACAACTGCTTGAATCTGCTCACTGGAACTCAGGGAAGGTCACGGAGGCTGAATGAAGGCTATTTCCTGTAATCAAAGAAATGGGGGACACAGAAAGGCTTTGTACCCAGGAGCCCCACAGGGCCCTACTCGGTATCAAAATTGCTAAGATATTTAGATTCCATTGGATATGCAATTTTTTAAATGTAATATAAATGTTTCCTTTCCAAATACCAATGTATGCAACATGTTGGAATTGTATCTTTGTCACAGGAGAGCGAGCACAGGAGAGTTCTGGTACCTGCCACCCATCAGCTGCTGACCAAGACACAGGAAATCAAGAGAGAAGACACAGCATCACACACCCAGTTAGATACACAGCCCTTCCCCCTTTTCTCTTAAGTCTTCTTCCTGGCCCCCGTGATGGAGAAGAAAGAACTAAAACAGGAAAGGAGAAAGAGTAAAAGAGAGGATCACTCTCCCCTCACTCTCCAAATTCTCAAGTCAAAGCCAGGCTGAAGAAAATACCGTTTTAAATGAAAAATAAAATGGAAGTTTCTACTTGCACTAGAATTCATTTAATAACTGAAATTGAACAGAAAATTATAGGGTCTTTCATGGTATTATTAAGGGATGGGAAAAAATGATTCAACATAGCATGGGCAGGATTTTGACTCCACCAGATTCACACTGTTCAATAAATTGGTAATAAAAATAAAACTAAATAAAGATATTTACATATACAGTAAAAAAAGAATACACGGAAAGATTAATTGTGATCATCTCTGTATGATGATTATTTTCTACATTGGGCATTTCTGTATTTTTCATTTTGTTAAGCAACAAACATACTAGTTTTAGAATGAGAAAAAAAGTACATGTTTTCATTCCTAAGAAACTCCAATATTATTTTTAATATCTATACACATGGGCCCAGGCCAAATACTTTTTACAATTATAAAAGTATTACGTGTGGGTAGTTTAAAAATTCATATAGTACTAAAAAAGATTATACATGACCCGGCATTTCCTTGCTCTCTCTGCCTTTCTCCCCTCATCCCCCTCCATGGAACAAACCGCTTTCAACTGAACTGATTGTTTCTTCTGTTATTTATATCCCTATTTCTAAAAAAAATTACATATAGCCTCTTGAGTCATCTATTTTAAACAATCCCCATGACTCCATATAATAATAGACTAAGATTTAACTCACTTCCAATTTTTGCTTTCCTCTCCCACCTCCACTCTTTATCATTTTTATCCCCATTTTCATTTTTTCCCTCTTATGACTGTGACAGTGTAAATGTTGTTCCCCTGGTGAGTCAGAGGGTACAAGGTAGAAGACTACGTTTTCTTTCTTATGTAATTTTTTCTTTTATCTGGAGTTAATTTGCTAATTTTCTTTGAGTGTCTGACTAATTCTTCCTACAATTTCCATAGTTCTGTAAAATAACTTAAGCACATTTTTTAGTGTGGTTCACACTGCCCCCCCCCCCACAAGACACACTTTTTTTTAAACCCAAGCTGGAGCTTAGATCTAGACTGGTGGTTCTCTAGAGGCTGCACAGCTAACATCTTAAGGCTTCCCTTTGCCTCTTCTGCATTGAATCTCTCATTTCTTGCATCCTTTTTCTTTCTTTTTATAGAGTATCTTTCAGTACTGTCTTGAAAAAATTTACATCAGAGACATATTTTTTTCTAAATTTTCCGTTTGGAAACTTTTTATTCTACCTTCGTACTTGACTGATAGTGAAACCGAGCAGGACTCTAGGGGCCCTCCAGGGTACAAAAGCCTTTCCCTGTTCCCCATTTCTTATTTGCAGGATAAAGGCCTCAGCCTCCTAGACCTCCCAGAGTTCCAAAGAGAAGATTCAAACAGTTGCTAATCAGGGAAGTAAGGGAATGTGGAAACAACGAAGGATCAATCAAGACACTATAGTGCAGAGATTAAGCCAGATCCTGGTTGCTCCTCAGTGGATATACATAACAATATCTTTGAGTTCTTCTGTAGGAACTAAGGCCCCCACCCAAGTGGAGGAGATTCTAAGTTGAAAATTGTTTTCACCCAGAATTTTATGGGCATTCTTCTGTTATCTTCAAGCTTTCCCTGGTGTTGAAAAGTCTGATGACATTCTAATTCCCATTTCTTTGTAAGTGACTTGTTTGTTTCTCTCTAGAGTTTGTGTTTCTGGTTCTCCTTATATTTGGGGTGATTTTCTAGTTGAACAATTTTGAATAAAACAGGATGTGTGCTGCTCATGTCTTTAACCAATTTCTCTCGGCCCCCAGCCCAGGGACTCCCGCCAGAGGTCAGAGGATCGCTGTTTCCCCTAAAATCCCTGAAGAGCAACGAGAGTGCAGAGAACCTGCTCATTAGCCTGGGTAACATCGAACAGCATAAGTGGAGGTAAGAGAACATTCTCCCTGTTCCAGTCGTCTTTCGCTGTGTAGCTGCTATACATTGAATGTTTGTGTCCCCCCAAAATTCACATATTGAAATCCTAACCCCCAAGGTGATGGTATTAGGAAATGGGGCGTTTGGGGGGGTGCTTAAATCATGAAGGTATAGTGCCCTCATGAATGGGATTAGTTCCTTTATAAAAGAGGCCTAAAAAAGGTCCCTTGCCCCTTTCCACCATGTAAGGTTACAGTGAAATGATGCCATCTATGAGCCAGGTGGCAGGCTCTCACCAGACACCAAATGTGCTAGCTCCATGATCTTGGACCTCCAAGCTTCCAGAATTGTGAGAAAGAAATTTCTATTGTTTATAATACACCCATTAACCTGTTAACACATGTTCATGTGCCCGATGCACAGTGAGGCCAAACAAACTAAAACATCGGAGTTTGGAGCAGAGAAAGGTTTATTACAAGGCCATGCAAGGAGACAAGGTGCCCCATACCCTAAAAAGCCGCAAGCTCCCGGAAGGGTTTGGCAGAGCATTTTTAAAAGCCAGGTGAGGGAGGTGGGGTCGCAGGTTATGTGATCAGATCGTGGACCATTCTCTAACTGGCTGATGATGAGGGAACAGGGTAGTGTCACAGGGGTTAACTTTATCAGTCCTTAGGCTCCAGGAGGCCTGGGGCTATGTGCTCATGGTCATCAAGTAGTTAAAGTCTTCCAATTGGTGGTGGGGGGGGGAAGGGGGGATTTCATATCTGCAAAACAACTCAGGAAATTTGCATCAAATACTATTATCTAGGTACTTTAGAGAGGAGCTAAAGCAGAGGATATGGGGGAAGGCCAGTCCCTGGAAGGCCCCATAGGGACTACTGCTCGGTTACATACCCATCCTATGGCATTTTGTGAGGACACCCTGAATGGACCAAGGCAGAAATAAGCCACTCCAAAACTTAGTGGTGTAAAGCAACAATCTTTTTTTTTTTTTTATCATTATGCTCATGATTTTGTAGATCAGGAATTTGAGCAGAGCAAGTGGGAATAGCTCACCTCTGCTCCATAACGCCTGGGTCTTCAGGTGGCTCAAATGGCCAGGGAGAATTGGGTTGGGGTCATATGTCTGGGACTCCAGTTTTGACTGTCAGCTGGCTCCTCAGTTCTTCTCCTTGTCATGTCTGATAGAGCTGAATGGCCAGGATGGGTTCTGGCCATCCTGGTGACTGGGCTGTGTTGGGAACAGTAGGGGCACGGAAATATCTCTCTTCATGCAGCCTGTCCACGTGACTGGCTTGGGCTATCACACAGCACAATGGTTACAGGTAGGATGGACCTCTGTGGTAGCTGGCTTACCTCAAAGCGATCATTCCAAGATGTTAACTTGGAAGATGCAAAGCTTCTTATGACCTAGTCTCAGAAATCCCAGAATGTCACTTCTGTCACATTTTATTGGTCAAGAAAATCCTAGAGCCAGCACAGACTCAAGGGTAGTGTAATGAGACTCTACCTCTCCATGAAGGAGGAGCAAAGAAATTGTGACCATCTTTAATCAACCATACTCCCATTCAATACTGTGAACATATTGGAGTATAGAACATAACTTCTACCTGAACAACGTGCCAGAAGAGTCTAATTCGGAACTGAGAAGCAGCAACAGGGAGTATCTGCAGCATGCAGAACAAGGAAGGAAGATACCACAGGGAGGATACCACATTAGAACTGAGGGAATGTGTATTGGAGGACCTGTTGGAGGAGAAGGCACCTGGGGAGATTGCATTCACATCACACACTAGACATCTCCTGGAGAGCTCCTGAACAGTTGAAGAGAATCTGAAATAGTTCTTAGTATTCTGTGAATAAGGAGGGATTCCGAGAAGCAATACACTTTTATTGTTGTTATTATGACCCCATTTCACACACATTCAACACAACACACACACATGAACAGGAATGGCCAAAGGAAACTCCTATTACAACAATAAGACTTCTGCAGTGATTGTGTAGCTTTACTATAGGAAGATGTTCATCATGAACCATTCAGCCCCTCCATGAGCAATACATCATCCAAAACTGATGGGTTCCATACTTTGCAAGTGAATAGATATGAAATATACTAATGAAATAAAAAATTGATACATATTTGAATATCATTTATGTACTGGGGGAGGAATATATCAATAAATGTTGCTGATACAATAAGTAGCTCAGAATATAGCAACGGAAGTCACACATCTAAATGCCATAAGAGTAAACAAAAGGAAAAACTTGAGAAACAAGTATCTAAAGACTACAAGAAGTAGACAAGGTCAACAAGAATTAATTTCTTACCTTCAGCACTAGAAAATAAATCTTTAAATCTCTCCTAATTGGATATAAATTATTCTTTTTTCTTTTTTTAATCAACATCCTACCTATTGTCTGCTATCCTGGCCTGTCCTCATCTTCTCCCTTGGACAAAACCACTTTGGAGGAATTAAGTTGTTCCATAACCATGCCATCTTCCTCTCACAATTTCATTCCCAAAGATATTGTAGAAACTGCTGATATCCTGCAGACTGTTTAACTCTGGTGAACCAGAACCATCTAATCATGTTGATATTAACCAAGTAGCATATGACAATGAACTACATGATATGTATAGTTACATTTTTCTAGATTAGAATTCTAATTCTAGAATTAGAATTCTAATTAGAATTCTAAGATCTCACCCTCATGAGCCATAAGAATATCTGCCTTTAAGGAGCTATATTTTTATAATAGCAATTCACTCATTTCTAAATCTCTCATCCTTTTATTTTCCAACTGCATGGAGAAAAAATATTGTTAGAAGAAATCAAGAATCAGACATGTTTATCTCTCTTAATTCAGGGAACACTTTTAAATTTTTTCCATGATTAATCAATAAGACCTTGTTTCTTTTCATCCTTATTTTGTTCTTTGGGAAAGAATATGATATATCTTACTGAATAAGCACTTCTGCCAAGCAGTGCACTGGTTATTAAGATTTTTTTTTTTTCTTCATTTATAGGTGTTCTAAACTCTTATGACTAATATTTCTGGAGATCTCAACCTTTATTTTTTTTAATATTTATTCATTTTATTTTATTATTTATTTTCTTTATTTTTCTGGCTGCGTTGGGTGTTATTTGTTGCATGCGGGATACTTGTTGAGACATATGGGATCTTTTTCACTGCGGTGCCCGGGCTCTTTGTTGTGGCGCATGGGCTTTTCTCTAGTTGTGGCATTCGGGTTTTCTCTCCAGTTGTGGCGTTCGGGTTTTCTCTCCAGTTGTGGAGTTCGGGTTTTCTCTCTAGTTCTGGAATGCGGGCTCCAGGGCACGTAGGCTCTGTAGTTTGTGGCACATGGGCTCTCTCGTTGAGGCGTGCGAGCTCAGTAGCTGTGGCACGTGGGCTTAGTTGCCCCCTCATCATGTGGGATCTTAGTTTCCCAGCTAGGGATCGAACCCACGTCCCCTGCATTGGAAGGCAGATTCTTTACCACTGGACTACCAGGGATGTCCCTCAACCTTTAGATAAGTAATGACATTACTCAGTCTCTATTCTTAATAATTGTAGGAGGTATATTGCTTGTCCAAGGGCCATTCTTCTACAGAATTAAGTCCTAAATTGTATTCAGAAGAATATTGTTGAGTGTGACTTGAAAAATAAAGATTTCCATGGTCAAATAAGTTTAGGAGGGGCTTCCCTGGTGGTGCAGTGGTTGAGAATCAGCCTGCCAATGCAGGGGACATGGGTTCGAGCCCTGGTCTGGGAAGATCCCACATGCCGCAGAGCAACTAAGCCCCTGCGCCACAAATACTGCAGCCCACATGCCTAGAGCCTGTGCTCCACAACAAGAGAAGCCACCGCAATGAGAAGCCCGTGCACCGCAACGAAGAGTAGCCCCCCACTCGCCGCTACTGAAAAAAAACAAAAACAAAAACCTGCGCACAGCAACGAAGACCCAACGCAGCCAAAAATAAATAAATTTATTTAAAAAATAAGTTTAGGAAACACTAAGTTAAGCAAAGTTAAATGGTACATTTACATCAGGACTTTTCAAAACTTTAATATGGAAGATTAAAGATTTGTGAATCTTAAAATTTGGAGTGTTCCATACAGCCTTTCCAAAACTTACTGACCTTTATTGCAAGCAGCATAAATGTCATATATTTAGCTTTGTTCTGTATACATTTTGAGAAACGCTACTTTAGAAATAGCTAAATAAGTCAAAATGGAAACTTCTTAAAAATCAATTCATCCACAAACATAACCTACTAGAACCTACTAATGTTAAATGATAACTTCAGAACAAATTTACTGAAAACTTTATGTTTTCTAATGATCAGTGTTACTTAATGGCTACTTTTGCTACTCTCATAATTTAAGTGAGTATCTGAGATCTTCACAAAGAGTGAGCACTGAAACTTCATTCTTACTCTAGGTTTAATTTTAGTCGCTAAACAGACTGAGTTGACAGAAGGGCTCTCTAAGTTTATGAATAACCTTTTAATCTCCTAAAGAGCTTCTGATGCTTTGTTTTAAGGAACTTATAAGAAATTTTCCCCATAACTCTTACCAGCAGAGTATTAACAGGCCACTCCTGGCTATTTTATGTTAGGGCAAATACAATGTCAATCTCCTAGCTCTTAATTTTAAAAACAAATACCCAGAAGCAAAAGAAAGAAGGAGGGGAAGGGAAAAGAGAAAAGAGGAGGAGGAAAATAGCATGGCAGATTGTTTGCAGAATGGAAATATTTGCAAAATGTTTTACAGAATAACCACAAGTCCTCAGATCCTGTTTTTCACTTTTCTTTGTAATGACTTCGAGGTCCCTCCCATCAAGTAGAGTCTATTTCTCCATCCCTTGAACCTAGGCTTGACCATGCCATTTGTTTTTGTCAATAGGCCATTATGAATGTGATGCAAGAGACTTAAAAAGTACTTGTGCATTGGGGCTTGCCCCTTCTTGCAACTCTTTGGAATCCTGAGTCCATCATATGAAGAAGCCCAGACTAGATTTTTGGAAGATGGAGCCCATGTGGAGCAGAGAGGAGCCAAATTTCTATCCTTATTTTTAATTATAATTTATTAATTTCCTGCAATAGTAGATGATTAGCTTAGTCATACCACCCTCATCCCTCCCATCCTCCCCATCAAACTTGAAAAGGCAAGAGGAATGTTGAAACTGAGATTTCAAAGATGGGGCAAGAGGAATGTTGCAACTGAGATTTCAAAGATGGGATGTTGAAACTGAGATTTCAAAGATGGGATGTTGAAACTGAGATTTCAAAGATGGGATGTAAATAGAGGGACAAAGAGGTGCGAGGGCCCTAATGCAGGAAAGAGGTTGGTCCCTTGGGAAATTAAAAGAAGTCAGTGGAGGGACTTCTCTGGTGGTCCAGCAGTTAAAACTCTGCACTTCCACTGCAGAGGGCGTGGGCTCGATCCTTGGTGGGGGAACTAAGATCCCCCATGCCATGTGGTGCAACCAAAAAAAAAAGAAAAAAAAAGAAAAATTTAAAAATTAAAAAATAAAGGGAGTCAGTGGAGCTGGAGCACGGTGAGCAGGGTAGTGAAGGGTATAAGATGGAGTAGAAGAGAAAAACGCAGACAGGCAGGACTCGGAACATGCAAGACATGGAACATGCAAGACCTTGTAAATTTACAAGAACTGGATTTTATTTTCAGTGGGTTTTTTTTTCTATCAAACTCAAAAAAAATTTTTTTTTAACTGTAATATGCAGCACCATTGACACATGGAGGTATCAATGGGGGAGACCAAATGATATAACCTAATTGGAGGGCCATTTAGCTATACAAATCAAAGGACTTAAATTTTTCTCTTTGACCCTGAAATTCTGCATTATTCTAGGAAATCATCATGGCTGTGCAAAAATGTTTCTTTTCAAATATGTTCATCTTATTATTTTTGATAATAGTGAAAACTGGAGGTAACCCAAAATATCTAATAGCAGTTTATTAGTGAAATAAATTGCAATATATCATAATGGATTATTATTGAACCATGAAAATTACTGTCAAAATGTATATGTATATATAAAACATGAAGAAGGGCAGGCTACAAAGAAGTATATTCAATATAATCTGAATTATGTAAGAAGAAAATTGCAGAGAAATAAATGAGTGGAAAAATATAGGGCCAAATGTTAACAATGTTTATATTTGTAGCTGGAGTTAGGAGTATTGTACAGCAGAAAACTATTTGGGAAAAAGTTCCTCATCCCCTGAAGGTGCCAAATTTCCTACCCCCAATATTCTTCAGTGACTGCATCTCTGGGTCAGAAATACTGTACAAAGACTGTTTATAAATACAGATTGTTGTGTGTAAAAATGATAGTAGAAAACTGTCAGTCAAAATATAGAGACTATATACAATATAAATTTAGCTCTGTAATAGACTATACTAAAAGGAATAGAGAAAAATATGCTTGCCAAATAATTTAAGTCTGAGTCTAGAATGAAGAAAGTGCAGAAAGAGAAAACTAACTGTAGTGCCAAGTTAAAACTCTGTCTGATATAGGAAATACAGGGTATGGCACAGATAGATGGAGATGGGGAAAGTTCGGACTTCCATCCTACATGAGGATCCAACAGCTGCACCTGATAGTCTAGGGCTTCTGTCCATCACATCATATGTAAATCACAACCAACTAAGGAGGAAAAAATTTAAGTATCTCAGCATCCTGATCCCTGTAAAATGGACTGGGTTCACAGACTACTTTTCTCTTAAGATTCATGAGAACACCCTTCCAGGTATGCTCATCTGCTTAGGAGTCCCCAAAAGTTGCTCCAACTTGGACTTGGGATTTTATCTGTGTGGAGGTGAATATCTTTATCTTCTTTAAGTGACATTCTCTCAATAATTAAAGGTCAGAGAAGGTGTGGATTTTAGAAGTCTTTGGAAAAAAAAAAAACACTGCGCAAATTATTGTATTTCTCTGAATAGCTTAACAGGGGGGGAGAAAAGGAAAAAATTAAAAAAACCCTGTCTGTTATCGAGAAATTATTGAGATTAATTAGAGTTTTTTGAAGTTCAAACTCAACACAGCTGATTTTATTTTCTCCTTTTTTACTTATCTCTATTCTTTCAGCTTTCTCCAGTGAGCATGTAATTACTTTCAAGGACAGAAAAATTAATGGTATTAATTTTTATATCTCACTACCAATTTTTATTGCTTTATTTTTTAAATGCAACCAAAAAAACAATCTCAGGAGGCTGGAGTCCCTGGGTTTGAATTCCAGAACTAATAATGAAGGTGGTTTTGAAACAGGAGGGAAAGGGGCAGGGCACAACATTTAAAAGAATGACATAGCCATAGGACGTGACAAAAACTGGTTAGAACCAACTAGGTCCAAGATGGTGGAATATTCGACTTCCAGTGGAATGCTAAATGACACACCCACCAGCACCATGACAGTTCTGAGGCTAACCATAAAAGGCCAAAAAGTGGGGGGTGGCCCAATTCCTGGAAATCTCTGCCCCTTCCCCAAAATAATTGGAATAATCCTCCTCCTCATTAGCCTATGAAATTATACCACCCATAAAAACTAACCACCCCATATTTCGGGGCCTCTCGCCTTCTGAGATGGCCCACACTCTGTCTGTGGAGTGTGTTTCTCTCTAAATAAATCCACTTGTTACCTATCACTTTGTCTCTCACTGAATCCTTTCTGCTATGAGACATCAAGAACCTGAGCTTCATTAAGTCCTGAGACCAAGTGTGTGACCTCAATTAAACGACCATGGATTCAAGTCCCAATCTGGGGCTTGACGGGTTTGAGTCCCAGCCCCATGCCTACAAGTCCCAGTCAGAGTTACACGGTTTCAGTTTGGCAGTCACAGTTAGCCAGAGCATGAATCAGGTAAGAAAGATCTCAAAAGCACAGATTTCTAACAGTGTTTATAAGGCCTATTTCTCCCAGCTTTAGAGCCCTTGTACAAGTGCCTACAATTTTGCAAATCCCCATAAATCAGGGAGAAAATCTAAAGCTCCAATAGAAAATGAAGGGGCAAAAAATGTTTCTATTTATGGATGTAAAAACTATAGCATATTAAATCTGAATGCTTTAAACGTAGATAATTGTGGCAAATTGTGTTTCCCCAAAATGGTCCCATTCCTCGGGCTTATCTGCAATGTTACCTTGACTCTCTTCTCATCATGAAATGGGGTCTGCTTTTCCGCTTTTCCTTGCCCTTACTCTGGGTCGATTTGTGACTCACTTGGAACACTTGTAACATTCTATTTGGAATGCATGAAAGAGATGCTGCCTGACTTTCAAGGCTAGATCAGAAAAGGCATGGTAGCTTCTGCCCCTGCTCACTGGAATACCAGCCCTTAAGCCTGCAGCTGGCATATAAGTGGTCCAAATGCCCCGAGGCCCAGACCAGCCCACGCAGAGAGATCAGTCAGCCAGACCCAGAGACCACAGAAAGTGAGTTGCCCAGACAGCCCCCAGCTGCTCTAGCCCCCAGCTGTTCCAGCTTTAGATACTCTCTGCCAGCAAATTCATGAGAGACTCCAAGCCAGACCCACCCAGTGAGCCCTCCAGTATTCCTCAGCCCCCCAAACCATGTGTGTGCTAAAGGGGCCATGCTAAAGATATAATATTAAGGGATGTGATTAGGCCATCCCAGTCTGCTAATTGGCCCTATCCTTCTGAATGATTACATTGCAAAGCAAGGCCTCCAGAAAGACATTCCTGGGTTGTAGAAGGGACATATACATCTCAAAGGAACAGAGAAAGGATTTACAATTGCAAATTACAAGTTTTCTAAAACAAATTATCTAAGAAAAGTGAGGACAGGTGCCTATCATCAGGTTTTGGCTGGAAGAAACACTCTATTCTTTTGGTAGCCTTGGGCTTTTCCAGGCTGGAACTTAAGGGGAGCAGGGTTGTCCCAAGAACATGGCCTTAGGCTGCTGGAAGCCAGGTAGAGCTTGGTCAAGTCTCTTAGTGGGGGGATGGAGGTGGAGTGGGGAGGAGGTAGGCATGGAGTTGCTCTTGCAGTTTGCAGCTCTCAGTTGTTACATAGCAATAGATAAACAGAGCAAACTTTCTTAACTAAAAGTGAAGTGCTGCTGTAACAAAAACCTAAAACACGTGGCATTGGCTTAAAGACTGGGCAGCAGGAGGAGGCTAGAAGGACTCTGAGGAGACTATTAGAGAGAGCTGAAAGAGCCTGGAGGAAGCTGTCAGTGAGGGCTTACAGTAAAGGTAAGGAAAATGTTATTGAAAGCTGGAGGAAAGTGGACTCTTGTTATGCAGCAGCAGAAAGTTGAACACACTCTTGCCTGCAACAATGTGGAAAACAGAAAATGTGTCTAATATACTCTATGATCTAGCTAAGGAGATTCTGATCTTGGGTGGACTCACTTGGAGGAGCTTGAAGCAGGGTTTCGGTTCCCGGCCAGAGACTGAGGTCAGGCAGCAGCAGTGAGAGCACTGAATCCTGGCCACTAGATCATCAGGGACCAGTGGCCAGTGACAAGGCCCTGACCTGTCAGCTGCGTAGAAATGAATTTCCACATAGAGACGGAAAGTAGTGAAGCAAGTAAAGTGTTTATTAGGAGAAAAAAAGAGTATGGTATGTGTGGATAGACACATGGGCAGACTCAGAGAGTTGCACCCTCGTGGTAGTTTGAATCACTTTTATGGGGCATTTCTTCCCAGTTTCCTTTGGCCAATCATTTTGATTTGCCTGGTTCCGAGTCTGTATTTGGTATATCTCAGGATCCTCCCATGTGTGCGCGTACATCTCTCAGCCAAGATGGATTCCACCAAAGAGGCCTATGGGTAGTTGGCATCACTTACTATGAGGTGGCGCCCCCTCCCTTTTTGACCTCCAAGGAGCTTCCTAGTCGAGAAGGTCTCCTTGACTTCAAGAATGAGAAATATGTGGTCTCTTATCTTCTGTCTGGGCAGGGCGCAGCCTCCTCTCTCAATTGTCCTGCTATTCTGGTCTTGGAGAATCAGTCCACAGGGAACGAATCTCCAATAGCTTACCCTGGGGGGTGGGGACCCATCTACCTCCTACCTCAATTTCAAGGCAGAATATTGAAAATGCCACTTACCTTCTGTTGCCTGCCTATCAGATACAGGTAGAAAGAGGGCAGCTTAAAAGGGAACTGTTCCATTTTTAAGAAAACTGAGAGGAAATATAAAAGATTCAGGACTTGCCAGATTCAAAATTAAAATTATTTCTCATTCCCAGATTTTCCAGACAGCAGCGGATACTCAAACTACATGGCTGTATCTGTTTCAATTGTCTCTTCATATAATAATATCTTTGTAATATTTTTTATAAAGAAAAGAGGAAAATAATTTGATCTTTTCTTTAGCATAATTGATCAAAAATTGGTTTTTTAATTATTCATAGTTTTGACTAGGTATTAACGAGAACTAAATCATCCACCTAACTTTTTTTTTTTTTTTTCTTTTTTATGCGCGGGCTTCTCATTGTGGTGGCCTCCCTTGTTGCGGAGCATGGGCTCTAGGCGCGTGGGCTTCAATAGTTGTGGCGTGTGGGCTCAGTAGTTGTGGCTCGTGGGCTCTAGAGCGCAGGCTAAGTAGTTGTGGCACACGGGCTTAGTTGCTCCGCGGCATGTGGGATCCTCCCGGACCAGGGCTCGAACCCGTGTCCCCTGCATTGGCAGGCGGATTCTCAACCACTGCTCCACCAGGGAAGCCCCATCCACCTAACTTTATATGTTGGATATTTGGAATAATTCCCAGAGACTCGCTTCTGGCTCCCTACATTTGTCAGGGAGGAAAATTTTCCCTTTACCCTTCTAGGGTCTTCTGGCTGGTCTAAAAATTAAATTGACATGAGACAGATTAACAAGAGAAAACCAAACAAAAGTTTAATAACATGTATACATGGGAGAGGCCAAGAAAAACTGAGTAACTCACCAAAATAGCTGAAGCCCTCACCTTAAATACCATCTTCAGCTAAAGACAAAAGAGGATGTTGGGGGTGGTGGTTTGGGACTTCAAAGGGGAGGAAGGCAGTTCACAGGGAGATGGAAAAGTAAATGTTTGGTAAACAAATGTTTGCTGGCCCTTGTAGAGACAAAGAGACACAAAGAGGAATTCTAACAGACTTTGCTAGGTTTCTTCCTGTCTACACACCTAGTTCGAGCTATAGTCGTCTATGGTGATAGCTCCCTTCCTGGAACAGGTCCTCTATCTATAGTCTTTTAGGCAGTTAAGGGGAAGGTCAGAGTTTCTTCCTGAGTCTCTGGGGCCTTAAAAATAACCAGCCTAAATTAATCCTCATGCCAAAGAGACACATTTTGCAGTGGCAAATTTTGTTTCCCTACACACGTTTCTCTGTTCTTCTCCTCTAAATACAACCATAAAAATAAACAACCATAATAGGACTCTGAAAAATGGAGAAAAAAAAAAAAAAAAGCAAACTGGCTAGGGACCTCAGGACTTGAGGAACAGCAATGCAGTGAGTTCCCTGGGTTCAACTTTTGTCTCCCATCCATCTTGAACTCCATTAGTTCCCTCCCATATATTTACCTTCCCATAGTCTGTGGCCCTTGGAAGCCTAAACTGCTTTCCTTTGCCCTGTCATTTCTCTATAAATTTATTGCTATTATTTTTTATTGTTGTTTTTTGTTGAAGATGCTGTATAAACTGGAATTCTAAGCTGCCATTTCAAGTTACTTTTGGTTTAGTTTTCTCTCGCATAATGTGGGCTGCACGTGTTAAAAAACTGTTTTCCTCTTGTTATTCTGTCTTTTTGTTAAAGAGTCCCAGCTAAAAACCTGACATGGGTAAAGTTTTCCCTCCCCTACACCCCCATAGCTCAAGGTGACTCAAGTAGGCTCTTCCTTGCCCTGAGGTACCAACAGAGATCAGGTGAAAAGCCCACCAACACATTCACTTGTCATACCATGAACCAGGAAAATCACAAATTGGATGAGAAAAGACAATTAACAGCCAATACTAAGATGAATCAGATACTGGAATTATCTGACAAAAATTTCAAAGCAGCCATCACCAAAAAATGTTCTTATAGGCAATTACAAATTTTCTTGGGACAAACAAAAATTAGAAAACATCAGCAAAGAAATATACGTTTTAAAAAATGGAAATTATAAAACTGAAAAATATAATAACTGAAATAAAAACTCACCAACTGGGCTCAGTAGTAGAGTGGAAATGACAGAGGATAGAATCAGAAACTTGATTATCAATTAAAATAATTTAATGTGAACAACAGAGGGAAAAAAGACTGGGAAGAATAGAACTTTGTGGACTTGTGGGACAATAGCAAAAGATCTAAACATTGGATTCTCAAAAGAAGAGAAAGAATCGAGGGGAAGGGCTGAAAAAAATTCTAAGAAATAATGGCTGAAAACTTCTCAAATTTGGCAAAAGACATACATCTACAGATTAAAGTAATTGAGCGAATTTCCAAAAAAGGAAATCAACACCAAGATACATATTCTGAATACTAAAGACAAAGGTACAGTGGCTAAGATGGTATCATAGAGGCCTGCAAATATGTAATTACATTGTGGCAACAGTAAAAGTCCAGGAACAGACTCATGTATATGAGTGTATATAGTGAGTGTATGAGTATATACATATACATGCATATATAATTTATATGTATAAATATATAAACACATACTATATAAATGAGTACATGTACTCATGTGTATAATTGAGGGTAAAAATGATTATAGACATGTAAATATAATTATATATATATATATATATATATATATATATATATACCTTGTTTTATGTTGTGTTTTTTACAAATTAAAGGTTTGTGGCAATCCTGCCTTGGAGCAAGTCTATTGGCACCACTTTTCCAATAGCATTATTTTTAAATTAAGTTATGTACATTGTTTAGACATAATGCTATTGACTATTGCACACTTAATAGACTAATAGTGTAAACATAACTTTTATATGTATTGGGAAACCAAAAAATTGGTGCAACTTGCTTTATTGCAACATTTGCTTTATTGTGGTGGTCTGGGACTGAACCCACAATATCTCCAAGGTCTGCCTGTATATAAATGAGTATCTGCATATACTCATATATATGATAATTGAATGATAAATGTTGACAGCTCAAATAAATGGAGATAGGATAAATTACTCAATATGCAGTTGGAGACAATGTCTTTCCATTAGAATAACAAAGTGTGATCTCTTACACCATAATACTACAATCAAAAACTAATTCTGGCCAGATTAAAATATTAAACATAAATAACACAATAGAATATTAAAATGAAAAAACGCAGGTAAGTGTCTGTTACAGTTTGAGGATGAAGAGCTTTTTAAACTTGAAACCAGTTCAAAAAAAAAGGAATTTTGTTTCATTCTCCATCTGACAGAAGGTGAGTGGCAAGAATAGAGTGCCTCTTGAGATGTTTTTTAGCTCCGAGTACTCTTACTACTTCAGCTACAACAATTCAAAGAGAATATTATCCCCTATAGCCTGTAAGTAGGGTTTTCATATTTAAATCTTCAAATAAAATCTAGTGACACTTTGTTCTCATAGGATATCAACTCCTGTAAAATCAGTTGAAAAAATCTTTATTGAAAAAAGTCATTGAATTTACGTAGGCAAGAATCAATTTATTACTTGATTTGTATTTTCTAAATTATTCCTTCATTTCATATGTTACTAGACTTTATTGTCTACCATTCTTGGCTGCACATTATAGAACACTTAACTAACAGTGACTCACAAAAGGGTTTTTGTTTTTGTCACAGCAAGAAATTTGGAGATAGGGAGTGCTGGCATCCAGACCAAGATTCTGAGACCCTCTTGTAATATACCTCATGGTTAAAAAATAGTTTTCAGAACTCTGGACATCAAGTCTGCTTTCAAGAGAAAAAAAAGGGGAGAAGAGGTGGTGTCAACCACGTCTGTTTTCTCTCTTTTTTTTTTTTTTTAAATTATTTATTTATTTATTTATGGCTGTGTTGGGTCTTTGTTTCTGTGCGAGGGCTTTCTCCAGTTGCGGCGAGCGGGGACCACTCTTCATCGCGGTGCGCGGGCCTCTCACTATCGCGGCCTCTCTTGTTGCGGAGCACAGGCTCCAGACGCGCAGGCTCAGTAGTTGTGGCGCACGGGCTTAGTTGCTCCGCGGCATGTGGGATCTTCCCAGACCAGGACTCGAACCCGTGTCCCCTGCATTGGCAGGCGGATTCTTAACCACTGCACCACCAGGGAAGCCCCACGTCTGTTCTCTCTTAGTCTGCTCAGGCTGCTATAACAAAAATACCATACGTTGAGTGGCTTTAACAACAAATATTTATTTCTCAATGTTCTGGAGGCTGGGAAGTCCAAGGTCATGGTGCTGGCAGATTTCATGTCTGATGAGGACCCACTTCCTGGTTCATAGATGGCTGTATTCTCACTGTGTTCTTACGTGACAGAAGGGACAAGGGAGCTCCCTGGGTCCTCTTTTATAGGGTCACTAATCCCATTCATGAGGGCCCCACCCTCATGATCTAATCACCTCCCAAAAGCCCCACCTTCTTATATCATCATATTGGGGATTAGGTTTTAGCATATGAATTTTGGGAGGCACAAACTTGAGATCTATAACTGTCTCTTTCATTAGAAAAGAAAAAGCTTTCCCAGTATTCACTAACAGTCTTTTGTTTGTGTCACATCAACCACAACTGGCTACAAGAAAGATTAAGGAAGTCAGTATTCGGTTTTCCAAGTCTCTGTGGTGGAAACTGTCATGAACTGTGTCTGCCACAGAATTACAGCTGCAGTCAACCCTAAACGGTTGTGTTCCTTGGGAAATTAAGCTCTATTTCTGGGACACACATCCAGGAGGAGGCAACCTAGTGTCACTTTCTTTTGTAGTCTTACTTTTAAACTCTACCAGTGTTTAAAACTTCTGTTTTCTTTAGTGATGTAGTTCATTTTGTATTTCCCAAAAGAAAGCTAATACTTATAATTATAGGCAAGTCTAATCTGTTGCACGAAGATTCTGGGCGTGGCTCCACATATTTGTCACATCATGGTACTGCTCCTCTTTGGAGCCCTGTGGCAAAATTCAAACATATTATTTTGTATTTAAATCTTTTTTTTAAAAAATCATAAAAATAGGAAAGACAAAAGTATAAAGGGAGAAGTGTAGGGAAGTATAATAACAAGATAGAGTCTTCCACAATTTATTCAGGTAGTAAAATTTAACATTAACAATTTCAAAGAACTATAGGGACAGAAAACAGTGACAAAATGGTCATATATTAATAACAATATTCATTCATTATACTGTTAGTAATAATAAATATCATAACATTTTTAGTAATAAAATGGCAAAAGTACCATAGTTGTAAGCTATCCTTTCTCTTTTCGCACCTTTCATGAACTAATTATCAAAAAAACCATGAGAGATCTACACCTACCATCTCCATTTTCTTCAACTTCTTTTTTCTTTCTGTCTACAGAGTGACTTTATTTGGCATTTAGATTCTCACATGACATCATATACCAAAATCGATTCCAAATGGAATAAAAACTAATGTATAGAATGTCTTATAAAGAACAATAATTTAAGAGGTTTGGTCCTGATGCATGAATAAACAAACAGATCGATAGAACAAAATATAAACCATAGAACTAGATCTAAATGTAAATGGGAATTTAGTATAAGATAAAGACAACATACCAAAATAGTAGAGAAAAAATTGATTCATAATAAATGGTGTTGGGCCACTGAGAAGCCATCTGGAAAAAAAATTAACTTGGCTCCCTATCTCATTCTTTTTGCCAAAATAAACTTCACATAAATCAAAAATTTAAATGTAAAAATGAAATCTTAAAAGTAGTAGAAAAGAAACAAATTAATCTTGGTATATATCTAAACAAAATACAAACCCCAGAGACCATAAAGGAAAAGATAAATTGGACTACATAAACATTTGAATTTTCTGTACGGCCCAAAATACCACAAACTTAGATGACAAACTGAGAAAAAATAATTATAAAATATTTGGCAAAGTACTAATTTTCTTAATACATAGAAAGTTCTTAATAAACAATTGCCTTGACCCAGCAATTCAAATTCTGAAAATTTAAACATCTGATATTCTTGTATATGTATATAGAGACATATTGTTCATTGCAACATTATATGTAACATAGTAGACTGGAGGCATAGTTTTTCATCCTGACATGTTCAGTGGAAAACTGTGCAGCTAATTTTTAAAATGGGCTACAAATACACACAATAATCTAGAAAGGTCCCATATATATCTTTAAGTAAACGAAACAAGGGACAGAAGACAGTTTGTAATAGACTATCATTGTTTAAAGGCTATATGTGGGTATGTGCATAAAAAATTCTGAAAGAACACAGATCCATGGATTCTGGAAATTTGGGTTGAAAAGGAGACCTACTTTTCATTCTATATTCTTTTGTACTATTTGACATTTTTTGCATGGGCATGTAACATATGTGCATGTATTTCTTTTCAAAAAAAATTTTTATGTGCAAAGATAAATGAATAGTTGTGAAATTTCTGACAGGGAAGAACTCTAAAAGTAAAAGTAACAAAAAAAATCAGGAGGGAAAAGATTGATCACTTTGACAACATAAAATTTAAAACATCTATTTTATAAAACACAAAAATTAAGCTGCAAACAGAGAAAACTACACAAGAAATTTCACAAGTTTATATCTTTATTATTAGCTCAAACAAATTAACATGACAAACACTAAGAATCCAATAGACAAATACTCAAAAGACATAATTCACAAAAGCACCCTGCCATTTTCCTTCATAGCATTTAACGCAATGTTAATTATATATTATCATGTGGCTATTTGTTTGATGTCTGTCTCCCTCACAAACCTATAAGCTCTGTGAGGGCAGAGTAAGTCTGTTTTGTTCACCCTGGTGGCCTCAGTAACTGACATACTGCTTCACACTTTGCAGGCACATAATAAATATTTGTCGAATTGCTTTAATCATCCACCTCCTCTTCTCCTGGTTGGTGAAGGAGGGATTCCTGCCCTAGGATTATGAGGCTGGCTGAAGACACAGCTCCCAACACTGGACAGGTGAGATCAACAGCAGTTTACTAGTGTGTAGAGTCACAGCCTGGGAAGGAGGACACCCCAGGCAGGGCCACGCAAGGCTGGTACTTGGGAACAGGATGAACAACCAGTGCTATGGGAAGCAGGCTTTATAGTATCATGAGGGTGGAGTGCCCCCAGTTCCTGTGGAAGGATGTGATTGGCTCGTTCGAATGATTCCACTTGTAGGCAGGAAACTGAAGCCCACTACTCAGGGATAAGCAGGAACTGCCCCCAGTCCCTCTGATAAGGAGGGTTGTTTGGCGAGGGTACCTTATTCTTAAGAGCAGAGCGGGGTGGGGAACTGGCAGTTAGGCCATTGAAGCCCCTCTCAATTTCACCAGATTTCAAAGCAGTACATTATATTGGACCTTAATTTTAGTTCTTACTCCACATGTATTATTTAATAGATGGAATACTTAAAACTTGAAAAACGTTCAAACTTGAGAGTAATCTAAGTTCAAAATTAAAACAATAAAATACTACTCCCCCCACCCCCACGTCAAATAAGCAAAGGTTTCCTAATGTGATAATAATTAGTGCTAGCAATGATAAAGGGATACTATCACCCTCATGCATGCTAGTGAAACTTCACATTTAAGAAAGCAATTTGCTGGGACTTCCCTGGTGGTCCAGTGGTTAAGACTCTGCCCTCCCAATGCAGGGGGCCCAGGTTCAATCCCTGCTCAGGGAACTAGATCCCACAACTAAGAGTTTGCATGTCACAACTAAGGAGCTGGCGAGCCGCAATTAAGGAGCCCACGAGCTGCAACTAAGAAGCCCGCCAGCCGCAACTAAGACCTGGTGCAACTAAATAAATAATAAAATACTTATAAAAAAAACAAAAAAGAAAGCAATTGCTGAGTTGACTCCTTTAAAAAACCATCAGAAAACCCTGTTGGATCAAGGAAAGGTAAATTTGTTAGACTTACTGCAGTAAAGTAGAAACATGACCTTGTCAGAATTTCAGTAGAATCTTAGAATGGGAAATTAAGATAGGATATTTTTAGAGTTTTAGTGCCTGGGCTAGGAGATTTTTAAAGCAGGCCTTACAAGGTGAGGAACTGTTGAATACTGGGCATAGTTTATCACATGATAACTTTGGATTGGTGGGCACAGTGAGGCAAGTGAGTCTTGATTTGTATATTTTAGTCTTCATAAATAATCAGTTGATTCATAGGGTATTTCCTCGAGCAAGCAAGTATTTACACTACTTAATACTATGATAATGTGAGATAATGTACCTTCTTTGGGGATTCTATACCAATGATGTAATCCAGGAACTAAAAATCTTATGAATAAACAAATATTCTTCATGCTCAAAATGTTTATTACAACATTACACTGTGCATTTTCCATTATTTTTGGCCAGCCAGGGGGATGATAATCAAATTATTTAACAACCAGCGGAACATGGGCGTTGAACAAGCAGAATGTGAATGGGCTGTAAAATATCAATATGAACACTAGGAAAATATCAACCCAGCTATTCCACATCCAGACATCAAATCCAAAAATAGATGGGAAAGATCTTACCTCCTACTACAGAATCCTTGTGAGCTTAACACAACAAAGATTAATATTTCTCACTAACGCTACACTTCCGTTGAGTGTTTGTGGGGCTCTGGTCTATGTCATCAGTGTCGTCAGTCAGGCCCCAGGCTGATAGAGCAGCCATAATCTGGAATACCAATCACTTTGCAAAAATGAAAAGAAAGCCCTAGAGGTTCTCATGTTAGCAATCACATGTCACTTCTGCTCACAACTCATTTATCAGAACTAGTTACTTGACCCCTCACAATCACAAGGGGCTAGCAAATACAATTATACTATATGCCTGGAAGGAGGGCGAGGTCGGGGGGTGAACAGAACATACAGTGAACAGCACTAGGGACAACCACTGTATACTTCATGGTCATTAACTATTTAACTCACTCTTCTTCCTGTACCTCAAGCACATTCACCACCTCCCCTAGTTAACAACCTGAAAGTCTCAGCTAGTTAAAGTAACAAGCTCAAGTCATGATCGACTCTACCTCTGGAATGAGACGTGGATTCTCTACATCATATCCAGATGTAGCTTCTCTTCATTCAAAGGATGAATGTATTAGTCTGCTATTAATGCAATAATGATGTATAATATACCATTCCTAAATTCAATAGCTTAAAACAACAGACATTTCCGTTCTTGCTTGGCTTGGATTCAGTTCTGCTCCAGTTGTCTCCACATATTCTTGGTCCAAGGAATATGCTCAATTCATGACAGTTTACAAGAGCAGGGGAACACAGCCAAATAAATGCTCAACATTTGAAGCCTTTACATACATTTGCATTCCACTGGCCAAAGCAAGTCAGAGGTGCACAAGTCACAAAGCCAGGTCATGTTCAAAGTGTTAAGAACAGGGAAGCGTACTGCCACACAAGGGAAAAGTGGAGAGGAATGGATATTTGATGAACAAAAATCTGATGCATCATGCCTTTGAATTAAAAGTACAAAGTATTTATTCCCTTATACAACCAATGTACAATGGGGGAACCAGACGCAGGATACACACAAAATACTCTCATTTGAAAAGGGAATGAGTAGGAGATACACTGCAGTGACAGGTTCATATTAGCTCCAATTTTGCTCCTTGGTAATGCTCCACAGTCCATGATTTTCTGTGATCCTTGGTTCCACCCTCTGGAATTTCCTTCCTTTTCTATTTTGCTCCTCAGCTATATTTGAAAAGAGCATTGGAGAATATGCCGTCCTTGGGGACTGAGTAGCTTTTTTAATCTGTTTCCTGCTGATAGAAGGTTGGGGGCTAAATATGATTTTATATCTTTAACAATCATAATATCTTTTAGTCCAAGATGGCAGTTCTTTTGGCACATATTCTAGTCAGCTTCTCATCTGATTCCAGTTAACTGAAAACACCAATAACCCCAAGCACAGTTTACTTCTAGCTATATTTTTGGGGGTTTATATATTTTTTGGCTTTCTAACCCCATAATTCTGCCTGGCTTAATTGAGGGTTCCTGACTTTATCAAGCTCCAGTGAGAGAACTATACCCTTAATATCCCTGCTTCACTCCACTACCATCCCCAGGCCATTTGGCCTAACTAAAAGGATTTACTTGACTTCACCTTAATTTGGTAAAGAGTTTTATTAATGGTGTGATGGTCACATCCTCAATTTAATCCTTGCAAAGAGGATTAATTGTTACCAGCCTTTGCACAGAAAAGCTCTAAATTTTATGTTGTTAGGCTGAAAAGCAATCCCTTTTTCCAAGCCTACAAATCCCCAAATTTCTGGACTTTCTATTCCCTTTCATTTTGGCAGCAACATTTGACTACCACAAATGGTATCACTGTCAAAAATTTAGGCCAGGGAGTTCCCTGGCGGTCCAGTGGTTAAGACACCCTGCCTCCACCGCAGGGGGCACAGGTTTGATCCCTGGTCATGGAACTAAGATCCCACATGCTGTGTGGCATGGCCAAAAAACAAAAAATTTTTTTAAATAACAGAAAAAAAATTTAGGCCAGAAAAGGAAGTTAGAGCATTCAATGTCTTGGTATAATTTGACTATGGAGGACTTTCTATTTATCTGCCTCTCCCTAGATGGGAGAAGGAGAACATGGGATGGGGGAGAGGTGGAAAGGGTTGTCCTCACTATTAGAACTTGTGAATTAAAAAAACCACCCTCACCAAGAAGGGTTGAGGAAAAGTACAGATAACTTGTGATGATGGCTTACTGTTAGGTTAGAAAATATTATTTTGAAAAATCCTTGTGACTGTACCTCCTTGAATTTTGAATCTTTTCTGCACTGTCTTACAAAATGAGCCAATTAATTTCATGTTTGGCAAAGGGAGTGGAATTAATCTGTTCTTCACCCAATGATTCCTTTTCTACAGAGAGTGCAAGGAAGGCACATCAGGCTGGAGAAATCAGTATTTAATGCCAACGTGGCAATGAATGGAGTAGAAGTAATAATCATGCTGGTCTGGTTAGGAACTCTGTAGGAAATAAGAGAGAGAACAGTGGTTAAGTGAGACCAGTTACTAAGGATCATCACCAGTGCCTTCCTTTCTCTATGTACAAATACCTTCTTTTACTCTAGGCTCTGTCTACCTCCTGCTGGGATTATGACAAATTATTTGTAGTCATTGCATTTGCCTCCAGTCTCTGCTTATTTCAATTTCTCCTAATATTGTTAGAGCAATGTATTTCTCAAATGTCACTTTCGTTATATGAATCTACAGTTGTAATCTATTGTTAATCTCAGATCCTTTAAGGCCCTATGCATTTACCAACATATTACAAATTTGAACTTTACAGCTTAGTTAAGGTTATTATGAGGAATAATACAAGTACTTTCTAAAAGTGGAAAGCACACTATAAAAGTTATCCCTAGTTCTATTGTTCCTATAGAAACAATTCTTGAACAAATCACTTAATATCTCTAAATCTCAATTTTTTAAAAATCGGGGGACTTCCCTGGTGGCGCAGTGGTTAAGAATTGCCTGCTAATGCAGGGGACACAGGTTCGATCCTTGGTCCAGGAAAGTCCCACGTGCCGTGGAGCAACTAAGCCCGTGTGCCACTACTGAGCCTGCATTCTAGAGCCCGCGAGCCACAACTACTGAGCCCGCGTGCCACAGCTACTGAAGCCCGCGCGCCTAGAGCCCGTGCCCCGCAACGAGAAGCCCGCGCACCGCAGCAAAGAGCAGCCCCTGCTCACTGCAGCAAGAGAAAGCCCACGTGCAGCAACAAAGACCCAAAGCAGCCATAAATAAATTAATTAATTTTAAAAGATCGGTAAAGTAGAGACAAAAAAGTTTTTCCTGGAAATTAAATAAATGGAAAGCCTTCAGCAGAATGTCAGGCATATAGTAATTGCTCAACAAAAGTTCACTATTTAGAATTTATTTAAAAACTTAAATATTAATTACCAGGTAATATCTGTATAAATATTTCAATGATAAATTGAGAATAAGACTTAAGAAAATAAAATCACCTTAGTACCAAATAATTACTGTCTTAACAATCTTAAACTGCTTAATCTAATAATATTCTAGGCCCCAGGAAAAACTTACTTTGATCCCCATTCTTGATGCCCATAAATGAAGTCTATCAGCAGCTGGGAGATAAAAGTTCTTCTTGAACTGCATATTTCAGTAATTTAACAGGAATCTCAGTGATTGTTCTTCACTTCAGGTGGCCCTTTTCCAATCAACGTTAGGTCCATTTTCCTTCTCTTTGCACTTAAAACACTTCTAGTGCCACACGGCCCTCTGGCTCCAAATTGCACTCTTAAATAGCCATTTTAAAACTGTTCTTCCTTAGAGCCAAGCAAAAAGAGAGTATATTACAAAAGGAGAGATCACAGCCATACCAGGCCTAGGTCCACAATGTGTGAGTCTCTTTCAATCCTGAGAAGGTTGTCCTAGCAACAGGCTTTACTAACTTGCTCTATTTCACCTCTTAAAGCCTTTGAAGTGAGTCCCTCCTCCCTCACTGCCTTTGAAGTTATTCTTAACAGAATTCTGAACACCCATCTATTAACTGCCCCAGCAGATTTCTGAACACCCCAGAAATTTCTGCATGCCCTCAGAAAAACCTGGGGCTCTTCCCTGAGCCACAGTAACAGCCATAGGCACATGGCTTCATGTGATTACAGCCCAAACTGTTAGTGTGACTAACCAACCAACCAACCAATATTTCTTGAACATTTCCTATATTCTGGGCACTTTGTTAGGCTCTACAAACATAAGAATGAAATGCAGTCTCTGACCTCCATCGTTTCATCTAATGCCGTCTAATCCTCTTAACCTGCCCTGTCCAGTGTAACAGCCACGGCATCACAAGGCGATGGAGCATTTGAAGTGTGGCAGGTCCCAATTGAGGTGTACTGTAAGTGTAAAATATACACCAGGTTTTGAGGACTTGGTAGAAAAAAATGTAAAATATTTCATTAATAATTCTTTATGCTGATTACATGTCTAAATGATAATGTTTTAGATATATTGATATACATAAGATATATTATTAATTTTACCAATTTTTCACTTTTTTTAAGTGACCGCTCGGAAATTTAAAAGGACATATAGCTCACAATATAATTCTGTTAGATAGTGCTACTCTAAATATATGTGTCGAAATTATCTGAAAAACTTGTTAAAATGGAGATTGCAGGTCCTAGCCCATGTCTGACATTGAATCAGAGTATCTGGGTAATGGGGTCCAGGAATAAGAATTTTCAACAAATGTACCAGCTAATTCTTATGCACCTGTAAATTTAAGACTCACTTGTCTCTTGACTACTAAACTCAGAGCCAAGAGTTATTCCTATTCCAAATAACATTATTTACATTGTTTAGGCAGATGATGAGAAAGGGTAACTGACAATTAAGAGGGCTTCCTTCAGTGAGTCCAAAGTCGTTTCTGGCATCATCCCAATAAAAAAGAGGGAAAAAAACCAACACACTTGATCTTTAACTGGGCAACCCACTGCACAATCACTCTCATGTACATTATGTGGTGTTACTACACCAGGGGCAGGTACTTAACCAAAAGAGAAGAGGAAAAGGCAGGCTTGGTCTTATACTATCTTAACCACCTGGTTTTCCAACTTGATGGGTCAAACTGAAAACAGAACTTGAGGATATAACTCCAACCTTCTCATTCTGGACCTTTTGTGTTTATGCACCTGATAAAAACCATTGACATTTCTTCCACAAATACTGAGGTTTTACTGTGTTTCAGGAAGTGTGGGCTGGCTGTGGCTGAGACTAACTGCTGGCTGCTTCCCAGTATCTGCTCTCACCTTCTTTCTTAGTTATAGATTTTCAACTGGCCGCATAGCCAACCAGAACACGAAAAAGAATTCTACGTTTGCTGTGATGCTTTTCTTTTCTTTTTTAATTAATTATTTATTTATTTATTTATTTATGGCTGTGTTGGGTCTTCGTTGCTGTGTGTGGGCTTTCTCTAGTTGCGGCGAGCAGGGGCTACTCTTCATTGCGGTGCGTGGGCTTCTCATTGCGGTGGCTTCTCTTGTTGCGGATCACAGGCTCTAGGCACGCAGGCTTCAGTAACTGTGGCACATGGGCTCAGTAGTTGTGGCTCGCAGGCTCTGGAGTGCAGGCTCAGTAGCTGTGGCACACAGGCTTAGTTGCTCCGCGGCATGTGGGATCTTCCTGGACCAGGGCTCAAACCCATGTCCCCTGCATTGGCAGGCGAATTCTTAACCACTGTGCCACCAGGGAAGCCCCTTTTTTTTTCTTTTTTTTGATGTTTTTCCAGTAGACGTGGCAATATGACTAAGTTCTAGCCCCAGGAATGTAAGCAGAAGTATTGCATGGCAACTCCCTTCAAGAGCTTCCCTTCATAGATAGTTGGCACTTCTGCTTTTTTTTTTTTTTTTTTGGAGTACTGTTGCTTTATAATAGGCACTTCTGCTTTGCCCATTCTCTCCCTCTTCCTTCATCTTGCTGCCCACAGTATGAATAAATCCATGGCTCCATCTTTAACCATGAACTCAAGGCCACCTTTTCGATACAGTGGGACAGAAAGACGAAAGTCGCTTGGGTTCCTGAGGGTTTTGTGTAGAGCCACCATACCAGCCTTAGACTCCCTTCCTCTGAACATTGAGCTATATCCTGTTTAAGTCAACGTGATTTTGGGATTTTCTGTTACTTGCAGCTGAACTGAATCCCAACTGATAAACATCTCATTTTAAAGCTGTAATATTACAAATTCTCTAGACCAGTGCTTGGACTTTAGCTTGTAACTCTGGTCACATTTGTATTGCATCTTTTCTGTGGAGATCTCCAGCTCCTGTTCTGTGGTATGTTTTCCAGTTCTGCAGCCTAATCATAGTTAGAAAAGTTTCTCAGGTTTTCCTGTTAATGTTGTATCAGCCTCTCCCAAGCTTATACTTCTAAACTGAATACTAAAGCTTCTCACTGCTGACAAAAAAATTAACCAATGGCAATCTAGGAAAGAAATAGAAAATTTTATTCAAGCCTACATGAGGATCATAACCTGAGAGGCAGTCTTTCAGAAATCTCTGAGGACTGTTCCACCCATCAGAGGTCAAAGCACAGTTACATACTTTTTTGAGACAAAGTGTTATACAACAAACGACATGTTCACATTTATACACAGAAAAAAAGTTATAGGAGGTTACCAGGAAAAGCACAGTTATAAAGTGAGGAGTGGGTCATCATGACCCCGCACAAGATTACGGTACACACTAAAGGGGAGGGAAAAGGCCCAGAGAAAAAATGTACGTTTAAATTTTCCTTGTCTTGCCAAAAATATATTTCATCATCACTATATTCCATCTGTTAATTTCTCCTTAGATTTCTTGCAGCTAAGTTTTTTCATATTTCTGTATCTATGTTATTAGATGCAAAAAAAAGTGTCCATGAAGGAGATGTGGGGCTTTTTGTGGGTTATAAATGATTACCCTATTTAATTTGTGACTTTTTTTCTTGTACTCAACTTTGATATGAATATAATGACCCCTCTATTCCTTATGTTATTTTGATACTCTTTTACTTGGCATATAGTTGGCCACTAGTGATGGATATACTTTGCTTGCTCCTCTCAAATTACTCTCCCCCTTTCTACACTCCAGGAGGCTAACCAATATTTTTTTTTAATTAATTAACTTATTTATTTATTTTTGGCTGTGTTGGGTCTTCGTTTCTGTGCGAGGGCTTTCTCTAGTTGCGGCGAGCGGGGGCCACTCCTCATCGCGGTGCGCGGGTCTCTCACTATCGCGGCCTCTCTTGTTGAGGAGCACAGGCTCCAGACGCGCAGGCTCAGTAGTTGTGGCTCACGGGCCCAGTTCCTCCGCGGCATGTGGGATCCTCCCAGACCAGGGCTCGAACCCGTGTCCCCTGCATTGGCAGGCGGATTCTCAACCACTGCGCCACCAGGGAAGCCCCAGGGGGCTAACCAATATCGACTGGCCAATGGGGAAAACTAATAGTACATCAGTGCATAGAGCAAGAGGTCTGGGCGTTTATTCCCCTGGCTGCCTCCCTGCAGGGTCACTGAGAACTTGATCAGAGCTTAAGAACTTGTCAGGTACCCTCTCCGCTCTTGCTCTCTGTCTCTGGACTCTGGTAACCACTCCCTCCCTTGCCCATTTAGATCTCCATAGTAATAGGTCCCTACAGTCATTATTCCCAGGGTGTTGTGGTTTCTCTATACTTTGCCCTCATGGTTGCAAATAGTCCATTTATAAATCCTCCTCATGTTATTCTAATTTGAGTGTAACATCTGTTCCCTCCTGGGACTCTGATAGAATTAATTGGTGCCAGGAGTGACCCCAGAAAACATATTCTCAAAATAGACTTCTAGATTAGGTTGCTCGTAAATTTGAGGAACATCGGGATAAGCTCCTTCCTGGGGTGCAGGCAGGGCCAGGGTGAGGTGAGTGAAGCACTTAGGGCACAAAATTAAGGAGGCCCTCACTCTCAGGGTCAGGCCAAGAGTAAGCGCACCCTAAGTGTCTTGCCAACTTCACCCAAGTCCTGTACCCCAGTCTCATCCCTGACATGGAGTAGAGTGGAGGATGGCAGGCATGGAACCCTAGTAATTCACTGCATGATACTGTATCAAAGTGACTCAAATTATCATCAGCATTCGCTTAGGGTTGTGAAATTAACTAAACAAGGAAGCCATTAGACTGAGGTGGCTTTAATACCATGGCAGCTGTTGGGAAAAAAGTTTTCCTTTGTCCATGAAAAATTAATCAGTCGGGCTTCCCTGGTGGTGCAGTGGTTGAGAATCTGCCTGCCAATGCAGGGGACACGGGTTCGAGCCCTGGTCTGGGAAGATACCACATGCCACGGAGCAACTAGGCCCGTGAGCCACAATTACTGAGCCTGCGCGTCTGGAGCCTGTGCTCCGCAACAGGAGAGGCCGCGATAATGGGAGGCCTGCGCACCGCGATGAAGAGTGGCCCCGACTTGCCACAACTAGAGAAAGCCCTCGCACAGAAACGAAGACCCAACACAGCCATAAATAAATAAATAAATAAAAATTAAACTTTAAAAAAAAAATTAATCAGTCAATCTAAGAAAGAAATGGAAAATTTTATTCAAGCCAAATTGAGGATTATAACTTGGGAAGAGCATCCCAGAAACCTCTGAGAACTGTTCCGCCCGTTTGAAGTCGAGGCACAGTTATATAAATTTTTTGAGACAGAAGGGCTCTACATTAAATGACATAGTATTGAAACCAGGGGGGCCCTGCGGGCTCCTGGGCACAGAAGCCTTTTTTTTTGTCCCGCATTTCTTGTAGACAAGACTCCAGCCTCCATGACCTTCCCTGAGTTCCAAAGGGCAGATTTGCAGAGTTGAGTAGTTGTTACAGACATTGTATAGCCCACAAACCTAAAATGTTTCCTACTTGGTCCTCATTAGAAAAAGTGTGCCAACCCCTGTTCTTCTAGATCATGGGAGATGGATTCTGAAGAATGAATGGTTTCATTCCTTGGGATGCTATTCCAGGAGCAGCATGGAGCTTAATATGAATTCAGTAATAATCTGTTCTTCTCCAGCCCCAGTGAAGTTGTATTCATTAGTCATACGTTTGCCTGCGAGTACCATAAAGGCCTGGCTAATGGCAGATAAAACAAAAAGAAGTGTATTTGTCTCATATACAAATAAGTCCAGAAGTACGTTGTCCAGGGGTGGTACAGATGCTGAATGATGCTTTCCGAATGGGCTCTTTTTTTTTTTTTCTCCCCAACCATATCTACAATGTTGGCTTTCATCTCATGCTTATTGTAAGATGGCTGCAGCACCTAAAGGCATAAGGAGTCAAACAGTTGCTAATCAAGGGAGGAGCAGCCCCAAAACCACCTGAGGTAAGATTAAAAGGACCAGGGAAGCTCATCAAGATTAGGACACCAGCCACCTGAGACCCTGCACACACCCTAATCTTGTCAGCAACACCACCCTTGAAGTATTGTTATAAAACTCCTCATCAAATCCTCCCTGGTTTTATACATATAAATAGAAAACTAATAAGAACCTGCTGTATAAAAAAAAAAAAAAAATCCTCCTGGGTTGGGACACAGTTTTTCGAGGCAGGAACCTGCTGTGTCCCCCTTTGCCTGGCAAAGCAATAAAGCTATCCTTTTCTACTTCACCCAAAACTCTGTATGTCACTGGTGCAGAGGGGCCAAACTTTTGGCATCATTATTGACAGTTTACACATTCCAGATCTGCAAGTACAGAGTGGTGGGTCATCATGACCCCTTACAAGATCAAGATGGAATGTTATCTTTTAAGGAGTTGTCTTGTTGGTGCTAGAAGAATGTTGCTCTATATGGTTGAGCAGGTATTTCTGCCCATGGGGGAGGTTTGGTCGATGCATAATGCAGATACACAATGCACAGCAGAGGGGAGAGAGGGGGCCAAAGGGCAGAGCAATCTTTTTATGTTTAAATGTTTCTTGTCTTGCCATAATATATGAATTTTATTTCACACTTCTACCCTTCTAGGTTCTTTTGGTGGCCTAATAATCAAATTTCCATAAGACAGATTACCAGGAGAAAAACAACAAAGTTTAATAACATATATACCTCCTAGAGACTCAGGAAAACTGAGTAACTCTCCAAAATGGGGGAAACCATCACCTTAAATACCATCTTTAGCTAAAAACAAAAGAGAATGTTGGGGGGTGGGTCGGTTATGCGAGGCTACCAGGAAAAGCGCGGTAAACGAGGGTAAGGCTGTCATGCAAACTTAAACCTTTGCCTTCTGCATTGATAAGAGTTTCTAGAAATAATGTCACCTTCTTCTTCCAGGTACAGCAAGGGAGACACCCTTACAAATGGAGATTACCCTTACGAGTATAAATGTCTCTTACAAAAGGGTAACTTCTGTTACTCAGTTTTCAGTTTCTCTTGTGTCTGCAGTTTCTTAAAAATAATCAGCACTAAAATAATCCTCATGGGGACTTCCCTGGCGGTCCAGTGGTTAGGACTCCACGCTTCCACTGCAGGGGGCGCCAGTTCGATCCCTGGTCGGGGAATTAAGATCCCACATGCCTCGCAGCACGGCCAAAAAGAATAATAATAATAATAATAATCCTGATACCAAAGAGATATATTTTGGGGTGGCAAATTCTACTCTCCTACACAGCCTACATAACCAAACCAAAATCTAAGCCTGAAAATGCCTCACGTTTTCTAAATCAAAGCACGAAGGTCAACCAGTCACAAACAGCCAACTATATAGCCAATTAATACAATTTTCTTTCTCTGCTTCCCCATTTTTTCTATACAAGTCTTTTTCCTAGTTCCTGTGGGCAGAGTGCTTGTAACCCCCGCTGGTTTGGTGCTGCCTGATTTCAACTGATTTTAAACTCTTAAAATTTTTAATATACTCTAGTTTATCTTTTAGCTGTGTGAATCCAGGTGAAGGGAAAGGCATGGATCTAGTGGCTTGGGTACTCAGTCATTATGACAACAATTTTGACGATAAAGATAGTAAAGTCACCCGGCATCTTTTGATGCCAGAGGATAAAGAGAAATAGAAAGCTATGCATATGCAACTAAGAACACAAAGAGAACTAGAAAGCTTCCAAGACCACTTTGAGGAATCCCTTGCCTCCTACACTGGTCACTGCCAAGGACCAACACCACGACCTGACTGTAAGAGTTGCAGAGTTGCAATGCTGGACATTTCCATGAAAGTAAGAACATTGATGGGGAAGGGGAAGGATCCTGAGATACTGAAACAAAGAAGGACCCTATGGTCCTTCCCTCTCATGTCCTCCACCTGCCTTTTGTCTGTAGAAAAACTTTAGCCAAAGAATAATTTTTAATCAGAGAAGAGAGAAAATGCAGAAACAAAGGAAAGCAGTCAAACAAGACCAAATAATAATAGTTTAGTCATTAAGCAAAGTCAAGGACCTTTAGTTCCTGCTCAAGGGCTATAGATAATATTTTGAGCCATGTCCTTTGGGCTGTCTTGTAGATACTGACACCCCCAGCAGGCGGAAGAAGTTAACGACATGATGACCAGACTATAGCCATGACATAAGCTGCCACAATTCCAAGAGCTGGCCTCAAAGAAATGGGAACAAACCAACCCTGTAACTGAAGACCAACTCTACTTAAAACAATCAAGATGGTGCTGATCAGACCACCACATGACCAATTTCCAGATAATTATCAGAGCTGACTGTGCTGTTTCTGCATGTAGCCCCCTCCCTTTGCCTATACACCCCTGAAACTCCCCTTTAAAAGCTCTTGCCCACTGATTGCCGGGGTGGGAGGGAGGGGGAGTCAGCTTTTGGACAGGAGTCCGCCCCCCTCCCTGCCATGTTGCCAGCCTCCAAAATAAAGCAAACTTTCCTTTCCACCAAACTTGCCTCTTTATTGGCTTCAGAGCAGCAAGCAGCCAGACCCCACTTTCAGTAATAATATGAGATGAGGACATTTGAACAGATATGGATGAGGTTGAAGAATTTTTAATATTAGAATTCTCTTAATCCTCTCTTATCAGGGAAGACAACCCTTGCCCACTGTTAAAGGGTACAAGCCAATTTCTGCATGTAAAAGCCTTTCAGTGTTACTTTTAATGAACCAACTACAGGTAAAGAACCATATTTATCAATTCCCCATAATGAAAATAGTATACATATTCTTAACACTCCTATTTTCTTGACTAGTATGCTCTTAGATTTTTATCTCAGTTCATTATAACTATATACCATTATTTTATGGTATAAAATAGGTAGGACACAAAATCTATAATAACCCCTGCTCTCAACCATCTTATATTTCTTCTAAAAATCATAACATACACTTCCTGTTTTATAATTATTTAGACTAAGTTCAATGGATAAGTGCATTAATTACACACAGCCCCTTATTTTTCATAACTGTTTCTCCATTCTTGTCTTTTCTATGTTTGAGTCTTCTCCCTGTGGTTGGATTATGTCATTTAGTTGGTTTGTGCTGAAGAGTAGCAGAATATGCTACCCCCAAAACGTACCTCTTTGGCAGAAGGATTATTTTGAGCTGGTTATTTTGAGAAACTGCAGATGCAGGAGAAGCTCTGAAAAAAAGAGTAGAAGTTATCCTTTTGTAAGAGAAATGTACATTTATAAAGGAAATATCCATTTGTGTCTCCCTCTCTCCCAGGAAGAGAAGGTTGACTCTAAATCACAAGAGAATTTTGCCAGTAGAGAAGGCACCTCCTTAAATCTGCATAACAAACCTTACCCTTCTTTCCAGTGCTTTTCCTCATAACCTCCCATAACTGTTCCCCTCTACCCCACCCAAACATCTTTCTTTTGTCTTTTGCTGAGGGTGGTATTTAAGGTGGTGGCTCGGGGCCATCTCAGGGAGTTATTCAGTTTTCCTGGCTATGAACCAGGATGTATGTGTACAGGATATATACATGTTAATAAACTTGTATTTGTTTTTCTCTTGTTAATCTGTCTTTTAATCTTGTCCTGTTACTCTTGTCAGTTCTTCTCAGCCAAGAACTCAGAACAGCAGAGGGAAAATTATTTGAAATAATTTATCATATAAATTATTTAAATTTATTTCCCTACTGTGTGGTTGGCTTTTTGTTGTTCGTTTCCTTAGAAAATGTTCTGGGGACCATTCTAGAGGATTTGCCCATAAGAGAACATCTTCCTGTTGCTTTTATAAATAAATAACTACTGAGCAGGAGAATCCTTTTTTGGAATTTGTTGTGTGCTCAAATATTATTTGAGAAATCCAGTCCAGTCTGATGGATTTCCCTGTTAGGTGACTTCTTCTGCCTGGCTGCATATAGAATTGTTTGGTTTTGTTTACTTGTTTGTTTCTTTCTTTTGGATAAGTTTGAGGAGATAGAAAAAAAGGATAATACAGAGATAAAGAAAAGAATTTCCCACAGTTGGTCTAGGCCAAAATTTCTACTCCTTCATAATCTTCTTCTAGGAAGAAATTAGCAGTCCTGATAAAAGGTTTAGGTAATTCTAATAAACCTTAATGAAATTAAAGACCTCCGAGAAACTAAGTATGTATTCATCCAATCAGCTCACTCTCAGTGAATATTCTAATGAGCTTTATCTAGGCATTCTTTTTTCTCTAATCTAAGGATGATTAGGTAATTGTTTAGTTTTTCTCTTTTCTTCTAGAATCTCACTAACAAGGGTTAATCTTCAGTATATTTAGGTCACTTTCTTTGTGACAAATGTAAATAAAATTTCATAGATACTCATAAATAATCAGAAAAATATTAGCAAAAGCAAACCTAGAGAAGGTCAAAAGTAAGAAGCAAAGATAAAACAAATCAAAAAAAATTTTTAATTATTATAAAATACTGGCTATATTTCCTGTGTTTTACAATATATCCTTGTAGCTTATTTATTTCATACATAGTAATTTGTACCTCTTAATCCCCCATCCCTATCTTGCCCCTCCTCCTTCCTCTCCCCACTGGTAACCACTATGTCTGTGAATCTGCTTCTGTTTTGCTATATTTACTTATTTGTTTTATTTTTTAGATTCCACATATAAGTTATAAAGTATTTGTCTTCCTCTGTCTGACATATCACTAAGCATAATACCCTCTAGGTTCCTCCATGTTGCTGCAAATGGCAGCATTTTTTTTTATGGCTGATTAATATTCAATTGTGTATATGCACCACATATTCTTTATCCATTCATCTGTTGATGGACACTTACGTTGTTTCCATATATTGGCTGTTGTAAATAGTGCTGCTATGAACGCTGGAGTGCATGTATCTTTTCAAATTAGTGTTTTTGCTTCTTTTGGGTATATGCCCAGGAGTGGAATTGCTGGACTATATGGTAGCTCTATTTTTAGTTTTTGAGGAGCCTCCATACTGTTTTCCATAGTGGCTACTCCAGTTTACTAACAGTGTACAAGAGTTCCCTTTTCTCCATATCCTGGCCAACATTTGTCATTTGTGGTCTTTTTGATGATAGTCAGTTTCACAGGTGTGATCTGAAAGATATTTTTTTCACAGGACATGTGAAAATGGCCAATAAGCACATGAAAAGATGCTCAACATCACTGTCTATCAGGGAAGTGCAGAATCAAAACCACACACCCACCACTAGGATGACTATAATCAAATAGACAGAATACAAGTTTTGGCAAGGATGTGAAGAAATTGGATCCCTCACACGTTGTGTGGGAACATAAAATGGCCCAATTCCCTCAGAAAACAGTTTGGCAGTTCCTTGAAATGTTAACTATAGGGTTACCACATGACCCAGCAATTTCACTCTTAGATATCTATCAAGATAAATGAAAACATATGTCCATACAAAAACATATGCACAAGTATTCATGGCAGCATTACTCTTAATGGCAAAAAAATGGAAACCAGCCAAATGCATATCAGTTGATGAATGGATAAATAAAATATGGTATATCCATACCATGGAATATTATTTGTCAATAAGAAATGAAATACCAGTATACTCTACAATGTGGATGAATCATACATCATGCTAAGTATAAGAAAAGTCACAAAAGACTATGTAATGTATAATTCCATTTCTATGAAATGTCCAGAATAGGCAAATCTATAGCAACAGAAAAAAAATTAGTAATTGCCTAGGGCTGGTAGGATAGGGGGCAAATGGAGAGTGAGGGACTGCTAAAAGGCACTGGGTTTCTTTTGGGCTGATAAAATTCTTCTATATTTAGATTGTGGTGATGGTTGCACAACTCTGTAAATACACTAAAAACCATTGAATTGTATATTTTAAGAGGGTCGGTTGTATAGTATGTGAATTATATTTGAATAAATCTGTTTAAAATGTAATCAAGAAGTTTTGAACAAAGAGTGAGAGTCAATTGCCACTCTCCTCTCGGCAATCATCCAAAACAGGGATTTGACAAATTAATGAATATTATGCCCTTTTTGACATGAAAAGGCACAGACTGGACTGAGCTTTAATGCCTTTCTCCATTCCGTACTCCAATACTTACTAATTAGACTTGACATTCAAGAGGGATTTTTTGGCATCCCAGCTACATGTTCTTAAATATATAAAAAATTTTAAAAGTAGTTAGAAAGAAATGTGGAAAAAATGTCACAGTGATGATATCTCCGGATGATGGAGTTGTTTCTGAACTTCCCTAATTTTCCATTTTGAGCAGCATGTATTACTTTATAATCAGTAAAAACTGTTATAAAGTTATTTCAAAATTTCATAATAAGAGATAGCAAATTTGTCATCACTTCCTGAGGAAAAGTTTCCTGTGTCTGTGAAGGCCACAGAGCAATATTCCTTCCCAACTGTCCTATCACAAGTATTAAACGTGGCCATCAGGGTAGGCTACATTGATCTGCAGGAGTGACCTCAAAATAAACCACTTTGTCATGAGGACTAACTTGAGCTGAAGGCAATTGAGAATCAACAGATTTGGGGGAATTCCCTGGCGGTCCAGGGGTTAGGACTCCGTGCTTTCACTGCCAGGGCCAGGGTTCGATCCCTGGTCAAGGAGCTAAGATCCTTCAAGCCACATGGTGAGGCCAAAAATAAATAAATAAATAAATAAATAAAAATAAAAATAAAAAGATGAGAATTCCCTGGCGGTCCAGTGGTAAAGACTCCACCCTTCCACTGCAGGGGGCACAGGTTCAATCCCTGGCCAGGGAACTAAGATCTCACATGCCACACGGCATGGCCAAAAAATAAAAATTAAAAATAAAATAAAATAATAATTTTAAAAAGAATCAAGAGATTTTGGAAGTTTTCTGCCTTCCCCTTATTTGCCTAAAAGCAGGGCATAAATTTTCCCTTGAGGAAGGTGGCCCCCCACCATCCCCAGAGAGAAGTACAACTCTTATCATTGAAGACAGGGAGTCAACACCAAGATGAGTTTGCATAAACAGACCTCACTAAAATAGCCCTTATCTTCCATTAGTTCCCTCATATATTTCCTAGTCATTTTTCCACTACTTATCAGCCCTTGAAGCCCAAACCCCCTTTCTTTTGTTACAAGAGTATATAAGCCCTTGAGCCTAACTTCTTTTTTGAGTTTTACTCCTTTCCTGTAACTCCCATGCATGTAAATATTAATAAAAATTGTGTGCCTCTTCTCCTGTTAATCTTTTTGTTCTTTTAATTTGCATGACCCCAGAGATGGAGGGTCATACAAGAGCGTTTTTCTGGACTTCCCTGGTGGCGCAGTGGTTAAGAATCCGCCTGCCAATGCAGGGGACATGGGTTCTATCCCTGGTCTGGGAAGATCCCACATGCAGTGGAGCAACTAAGCCCGTGCGCCTCAACTACTGACCCTGCGCTGTCGAGCCCGCGAGCCACAACTGCTGAGCCCGCATGCCACAGCTCCTGAAGCCCGCGCGCCTAGGGCCCGTGCTCCGCAACTAGAGAAGCCACCGCAATGAGAAGCCCGCGCACCACAACGAAGAGTAGCCCCCGCTCGCCGCAACTAGAGAAAGCCCGCACAGCAACGAAGACCCAAAGCAGAAAAAAAAAAAAGAGTTTTCCTCTTCAATAGTCCCTTGTGTTTTTTAAACTTTTAAAAAATATTTAGTTGTATTTGCATAAAAATGCTTAAGCTCTAGAATTTTATCAATATTGCTTTTTATGACTTTTACTTGTTGAGTATTGTATAAAATTCATTTGGTTTTTACGTGTGCCCTTTCTCCCTCAATTAGATTCCAAAGTTGAGGGAAAGACTATGTAATAATATAGTATGGGTATTCTAATTCCCCTAAAATAGTTCCTTTACATAATGTAGGTAATCAATAAGCAGTTTTTGGACCTTTCTATTATGAAACTTTTTTTAGTAACAACAAAGCATGCATTGTAGGTTGCTTTATATAAATGTCTTCAACAACTGTTTGGTTCTTAGCTACTAATCCAGATATATACAACTCATTTATTCTATGCCATATTACCATGTTTATAAATTACCCTTTGGTTTTTGTAGCTTTTTTTTTTTTTTTATCACTTTTTTTTTTTTTTTTTTGACTGCTTTGGGTCTTTGTTGCTGCACGTGGGCTTTCTCTAATTGCGGTGAGCTGGGGCTACTCTTAGTTTTGGTACACTGGCTTCTCACTGCGGTGGCTCCTCTTGTTGCAGAGCACGGGCTCTAGGTGCCCAGGCTTCAGTAGTTGCAGCACATGGGCTCAGTAGTTGTGGCTCAAGGGTTCTAGAGCGCAGGGTCAGTAGTTGTGGCACACGGGCTTAGTTGCTCCGTGGCATGTGGCATCTTCCCGGACCAGGGCTCGAACCCGTGTCTCCTGCATTGACAGGCAGATTCCTAACCACTGCGCCACCAGGGAAGTCCCCTGTAGCTTATTTTAAAATTACCTTTTAATTTTTGATCTTTTGTAAAAGTCATCCTGTTTTTTTAAAAAACGACATACTTCTTAAGTTGCAAATGTGTTTTCATTTATGATAAGTCTTTCTTGCATCTTATCTTTCCATATCTCATGTACCCAAGCTTGGATTTGAGTAAATTCTTCTGATTTATTTCTTTAGCAGAATTTTACAGCTATTAGAATCAAAAGCAAACTTCCTTTTTAAAATTAAACATTGATCTTATGGAATGTATTTAATAGTAATCAAATGTCTTTAAGCAAACATTCCTCATAATTAAAGTATGCTGTTCTAAATCTTAACTGTCCTTAGGCAAACCCACCACATATGAAAAAGATTACCTTTCATCCTGTCTTCACACTGATCATTTAGTGAGATGAAGGGGACATGTGAGGTAATCCTACACTCTCTATCACTAGGCTGAGTAGAAAGGCTAACTCTTACAGATTTCATGTAAACTATCAGACCCAGACATGATGGAATGTTTCTGATCCCCACCCCCTTCTCACTTCCCTCCTTACTTTCGTTTCTCGCTCCACCCCACCAGTCTATCTCTATCCATTCCTTCTTTCAAACTAGCAGCAGACCTAGAGTCAGTCCTATACCCACCCTGTATAAAATTTTTAATGGATTATCATTGCCTGGATAAAGTCTAATATGAAAACTAAAAGAAGACATATGATGAAGAAGACAGTACTGATGAGTAGTTAGCTGGCTTGTCAAGATGGCATTTGCCTTGCTGAAGTCATCACTTTTGTGCAGTGTCTTCATTTCAATTAATTTTGTCACTTTACTAAGAGCCCAGGCTCACTAAAGTAACAGAAGGTTGATATGTAAACGACAATACCAACATATTTAAGTACAATGAGAGATTTAACTGGCAAGAGGACTGGCTACTCTGACCAACTCAATATTGAATTCTTGGAGAGAAATGTTTGAGAAACCAGATTATAATTGAAATTATGGTACTTGGACACAAGGCAAAAAGTGGTCTGTTTTAGGAACATGTTGGCATTAGCCTTGACATTTCAGCAACTGATTACTACTGCACATTGGATCCGTAACCACAGCAGTCCAGAATATTGCCTACTGGATCACTAAATAGCCATTCTTCAGGCCGACCCATCCCTTCTTTATATATGCCAATATTATTGATAAGATAAGAGGCAAGTTCTTAATTTTCTTGCTGCTGGACCAGGAAACATTTTATCTCTGAGGCATCTCTGGCACATATCTAGTATCAAACATCTGACCTTATCTCATGGTTGTACCTCAGATTGATTTGGTTTTCTTCAGGCCTACAGTGATATGATAGCAAAAAGATTGTGTATAACCAGGACCAGCTACATACGATGTGGGCAAATATAGAGACCCTTGTTTGAAAAGTATTGAGAATTTCAAGACAGTGACAGAGCATCAAACCTGAGGGATTACTCAGGTCACACACTAATGAAGTCAGCCTATATATAACAATCCTTTAGTGCAAGAGTCAGCAAACTACCACCCACAATCCAAATTCAGCTGCTCCCTATTTCTGTATAAGTAAAGTTACATTGGAATGTAGCTTATGGCCACTTTTGCTCTACAATAGCAGAGTTCTATACACGCTACAGAGATGGTATGGCCCACGAAGACTAAACTATTTACTATCTGGCCTTTAAGAAAATGTTTGCTGGGAATTCCCTGGTGGTCTAGTGGTTAAGACTCCGTGCTTCCCCTGCAGGGGGTGCGGGTTCAATCCCTGGTGGGGGAACTAAGATCCCACATGCTGCGCAGTGTGACCAAAAAAAAAAAGAAAAAGAAAAAGTTTGCTGACTCCTGCTCTAGTGTCTGATCTGTCAGTCCTTGCCCCATACTTGCTATTCAAAATGGCCTCTCAGCAGTCTCAGCTTGATCCACTCTCCCCCCTAAGAAACCATGCGGGGCACATGGTGGGCCTGCAGCTCTAGATCAGAAGAATGTGGAGATTTTTGACCCACTCAGAGTCCACAGACTGAAGTGCCAAGAATTTCTATGGCACTGTAGGACAGCAGTGCCCATGAATTCTCCATGCGGAAGCTTGCAAAGCTATCTGAACTCTTCTACCCAGACTTCTTGGGTACCTGGGATTTCTAACCATGGCTACCACAAAATCACTGCCAACTCCAAGTCAGAGAACTGGCACTTGCCTCGTGTCTTGTGTGTCCATTTCATGAAGAAATGGGCTCAAGCCCTGTTCCTCTTTGACTCACTTGAGAATGCTGAATCCTCTGGTTCCATGCCTCATTCCCCATTTTGATTCCCCTGGATCAGGTGCCCATATAATCTTTTTTTTTTTTTTTAAACATCTTTATTGGAGTATAATTGCTTTATGATGTTGTGTTAGTTTCTGCTGTATAACAAAGTGAATCAGCTATACGTATACATATATCCCCATATCCCCTCCCTCTTGCATCTCCCTCCCACCCTCCCTATCCCACCCCTCTAGGTGGTCACAAAGCACCAAGCTGATCTCCCTGTGCTATGCAGCTGCTTCCCACTAGCTATCTGTTTTACATTTGGTAGTGTATATATGTCCATGCCACTCTCTCACTTTGTCCCAGCTTACCCTTCCCCCTCCCTGTGTCCTCAAGTCCATTCTCTATGTCTGCATCTTTATTCCTGTCCTGCCCCTAGGTTCTTGAGAACCTTTTTTTGTTTTTTTAGATTGCATATATATGTGTTAGCATACGGTATTTGTTTTTCTCTTTCTGACTTACTTCACTCTGTATGACAGTCTATATGTCCATCCACCTCACTACAAATAATTTCATTTCTTTTTATGGCTGAGTAATATTCCATTGTATATATGTGCCACATCTTCTTTATCCATTCATCTGTTGATGGACACATAGGTTGCTTCCATGTCCTGGCTATTGTAAATAGAGCTGCAATGAACATTGTGGTGCATGACTCTTTTTGAATTATGGTTTTCTCTGGGTATATGCCCAGTAGTGGGATTGCTGGGTCGTGTGTAGTGCTATTTTTAGTTTTTTAAGGAACCTCCATACTGTTCTCCATAGTGGCTGTATCCATTTACATTCCCACCAGCAGTGTAGGAGGGTTCCCTTTTCTTCCCAACCTCTCCAGCATTTATTTTTTGTAGATTTTTTGGTGATGGCCATTCTGACTGGTGTGAGGTGCTATCTCACTGTAGTTTTGATTTGCATTTCTCCAATGATTAGTGATGTTGAGCATCCTTTCATGTGTTTGTTGGCAATCTGTATATCTTCTTTGGAGAAATGTCTATTTAGGTCTTCTGCCCATTTTTGGATTGGGTTGTTTGTTTTTTTGATATTGAGCTGCATGAGCTGCCTGTATATTTTGGAGATTAATCCTTTGTTATTTGCTTCATTTGCAAATATTTTCTCCCATTCTGAGGGTTGTCTTTTTGTCTTGTTTATGGTTTCCTTTGCTGTGCAAAAGCTTTTAAGTTTCAGTAGGTCCCATTTGTTTATTTTTGTTTTTATTTCCATTTCTATAGGATGTGGGTCAATAAGGATCTTGCTGTGATTTATGTCATGGAGTGTTCTGCCTAAGTTTTCCTCTAAGAGTTTTATAGTGTCTGGCCTTACATTTAGGTCTTTAATCCATTTTGAGTTTGTTTTTGTGTATGGTGTTAGGGAGTGTTCTAACTTCATTCTTTTACATGTAGCTGTCTAGTTTTCCCAGCACCACTTATTGAAGAGGCTGTCTTTTCTCCATTGTATATTCTTGTCTCCTTTATCAAAGATAAGATGACAATATGTGTGTGGGTTTATCTCTGGGCTTTCTATCCTGTTCCATTGATCTATATTTCTGTTTTTGTGCCAGTACCGTACCGTCTTGATTACTGTAGCTTTGTAATATAGTCTGAAGTCAGGGAGCCTGGTTCCTCCAGCTCCATCTTTCTTTCTCAAGATTGATTTGGCTATTTGGGGTCTTTTGTGTTTCCATAAAAATTGTGAAATTTTTTGTTCTAGTTCTGTGAAAAATGCCGTTGGTAGTTTGATAGGGATTGCATTGAATCTGTAGATTGCTTTGGGTAGTATAGTCATTTTCACAATGTTGATTCTTCCAATCCAAGAACATGGTATATCTCTCCATCTGTTTGTATAATCTTTAATTTCTTTCATCAGTGTCCTATAGTTTTCTGCATACAGGTCTTTTGTCTCCTTAGGTAGGTTTATTCCTAGGTATTTTATTCTTTTTGTTGCAGTGGCAAATGGGAGTGCTTCCTTAATTTCTCTTTCAGATTTTTCATCATTAGTGTATAGGAATGCAAGAGATTTCTTTTTCTTCTTTTTTGAATTTTTGAATTTTATTTTATTTATTTTTTATACAGCAGGTTCTTATTAGTTATCCATTTTAGACATATTAGTGTATATATGTCAATCCCAATGTCCCAATTCATCACACCACCACTTTCCCACCTTGGTGTCCATACGTTTGTTCTCTACATTTGTGTCTCTATTTCTGCCTTGCAAACCAGTTCATCTGTACCATTTTTCTAGGCTCCACATATATGCGTTAATATACGATATTTGTTTTTCTCTTTCTGACTTACTTCACTCTGTATGACAGTCTCTAGATCCATCCTCGTCTCTACAAATGACCCAATTTCGTTCCTTTTTATGGCTGAGTAATATTCCATTGTATATATGTACCACATCTTCTTTATCCATTCGTCTGTCGATGGGCATTTAGGTTGCTTCCATGACCTGGCTATTGTAAATAGTGCTGCAATGAACATTGGGGTGCACGTGTCTTTCTGAATTATGGTTTTCTCTGGGTATATACCCAGTAGTGGGATTGCTGAGTCATATGGTAATTTTATTTTTAGTTTTTTAAGGAACCTCCATACTGTTCTCCATAGTGGCTGTATCAATTTACATTCCCACCAACAGTGCAAGAGGGTTCCCTTTTCTCCACACCCTCTCCAGCATTTGTTGTTTATAGATTTTCTGATGATGCCCATTCTAACTGGTGTGAGGTGATAGGAATGCAGGAGATTTCTGTGCATTAATTTTATATCCTGCTACTTTTCCAGATTCATTGATTAGCTCTAGTAGTTTTCTGGTAGCATCTTTGGGATTCTCTGTGTATAGTATCATGTCATCTGCAAACAGTGACAGTTTTACTTCTCCTTTTCCGATTTGGATTCCTTTTATTTCTTTTTCTTCTCTGATTGCTGTGGCTAAAACTTCCAAAACTATGTTGAATAATACTGGTGAGAGTGCAGGTGCCCATATAATCTTAATATTTGGGCTTGGGACCCTATTAAGAACTTCAGGGGATCTGAGATTTTTACTCTATGTGCTAGTTATCTAGTTAGTCTTCCACAGTTTCATGGATGCTTGTAGAAGACAGGTGACCCCTGTGTAAGGTGTGCAGGATAGTTTATTACAGCAAGAGCAGTAGCCTGAGTTAGGCATTTTTGCACCATTCCCCAAACCCCAATTCTCACAGGGTGACACGAGGGCCAGTTTATACCCATATATACAGTGGGCTCCTTTATAGAAAAGGCATCTTGGGCTTAGGGAGCAAGAATTTTTTTTATAAAGCACTATAATTCTATAAGCATATGTGCCCTTCCAGAAGGAAACATTTTTACTACACTGGACAGTAAGCAAATTGTCCTTTGCTCTGAAGGGAGACACTATCTCTATCTTCCAAGGCAGTTTGCTAAACAAACATCCTAGAAAACACAGTTCAGAACAAAGGGCAATCAGTGCCCTGTGTGCAAGTTGTGCAGAAATGCAAGAAACTCTTGGAGACTTGTCCCTCTCAACAGCCCCTATTTGGAATTGGTCTTTTACAGTGACTCCTCCCTCCCACCCCCATAGCTAGCTGAGTTCCCCTTTTTCTGGGAACAAGTTGCATTTTTAGCTGATGACTTCTCCCCAGTTTGATACCTTCCCTTCTCGTTCACAGCTTAATAGCTGGCACTTCAAAGAAATGTATACATTTTCCACCCTATTGCCCCAACACTAACACAGAGCTAAATTCTCTCTCTTGTTTCATGACTCTTCAAGTAGAATTTTATCGATTGTGGTTGTCTGTATATAGCTATACAACTTAGGTACCATAATTTGTTTAAAGCACTTAGTCACTCCCCCATCCATCCTGTTCTTCTCAGTTTCCCAAGGTTGTGTGTGTGTGTGTAATGATACAAAAGATTATGGTATTAAAGTCAAGTGCCAGAGTATTCCAGCCATTGTGCCGAAAGTTGGGGTGGTTATTGGATTCATGCTTAGAATGTTCTGTGTAAGGAGCCTATAGTGCAAATGAGAGGCCAAACAAGAGTGGATAAAAGGGAACAGGAAGAGGAATCAGGAACTGACTCCAAACAAAAACACCATCCGGAGGAAACAGGATAGGCCTGTCCAGACACTGGAAACTGTAATGAGGAAGGAAAAGCAATTACCAGAACAGATGGGCGGAAACAGAGCAACTAACAGAGGTGGAACCATGTTTATTTGAGAAAGTGTGTCTGGGGATTTGGGGGGCTGAGTAGAATTTGTGGTTATTCCCCATAGCTCCTGGATCCATGATGATATAATGTGTAAATACTTAACAGGCAAGCATGCACTCCTGTAAACAATCAAGATGTTTCTTAAACCTTTGATTCCCTGTCCCTTGTGACTTCCTGTGGGTTTTTTTTTTATAGATGTATGTTTTTATTTCAATGGATACTAACTTGATTTATTCGTTTCCCAAAATACTTAAAATATTTGCGTTCCTAGAGAATTGTACAAGTTTATGGCGATGATTAGAAAGGATATTACAACAGGTCTGTCCTAGAAAATATGTGACAGATGGTTGTGGAACATTAAAAAAGAGAACTGTTAAGCCTACAATGCAATATCTCATTGTCTGCTGTGTTTTTGTAAAAGTTTGCAGAGTGAGACATATGTTATTGTTTCATCTCTTTTGATATAACTGAATTCCTTCAAACACATACAATTAAAAAATAGTCCACTCTTGAGTAAATTGTCTGTACATGAATAAAAATGCAATCTCATAGATGAGTTTTGTGTTTCCCAGCTGTCCATGAGATTATTATGTATATTAAATTATATACTCTCTACTCTGCATTCCATGAGAGCTACAAATGAAAAGATTTAGCCATTTTAAAATTTCTTATTGAAGTAAAGGCCTCACTTATTATTCATCAGCTATAAAAACTTTATAACTCTTCAATATTTTGAGGCATTTGGGTGGATAAACTAACTCTAATTTTAGTAGTTTATTCATCTAGTTGCTTTAACAAAGGTAGAGCACCTCTTTCATACCCTAAATTAAACATCAAGTGCAATATTTTTTAAATGACTAGAATCATTGAAATTTAGAGTGGGAAACCATTTAATTTTCTTAAGGTGAGTAAGAAAACTGCAACTCAGTGATTGAGCAATTATCATATTCCCAAAAGATCTGCCCAGCTAGAAGTGCATTAAAACCACTTTTTCAGACACTTAAGGGTCTTTCTATAACATGTAGACTTTTCTATTTGTGATTCCTATAGGGAGTTGAATCTAAATTTATTCAATTAAGTAGTGCCTGAACAGATTTTTGTATATCACTTTTCATCTGACCAGTGGGCATTTCTTTTTTAATCAATTCCTTTTTTAAAATTCAATATTTGTATATATTACAAAATGATCACCACAATAAGTCTAGTTAGCATCTGTCACTATAGATAGTTACAATTTTTTTTTCTTGTGATGAGAACTTTTAAGACCTACTCTCAGCATCTTTCAGATAAACAATACACTATTATTAACTATGGTCACCATGTGATATATTACATCCCCATGACTTATTTATTTTATAACTGAAAGTTTGTACCTTTTGATCCCCTTCATTCATTTTGCCAACCCTTTACCCCCCACCTCTGGCAACCACCAATCTGTTCTCTGTATCTATGACCTTGGGTTTTTTGTTTGTTTGTTTGCTTGTTCTTTTATATTCCACATATAAGTGAGATTATATGGCATTTGTCTTTTTCTACCTGACTTATTTCACTTAGGATAACACCCACAAGTTCCATCCATGTTGTCACAAATAGCAAGATTTTCTTTTTTGTGGCTGAATAATATTCTATTATATATAAATATACATATCACATTTACTCTAGGATTTTACTCTGTATTACTATTCCAGATGAATATTTAAAATCCTTCAATCATTCTTATAATAAAAAGGAGACTTTTCTTTGTGAGCAAGTCTATTTTTCAAGTCAAAATATAGAAAGCTGAAGCTCTAAACTGAACGTAAGTTAAACTTAAATTTTATCATGTTAGGAGGCCAACAAACCTGATGGCTTTTCAAAGTCTTTATAGAGATTGGTGAAAAAGACCCCACAGTGAATTAATTTGATTACTTAAGATTATTATGTCTCTACTTAGAGTGTCTGTGGAATGTTTATGAGCCTGAAATACTTAGAGATGTCTACATTTTATCATATTTTTCTCTTTTCAGTATTCTATTTTTTTTTTTTGGCCATGCCGCATGGCTTATGGGATCTTAGTTCCCTCATCAGGGATTGAACTCAGGCCATGGCAGTGAAAGCCCGGAATCCTAACCACTAGGCCACCAGGGAACTCCCTCTTTTCATTATTCTTGTTAAACTAAGTGCCCTGGATACTTTAATCTTTTTTAGAATCACAAATCCTTCTTTGGAATCTTAGCAGATGAAACTTCTTTATGTAGAGGGAACTCATGGTGGAAAGTCTGCTCCTTAATATTGGCAGCTACCAGACTTTTTGCCCCCTTCAATATGCAGGCTTTTCCCTAAAACTTCTGCTATACATGCCTTCAAATACTACCGTGTGATCATATTGCCATTATAAGGTACAATTGTATGTGTCTTCCATCAGCACTTTTTTTTTTGAGGAACCTCATACTGTTTTCCATAGTGGCTATGACACCGAGGATAGTCATCAGTAGTTAAACCCATTAAACTATAATTTGCTTAAGAAATAATGAACCATAATCTGCCTTCACTGATCAAGCTTGCTTTAATTATTTCTACAAAAACTTGCATGTCCTCCAAGCCTAAACAGTAAGGTGTTTGCCCAAGTTGTTTTTCAGCAACTTGGAGTCAGCTGCATCTAGTTTGGGCTTGAGCCAGTTAAGACTGGTTGAGACCATTGACCTTCCAACTGGGCATGCATGAGCGTCTGTTTGGTGACCTTCTGATGTCAAAGAGCCAAAAACTCCACCCTCAGAACATGCTAACAGAGCCATTTTCATCCCATTAAGAAGCTTGTGGCTTACGTGCACCTGTTGCTCCTGCGAAGATGACAATTACCTCACCTTTTTCTTATCTTCAATCACCTTTCCCCGAGCTCCCCAGGCCTCAGCTCTATCCCATAAATACCCCGAGCCCCCAGCCTTGGGGGGAGGCAGATTTGCTATTTGGTCTTCCGTCTTCTGGCTTGATTACCTTATGAGTAAACCTTTTCTCTGTTGCAAACCTCAGCAGACTCTGCATTTGGCTTGCTGCACATCCAACAAATGAATCTGGTTCAGTAAGAGCTATACCAATTTATATTCCTACCAACAGTGTACAAGGGTTCCTTTCTCTCCACATCCTCCACAGCATTTGTTATCTTTGTATTTTTGATATTAGGTATCCCAACAGCTGTGAAGTGATATTTCTTTGCAGTTTTTATTTGCATTTCTCTGATGATAAGTGATGTTGAGCACCTTTCATAAACCTGTTGGCCATTTGTATGTCTTCTTTTCCGAGAAACATCTATTCAGTTCCTTTGTCCATTTTAAAATCAGGTTGTTGTTTTTTTTTTGCTATTGAATTGTAGGAGTTCCTTATATATTTTGGATATTAATCCTTTATCACATATATGGTTTGCAAATATTTTTGCCCATTCTGTAGGTTGCCTTTTCATTTTGTTGATTGTTTCCCTTGCTGTGCAGATCTTTTTGGTTTGATATAGTCCCACTTATCTAATTTTGCCTGTGCTTTTGGTGTTGTATCCAGAAATCATTGCAAAAGCCAATGTCAAGATGCATTTTGTCTATGTTTTCTTCTAGGAGTTCTGTGGTTTCAGGTCTTATGTTTAAGTCTTTAATACATTTGAGTCAATTTTTGTGTATGGTGTAAGATAAGGGTCCAAATGTCTTCTTTTTTTTTTTTAAAGATTTATTTATTTTTTTATTGATTGATTGATTGATTGCTATGTTGGGTCTTCGTTCCTGTGCGAGGGCTTTTCTCTAGTTGCGGCGAGTGGGGACCACTCTTCATTGCAGTGCGCGGGCCTCTCACTATCGCGGCCTCTCTTGTTGCGGAGCACAGGCTCCAGACGCGCAGGCTCAGTAGTTGTGGCTCATGGGCCCAGTTGCTCCGCGGCATGTGGGATCTTCCCAGACCAGGGCTCGAGCCCGTGTCCCCTGCATTAGCAGGCAGATTCTCAACCACTGCGCCACCAGGGAAGCCCCCAAATGTCTTCTATGAGCATTTTATCTGTGGTCCTTAGACCAAAAACCCATGTTATAATGGCCCTGAAGTAAGCTATGGGATTTTATAATTATATTTTGTATTATTTATAAACTATCTTTTCCTCCAAATCCATTTACTATCTATAAGACTTCTTTTTTTTTTTTTTTTCATGGATTTTTTTTTTAATTTTTATTTATTTATTTATTTATTTATGGCTGTGTTGGGTCTTTCGTTTCTGTGCGAGGGCTTTCTCTAGTTGTGGCAAGTGGGGGCCACTCTTCATCACGGTGCGCGGGCCTCTCACTATCGCGGCCTCTCTTGTTGCGGAGCACAGGCTCCAGACGCGCAGGCTCAGTAGTTGTGGCTCACGGGCCCAGTTGCTCCGCGGCATGTGGGATCTTCCCAGACCAGGGCTCGAACCCGTGTCCCCTGCATTGGCAGGCAGATTCTCAACCACTGCGCCACCAGGGAAGCCCAAGACTTCTTTATACTAGTTGAAATTTTGTGTTAATCAGTTCATATTAAATGTTTACACATCTTTCCTCCTTTTCTCTTTCCAAATATTTCTTTCTTATCATAGTCTTCCAAACTCTAAGATTAGATTTTTTTTCTTTTTAAATCGTGCAGTTTTCTTTTTAAAAGTCAAACCTAAATTCATAGTCTTTGATAAAATTTTGAATTAATCTAGGTCAATTGCCCAGAAAATCATGGTAAAATACACATAACATGAGGATAACCATTTAATCCATTTTTAAATATACAAATTCAGTGACAATATATTCACAATGTTGTGCAATCATCACTGATTAACTTAAAAATAAGAGTGATACCATTTATTGAACTCCTTTCATATGTATTTATTTTATTCATTTTTCAAAAGCCCAGTGAGGTTACAACTGGTCATCTTCCCAAGGTCATGTAACTGGGAAGTGGCAGACCTGGGTTCCAGCCCACATCTTTCTGATTGACTCAAAATCCTATGTTCCTTTTTTTAAATTTGCGTAAGGTTAAAACTTGTATTAATGTAATGCATGCACATATTTGAAGAATTAAATAGAAAACAAAATTATAAAAATAATGGAGGAAAAAAATAGAATAATTTGTTGATGGCCTTAATATACGGAAGAGCTTCTTCTTAAGATACCAAAAGCAGGGAATTCCCTGGCTGTCCAGTGGTTAGAACTCGGTGCTTTCACTGCTGGGGGCCTGGGTTTGATCCCTGGTCGGGGAACTAAGATCCCCTCAAGCTCTGCGGCAAAAAAAAAAAAAAAAATGTGTATATATATATATATATATATATGTATGTATATATATATATATATATATATATATATATACACACACACATACCAAAGCAAAGGACAAAAAGGCAATATTTTGATAAATTTGACTACATTAAATTTAAAATTTTGTTTGATTGAAAAAATACCACAAACAAATGTAAAGAAATGGATAGACTGATAGAAAATATTTGCATTGTATATAACAGGCAAAGGTCTCTAAGCCAGAATATATATTCATATATATGTATGAATATATTTGTGTGTATATCTATTTGTACATGTATATCTATCTATCTATCTATCTATCTATCTACCTCCTTTACATCAATAAGAAAAAGATAAACAACTCAACAGAAAAGTAAGCAAATGATATGAAAAAGCAATTCATATCATTGGAGACAAAATACAAATAGTCAATAAACATATGAGAAGATGCTAAACCTCACTGGTAATCAGGGAAATGAATGTTGAAACAAAAATAAGACACAACTTTTCAACAAGCATATTGGTAAAAATTTAAAAGTTTACTGTATCAGGTTTGGTAAGATTATAGGAAAATGGACTTTGTCTTACTTGCTGGTGAAAGTGTAATCGGTAAAACAACTTTGAGGGTAATTTGGAAGTTCATATTCCTCATGACCCAGCAGTTCCACTCTACGCACTTATGCTGGAGAAGCCCTAACACATATATGCAAGCAAAACTCATAAAAAGGTATTTATTGCATCATTTTTACAATGAAACATTAGAAAAAACTAACACATTCACTGGAAGAAAAATGGCTAAATAAACTGTAGCTATGTATACTATGCGGCATTTTAGAAAATGGTAGCTTTATATATACTAGGTGACGTACATTTCAGTTAATCCAGGATAGCCCCACTTTGTACTTGTTCCCCTATTCACACTCAACAGTGCCACATTGGATAGCTCTCTAACCTATTTTGGGGTGGGGAAAAAAGGGCAGGAAACCTAAAGACACACAGACAAGGCACCACAAACTGGGTGGCTTAAAATAACAGTAATTTAGTGTCTCATAGTTCTGGAGGCTCGAAGTTCAATATCAAAGTGTCATAGGGGCCATGCTCCTTGTAAAAGCTATAGCGGACTCCTTCCTCTTCCTCTGGGAATAGTTTTCTTAGCTTTTGGTGGCCCCAGGTGTTCTTTGGCTTATGGCAGCATAACTCCAATCCTCCATCTTCATATGATTTTCCCTGTGTATGTGTCTACCTTCATGTCCAAATTTCCCTTTTTATAAGGATACCAGTCATATTGGATTAGGATGCACATAAGGACCATGATTAGCTGTATGTAAAGACCCTATTCCCAAGTAAGGTCACATTATGAAATCCTGGGGGCTAGGACTTCAACATATCTTTTTTGGTGGGGGGATGCAATTCAACCCATAGAAAATAGTATATCACATATGGAAACACACAAAGAACAATGCCATACATTTTCAAGAGTTTATATGTATATATGTAAACACAGATGAAAATATTTAGAAACATACACACTGAACTGATAAAACGGTGTCTGCTGCTGGTGGTGGATATCCATAGTAGATTTTAGCCTGTAGCCTTATCTGCAATGTTTACATTTTTACAAGAAAATACATTACTGAAGTAATTTTTAAAAATCAAATAGTTCAGAAAAGTTTTCATGAAAAACAGTGGAACCCTGCCCCATCTTTCTCTATTTCTTTGTCCCATTTCCAGAGGGTTCCACTTTTAAGTCTTAGTTCTTTCTCTTAGTAGTTACCTTCATTAATTTAAATAACATGCTTAAGAAAATATAATAATTTCTGCCCCATAGGATTATTGAGGGATAGAAATGAATTATTACATATCAAGAACTTAGAACTGTGTTTGGCATATTAGTACCTTTTTACAACTGAGGTATAATTGACATACAAAATTATATTAGTTTCACAAATACAGCATAATCCATATTTGTATATATTGTGAAATGTTCACCACAATAAGTCTAGTTAACATCCACCACCATTCACAGTTACAGAAATTTTTTTCTTATAATGAGAACTTTTAAGATCTACTCTCTAAACAACTTTCAAATATACCGTTTAGTATTATTACCTACAGTAGCCATGCTGTACATTACATCCCCAGGACTTATTTATTTTGCAACTGAAGTTTGTACTTTTTGACTCGCTTCACCCATTGTGCCCACCTCTACCACATTAATGCTTAAAACAGGTTGGCTACTAGTATTTTCATTATACCACTGTTTTGTCATAAATCAAGTTTAGACATTACTTATTGACTTCCCCTGTGTTAAAGGTGGATTTAGAGCTTTTATATCATCTCTCCCCTCTCTCATCCTCTCAATTGCTTAATCTTTTCAACTACTGATGAACTCAGTTTGAAGTTCTAAGTTGTTCTAATTCTCCCATTGCTTCTGCTTCAAACTCACCAGTATGTAATAGACTCTTGTCAGAATTACTGCAGTAGGGAATTCCCTGGCCGTCCAGTGGTTAGGACTCTGCACTCTCACTGCTGAGGGCCTGGGTTCAATCCCTGGTCAGGGAACTAAGATCCTGCAAGACACACAGCAAAAAGAAAAAAAAAAGGAGAATTATTGCAGTGAAATTTGGAAGAGAATCTGGTTGCCTTGATAGTGAAGTGGTTTTTTCATTTCTTGCTGAAGCTCACCCTTTCTTGGCCCTTTCTTTTGTAAATTGAACTAAGCTATTACTGTGCTTACTATTCTGTTTCCCTCCAGCTTATAGAGATCTAGTGTCAGAGTGCTGACCTAACGGATACTGTGAACAATCAGTATTTGTTGATAGATTGAAAGCTCTGTTATTGTTATCTTTATAGTAATGCATGTTTTAGTCTTCCCAAGTTAAAAAGAGCTCCCTGAGAAAGCCTACTCACAGCCCACATGCATCATTTCATTCTCCTATGTGCTACTTAATGAATTTGGCTTTGCCAAATTAAATGGTGTGTTAGCTTCCCTTTGGGTTATGATTTTACTCATGACTGTAAAACTGTAAACACAGAACAAAGGGTGTTGCTCGCTACCCAGTTATACAAAGATTAACCCACTGCAGTCGCTGACCAACAGTACACTTAGTGCTCCAGACAGAGGCAATGAAGATAACAGGATGCTCTGTGCTTTGGACAAGCACTCCCCTTAGATAGTTAGATGTACATCTCAGGAAGAATTTTTGTGACCCAGATTCTTGCATCTTCCCACACATAGAAAAGCACTGAAATCATTAACTTGAGATACCTGTTCTTTATGACTAGTAAGCATCCTTTACCAAGATGTGTACCTGACTGCGCATATTCCCCAGCCAAAACACACATAAACAAGCTTCTCTCCCTGCCTCTTTGAAACAGCTTCCTCAGAGCTACTGAGTGGCTGTTTCCTGGGTTATAGGCCTCAGTAAGGTCCCTGAATAAAACTTAAACTCACAAACCTTATGTTGTGCAGTTTCCTTTAAGTCAACATGACTTTAGTTACAACTACCATTATCCTGACCCACAGGGCTACCCTGCTTCCACGTTAACCTTCTGGAGCAAGAATGGACAAAAGCCTTTTTCCCTTCAGATAGAATTGAAACAGACTGAAATATTTTAGATAACTCACAAAATGAAAATGAGCACAGAGTACAAGGAACATCAGTGGTCTGGCTGACAAAGAAGAGACATCATATTTTGCAAGCCAGGGTTTTACATTCCTTTCACATCCAGTCTGAGGGATTTACTGTATTTCCCCCTAATTGAATAGCATTAAGTGCCTTAAAATAGCCTCTCATACATAAAGTGATCTTCTTATAGTAAAGCTCTAGTAGTGTGATATTATAATACAATAATCATATAGCAGAATGATCCACGAAGAAAGGAAGAAGATATAGCACTCAGCTGAGTATTACATGACCTGGATTCTACTAATCTTTCTTCCAATTATTCAGGTAGAACTCTCTGACCTTGGGAAAGTCAACTTTTCTGAATCTCAAATTTCCTTATCTAAAGAATGGGCATGCTAATATTTACACTACCTATCTCTCCGGGTTGTTCAAATAATTGTCAAGGCAACAATTTATTGCAAGCATAGTCAAAGTGTCTTTCAATCTTGCTCAAGGGAACTTGAAGAAAGTCCTTTCATAGATTTCTTGCACAGACAATTTTTCTAACAAGAATACATAGCTAGATAACATTTTTAGGAAAAATAAATACAAGGAAAAATGTCTGGGTACAGTTTATCAGGCTCCTCATATGCAAGTTACTCCTCACAAAACTGGGTGGGGAAATCTAGTATTTATATAGGCTCTTTATTTTAAAACATTTTATTTTAGTTCAAATAAACAGTTGATCCTTGAACAACGCAGGGTTGGGGGCACTGACCCGCCACACAGTTGAAAATTTATGTACAGCTTTACAGTTGGCCCTCCCTATCTGTGGTTCTACATCCTCAGATTCAACCAACTGCAAATCTCACAGTACAGAACATATTCATTGCAAAAAAAGTCATGTATAAGCGGACCCATGCAGTTTAAACTTGTGTTGTTCGAGAGTCAACCGTATGCAAAATTAAGGAGAATAGTACAAATCACCTTACTTCAGTGGGTATCAACACACAGTCATTCTTATTCATGTACACTCCTATATACTCCCCTCCCAAACTGGATAATTTTAACGTGAATTCCAGATTTCACCTATAGATGTATAGGAGATCAGAACATGTCACCCCAAAATATGCCACTCTGGCATAAGGATTATTTTGCGCTGAAGACTCAAATGAGCTCTCAGCCATCCTCCTATGTTCCTGAAAACAACATAAATTCCCCTTTTTGGAGGTGCCTTCCCCCACTTCCCATATGAGGAAGAGAATAACAACCTTATCACCCAAGACAAGATGGCGCTGAAAAAGAGTCTACATCAGCAAATCTTACTAACTAGCCTTTATCTACCACTAGTTTCCTCATATATTTGCCTTCCTACAATTTGCCACCTCTTGAAGCTCAAAGTCCCTTTCCTTTGTCTTGTCAGTTCTCTTTAAATGTAACCTCTTTTGGAGAATGGTATAAATGCTTACAAGCCTAGCTGTTTCTTTAGGGGTTTTCTCTTTTTATGAAGTCCCTTCATGCCACATAATACTTTTAGCATCAAATAAATGTGTATGACTTTTCTCCTGTTAATCTGTTGTCAGTTAATTTTGCAAAGCCTGCTGGAGAACCTATGAGAATAGAGGAACATTTTCCTCCACAACAGAAACCTGTTTGATGTTCTAAGATAGTCTCTCCCTTTCTCTTTCTTTTTCTCTTTCTCTGTCTCTCTCTCTTCTTCTTCTGCTTCTTCTCTCCATCTCTCTGTCTCTTCATTTTCTTGTCGATGTTGAAGAACCCAAGTTGTTTGTATTTGCATAGAATTTCCCATGTTCTGGATTTGGCCAGTTCCATCTCCATGTTTTTTCCTCTGACATGTTCTTCAATTCTCTGAATTTCCTGTAGTTAGAGGTAGGGGCTTGATCAGATTCAAATCTGATTTTTTTCCTCAAAATAGTTTATTGGTCGTACTATACATTCTCTATTGCATTACATCAACAGGCATAATAATTAATGTTCTCTCTTTTTGTGATGTTAATACTGATCTTTGGTTTCTGTTGATACTGGCCTAATCCATTCATTATAAAGTTTCCCACCAACTTTCCACCTAATGTTTTTAGCAGCTATTGACAATCATTTCCTAGATCCATTACTTCATTAAGGGATGTGTGATAATATCGTAATTTTATCAATTCTTCTATATTTATAATCTAGAATTCTTCTATAAGGAAGATTTTTCCCACATAATTTCCCTGAGGGGGGGATAACTTTTTATTAGCTGTATAAAATATAAACTTATTATAATTAGGCATATTTCCAATATTTTAAAGAAGATGCAATTAAGAGAGTAGATGAATAAGAAGAGAGAAGCATTAGAGAAGTGATTAACAAAATCTGGAGATTAGTTACTAGATCTATTAGTTTGCCCAACACAATACTAAAGCTTTGACTTTTCCCCCTTTAGTCTTTTCTATTTATTTATTTATTTCTATTCATTTTAATAGACTTTCATTTTTAGAGCAGTTTTACATTCGCAGCAAAACTGCGCAGAAGGTACAAGAGTTCCCATGTACCCCAAACTCCCCACACAGGTGTAGCCTCTCCCATTATTAACATCCTCCGATGAACCTGCACTGACACATCTTTATCTTCCAAAGTCCAGAGTTTACATTAGGGCTTGCTCTTGGTTTCTTTGACTTTTTATTTATTAAAATCTGTTGCCTGAATTTTTAAAAGCTTGTTTTCGTCTAAAATCTTGGAAAAGCAGAAAAACACATATAAGGAAATAAAAATCACCTGCACCCGCACTCAGGAAAAGACCACAGAAATATTTTGATATACAGATCTCCAGGTCTTTCTGTTCTTCCTCCCTTCTCTCTTCTTTCCTTATTTCTACCTCTCTTTCTCCCATTCTTTCTTTCTCCTTCCTTCCTTCCTTTTTTCCTTCCTTCCATCTTTCTTTTTTCTTTCTTCCTTCCTTCCTTCTTTCTGTCTTTTGTAACAGTTTTTCACCTATTTTCATTTTCCTATGTTGTTTTCTGACAGGAGTATTTTTAGTGGCTATATAGCATTTCATCACATACATACAATGCAGTTTAGTTAAGCATACTCAGTACTGGTTTATGGGTTGTTTCTGCTTCTTTGGCTGTTATAACTATTGCTGTGACTTTTTAAAAACTGTACCTATGCAATCATTTAAGTTCGTGCATGCTTTTCTCTGTAGCATAAAGTCTTAAGAGTAGAATTTTGGGGTCAAATGTATACATGTACATATTTCAAATTGAACTGATTTATACTTCCGCCAGTGCACTAATACATAATAAGATTATGTTTTTATAAAAAGAAATAGGAAAAAGCAACTACCAGTCACGCAGCTGACAGCTTCTAGAGGAGCTAAATCGATATTGCTTTCCATTTCCAAGGAATGGATGGTCACCAGTGTAAGGGATAAACTGGATTCATTCATTGTACAATTTAGAAAAAAAGGTATACTTGAAGCTCTAAGAAGTTCTGAAATCAAGTATTCCAATAGAAAGCGAGAGTCCGTATTGCACTTTTTATTACCAAATCTCATCTGTGATTCAATTCAAATATTTATGAGCAATGAATAATGAATCGAGTGTAATAAATAGTTATTTCTCTTAATGATTGATACTTATGTGAAAGAAGGCAAATATTCTCAGGGGATGAAGTGTGACTGGACCTCATGATTTCAACATGAATTTTTGTTTCTTATGCAACAAATTATGGTTTTGCAAGAACTTTTACTGTATTCTTATGTACTACAATACCTAGCACATAGAAAACACACTAAATATTTCTTGAATAGATTAAATAAATAAATAAACTATGTTTGGAGAAATAAAAAAGCAAGACCACATCTATGGCTGAGGATGGGGATTCCCCTGAAGGTCATGGAATCTATAGTCTGTTAGGAAGAAGTCTATCCTGGGAGAGAAAACAAGAATATAGGATATGGATGAAGGGAAACTGAAATCTACTCTGAGCTTCAAAGCATTTGATGTCTGGACTATAGGCACTAGCGTGTTAGAGCTGGCTTGTACTGGCTAGCAAGAACCAGTTACTACAATTTTCAGGAATCTTGTGAGTTGGTGGTTAAATTGTTAGTAGCTTAAAATCGGCCATGGTCAGACTATTTACACCATGGAAATCAATAAACACATAAATGGATACACTCCCGATTCCCCCAACCCCCAAGCCAATTAGACCTGTACTAGCACATCACTGACTCTAGGTAAATGAGACAGACTCACAGTACAGTGACATCCTAGACATCCCTCATCTGCCTGGGGCAGTCTCACTGGACACCAATTTTCCTGAGGTTATTATTAATAGCTCCCCTTTCACTGTTGAAAGTATCTAGTTTGGACAGTAAATATTTGGTTATTCTAGCTCAAGGGTACGCCCTTAAGGAGCAGTAAGCTGGCCCTGCAGGCCAGGTTCAGGGACTCCCGGTTCAAGACCCCAACTGGGACTTGGACCTATGGAGTGTGAGGAACACCATCTACAATTATCCTTTTGTTTAACATCTTTAATTCATTCCTCCAAACACTGGTGTTAATTAACAATTAATTTTCAGAAACTTTATTTCATTAATTTTAATGGGAAAAATTATGATGCCTTAAATCTCAACCCAAGAACCCATATAGAGCTTCCCTGGTGGCGCAGTGGTTGAGAATCTGCCTGCCAATGCAGGGGACACGGGTTCGAGCCCTGGTCTGGGAAGATCCCACATGGCGTGGAGCAACTAGGCCCGTGAGCCACAATTACTGAGCCTGCGCGTCTGGAGCCTGTGCTCCACAACAAGAGAGGCCGCGATAATGAGAGGCCCGTGCACCGCGATGAAGAGTGGCCCCCACTTGCCCCAACTAGAGAAAGCCCTCGCACAGAAACGAAGACCCAACACAGCCATAAATAAATAAATAAAATTAAAAAAAAAAGAACCCGTATAATTTTGGCAGAAAAATGTAATAATTAAGTAATACAAATAATTGTATATAAGCAATAAACAACAATTTGAAAATATATACACATGACTTGTATATAAAGTGAAATGTAATGAAAGTTTATTGTACTTGCCAAAGGATGAATTAAAGACCTGGTGGTAGATGGTGGAGGAAGAAGCAGGGGAGTCCTTCTGGGAAGGTAGTGAAGAGGATACAAATGGACGTTCAGATATTCAAGATCAGAGTCAGATGCACTTGACAATTATCTCTTCTTTCTTGAGACTGATGCTCGAAGCAGCTCCTTGATCAACTTTCCAGCATGTACGACTGATTCAGAATTTTTCTTCATCTTCTCACCATTTACGAAAATTCTTACACACAATATGGTGAGCTCCCCTTAAAAACATTTTAAGCATTTTATTTTTTCTACCTTTTCATTCTGTTTACCACACACCTCTTTGTTCAATGGTTAGTATTCTTTTTTCTTCTTTCTGTACCATTTTCTTCCCACCAGTATTTGAACCATTTGGAGGCTTATACTACTTTGCACTTGAGATGCTCTTAAAAATAAAGTTATGACACAAAAAAAACCCTTTAGGACAAAATTAAGGCTAAACAGAAAAGCCCTTCAAAAGAAACCGAAGAGTCTCTCTCCCTTAATGCACATGAAATCATACGTAATACAAAAATTAAACATAGCACACAATTCAGATTTGTTCCACATGATGTTCTTTAACTAGAAACTGTTGTGTCAAGAATGTTGGTGAGTGGGTCTTTGTCTGAAATCGTAATGTCAAGGTATTGCTGCTTATAGAATATTTCTTTAGGAGGTTTTTGAGTGAAAAAACAGTATACTGGAAGAATGAGTTGTCAGAAAAAATGACATTATGACTATCGTGGTGAAAAGCTGTAGACTGAAGAGTTACTATGGGTTAAGAATGATAACTACAAAAAATTTAGCCTTGTACACAACAATAGCAATGATGTGCTGCAATTCCCTTCTGAAATCTTTGAAGTATTTAGTAAGGTCTTGTTAAATGCGCCAGCCAAGTCTTGGCGCTCATCATTGGGAACAGAAGGAAGTGTGAGTGCCCATGCTTGGGATCAAACAACAAGAGAGAAGGGTTGGAGAGAGGGGCAAGATGGCGGAAGAGTAAGACGCGGAGATCACCTTCCTTCCCACAGATACAGTAGAAACACATTTACACGTGGAACTGCTCCTACAGAACACCCACTGAACGCTGGCAGAAGACGTCAGACCTCCCAAAAGGCAAGAAAATCCCCACGTACTAGGGTAGGGCAAAAGAAAAAAGAAATAACAGAGACAAAAGAATAGGGACGGGACCTGCAACAGTGGGAGGGAGCCGTGAAGGAGGAAAGGTTTCCACACACTAGGAAGCCCCTTCGTGGGCAGAAACTGCGGGTGGCAGAGGGGGGAAGCTTCGGAGTCACGGAGGAGAGCGCAGCCACAGGGGTGCGGAGGGCAAAGCGGAGAGATTCCCGCACAGAGGATCGGCGCCGAGCAGCACTCACCAGCCCGAGAGGCTTGTCTGCTCCCCCGCCGGCGCGGGCGGGGGTTGGGAGCTGAGGCTCGGGCTTCGGTGCTAGCCGGGAGGGAGTCCGGGAAAAAGCCTGCATCTGCTGAAGAGGCAAGAGACTTTTTCTTGCCTCTTTGTTTCACGGTGCGCAAGGAGAGGGGATTCAGAGCGCCGCCTTAACGAACTCCAGAGACAGGTGCGAGCCGCGGCTATCAGCGCGGATCCCACAGCAACAGGGGCGCAGAGGGAAAAATGGAGAGATTCCCGCACAGAGGCTCGGCGCCGAGCAGCACTCACCAGCCCGAGAGGCTTGTCTGCTCACCTGCCGGGGCGGGCGGGGCTGGGAGCCGAGGCTCGGGCTTCGGTCGGATCGCAGGGAGAGGACTGGGGCTGGCGGCGTGACACAGCCTGAAGGGGCTAGTGTGCCACAGCTAGGCGGGAGGGAGCCCGAGAAAAAGTCTGCAGCCGCCGAAGAGGCAAGAGACTTTTTCTTGCCTCTTTGTTTCGTGGCGTGCAAGGAGAGGGGATTCAGAGCGCCGCCTAAATGAACTCCAGAGACGGGCGCGAGCCGCGGCTATCAGCACGGACCCCAGAGGCGGGCGCCAGCCGCGGCTAACAGCGCGGAACCCAGAGACAGGCGCGAGCCGTGGTTATCAGCACGGACCCCAGAGACGGGCAGGAGACGCTAGGCCTGCTGCTGCCACCACCAAGAAGCCTGTGTGCGAGCGCAGGTCACTCTCCACATCGCCCCTCCCGGGAGCCGGTGCAGCTTGCTGCTGCCGGGCTCCCGTGGTCCAGGGACAACTTCCCCGGGAGAACACACGGCATGCCTCAGGCTGGTGCAACGTCACGCTGGCCTCTGCCGCCGCAGGCTCACCCCGCATCCGTACCCCTCCCTCCCCCCGCCTGAGTGAGCCAGAGCCCCCGAAGCAGCTGCTCTTTTAACCCTGTTCTGTCTGGGTGGGGAACGGACGCCCTCAGGCGACCTACATGCAGAGGCGGGGCCAGATCCAAAGCTGAACCCCCGGAGCTGTATGAACAAAGAAGAGAAAGGGAAATCTCTCCCAGCAGCCTCAGGAGCAGCGGATTAAAGCTCCACAAACAACTTGATGTGCCTGCATCTGTTGACTACCTGAATAGACAACGAATCATCCCAAATTCAAGAGGTGGACTTTGGGAGCAAGATATATTAATTTTTCCCCTTTTCGTTTTTTTGTGAGTGGATATGTGTATGCTTCTCGGTGAGATTTTGTCTGTATAGCTTTGCTTTCACCATTAGTCCTAGCGTTAGGTCCGTCCGTTTTTTTTTTTTTTTTAACTTAAAAAAAATTTTTTTTTCCTAATAAATGTTTTCTTAATAATTTTTTCCTTATTTTCTATTTTTAGAAATTAAAAAAAATTTTTTTAATAAGTTTTTTCATATTTTTTTATTTAAAAAAATTAAAAAATTTTTTTCTTAATAAATTTTTTCTTAATAATTTTTTTCTTATTTTTTATTATAAAAATTAATAAATCTATCTTTAAAAATTGAAAAAAAATTTTTTCTGAATACATTTACTCTTAATAATTTTTTTTTCTTATTTTTTATTATAATAGCTTTATTTTATTTTATTTTATCCTCTTTCTTTCTGTCTTTCTATTTTTTTCTCCCTTATACTCTGAGCTGTGTGGATGAAAGGCTCTTGGTGCTCCAGCCAGGCATCAGGGCTGTGCCTCTGAGGTGGGAGAGCCAACTGCAGGACACTGGTCCACAAGAGACCTCCCAGCTCCACGTAATACCAAATGGTGAAAATCTCTCAGAGATCTCCATCTCAACATCAAGACCCAGCTTCACTCAACGACCAGCAAGCTACAGTGCTGGACACCCTATGCCAAACAACTAGCAAGACAGGAACATAGCCCAATCCATTAGCAGAGAGGCTGCCTAAAATCATAATAAGGCCACAGACACCCCAAAACACACCACCAGACGTGGACGTGCCCACCAGAAAGACAAGATCCAACCTCATCCAACAGAACACAGGCATTAGTCCCCTCCACCAGGAAGCCTACACAACCCGCTGAACCAAACTTAGCCACTGGGGACAGATACCAAAAACAACGGGAACTATGAACCTGCAGCCTGTGAAAAGGAGACCCCAAACAGAGTAAGATAAGCAAAATGAGAAGACAAAAAAACAGACAGTAGGTGAAGGAGCAGGGTCAAAACACACCAGAACTAACAAATGAAGAGGAAATAGGCAATCTACCTGGAAAAGAATTCAGAATAATGATAGTAAAGATGATCCAAAATCTTGGAAATAGAATAGACAAAATGCAAGAAACATTTAACAAGGATGTAGAAGAGCTAAAGAGGAACCAAGCAATGATGAAAAACACAATAAATGAAATTAAAAATACTCTAGATGGGATCAATAGCAGAATAACTGAGGCAGAAGAATGGATAAGTGACCTGGAAGATAAAATAGTGGAAATAACTACTGCAGAGCAGAATAAAGAAAAAAGAATGAAAAGAACTGAGGACAGTCCCAGAGACCTCTGGGACAACATTAAACGCACCAACATTCGAATTATAGGGGTCCCAGAAGAAGACGAGAAAAAGAAAGGGACTGAGAAAATATTTGAAGAGATTATAGTTGAAAACTTCCCTAATATGGGAAAGGAAATAGTTAATCAAGTCCTGGAAGCACAGAGTCCCATACAGGATAAATCCAAGGAGAAACACGCCAAGACACATATTAATCAAACTATCAAAAATTAAATGTAAAGAAAACATATTAAAAGCAGCAAGGGAAAAACAACAAATAACACACAAGGGAATCCCCATAAGGTTAACAGCTGACCTTTCAGCAGAAACTCTGCAAGCCAGAAGGGAGTGGCAGGATATACTTAAAGTGATGAAGGAGAAAAACCTACAACCAAGGTTACTCTACCCAGCAAGGATCTCATTCAGATTTGATGGAGAAATTAAAACCTTTACAGACAAGCAAAAGCTGAGAGAGTTCAGCACCACCAAACCAGCTTTACAACAAATGCTAAAGGAACTTCTCTAGGCAAGAAACACAAGAGAAGGAAAACACCTACAACAACAAACCCAAAACATTTAAGAAAATGGGAATAGGAACATACATATCAATAATTACCTTAAATGTAAATGGATTAAATGCTCCCACCAAAAGACACAGACTGGCTGAATGGATACAAAAACAAGACCCATATATATGCTGTCTACAAGAGACCCACTTCAGACCTAGAGACACATACAGACTGAAAATGAGGGGATGGAAAAAGATATTCCATGCAAATGGAAATCAAAAGAAAGCTGGAGTAGCAATTCTCATATCAGACAAAACAGACTTTAAAATAAAGACTTACAAGAGACAAAGAAGGACACTATATAATGATCAAGGGATCGATCCAAGAGGAAGATATAACAATTGTAAGTATTTATGCACCCAACATAGGAGCACCTCAAAACATAAGGCAAATACTAACAGCCATAAAAGGGGAAATCGACAGGAACACAATCATAGTAGGGGACTTTAACACCCCACTTTCACCAATGGACAGATCATCCAAAATGAAAATAAATAAGGAAACACAAGCTTTAAATGATACATTAAACAAGATGGACTTAATTGATATTTATAGGACATTCCACCCAAAAACAACAGAATACACATTTTTCTCAAGTGCTCATGGAACATTCTCCAGGATAGATCATATCTTGGGTCACAAATCAAGCCTTGGTAAATTTAAGAAAATTGAAATCGTATCAAGTATCTTTTCCGACCACAACACTATGAGACTAGATATCAATTACAGGAAAAGATCTGTAAAAAATACAAACACATGGAGGCTACACAATACACTACTTAATAACGAAGTGATCATTGAAGAAATCAAAGGGGAAATCAAAAAATACCTAGAAACAAATGACAATGGAGACACGACGAACCAAAACCTATGGGATACAGCAAAAGCAGTTCTAAGAGGGAAGTTTATAGCAATACAAACCTACATCAAGAAACAGGAAACATCTCGAATAAACAACCTAACCTTGCACCTAAAGCAATTAGAGAAAGAAGACCAAAAAGCCCCAAAGCTAGCAGAAGGAAAGAAATCATAAAGATCAGATCAGAAATAAATGAAAAAGAAATGAAGGCAACAATAGCAAAAATCAATGAAACTAAAAGCTGGTTCTTCGAGAAGATAAACAAAATTGACAAACCATTAGCTAGACTCATCAAGAGAAAAAGGGAGAAGACTCAAATCAATAGAGTTAGAAATGAAAAAGGAGAAGTAACCACTGACACTGCAGAAATACAAACGATCATGAGAGATTACTACAAGCAACTCTATGCCAATAAAATGGACAACTTGGAAGAAATGGACAGATTCTTAGAAATGCACAACCTACCGAGACTGAACCAGGAAGAAATAGAAAATATGAACAGACCAATCACAAGCACTGAAATGGAAACTGTGATTAAAAATCTTCCAACAAACAAAAGCCCAGGACCAGATGGCTTCACTGGCGAATTCTATCAAACATTTAGAGAAGAGCTAACACCTATCCTTCTCAAACTCTTCCAAAATATTGCAGAGGAAGGAACACTCCCAAACTCATTCTACGAGGCCACCATCACCCTGATACCAAAACCAGACAAAGATGTCACAAAGAAAGAAAACTACAGGCCAATATCACTGATGAACATAGATGCAAAAATCCTCAACAAAATACTAGCAAACAGAATCCAACAGCACATTAAAAGAATTATACACCATGATCAAGTGGGGTTTATTCCAGGAATGCAAGGATTCTTCAATATACGCAAATCAATCAACATGATACATCATATTAACAAACTGAAGGAGAAAAACCATATGATCATCTCAATAGATGCAGAGAAAGCTTTCGACAAAATACAACACCCATTTATGATAAAAACCCTCCAGAAAGTAGGCATAGAGGGAACTTTCCTCAACATAATAAAGGCCATATATGACAAACCCACAGCCAACATTGTCCTCAATGGTGAAAAACTGAAACCATTTCCACTAAGATCAGGAACAAGACAAGGTTGCCCACTCTCACCACTATTATTCAACATAGTTTTGGAAGTGTTAGCCACAGCAATCAGAGAAGACAAAGAAATAAAAGGAATCCAAATCGGAAAAGAAGAAGTAAAGCTGTCACTGTTTGCAGATGACATGATACTATACATAGAGAATCCTAAAACTGCCACTAGAAAACTACTAGAGCTAATCAATGAATTTGGTAAAGTAGCAGAATACAAAATTAATGCACAGAAATCTCTTGCATACCTATATACTAATGATGAAAAATCTGAAAGTGAAATTAAGAAAACACTCCCGTTTACCATTGCAACAAAAAGAATAAAATATCTAGGAATAAACCTACCTAAGGAGACAAAAGACCTGTATGCAGAAAATTATAAGACACTGATGAAAGAAATTAAAGATGATACAAACAGATGGAGAGATATACCATGTTCTTGGATTGGAAGAATCAACATTGTGAAAATGACTCTACTACCCAACGCAATCTACAGATTCAATGCAATCCCTATCAAACTACCACAGGCATTTTTCACAGAACTAGAACAAAAAATTTCACAATTTGTATGGAGACACAAAAGACCCCGAATAGCCAAAGCAATCTTGAGAACGAAAAATGGAGCTGGAGGAATCAGGCTCCCTGACTTCAGACTATATTACAAAGCTACAGTAATCAAGACAGTTTGGTACTGGCACAAAAACAGAAATATAGATCAATGGAACAGGATAGAAAGCCCAGAGATAAACCCACACACATATGGTCACCTTATCTTTGATAAAGGAGGCAAGCATATACAGTGGAGAAAAGACAGTCTCTTCAATAAGTGGTGCTGGGAAAATTGGACAGGTACATGTAAAAGTATGAAACTAGAACACTCCCTGACACCATACACAAAAATAAACTCAAAATGGATTAAAGACCTAAATGTTAAGCCAGACACTATCGAACTCTTAGAGGAAAACATAGGCAGAACACTCTATGACATAAATCGCAGCAAGATCCTTTTTGACCCAGCTCCTAGAGAAATGGAAATAAAAACACAAATAAACAAATGGGACCTAATGAAACTTAAAAGCTTTTGCACAACAAAGGAAACCATAAACAAGACCAAAAGACAACCCTCAGAATGGGAGAAAATATTTGCCAATGAAGCAACTGACAAAGGATTAATCTCCAAGATTTACAAGCAGCTCATGCAGCTCAATAACAAAAAAACAAACAACCCAATCCAAAAATGGGCAGAAGACCTAAACAGACATTTCTCCAAAGAAGATATACAGATGGTCAACAGACACATGAAAGAATGCTCAACATCCTTAATCATTAGAGAAATGCAAATCAAAACTACAATGAGGTATAATCTCACACCAGTCAGAATGGCCATCATCAAAAAGTCTAGAAACAATAAATGCTGGAGAGGCTGTGAAGAGAAGGGAAGCCTCTTGCACTGTTGGTGGGAATGTAAATTGATACAGCCACTATGGAGAACAGTATGGAGGTTCCTTAAAAAACTAAAAATAGAACTACCATACGACCCAGCAATCCCACTACTGGGCATATACCCTGAGAAAACCATAATTCAAAAAGAGTCATGTACCAAAATGTTCATTGCAGCTCTATTTACAATAGCCCGGACATGGAAGCAACCAAAGTGTCCATCATCGGATGAATGGATAAAGAAGATGTGGCACATATATACAGTGGAATATTACTCAGCCATAAAAGGAAATGAAATGGAGGTATTTGTAATGAGGTGGATGGAGTTAGAGTCTGTCATACAGAGTGAAGTAAGTCAGAAAGAGAAAAATACAGTATGCTAACACATATATATGGACTCTAAGGAAAAAAAAAAAAAAAAAGGACATGAAGAACCTAGTGGCAAGATGGGAATAAAGACACAGACCTACTAAAGAATGGACTTGAGGATATGGGGAGGGGGAGGGGTGAGATGTGACAGGGTGAGAGAGTGTCATGGACATATATACACTACCAAATGTAAAATAGATAGCTAGTGGGAAGCAGCCGCATAGCACAGGGAGATCAGCTCGGTGCTTTGTGACCACCTAGAGGGGTGGGATAGGGAGGGTGGGAGGGAGGGAGATGCAAGAGGGAAGAGATATGGGAACATATGTATATGTATAACTGATTCACTTTGTTTTAAAGCAGAAACTAACACACCATTGTAAAGCAATTATACTTCAATAAAGATGTTAAAAAAAAAAAGAGAGAGAGAGAGAAGGGAGAGGGAGTCTGCTTAGAACATGCAGGTGATGAGACATCCTATAAACTTCTAAAGAGAAAAAAAATCAGACTTCTCAACAGCCACACAGGAAGCTCAAAGACAATGGGGAAAAGCCTTTAGAATTATGACGAAAAATTATTACCAATCCTGAAAAGTTTTCTATATTATTTTGATTTTTAAAAAGATAACATCAGTTCATAGCTTTATGGTTATGTGTATTCCTAACCACTCTCCACCCTGAAAAGTAATCTCATGGGAACGTCTCTGTCCTATTTTTAATGTTATAATCATAGTAACGTGTTACATGTTAAGACTTGAATGACTGGTTGCCCTAGAAAGTTCTGAGGTCTTCCTTGAGCAGCCCTGCCGCCCTCGTACCTGCCTCCCAAGAAGAGTTTTTTCTCCTTTCCAGAACTCCAATGTCTTTTATTTTGTATCATGATTAATTGTCTCCTCATTGGAGTATGAGGGTCAGAAGTTCAGCTTAATCGTCTTGCTACACCCAATTGCTGGCACAGAACCTTGAACCTGGTAGGTGCTGAAGACTTCTGTGTTGGATGTTTCTACATCTTGAGTAACCTTATATCTTTGGAAATCTTTCTAAAAACTTTTCCAGTATTTCAGACTCCCTCCCCAACACCATTCCTACTTCAAAGTAAAAAAAGGAAAAGTTCTTGTAAAACCATAATTTGTTGCATAGGAAACAAAAATTCATGTTGAAATCATGAGGTCCAGTCACACTTCATCCCCTGAGAATATTTGCCTTCTTTCACATAAGTATCAATCATTAAGAGAAATAACTATTTATTACACTCGATTCATTATTCATTGCTCATAAATATTTGAATTGAATCACAGATGAGATTTGGTAATAAAAAGTGCAATACGGACTCTCGCTTTCTATTGGAATACTTGATTTCAGAACTTCTTAGAGCTTCAAGTATACCTTTTTTTCTAAATTGTACAATGAATGAATCCAGTTTATCCCTTACACTGGTGACCATCCATTCCTTGGAAATGGAAAGCAATATCGATTTAGCTCCTCTAGAAGCTGTCAGCTGCGTGACTGGTAGTTGCTTTTTCCTATTTCTTTTTATAAAAACATAATCTTATTATGTATTAGTGCACTGGCGGAAGTATAAATCAGTTCAATTTGAAATATGTACATGTATACATTTGACCCCAAAATTCTACTCTTAAGACTTTATGCTACAGAGAAAAGCATGCACGAACTTAAATGATTGCATAGGTACAGTTTTTAAAAAGTCACAGCAATAGTTATAACAGCCAAAGAAGCAGAAACAACCCATAAACCAGTACTGAGTATGCTTAACTAAACTGCATTGTATGTATGTGATGAAATGCTATATAGCCACTAAAAATACTCCTGTCAGAAAACAACATAGGAAAATGAAAATAGGTGAAAAACTGTTACAAAAGACAGAAAGAAGGAAGGAAGGAAGAAAGAAAAAAGAAAGATGGAAGGAAGGAAAAAAGGAAGGAAGGAAGGAGAAAGAAAGAATGGGAGAAAGAGAGGTAGAAATAAGGAAAGAAGAGAGAAGGGAGGAAGAACAGAAAGACCTGGAGATCTGTATATCAAAATATTTCTGTGGTCTTTTCCTGAGTGCGGGTGCAGGTGATTTTTATTTCCTTATATGTGTTTTTCTGCTTTTCCAAGATTTTAGACGAAAACAAGCTTTTAAAAATTCAGGCAACAGATTTTAATAAATAAAAAGTCAAAGAAACCAAGAGCAAGCCCTAATGTAAACTCTGGACTTTGGAAGATAAAGATGTGTCAGTGCAGGTTCATCGGAGGATGTTAATAATGGGAGAGGCTACACCTGTGTGGGGAGTTTGGGGTACATGGGAACTCTTGTACCTTCTGCGCAGTTTTGCTGCGAATGTAAAACTGCTCTAAAAATGAAAGTCTATTAAAATGAATAGAAATAAATAAATAAATAGAAAAGACTAAAGGGGGAAAAGTCAAAGCTTTAGTATTGTGTTGGGCAAACTAATAGATCTAGTAACTAATCTCCAGATTTTGTTAATCACTTCTCTAATGCTTCTCTCTTCTTATTCATCTACTCCCTAAATTGCATCTTCTTTAAAATATTAGTAGTGTTATCAAAGTCCAGAATATTGTCTTGAATAAAACCTTGTCCTATCAACAGTCTAGTCTATGTCAAATAGCACCAAGATCAGTGTAGTTCCTTGGACAGTTTTCCCTCGCACATGAAGGGATGACCAGGCCTGCATATTGTTTCAGCAGTCTCCAGGGTTTCTGTGATTTCCTGTGGGCAAATAACAGCATAAATGATATAACTACAGATATGGCCCAAGAATACGCAGAAGTGATGGCATGGGACAACTGGAATCTAGGAAACAAACATTTCTCTAAATGAGAATCTAAAGGAAACATAATACACAATTCTGCCCAGCATTAAGGCAAATGTTATAAAATTATGAGGAGCATATTAGCTCCTAGACCACAGCTCCATTCCAAAAAGCTCTTTACTTTGCATTTGCACAAATAAAGCAAAATTAGAATGGTTTTCCTGGAACTCAGGGATGATTGACCTTAATGTAAATCAAGTCTCTCCCTCTAGGAGGCAGATGATTGTTTACATATTTTAAGTGACAATTGTTTTCAGTTTTCAGTGTCTACTCCTGCTGTTCCCTGTATTAATATAACTCACCTTCCTACATATCAAAACCAATTACTTTTCTCTTTCCTTAATGCCATCCCAAGGCTCTGGGCTATGTACTTGGCACTAGACTACAAAGAGAAATCAAGACAAATGCTGCCCCTGGGAAGCCCACACTTCTTTTGGGGAGAGAGATACAATTATATATATAATTAACTATAATAAAAATAAGATTGAGAAAAATAGAGGTACAAACCAAAGACAGAATTAATGGTCATGACACAAACTAAGGACATAAGAGTTATAAATTAATTTTCTGCTAGCCATTAGCATCTACATGCCATCTGCTATGACTGCTTTCGAAAATGCACATATACACTTTGAATTTTGCATCAGGCCTATGTATTTCCTGTTCAAAACTAGATAATTTCATTTTTAAAATCACAATTAGATTTTTTATAGAACTTGATAAGTTGATTATAAAATGTACGTGGATAATGATGTGATACCTTTTAAAAACTGCTTCCTGATTGTTTAAAGTTTCTGTGATAGGTCTTGACTAGAATATACACGTCTGTGCAAAAAAAAATGTATTTGTATTCTTATTCAAATTGCTTCTGAGAAGCAAAAGTCCTTAAATACATTATGGAAGATAATAAAGGTACTTCTTTTTCTTGTGAAAAAAATGTATACGGAATAGTAAACATAGAATAGTCTAAACAAGGGGGGTGGGAGTGAGGGCAAAACAGGTGAAGGGAATTAAGAGATATAACCCTCCAGTTATAAAATAAATAAGTCACAGGGATATAATATGCAGCATAAGGAATATGATCAATAATATTGTAATAACTTAGTATGGGGACAGACGGTTGCTAGACTTATTGTGGTGATCATCTCACAATGTATGCAAATATCAAATCACTGTGTAGTACACCTGAAACGAACATAATATTGTACATCAACTATATTTCCAAATTTAAAAAATTTTTAAATAAATAAAAACTATGATCATATATGAGAAAAAAAGAAACTATGAATATATCTGCTCAATAAGTTATAGTCATCTAAAAGAAAAAAAAGCATAAACAATTTATGAAGAGAAATAAAAGGGAGAGTGGGCTTACCCTCTTAGATAGCAATATATATTATAAAGATACGGAAATTAAAATAGTATTCAGGGGCTTCCCTGGTGGCACAGTGGTTAAGAATCCGTCTGCCAATGCAGGGGACACGGGTTTGAGCCCTGGTCTGGGAAGATCCCACATGCCGCGGAGCAACTAAGCCCGTGTGCCACAACTACTGAGCCTGCGCTCTAGATCCTGCGAGCCACAACTACTGAGCCCGTGTGCCACAACTACTGAAGCCCGCACGCCTAGAGCCCGTGCTCTACAACAAGAGAAGCCACCGCAATGAGAAGCCCCTGCTCGCCGCAACTAGAGAAAGCCCGCACGCAGCAACGAAGATCCAAGGCAGCCAAAAATAAATTTAATTAATGAATTAATTTTAAAAAATAGTATTCAGGAACAATCAACAAAATGGTATCTGAAGCACACCCATGCATATGTGGAAATCTGATATAAGCTACAGGTGGCATATCAAATGAGGAGGAAATGGATGAATCATTTAATGAACGTGGTTAGTACCACTGGTAATCCACATGGAAACAAGAATGAATTTGGTTTTCCCTCCTCTCCTCCCCCCAACTAATAGAATGTTCATGTCACAGAGTTGTTACTATATTATGTGGTTGTTAAAAAGAATGAAGTACATTCATATGTAAAAATATGAAAAGATCTTCAGGCTGTAAAGTAAAAAGAGCAAGTTACAGAAAAAACATCTCTACAGCACAGTCCTATATATGTGTGCTTGGGTGCAGGGGAGGACAAACCTGAAGCCCCAAGTACACATCTGTATATGAATACACATTTGTAGAAAAAGGGTGTAGACGTACATACAACGAATTGCTACCTCTGTTACCATGAGGAGTCACGTTAGGGCTGGGTTGGTTGTACGTGGGAGCCATTACCCTTTATTCCAGACTTCCATAATTGCTTAATTTAAAAATAAATAATACTATGAAACAGTCACTTGGAAAAGCTTGTAAAAATTATAAATTACTAAATAAGTATGTAATTATTTAGTAAATTAATCTGTTCAGCAAGCTTTTATGAAAAGTCTCTTAGCTGCTAGTATCGGGCTGTCACAGTGGTTCTCAAAATGTGGTCTGAGAACTCTGAAAGCTCTCTGATGCCCTTTCAAGGGAGCCATGAGGTCAAAACAATTTTTAAAATACACTAATATATTACTTGCCTTTTTTGCTCTCATTCTCTCATGAGTTTATGGTGAATTTTCCAGAGGAGGAGGAGGGTCATGAGGTTAATGAGACAGAAGAGGTTAGGAGTAATAGCAAGATTTTTTCACTATGTAGCTTTATTTTATTTTTATTTTTTAACTATATGAATATGTACCTCTTAAAATTATACCTTAGAAGGTAATATACGTGAATACTTGTATAATCTTGAGATGGAAGGCATTTCTGAACATGTCACAAAATCAAAAGCCATAAAGAAAAAAAATGATAAATTTGACCATAAAAAGTCACCAATTCTGTCTAGAAGGAAAAAAAAATCCACCAGATTAAAATACAAATGACGCATGGGAAAAAAATTTGCAACATATGGTGTGTGATAAACAATGATTCTTTCAAAACAATAGAAAAAAAGATGGGCACGCCATAGAAAAAATAGGCCAAGGCCATGATCAGGCAATCACAAATGAAAAAGATACAAATGCTCCCTAAATATATGAAGATATGTTCTGTCTCAGCACTAATCAAAGAAATGAAGATAAAATTAATAATAACACCTTTTTTAGACATTCAGATTGCAAAGATTAACTAGAATAATGGCAAAGATGCAGGGAAATTGGTATTCACATACAACATCAGTAGGAATGTAATAGAAATTATTTCTGAAGGACAGTATGGCGATATGTTTAAAGATATTAATTGTGCAACCCTTGATCTAAGAATTCCACTTCAAAAATTTAATCTAAGGCCACAGAGATAAATGAAATGCAGCAAAAAATCATAACTCAGATTACTAATTTCTGCCACATCCAACCTTCCTTTATCCTTTTATCCTTTTACTAATAGAATCTCCACTCCCCTGAGTTTTAGGATACATGACTACTCCACTGAAGAGGACATTTCCCAGCTGACCTTGAACTTTCATGTGGCCCTGTAACAACATAATGGAAGTAAATGGTCGGTTTCTGTGTTTCCTGATGAAAATTGCCAGTTCCTCTTTTTTCCCAAGTGAAAACATGATGCTTGTGGGTCAGATCTAGCCATGTAGACAAGGACAACATTTTAAGGGATGGCAGAATAACAAGCTAGAAGGAATCTGCTGTCTTGAATGAGCACAGAGCAGTGGTACATGTTATATGAAAGAGAAATAAACTTGCTATTGTTTGAGCCACAGAAATTTTCACACCAACTTAGCCCATAACTTAACTAATATGAGTTTAAATGTCTGTCAGTATAGTTTTTTTCCCATAAATTTTGCTATTATAGAATCATAGGCAGTCATTAAAAGTGGCTTTATAAATCTATAGATGTCTACATGTATTGTTGGGTTTCTTAGTCTGCTTGAGTTGTTATAACAAAATACCATAGACTGGATGGCTTATACAACAAAAATTTATTTCTCACAGTTCAGGAGGCTGGAAAGTCCAAGACCAAGGTTCTGGCCAATTAAGTTTCCAGTGGGAGCTCTCTTCCTGGCTTGCAGATGGCCACCTTGCTAGGTGTTCACATGGCCTTTCCTTGGTGTACGTGCTCCAGGAAAGAGAGAAGGAGAAAGCAGGGTGGCATGCACTGCACTCTGGTCTCTCTTCTTATAAGCCCGCCAATTATATCAGATTAGGGCTCTACCCTTATAATCTTATTTAACCCTAATTTACTCCTAAAGACCCTATCTCCAAATACAGTCACATCCGGGTATAAGGCTTCAATGTGTGAATTTGAAGGGAGACACAAATCAGTCCCTAGCATTGCGTTTAAAAAAATTACTAAAATCATGTATATTGTGGTTTCGATTATGTAAAATTACACATGTGGGTGTGTACGTATAGAGTATGTTTACCTAGATAGAGTCTGAAAAGATGCTCCCCAGTAGCACTGAACTCTGTAGGTGGCAATGACAGGCATCTTTGGGCTGCATTAAGAACAAATTGTAGAACAGAAAAGCAGGCATAACTAAAAGTAGTGGTTAATTATATCACCACCATAAAAGCAAATGAAAGCTATGTAACAAATGAAGATTTGTTTCAAATAAATAGAGTTAAATGTTTTTTGAAAATAACCCAAAAGAATGACACTTTTCAGAAGTAGAAATCTGTACAATGAATTATACTATCAAGTGAAATATTTCTTGAAAAGTAGAAATTTCCTGTGCTACTGCTGTGCTTTATGTTGAGTTGTGCCAGGATAAATTTTTTAGAAATTTTTTCTTAAGAATAAACCATGTCATCATCTTCAGAGTCCTTTCCATCTCCTGCTTTGGTCCAATCACTCATCTTTCACTATTTGCCCCTTCTTCACAGAGGGTCACAGATCTCCTCATTCTCCTTATAGCTCCTAATTACTACACTTTTCCTTTTCTTCTCTTATGTTATCTGCAACAGTTGTTGCTTTTTCCCTTTATTCTGTTTGTTTTCCTTCATTTGTTCCTTTATTATCTTCCTTGTTCTCACCCTCTTTTCTTTTTCTTGGTCCTCTTATTGACCTACTCTTGATCTATTGAGTTTTTCATTGCTTTTTTCTTCTTTTCCCCCTCTGCAATCCCTAACCTCATAATAAAACCCGATACAGAAAAACAGACACATAGATCAATAAAACAGAAATAAACCCATGCACTTATGGTCAATTAATCTACAACAAAGGAGGCAGAAATATACCATGGAGAATAGACAGTCTCTTCAATAAGTGGTGCTGAGAAAACTGGACACCTACATGTAAAAAAATGAAATTAGAACATTCTCTAACTCCATATACAAAAATAAACTCAAAATGGATTAAAGACCTAAATGTAAGACCAGATACTATAAAACTCCTAGAGGAAAACATAGGCAGAACACTCTTTGACATAAATTGCAGCAATATTTTTTTGGATCCGTCTCCTAGAGTAATGGAAATAAAAGCAAAAATAAACAGATGGGACCTAACTAAACTTAAAAGCTTTTGCACAGCAAAGGAAGCCATAAACAAAATGAAAAGACAACCTATGGAGTGGGAGAAAATATTTGCAAATGATGTGACTGACAAGGGATTAATTTCCAAAATATGCAAACAGCTCAAACAGCTCAACATCCAAAAAAACCAAAAAACCCAATCAAAAAATGGGCAAAAGACCTAAATAGACATTTCTCCAAAGAAGACATAGAGATGGCCAACAGGCACACGAAAAGATGCTCAACATCGCTAATTATCAGAGAAATGCAAATCAAAACCACAATGAGGAATCACCTCACACTGGTCAGAATGGCCATCATCAAAGAGTCTACAAACAATAAATGCTGGAGAAGGTGTGGAGAAAGGGAACCCTCTTGCACTGTTGGTGGGAATGTAAATTGGTGCAGCCACTATGGAGAACAGTATGGAGGCTCCTTAAAAAACTAAATATTTATTTATTTATTTATTTATTATCATATGATCCAGCAACCCCACCCCTGGGCATATATGATGTCATTTATATGTGGAATCTAAAAAAAAATGATACAGATGAACTTATTTACAAAACAGAAATAGACTCACAGATATAGAAAACAAACTTATGGTTACCAAAGGGGAAAGGGGGGGTGGGGGGCAGGGATAAATTAGGTGTTTGGGATTAACAGATACTTACTACTGTATATAAAATCGATAACCAACAACAACCTACTGTATAGCACAGGGAACTATATTCAATATCTTGTAATAACATAATGGAAAAGAATCTGAAAAAGAATATACATATATATATATACACATATACATATATATCTATATCTATATATCTATATCTATATCTATCTATATATATATATATATATATATCTGAATTACTTTGCTGTACAGCTGAAACTAACACAACATTGTAAGTCAACTATACTTCAATTTTTTTAAAAAAAAGTGCCTTCACAGAGCAGGCAGACTATTAAAATGTGGAGCTTCTCTCTGCCCCCAGATAGTCCCAGAACAGTTTGCTCAGGTATTGTTTCCAGTTCTTCTTTTTTTTAAAAAAAATATTTATTTATTTATCTGGCTGCTCCGGGTCTTAGTTGCAGCACACAGGATCTTCACTGCAGCATGCAAACTCTTAGTTGCAGCATGTGGGATCTAGTTCCCTGACCAGGGATCAAACCCGGGCCCCCTGCATTGAGAGCACAGAGTCTTAGCTAGACCACCAGGGAAGTCCCTGTTTCCAGTTCTTAAGCTGATTCACTCCAACTATTCAGAAAGGTAGTAAGTTGACTAGAGCCTCATGAGTGAATATTCAGTTTACAGCCCTCTGTGTTACTCATGTCCTTCAAACAAGGGGATGAATATACCCCTTCTCCTATTACTCTCTAGCCCGTACCCAACTTCTTTTCTTCTGCAGGTAACATTCTGAAAACATGATTTACCTGGAAGAACAAAACCACTGGGGAGGGGAGGTGTTCAGGGAAATGGAAAATCCCCTGCAAATATCTGTCCTGGACCTTACTTACTCTTTTGCAGATGGCTCACAAGAGCAAAAAATTTGAGGAAAGGAACCATAATCAAGGCAAATAGTTGGAAAGGAGCAGAGGGTGAGAGGACTAAAGCAGGAGGAAGCAAGCTCTAGATTTTTGGCCTCCATGAAATATGTGAGATATTAAAGGAATACAGAAGAGAAGAAATGGTTCTTAGCCTCAAGGAATTATAATCTAGTAGGAGAAATAACATGCCTTTTGTGTTGGGTGTCCCCAAGACCACCCTCAGTTTCAGTGATTTGCTGGAAGGACTCACAAGATTCAGAAAGTTTCTATACTCCCAGTTACAGTTTATTACAGCAAAAGGATACAGCTTAGAATCAGCAAAGGGGAAAGGTGCATAGGTAAAGTCCAGGAGAAACCAGGAGCAAGATTCCAATTGTCCTCTCCCAGTGGCATCCCACAAATAGCCTTAATTCTCCAATCAACTACATAATAACACGTGCAAAATGTTGCTAAGCAGGGAAATTCGCTCAAGCCCTGATATCCAGGATTTTAATTGGGGGTAAGTCGTGAAGCCCCGCAGCACCTGTGTGACTGATCTTAACTACTTAGTCTCCAGCCCCTCAGAGGTCAAACTGACACAGCATGGCCCAGGGCCTCAGGTATGCAAAAACCGGTGTTAGCCTTGTTAGTATAAACTATCAGATCAAACTGATAGAGTGTGGCCCAAAACTTCAAGCTTACAAAAATACTCTTACTAGGTAAGATAACAGTTCAGAGATCATCTCCCAGGAGTTATTCAAGGGCCAGTTCTTTCTCTGGAATATGTAGATGATCGCGTAACCCACCCTCACTGAGTTAACCCTTTACTGCATCACCAAGTAGTATGCAGACTATAAACTTTTTTAATTAAAAAATTATTTATTTATTTATTTATTTTATTTTGGCCTCGCCATGTGGCTTGTGGAATCTTAGTTCTCCAACCAGGGATCGAACCCAGCCCTCGGCAGTGAGAATGCAGAGTCCTAACCACTGGACCGCCAGGGAATTCTGTATAAACATTTTTTTTTAAAATAACGGAATTTAAAATTTTTCTGATAACAGAAAACTTAATCTGGTCATATTCTCAGTTACTTTAGGTTTTGTTTCTATTTTGGTTTTGGTCATCATTTCAGATTTTAAGTCAGTCAATACAATATTCATTCTCCTTTCTATCTAGGGCCAATTTGAAGATCCGAGGCTGTAATAGGGCCATGGCATATGTGGGAGAGACACTGGGTCCTTGGGCATCCTTGGTTTATGGTGGCATACATAGAATGTGCTTTGCCTCCATTGGTTCTCGACTGCTGACATCTCTCCGGAAGCCGATGAGGTAATGCAGGACAGTCTTTGGTCCCTGCACACTGCATCCTCCTTGTCCTACCAATGAAGCCTCAAGTCATCCAAGCCTTTGGACTACTACTGAAGGGACAGCAATCTTTACTTTGTTCCTTTAAAGCTATAGGAGATTGAGCGAAGGGGTAATCTCAAACTCTTCTTGTCCAGACCTGTGTCACAACCTCTGAGAGTTCTACTCAAAAATAATTTTGTTAAACTTCCTTGGAAGTTCAAGAATTTCCATCCATTGCTGCCTTTTAAGGGGTGGGCGCGAGAAATCCTCACCAGCATCTAATGCTCTTGCTCTCCTTGCAGGCTCCCTTCTCTTCCGGCACAGGCAACCTGTATCTCCTCTCTCAGAAGTGGTGTTAGAAGTGGTGCTGGTGAAGTTTAGAAAATGACAAGCCATCCAATTAGGCTGAAGCTTAGAATGGGTATGGGAAAGCAGTGAGGATCGGGCAGGAAGATCGAATGAGGCTCTCAGGCAGGGATGAAATTGTGGAGAGCCTTGGATGCAGTGGAGAGCCATAGAAATTATAGAAAAAGGGCAATAGAGAGAGCTGTGATTAAGGAAGAATAAGAGTGTGGATCTCTGTGAAATATTTTTGCAATACATTTGGGAGGACAATATATAGATAAGATAATTGTGATTAAAAAAACCTAAAACAATAAATTCATTTTCTGGACTTAAAAAAACCCAGAAGCCGTATATATTTGAACAAAGTAAAACATGATTGTTTTAATTACATGAGACTAGGAAGTCTAAGAATATGGAAAACAGTTTTCTCTAAAACTGATTAGCCATGATGATTTGAGAAACTGAACTAGTGGGTTGTATTAAATTGCATGGAATTCTGTCCAAACAAGCCTCTCCAATTTACCTCATTCTTTTCTTCTCCACCGCCATCACCTGAAGGAATACAAGGCACTTGTCTTTCAGTCTGCTTGAATCCTGTATACCACCTCTACAATGAATTATTAGCATATTAAAAGCATTACTTTATAATACAGAATTTGCTTTCCTACTACATGAAGATTTTCAAGGTACAGCTACAAAAACATAGGGTACAGAGGGAAGGGCATTTCAAAACAAAGGGAAAAGCATGTGCAAAGCAGGGAAGAGTTAAAATTGCTGGAGCATAAAGTAGTGGGAGCTTCAGCTTGAGAGGTGTATGGGGATGAAATTTGGAGGGATAACAGGTGAGATAAGAAATTTGTTGCTCTAAAGCTGTTCCTGGACCATCCACATCACAATCAGGAGATGCTGCTAAAATTGAATACGGGGAGGGGTCCAAGGATCAGCTTCTAAGTAAATTTGCCAGGTGATTCTTACGCAAACTAAGGTTTAAGAAACTACTACTATACAAAATAAATAGCCCTTGAATGTCATTAAGAAGGAAAACTTCACTCTGGAGGCCTATGGAAATTGGATTTAAGGATCTGTTTGGGAAAGAGGCTGCTAGGAGAGGAATAATTTGGGAAAGGTAAGGTCTTGAGGGAGAGCTAGGATGCGTAGAGTTTGCCCTTTGGCCATTTTTAGAGTGAAAATATGTGCAACTTCTGATATAAGTGTGGGGTGGGGTTGGGGGGGATGAAAAAGAATATTTTAGAATTATTTGGCTATCAGTATTGACATTTATTTCTATTTCTTGTAATGATGCCATGTTTATGCAATAAAACACTTTCAAACAATCTTTATATATTAACTCCTTGGAAAATGAACTATTTTTATTCACTTAAAAAGCAAATCACTGACTTTAAAAATTACTTTCACCTTTTTCATTGGGGAAACCCTTTAAAAATTCCCGACTTGCAAGAGAACCTCCCCTCTTACTCTTCATGCTCGCAATTCATCAGAGAGATGAGTAAATTCAGGTGGCAAAATCCATGCCTCCTCTACAATATCTTTTCTACACAACATTTTCCCGTTTTTTAAAATTCTTTCCTTTGCTTTTCACTCTCTCCACTTCGTCATCCTTCTACCCTCCCACCATATTTATTCCTCCTACAGGACCCCTGTCTGCAGTAGTAAAATGAGTTTTTCGTACCAGTTACTTAATTAACAGTGTCGGGTAGACACAGTGAAGCCCCGCCCCATAGGAGGAGCTAACACAGGCGGACCGAATTAGGTGGTCGATCGTTAACAAATGAACCCTTAATCTTTTTAGAGGAGCTAAACACACACAAAGGCCCAATCGGAGGCCGCGGTTCCAGGAGCTCGGTGGGCGGGGCTGGGCAAGCTACCTCCCACCTCCCAGCCTCCCGCAGCGGCCGTCCGAGCCTCGCGGGCTTCCGCACGCCCCGCCCCCCGACCAGGCGCGGCGGCTATTGGGCGGCGCACTCCTTGCAGTCGCCTCGGTTGCTGGGAGAGGGAGGGAGGGGGCGGGGCCTGAGGTGGGTCCGGGGGCCCGAGAGAAAGGCCGGGAGGCGAGGGCGGGCTGGGCGGATTTGACGAGAGCTGCGGCGGTTGGCGAAGCGGACGGGGCGCAGCCTCTCCGGTGTGAAGAGCAGTCCCCACTGACAGATCCCCTTCTTCCGGCCGCGCCACCCGGGAGGCGGATCCCCGGGGCCTGAGGAGGCTTCCTCGGCCCGGGCCTCCCTCCCTCTCCTACGAGTCACCCGGGCGGCCTGGGAGGAGGAGGAGGAGGAGGAGAAGGAAGTCGTCGGGGGCGGCGGCGGGCAGAGAACCCGCTCCTCCTTTCCCAGCGGCGGCGGCGGGGGCAGGACAATGGAGGTGGCTGTAGAGAAGGCGGCGACGGCGGCCGCGGCGGCTTCGGCGGCGGCCGCCGGGGGGCCCTCGGCTCCGCCGAGCGGGGAGAACGAGGCCGAGAGTCGGCAGGGCCCCGACTCGGAGCGCGGAGGCGAGGCGGCCCGGCTCAACCTGTTGGACACTTGCGCCGTGTGTCACCAGAACATCCAGAGCCGGGCGCCCAAGCTGCTGCCCTGCCTGCACTCCTTCTGCCAGCGCTGCCTGCCCGCGCCCCAGCGCTACCTCATGCTGCCCGCCCCCATGCTGGGCTCGGCCGAGACCCCGCCGCCCGTCCCCGCCCCCGGCTCGCCGGTCAGCGGCTCCTCGCCGTTCGCTACCCAAGGTGAGAGGCGGGTGCAGGCGCGGTGGGGGGTGGGGAGCCCGGGCAGGCCGGCGCCCTGGAGCGGCGCAGCGACCCGCTGTCATGTCGCCGCCGCCCGGGGTGCGCGGCGGGGGAGGGGCGAGGAGGGTCCGTGCTGCCGGCGGTGACATGGAGGGCCCGCGTGTTGTGCGGCGTACCGCGCGCCCCGCGAGCAACTTGCACCGGCGCTGTAGACTTGGCAGCGCTGCTGCTCCTGCTCCCCAGCATTCTCCCCCCGGGTGCGTGGCCCGTGCGACCCGCACTTTTGAAAACCTCTGTCGGAGTCTGCTGTAGCTGTATCTCGGGTCCTTTGACGACTGCATCTAGTTAACCGCTGCCCTCTGCCTCCCCAAAGCTTTGTCCAGGTCCATATGATCCTAATCATCTCGTATGTACCCTTGTTATTTGAGCTGGAGAGGGGGAGGGAGGGATGAAGATGAAGTGATGGTGACTTTCTTTGATGATTGATTACAGATCGGATGCCGTCTATTTTTTGTCTTGCATGTTTTGGGTTATTTACCTTAATGAGCCCCCAGTTCTCTCTTCTCCGATGGGGACAAAGGAACTAAGAGACGGTGTTTTGTTGTCCTCCTCTTTCGGAGATTTTATTTTGAGACGGTAAATGGTAAAGAGAAATAGAACAAAGTGATTTGGGGTGCCGCATTTTCTTGTATTTTGTGGGCAGCAGCTGGAAATGTTGAAGTTACTGTTCTCTTTGTGGTGTTTGTTACTGTATAATGAGACTTTTGACAGGCAGTTCCCATTGCTAACGTTAACAGGTTTGAAACACTTAAAGTAAGCACAGTAAATTGTTTCTAGTAGAATAACTGAGGTTTTAAATGTTTATATTGCAAATATTTGAGCACCTCCGTTTAAAAAATACAAAGTGAGTGGAAATAATTCGTTTTTAATATATATACTGCCTTTTTTAAAGGGACTAGTTGATTTAATCAGAGATAAAATGCAGATTAAACAGTTGAGCTAGGTCAAAGAACAGATGACATTGATGCTTTTAAATAGGTTGTAGTGTTAGATTCTTGATTTAATTATATGTTAGGAACAGTGTCTAGTTGAGAGAGACAGTTTTCCGTGGGTTTCTCTGTTTCTGCAGGTCTTGCCAGGGAAGGTACTGACTGCCTTTTGTTTCTGTTTTTAAAGGATGTTTGTATAAGGAAGAGCCTTGGAAGGTAGAGATAGTGTCTTCCACCAGAGCAAAGAATAGCTATGCATGTGGTGCAGTATAATAAAGATAGATGTCTCCTTCTGGGGTAAAAGGCAGGCATGCTTATTGCCCATCATAAAAGATGAGGGTTCCCTAGGCTTTGGTTTCCTCTCCTGCAACACAACCCATTGCCTGTGCAAGCATCAACTGCCCCACTTCACCTTGCCAGGTGGGAACTGGGCCTCTGGAAACCAGTGCAAAAATGTTGACGCTTTGGCTTATATTATTACTGGAAGTAACAAACTGCCCTTTGTATCTGACCTACAAGTATCGTATCTTCAACCAGCATCCCTGGTAAGCTACTTTGTTAGCTTACAAGTAGGGTAAAATCTCAGATCCTTCACGCTGATTTGCTCTGACATGGCCCACCTGTTGGAAAGTTAATACAGGTGAAACTTAAATTTTAGTTCTTAATTTTTAGACACTTTTAAGGGTTTCTTTTATTTATATTTTAAATGATTAAATGGGTCAGTAGCCAATTAGGAACTAAATTTTGCATAATTCTAGAATTAAGATGTATTGTGTGCCAGGCCATGACATTTAGATCTGAATGAATGAGAACATGGGTAATAAAAGCGCTGATCCTCAATTCTGAGGCAAGTTTGCAATTACAGAGAGTTCTCAAAATGTTCCAGTCTCCAAATATTTTTTTTATCCTTGTGTTTGTATTGTAAGCAAGAGTTCAGGAAAGCATTTAAATTGGAAGATAATGTTTTTGTTTTTATACTAAGAAAGAAGAAGCCTTTGTTAAATGATACTTTCACATACACCTCTAAAAAATAAGGCTATCTTCAATAAATTAAAAATACTATCCTGAGTCTTAATAACTTGAATATTTTCTCCCTTCCTCTCTCCTTGCAAACTTATTTTAATACTAGCTGTAACAAAAGTTTAGGCAATATATTTCAGAACTACACTTGACCCTTGAACAACACAGTTTGAACTGCAAGGGTGCACTTATACACAGATTTTTTTCAATAGTAAATACTAGAGTAGTACAAGATTTGCGGTGGGTTGAATCCGAGGATGCGGAACTGGTGATAGGGAAGGCCGACTGTAAGTTATATTCGAAATTTCAGCTGTGGAAGGGTCAGTACTCCTAACCCCAAACTTGTTCAAGGATCAACTGTAAATAAATAGGGTTCATTTGATTATCTCTGTTCTTCATTCTCCTAATGAACTTGTGGGTACAGGCATCATAGGTCAAACTACAATACCTTCAGGAGCTAAGCAAGTAATTGAGATGGAGAACTATGAGCCTGGGGTAAAATAATAGGGAATGGTGGGGAGTGAAAGGAAAGGGGAGCAAACTGTACTAAGCTCCAGCAGATTGTCCTGTGATAGTGCAGGGCCAGGGTTGGAGGATCTTTTATTTATTTATTTTTTAACGAGAAGTCTGAAGTCTGGATTTTATGTAAAGTTTCTCTAGTATTAGATATTGGCAAGTAATTACACACCCACACACACACCCACACACACACCCACACACACACCCACAAACACACACACACACACACATTCTGTAGGCCAAACAAAACAAGTGTTGTTGAAGCCACATGTGTTGCAATTATACTCTTTTAGATTTAGATACGGGTTTTCAAATTTTAGCTCTACTAGAATCACCTGGTATGCCTGTTGAAAAATCTAGATTTCTAGGCCTCTCACCCCCAGAGAGCCCAAAATGTCATAGTTTTAGAGTTCTAGAGTATAATCATAAACCGTAGTTTTTTGGGGGTTTTTTTTGAGTTTTTTTTTAGCTCAAGCTGTATTGTATTGCAAAGTACAGTTGATCAAAGAGGATTCTTTAGAAAATTAAAAATTCAAGGTGTAGTGTTCTCCACAGTATTAGACCTAGTTTCCCTTTCTATTAAGTACTTTTTGGTGCTCCCTTTGTTATATCCTGAATGAACTTTATAGAAAGCAAGTCTTTTCTAACACGTATTTTTTACAAAAATCAACATAATGGTTTGACTGTTTTAAAGAAGAAACAAAGCTAATTTATAGCAACAAACATATAATTTGTAAATGCTTAGACACAATTACACTAGCCACCAAGCCTCCATTGAGAACATTGGTTTAAACTTTTGTAAGGCAACCAGTTGGAAGGAATGAGGGTGAGTGACCACAAGCTAAAGTTGGTTTACTACCTCAGTCCTGACTTTCATTTTCTTAGTATGCAGTAATGGCCAGGAAAGAGGGAAGAGCTTAGAAAACATTTTCTTTAGGTACATATTGGTACATGAAGTCAGGAGACAAACTGATCTTGGAGAAATGTTACAACATTGTGCAATATTTTGTAGGTGGATGTACTGTTCAGCCAAAGAGTAGCAAGCTCTAAGAGCTATTTTTAAAGAATACTGAGAGCACACTTTTGAAAGGGGTCAAGGGAGAGTAAAATATGAGTCCATCAGTTCTCTTTATTTTTTTTAATTTTTTTTTAAAGACTTTTTATCTTTCTTTTTTTTTAAATTAATTTATTTATTTATTCATTTATGGCTGTGTTGGGTCTTCGTCTCTGTGCGAGGGCTTTCTCTAGTTGCGGCAAGCGGGGGCCACCCCTCATCGCGGTGCGTGGGCCTCTCATTATTGCGGCCGCCCTTGAGGCTCCAGACGCGTAGACTCAGCAATTGTGGCTCACGGGCCCAGCCGTTCTACAGCATGTGGGATCTTCCCAGACCAGGGCTCGAACCCGTGTCCCCTGCATTAGCAGGCAGATTCCCAACCACTGCGCCACGAGGGAAGCCCAGTTCTCTTTATTAACTGGCAGTCCGTAAGATATAACTATCAATTATGGGAGCTGATTTCTTTTGGTTCTTGGAGAAAAGTATTAATCACGTTTTGAGTACAATATATAATGACAAAGGATTTAAGATTTAAGATCTGTATACAATATTCACCTGCTGATGGAAGTTACTATTGATTTCAGTTTGGGGTTGTTATGAATAAAACCGTTATAAATATTTGTAGACAAGTCGTTATGTGAATATGTTTTCATTTCCTTGGGTAAATACTTAGAATTGGAATTGCTTGTTTGTGTCATAAATGTATGTTTACCTTGGAGTTCCATTTTGCATTCCCTCCAGCAGTGTATGAGAGTTCCAGTTAACGTCCTCACTAATTTGGGTGGTGTTAGTCTTTAATTTTAGCTCTTCTAATACGTTTGAAGACGTATCTCATGATTTTAATTTTCATTTCCCCGATGAATAATAATGGGCATCTTTTTCTGTGCTTATTGGCTATTCTTACTTATTTTTGGTAAAATTTCAGTTTAAGGCTTTTGTAGATTTTTAAAACTAGGTGATTTGGCCTGTTACTGAAAAGTAAAAATTCTTTGTATATGTCCAGTTTCCAGGCACTTGTCTACATATATATATTGCAGGTATTTTCTTCCACTCCTTTTGCTTGCTTGTTCATCTTCTTTTTTTCTTTTTTCTTTTTTTGCTGCACCATGCGGCATGTGGGATCTTAGTTCCCTGACGAGGGATCATACCTGTGCCCCCTGCATTGGAAGCATGGAGTCTTAACCACTGGGCCACCAGAGAAGTCCCTCATTTTCTTTTTTTTTTTTTTTTTTTTTTTTAACTTTCTATTTTATTTCGGAGTATAGCCAGTTAACAGTGTGATAGTTTCAGGTGCACAGCAAAGGGACTCAGCCATACATATGCACGTATCCATTCTCCCCCAAACTCCCCTCCCATCCAGGCTGCCACATAACATTGATAAGAGTTCCCTGTGCTGTACAGTAGGTCCTTGTTGGTTATCCATTTTAAATATAGCAGTGTGTACATGTCCATCCTAAACTCCCTGACTATACCTTCTTATTGATGGTGTCTTTTGAAAAGCTGAAGTTTTAAATTTTATCTAGTTTATAATTTCTTTTTCTTTTACTGTTAGTGATTTTAGTGTTCTAACAATTCTGTGCCTACTCCAAGTTTACTTAGATTTTTCTCCTGTCTTTTCTTTCAGTACTTTTATAGTTTTAGCTTTTATATTTAGATCTGTAATATATTTTGGGTAATTTTTGTGCTAGGTAAGGGTTGAGGTTCATGTTTTTAACCGTATGTTAAAGCACCATTTATTGAAGAGAGTACTTTCCCCATTATATTACTTTTGGGATTTTTGTAAAAAGTCAGTTGAACATATATGTATGGTTCTGTTTCTCTACTCTCTATTCTATTGATCTATTCGTTCAGTACTAATAATGTTTTTTTTATTTTTAATTTAGCTTTTTAAGCAGATTTTGAAATTGGACAATTTTGTTCTTTTTCAAAATTGTTTTGGCTCTTTAAAGTCATTGCATTTCTTGACAAGTTTTTAGAATTGAATTATCAATTTCTACACAAAAGTGCTATGATTTTCATTGGAATTGCATTGAATCTAGATATCAATTTGGGGAGAATGATCTTAATGATATTGACTGTTCCTATCCATGAACATGTTTTATTTCCCATTTATTTAGATCTTTAATTTCTCTCAGTACTCTTATAGTGGTCTTGGGCAAATTTTGTGAAGTTTATTCTAAAATATTTTATGATAATGTTCTTTAACAATATTGAAATTGGTGTTTTAAAATTTTTCATTTCCAATTACTTGTTGCTAATATATTGAAATACAATTGGCTTTTGTATATTGATTGTATATGCTACTCTCTTGCTAAATTCAATTATTAAATCTAGTAGTTTTTTGTAGATTCCTTAGGAATTTCTACATAGACTATCATGTTACTTGCAGGTAGTTTTACTTGTTTCTTTTCATCCTTTATAATTTGTGACATTTTCTTCCCTTATTGCACTAGCTAGGACTTCCGGTAGCATATTGAATAGAAGTTTAATTTCAATATTAAATGAGAGATGACATCCATTTTCTTATTCCCGATCTTAGGAGTAAAACATTCAGTCATTCACCACTAATATGTTAGCTTGGTTGTTTTTTATAAATGCCCATTATCAAAATTAAGAGGTTCCCTTCTATTCCAAGTGTACTGAAGGTTTTTTTATCATGAATGAATGATAAATTTTGGTCAAATGCATTTTCTGTATCTATTAAAATGATCATATGGTTTTTCTCTTTTTTTTTTTCTGTTGCTGTGGTGAATTACATTGATTTTCAGATGTTAAACCAGTCTTGAATTCTTGGTGTATACCGCACTTGGTCATGATGTATTATCCTTTCTGTGTACTTCTGGATTTGAATTTCTAACACTTTAAGGGTTTTTTTTGTTTTTTCTTCATGGGGAACATTGGTGGTGTGGTTTTCTTGTGTTTTTATCTGATTTTGGTATCAAGGTAATACCTCAAAACGTGGTGTGAGGTGTTCCCTTCATATCTATTTTCTAAAAGAGTTTTTGTAAAATTACTATTAATACTTCTTTAAATACTTGACAATTCACCAGTGAATCCACCTGGACTTGGAGTTTTCTTTACGGGGAACGTTTTGATTAGGAATTCAGTGTCTTTAATAGAGATACAGCTATCAGATTTTTTGTTTCTTCTCAAATCCATTTTGGTAAATTGTTTGAAGAAAATTATATGATTCAGCTAGTTTGTACATTTACTGGCATGAGTTTGTTCCCAATATTCCCTTATCCTTTTAGTGTTTTCAGGAGCTGAATGATGTCCCCTCTTTTGTTTCTATATGTAATTCATATTTATTCTTTTTCTTGGTTACTATTACTAAGGGCTTATCAACCAACTTTTGGCTTTGTTAATTTTATTTATTGTCTCTGCTTTAAAGGTATAATTTTTTCTCTAAGCACGTGTTAGCCATCTCAAACAAATTTTGTGTTGTGTTTTTATTAACATTCCATTAAAATTTTTTTAAATTTCTCTTGTGATTTCTTCTATGACCGATGGGTTGCCTAGAAGTGTGTTAATTTATAGGTATATGGGGGATTTTCTAGATAGCTTATTTCATTGTAGTAAAAAAATGCTCTGTAGGGTTTAAATCTTTTGAAGTTTATTGAGACATTTTATGTTCTAGCATATCATCTATTTTGGTGAATGTGCACTTAAAGAATTTAAATTCTACAGTTGTTGGGAGTAGTGTTCTGTAAATGTCAATTAGGTCAAGTTGGTTGATAGTGTTGTTAAAACAAATTATATTTTTATTTTTGTTGTTGCTAGGTTTGGTTTTTTGTTGTTGTTGTTGTTTTAAAGCTGTACATATTTTAAATTTATTTATTTATTTTAGGCTGCATTGGGTCTTTGTTGCTGCACGCAGGCTTTCTCTAGTTGCAGCGAGCAGGGGCCACTCTTCATCGTGGTGCGTGGGCTTCTCATTGCAGTGGCTTCTCTTGTTGCGGAGCACGGGCTCTAGGCGCATGGGCTTCAGTAGCTGCGGCACGCAGGCTCAGTAGTTGTGGTTCACGGGCTCTAGAGCGCAGGCTCAGTAGTTGTGGCGTGTGGGCTTAGTTGCTTCGCGGCATGTGGGATCTTCCCGGACCAGGACTCGAACCCGTGTCCCCTGCATTGGCAGGCGGATTCTTAACCACTGCACCTCCAGGGAAGTCCCTTTGTTGTTGTTTTTGTTTTTGTCTGCTTGTTCTATCAGTTATAGAAAGAAGAATGTTTAAATTTTCAATCATGATTGCTGATTTCTCTCTTTATTCCTTTAATCCAGTTAGTTTCTGCTATAAGTATTTTGAAGCTTTGTCTTACTGATGAATTGCCTGCCCTTTTTAACACTACGAAATGTTCTTCTCTATCATTCATACTACTATTTCATGACCTATGCATTGTCTTATATTAATATAGCTACCAGTTTTATCTTTGTGTTTAAATTGTTTATTTTTCCATCCTTTTACTTTTAACCTTTATATTTAAAGTGTATCTCTTGTAGATAGTGTATGGTTGTGCCTTGCTTTTTTATCCAAGTTGTAAAATTTTGCTTTTAATTGTTTAATTCATTTACATTTTAAGTAATTTATTAGTATGGTCCAATTTAAGATTACCATCTTTTTATTTATTTTCTCTTTGTTCCTGCTGGGCCTCTAGTATCTTTGCTCTTCTCTCAATCCCTTAGCAGCTGCTCTCTGGTAGACTTCTGGTAAGTCTCACTCTGCACATGTGTGGTAGCCTTCAGCCAAGAATTTGGGGAAACCCTGCATAGACTACTGGCACCCTTCCTCTGTGCAGTTCCCTTCTCTCCAGTGCTTATCTGTTTCACAGCCCAAATTTTCCTCTGGCTCCTAAGCTGTGTTCTGCTGAGCCTCTAGTTCCCTGTACCATGGTCAGGATATAGTTCCCAGGCAGAGAATCAAGATATTTATAGGGGCTCACTTCCTGAGTTTATTCTTCCCAGTTACGTATAGTTATTCATGTCAGGCAAGCTTGCCTTGGTACTAGTTACTCTGTCCTGGTGAAAAGTTGATGTCCGAAGACCATTTTTTAATCACATTGCACTTTTTTCATATACTCAAATGTGGGTAATCAGCAAACTTTGGTTCTTAGATCCTTAGATTTGTCCCTTTAATTTTTCTTAGAGACCGCACCAATTTAAACTATCACCTAGATGCACACATCTCTCGTGTCTTCCTGTTACCTTGACCCCTTTCTCAAATTTTACGTGCATTTTCAAGTATGCACTAGACCAGTAGTCTCTAAAATGGGATGTGTGCTGCATTATGAAATAAAATTCTAGTGAAGTGAGGGAAAACATTAGAACTTATTTGCATAAATTAAGCTTGAAAGTACTTGATGTGTAGATTGTTGTGGTCACATGAATAAGCATGTTAACTGGCTACATTGCACGTATTGTACACAACGTATCCTGAGGGAGGAGTCAGGGCTGCTGCAAGTCCAAAAGGTACCTTTGTGTGAGTTAGAAATAAGCATGGAATAAGCGTGGCGTATGTAGCCCCAGGGAATACATGGCTTAGCAAATGGAATGCGAATAATCCTCATTTGCCCTCTAAAATTAGGCAGTCCCTTGTGCTGTATCTGAATGGGTCTCCCCTCACCTACCCCCCAAGTTTAATTGTGCTTAGAGCCCTGGAAGATTGGGACCTAGAACTAGGAATAAATCTTCTCATAAAAGAAAAAAACAAAAACAAAACTATACACAGCTGCCCTGGAGGTGATGGGATTTCTCTACTGCACACCCTGTTGTATTTTTTTTTCTCCCACAAATTGTAACACAATTTAGATAAGTAAGTTTATGGATTTTCACATCTGTTTTTAACTAAAATGACTGTCAAAAGATTGAAAATCATGGTAGGCCATTACCAGGACCCTAGTGAAATTAGGGTCTAATCTCCATTCCTAGAGAAGTTCCATATGGATGCCACTCAAAAAAGCCCCTCAGTTTCAGCAGTCTGGAAAGTCCCTAAATTATAAGATGTAGGGCACATGTGCAATAGCCATAAAAAATGATCCCCCCCACACATCTATGGTCAATTAATCTTCCACAAAAGAGTCAAGAATATACAGTGGAGAAAAAGTCTCTTCAATAAGAGGTGCTGGGAAAACTGGACAGCTACATGTAAAAAAATGAAATTAGAACATTCTCTAATGCCATATACAAAAATAAACTCAAAATGGATTAAGGACCTAAATATAAGACTGGACACTATAAAACTCCTAGAGGAAAACATAGGCAGAACACATTTTGACATAAATCGTAGCAATATTTTTTGGATCTGTCTGCTAGAGTAATGGAAATAAAAGCAAAAATAAACAAATGGGATCTAATTAAACTTAAGAGCTTTTGCACAGCAAACAAAACCATAAACAAAATGAAAAGACAACCTACAGAATGGGAGAAAATATTTGCAAATGATGTGACCGACAAGGGACTAATTTCCAAAATACACAAACAGCTCATACAGCTCAATATCAAAAAAACAAACAACCTGATCAAAAAATGGGCAGAAGACCTAAATAGATATTTCTCCAAAGAAGACATACAGATGGCCAACAGGCACACGAAAAGATGCTCAACATCGCTAATTATCAGAGAAATGCAAATCAAAACCACAATGAGGAATCACCTCACACTGGTCAGAATGGCCATCATCAAAGAGTCTACAAATAATAAATGCTGGAGAGGATGTGGTGAAAAGGGAACACTCCTACACTGTTGGTGGAAATGTAAATTTGTCCAGCCACTATGGAGAACAGTATGGAGGTTCCTTAGAAAACTAAAAATAGAGTTACCATATGATCCAGCAATCCCACTCCTGGGCATATATCTGGAAAAGACGAAAACTCTTAATTTGAAAAGATACATGCACCCCAATGTTCATAGCACTATTTACAATAGCCAAGACATGGAAGCAACCTAAGTGTCCATTGACAGATGACTGGATGAAGAAGATGTGGTACATATATACGATGGAATATTACTGAACCATAAAAAAGAATGAAATAATGCCATTTGCAGCAACATGGATGGACCTAGAGATTATCATACTAAGTAAAGTAAGTCAGACAGAGAAAGACAAACACCATATGTCACTGATATGTGGAATCTAAAAAATGATACAAATGAACTTATTTACAAAACAGAAATAGACTCACAGATATAGAAAACAAATTTATGGTTACCAAAGGGGGAAAAGATGGGGGGATAAATTAGGAGCTTGGGATTAACACATACACACTACTACATGTAAACTAGATAAACAACAGTGTCCTACTGTATAGCACAAGGAACTATACTCAGTATCGTGTAATAGCCTATAATGGAAAAGAATCTGAAAAAGAATATATACATTTTATATATATATATATAAAACACTGAATCACTTTGGTGTATACCTGAAACTAACACAACATTGTAAATCAACTATACTTCATTCAATTAAAAAAATTATAAATTAATTCTTTTAAAAAAAGTGATCCCAATTCTAATTAAAAGTGTAGAGAGAGTTCCATTTAAGTCTGTAATCGAGGTTGGGTACTGTTGGCTTGGTTCTTACCTAGTTTAGGAAGATGCAGAAAACTGAGCCCAGAGAAATCGGGGCTGCTCATATTTAATGACTTCTTCAGTGTTTTGTAGGGGGATAGATACTTGCATTCTTGACACCTGAATATGCAGTCAATGGTGGATTAGCAGGCAAGGAGATCCATGTTCTATAGAAAGCTTGTAACCGTTGCTGCCTCATTTTGTGTTTAATTTTATCAGGTGTATGGAGTTGATGGAGTTGTGATTTTTCCCACCAGGCATAAATTACTTGAATCTTTGACGTCTCATATTCAGCTGTGATAAAGATAATGTTAATTTTGCAAGCATAGCAGCATAGAATGGCAGAACTGATCCTTTATAGGCTCTTCATCAGTCTTATTATGAAGTTGACAGCAATGATTAACTAGGTCTAACAAGAATTGGGCCTAAAAGTTTCAAAATTAATAAGAAGACTCTTTGAAATTGATTGACATCCTCTATGTTAATAAGCTATGCCATAAGTGTATATCACATCTTGGACCATTAGCCAGTAACGGTATGAAGCTTTCATGATTAGCAATACATTTAAAAGCATTTATTTCATTCTTTAAAAATATCTTATATTTATGTGATTTACTATGTACAAGATACACTAGTACTTTAACATATGTACATAATAAATATATATATAGGGTGCATGTTCAAATATTTGTGTTTAAAACAACACGTGAACATATAAGTATCAGCTGAATTGCCTCAGTGTTTTTGCATGTTTATCTAGTCTTTAAAAACATTTTTCAAATTCTCTGAAGTTGCAAAACAACCCTATTCCTCAAAGAACTACCAGAAGATCTTTGATTATGGATAAATAGTCTCCCTGGGATCTCTTGACTATATATATTCAGCATTAAGCATAACCAGGAAGAGAGCCTATAGCACATGAGATTCTTAGTGTCTGTCTGTCTCTGTGCTGGTATATGTTGATTTATGTTTCTTTCTGTCCTCATCAATCTTCTAGACTTGCGGTTCAAGTTCTCCCACTTCCCTGACCCTTCCTTTTTGGTCTCCTTGTTGTCTTCCCTCTGTTTCCTTCCCTTCTACTCTTGGAAAGTAGAGTGTGGAGATCACCTAGGACAAACCTTTAGGAATTTTTTTTTTTTTTTGGCTGCATTGGGTCTTTGTTGCTGCACGCGGGCTTCATCTAGTTGCGGCGAGTGGGGGCTACTCTTCGTTGCCGTGCACGGGCTTCTCATTGCAGTGGCTTCTCTTCTTGCGGAGCACGGACTCTAGGCACGCGGGCTCAGTAGTTGAGGCTCGCAGGCCACAACAATTTTGGTAGAGAGATAGAAGGGAAAACCATATTGGGGTGGGTGGGAGGTAAAGAGATATAGATGGAAAAGTTTACCAACTCTGTTAAAAAAAAAAAAAACTTTACTTCTGAAGGGAGGGAGGAAAGGGATAAGGCAGTATCTGGGGAGAAAAAAATAGGAGTTGAGGAATATTTCTTGTTTATTTTTTTGTGAATAGGAAAGGCTTAAGCATGTTTATTTATTTATTATTTATACAATTTTTAAAGGTCACTCTCCATTTACAGTTATTACAAAATATTGGCTATATTCCCTGTATTGTACAATACATCCTTGTAATGCTATCTTACACCCAGTGGTTTGTACCTCCCACTTCCCTATCCCTATATTGTCCCCCACCCCATGTGGTAACCACTAGTTTGTTCTCTATGTCTGTGAGTCTGCTTCTTTTTTGTTTTTTCACTAGTTTGTTGTTTTTTTTTTAGATTCCACATATAAGTGATATCATACAGTATTTGTCTTTCTCTGTCTGACTTATTTCACTTAGCATAATGCCTTCCAAGTCCATCCATGGTGCTGCCAATGGCAAAATTTTGTCCTTTTTTATGGCTGACTAGTATTCCACTGTGTGTGTGTGTGTGTGTGTGTGTGTGTACACACACACACACACACACACACACACCCACCCCACATCTTTATCCACTCATCTGTTGAGGGACACTTAGGTTGTTTCTGTATCTTGGCGATTATAAATAATGCTGCTATAAACATTTGGGTGCATATATCTTTTTGAATTAGTGTTTTTGTTTTTTTCAGATATATACCCAGGAGTGGAATTGCTGGGTCATATAGTAGATCTGTTTTGGGATCCAGCCAAGTGAGCTATTGAATATACAAAAGAAGAGATTTGTGAGTGTGTGAGCTTCTGAGAAGGCAGGGTAGGATTGATCCAAGGCATGGTGGAGAGATTAGTGACTGGATAGGAGAAGAAACGTTTTCTTTATTGTGAACAGGAGAGAAGGCAAGAAAAGGCATAAATATAGAAGGTTTCTCTGTGTGTCCTCAAAGTGGGTGGCATTTCCCAGTAAAACGTAGTATGATTACAGATCATGTTTGCTGCTAGAGATCAGAATTCATAGTGATACCCGTATGCCTTCTCTGAAGCAGCAGAGTGTTTCAGGGTAGTGTTACTCAACGTGTGGTCCACACACTGTTAACATGGGTCTGAAATGAAGCAAAGAGTTTGCCACAGGAAAGTCTGGGGGAGCTAGGACAGCCTGGTACCTGAAGTTCTTGGAAATATTCAGTGAAAAGAACAGAGCCCCACGCTGAGAAGAAACTGCTGCAAATAAACACAAGTTGACTAGGATAGGAATTTAGGGGTTAAGAAGAGAGAAGGTTCAGATACATGTGGGAAGGGGGACTGGAGGAGGCGGATTTCAGAAAATATTAGAGACGTGGTTACACTAAGGTACCATAGGTTTGAATACTTTGTGGTAAAAATGTAAGAGGAAACCTTAGAACTCTGAATCTAGGAAACAACCTCTACATAGGAAACTTCTCTTATAAATACAGGAAAATCCCTTAATATGAATTATGGAAAATCCCTTAATATGAATTATGGAATCTACTGTGGTTTTATACCAGTCAAAGATATTATATAAGAAAAAAGGACAATAGCCCTCAATAATAGATCTAAAGAAATTGAGATAGCATTGTACCTTGGTCTTAAAGTAGAGATATAATGAAACCTATTTCTACAAATGAAACAGGATGTTACGTAAAAACAACATAAACCATAATTACAAAAGTTTAGAAATGAGTTGGCTGTGCTATAGGATGTCATGAAAAGAAAAACTGACAGTTAAGGAATAAAATTAGAAGTATTTCAGAAATGAAAATAAACCAGAAAGTTCTTGAATGAATAGACACTCTAGAAACTACCATAAAAGAAGTAAAGGATGGGGACTTCCTTGGTGGCGCAGTGGTTAAGAATCCGCCTGCTAATTCAGGGGACATGGGTTCGAGCCCTGGCCCGGGAAGATCCACATGCCGCGAAGCAACTAAGCCCGTGTGCCACAACTACTGAGCCTGCGCTCTAGAGCTCGTGTGCCACGACTACTGAGCCCGTGTGCCTAGAGCCCGTGCTCTGCAACAAGAGAAGCCACTGCAATGAGAAGCCCGGCACCGCAACGAAAAGTAGCCCCTGCTCGCCTCAACCAGAGAAAGCCCGCACACAGCAACGAGCACCCAATGCAGCCAAAAATAAAAATTAAAAGTAAATAAATTTAAAAAAACAATAAAGGATGGAAAAAGATGAAAACAAATCAAACAAGTAGAGAAGGAGATCAAAGAAATTCATAGAGAAAGTGATAAGATCTTATATTCACATACCCATAAATAAATGGATGTTTATAATATGAAGAGTACTAAAACAACGGAACAGAAAAAAATTACAATCAGAGAAAATGTTGAAAGGATGGTAAACATCTATATTAAAAGGGCTTACCATGTGCCTAGGAAAATTGAAACAGAACAGGCACCACTGAAACGTGTTCTAGGGCTTTAAAGAAAAAGAAAACACTTTGGACAGCTATACAAAAAGACTACATCACTTATAATGGAAAGAATGTCAGATTATCATTAGACTCCAACATCAGCATTAGAGTCCAGAAGACCATGGAGTAAAGATTTTAAGATTTTCACAGAAAGAAAATGTGAGTTGAGACTGTATCCAACCAACTGATGTTCAAGCATAAAGACCACGTGTAAGAACTTAGCAAGTATCGTTCTTATGTACCCTTACTAAGGATACCAGATTTTGCTATATTTTCTTTAAATTTTTCATGTTAGTATACTTAGTTGTTTTTTTCTGACCCATATGAGTAAATTGTAGATATCATGACCCTTCAGCCCTGAACATGTTAATGTGTCTCTGAAGAATAGAGATTCTCTTCTTAAAAGTGTTTTTAAGCTTTATTGAGATAAGATTAAACATACAGTAAGCCGCATGTATTTAAAATATACAAGTTGATGAGTTTTAACATATGCAAAGATAATCTTGTATGTAAGCACAGTATAGTTACCAAATTTAGGAAATTTGACAATGATACAACACTATTATCTAATACGTAATACATATTCAGATTTTGCCAGTAGTCCCAATATTGCCTTTCAACCCAGTTGTGGGTTTTTTTTGTTTGTTTTTTTTGGATGGAGGGGATGTTGTGAGGATCCAAGATACAGATTGCCAGCACATTCCATAGAATACATTTGTGGACGAGTTCCAAAGACTGGATCTCCAACAAATCCCTCTGGTACAGCACCAAAGTGCAAGCCTCCGCTGTGCCTTCTCCACCAAAGTCTAGTATCAGCCCTGGAGGGAAAATACTTCCTTGGGCATTCTGTCTCAGCCTTAGAGGTAGTGGCTATTATGCCATATCGTATCATATCATGTCTGACATTATACCTGTATTTAGAGTTCTCTCTACGTCTTACTGACCAGTTCTTGCTAACCCAGTTCCTTCATGTGGTTAACAATTACTTATATTAAACTTCTTTTTTCAAACTCAATGTATGGTTTCTCTCTCCTTATTGTATCCAGACTGAAGCAGCATTTTGGGCATAAATGATGTGTCCTTTTCACTGCTTTACATTAGGAAATCATGATCTCATTCTGTCCCATTATTATTGATGTTGGCTTTGATCACTTGTTTAAGGGGGTGAATGCCAGATTTCTCCACCCTTAAAGATGTCTTTTCTCCCCTTTGTAATTAATACGTAACATCCTGTGAGATACTTTGGGGTCTTTGTGAATATTCTGTTCCCCAAAACTTTTTTGATGGGCATCCACAGCTGATTCATGCTTTTTTCATCAGTTATTACTGTGATGTTGCAAAATGGTGATTTTTATAACATCCCATGCTTATCGGTTGATAATTTACTGTTTCAGTGACATTTTCCTTTTCCATTTATTTATCTATCATTATGGGCTTATGAAATTTTTTATTTAATATGTTATAATCCATTTTTTAATTTTTAATTTTGATAATCAAATTGTTCCCATTTGGGTAGTACAAATCCTTCAAGTTGACATCTTGTCCTTTGACACACCCCTGTTGATTTTTGAACACTTCTTACTTTCTGGCAAACAAAGAGTTTCTAGATTCATCTCATGTTGTTTGTATACCAGCCTTAGTTGTTTCTTCAAGTATCCCCAATTTCTTATTTTGATAAAATCCAATTTATCTTATTATAATTTTCCTTTTGTGCTGTATCTAAGAAATCTTTACCTAACACAAATGTTTTCTCCTTGAAGTTTCATAATTTTAAGTTTTACTTTTAGGTCAATGATCTATTTTCAGTTAATTTTTATATGTGATCATTTTACATATGGATATTTTAATTTTTCCACCACTGCTGCTGAGAAGGCTATTCTTTTTGTACCGCACTGCCTTTGTCAAGTGTCACTTATCCATGTATGTATGGATTTCTGGCCTCTCTGTTCTGTTCCATTGATCTCTTTGTCTTTATGCCAATACCATGCTGTTGAGTCTGTATATTAATGTCTTATGCCAGGAAAACAACAGGGAAGATGTTCTGCAGGGAATTCTTATGTCTAACTGTAGAACTGAATTTAATAAGCGGGAGAAAGGGTGACAAAGTAGTATGTACTTGTTATATGCTCTGACAATGTAGATACATTACAGTTATTCAAGAACTTAAGGAATATAGTTCACATAAATCTTTCCTGAGAAAGCTATTAGAGAATAAATTTCAGACAACCAAGAAATGATTTAATAGGCTCATTGATTGCCTTATAGAAATTCACCAGGGCATCAAAGAATATTATCACTTTAAATAGATGCTGGGGGATGCAGTGCAGAGATGGTATGAGAGGAAGAAAAGAGCTAATTTCTATATTGTTTATACTAGGGAATCAGTAGACAGTATTTAAGAGAGAACTAAGGTTATATAAAGGTATTCACATAGAAGGGACCATTAGGACAAAAACCCAAACCTTTCTAGATACCAAAAGAAATATGGAAGGGGAAAAAAAAGAACAAAGGAAATAAACACAGTGAGATCATTTATATATTCTCTCTGACAGAATTGAGACCATATCAGGCATATCATTAAATGAGCTTAACTGGCTTCTTAAGAGAAAAAAGTATTTTCAGGTTAATTAACATAGTGAAAGCCACCTCTGTGCTCTATGCAAAAGATATAACCACAAAACTGAAAGACTCAGAAAAGTTAAGAATAAGAGGTTAGACAAAGATATGCCAGACAAATCAAATAAAAAGAAAACAGAGGTCACTATTTTGATGTTGCACAAGGTAGAACTCAGGCTAGAAATCATTAAAGAGGTAACATTATAAGGTTACAAGCTGCAAGTCTTAATGAAGATGTATTATTGGATACATGGATATTAATGACAACTTTGATTTTTTTAAAACTGTTTCAGGAGAGTCAATAAGAATTAGTAAAAGAAGACTTAAAATCTCAGTTGAAGATAGGTCAAGTGGACAGAAATTTTATAAGGCTATTTAAGACCTAAATAACACAACCAAAAGGAGGATCTCGTGGCTGTGTATTGCATATGGGAGAATACACCATCTTTGAAAAAGCATGTGGAGCATTGATGAAAAAATGATTTTTTGTTGACATATAAAGAAGACTCTCCAAAATTTTTCCCCCAAATAGATATAGCATTTTTGGACTAAAAATCAGTACAAAAAATTGAAAAAAAGGCCCTTCCACCTGGAAACTAACAAACATACTGCCAAACAACTCTTGGCTTAAAGTGAAAATTCAAGTAGAATTGTTAGGTTACTTGACATGACACATCAGAATCAATACATTGTAGCAGGGGTCAGTAAACTTTTTTTTTTTCTCTTTTTACAGAAGGATGGATAGTGAATACTTTAAAGTTTGCAGATCATATGATCTCTTTTGCAGCTTTCAAACCCTTCCATTGTAGTGTGAAAGTGGTCGTAGACAATATATAAACAAGTTTATCTGGCTGTTCCAACAAAACTTTATAAAAACAAGTGACAGACTGGATATGCCACATGAACATCTGTGTTATAGCCAAAGCTTTTATCATAAGAAAATTCTTAGCATCAAATGTTTACATCAATGAAAATGAAAATAAGTGAATACTCAAAAAGGTAGAGAGACAACAAAAGAAAAGAATGCAGAAGGAAAGATTTATTAATGATAAAGAGTAGGTTTTAGATAACAGAAAAGGAGTAGAAGTAATACATTAAACATGACAATATGCTTATAATAGTAGAAGTACAAATTAAAACTGTACTGAAACACCATGTTTTCACTTAATAGAATGGCAAAACTACCCCCCAAAATTTGGCATTATACTTTTTGGGTGGAACTGTGGAGAAAGTAAGACACTCAGCGGTATTGGTGGGAATGAAAAATGGTAAAACTCCTAAGGAATGGAATTTGTCAACATCCAGCAAAATGGGAAGTGCATTTCCTCACTGACCCAGCAATATTCACTTTTAGGAATACATCACAACGGTAGAATTGCAAAAGTATACAATTATGTATGTGCAGGGTTGTAGCAGCCGTGCTTGCAAAAATGAAAAATTGGAGTGACTAGCAGTAGGTAACTGGTGGAATACACTCTGATGTATTACTGTGCAGACGTAAAAGAGGAGGGAGGAAGCTCTCCATAGGCTGCTATGGAGTGAATTCCAGGATGTACGGTTGCGTAAAAAATGGCAAGATGCAGAAGACTGTAATGCTGACTTTGAAGAAGTGAAGTTGTGTCAGTGTGCGTTTCTTACCCCTGTCCACTAAAATGGCCTAAAAGCAATATCTCAGTAACAATAAGAAATAAGAGAGAGGGAGAAAGAGAAAATATTGCGCTGGCCAGAAAGTTCGTTTGGGTTTTTCCATAATGAACTTTTTGGCCAACCCAATACATGCTTATATTTTTTTAAAAAATAATAAAAATCTAAAAAATGGCTACCAGTGGAGACAAGAGGGAGTGGGGAAGGGATAGGCATGAAACCAGACCCATTTATGTACCTTGCATTGCAGTATTGATTTTTGCAACAGTATAAGAGTGTTATATAATAAAAACCAAAGTATTAGCCCCCTCCGCCCCAAAAAACCACCCCGAAACAAATGAACACGTGAATATAATCAACCGAGTACTTTTACCGACATAGTAAAGGATTTTTTTTCAACTGATTTTAAATTACAACATTAACTGTGCGTCTCTAGTATGCTATTTCCCTAAACAGAAAAATAAATTTTATATTTCATTCTGTGGCTTATTTTTAGTTATTTTCCTGGTATAGTTACTTGGAAACTTTCTATTTCATTGGCATAAAGCAAATAGATAATTATGTTAATGTCATCAGGCAAAGGAATTTGCAGGATAATGGTGAAGGAAAGTCCAGGATAGCAGCTTGCAGCAGGCTTGAGGAAGACTGGAGCTGGAGTAAGGACTTCTCAGAGGACACATCTGAGTAAACGAGAGTAAAGTTCATAGACCACTTGATACACTTGAACATACTGAAAGGGATTTGTTGGAAAGCGTAGGGCTGATTTAGTGATGAATACCTAAAAACTAAGCGAATTGTAAAATGTAGGAACTGTTAATTACTATGAACAAAATTGTTTGAGAAAGGAAATATAAATGTAATATGTTCTGTGGCTCAGTTGTGAATATTAGTGAAGGCTCATAATGGTTTGATTTAATGGAAAGCTAATAGAAATAAATGTTAGGATGATATAGAGGGAGTTTTGGATGGGGGCTTATCCATCATCTTCCATTGTACAGTTGGACAGGGGACTCCTGTTTTTTATAATAACTCTTATACAGTAATTTAAAAAGTACTTGGTGTCATGTATTAGTAGAATTAAAGAAAAAACTGGAAAGCATGATGCTAAGTCAGGGCAAATTACGTTATTTTAAAAGTAGAAAAAATTCTCTTAAAATCATACCTGTGGCAGTATTTAGTTAGTAAAAGTCAACTTGTTTAAATAATATTTAATTTGATTGTGGAAAAGTTCATTATTTATATGTTCTTTTCCTATATATTCAATGTGTGTTTTAAAGTACTAAGCTAAAAGTTAAAGCTTCTTCCTTGACTTTTTAAAGCTACCCTCCCAGACAAATTCTGTCAACTTTCCTTTTTACATCTGTCAAAAATCTTGTTCCCTTCTTTCTATCCTCTTAGTTCAGGCCTTCTCTGTTTCTTAGGGTCATTTCAGCTGCTTCCTAACTGTTCTTGCTGCTTTCTCAGTTTTGTTGAATAGATTCCACCCCCGCCCAAATTAGGACTTTTAAACTTTTTAAAGTTGTGAAGAAAACACACGTGCAGTTAACAGTTTAAGTGAACACTTATGTAACTACCACCCAGATCAAGAAACGAACATTGCCAGTACCCCAGAAGTTCCTTGTGTGTCCCTTTTTCATCACCCCTTCCTGTCCCGTACATGGAGTCGATTTGCCCGTTTATGTTAATCACTTCCTTCATTTACTTTATGGTAAATATAATTTAGCCTGTTGGGGACTTTGTGTAAAAAGAACAATATTGTTATATTTCATTTCATTTCTTGCTATTTTCATTAAGCATTGAAGGGGTCATACATGTTACTGCATATAGCTATAGCTCATTCATTTTTAATGCTGTTTAATACATTATACAAATATACCACAACTTTTCTATTGTTGCTGGGCATTTGAAATGTTGCCCATTTTGGACTTTTTAAAGCAATGCAGCTTTACATTCTTGTTAATGTATCCTGCTGTTCATATATAGGAGTCCTGAGTTTTGTTTTGTTTTGTTTTGTTTTACTGAAAAGCAGAATTCTGGGTCATGGGGTATGCAAATAGTCAATTTAACTTTTACCAACTTTCATATACCCACCAGCAGCTAACCTGTGTTCCTGTTGGCTGAGATGTGGATGCTCACCAACGTTTGGTGTTACCCTTCTTTTTATTTTTTGGCAATCTGATGGATGTTTCTTGTTAACTTCTCTGGATCTGATACGCATATTGACCATTTGGATTTCAGCTATTGTGAAGTGCTTGTTCAAGTCTCTTTCCCATCTTTATATTGAGTTGTTTATTTTAATTTTAATAGGAGTTCTTTAACATTCTAGATCCCTTCTCCCATTCTGTTTGTCTTTTTTATAGGGTCTTTTAACCAAGAGCTTGATTGATTGATTGATTGATTGATTGACTGGGCCCTTGGCAGTGAAAGCATGGAGTCCTAACCACTGGACCGCCAGGGAATTCCCAACCAAACTTAATGAATCCTCCTTTGTGGTTGTTGTTTTAAGAATCTTTCCATACCCCAAAGTAACGAAATTATTTTCCTGTTTTCTTTTAAAAGTTCTATAGTTTTGCCCTTCACATTTAGGTTTCTGGTTCAACTGCAGTTGATTTGTACATATGACAAGCGGTTGGAGTCTAGTTTCATTTTTTTACCAACTGCCCCAGCACCATTGCTGAAAATACCATCCTTTCCCTAATGCACTGCCATCCCTATCAGTTATTAGGTATTTATATATGCATGAGTCTGTTTCTCAGTACTTGTTTCTCAGCCAATTCTGATCTTTTTGTCTACTTGTCACTCCCCCAACCATTGCCACACTTTCTGAATCACTGTCTTTACAATAGGTTTTTAAAAACCTGTGTGTTTTTTGTTTGTTTGTTTTTTTGGCTGCATTGGGTCTTTGTTGTTGTGTGCGGGCTTTCTCTAGTTGCGGCGAGTGGGGGCTACTCTTCATTGTGGTGTGCGGGCTTCTCATTGCAGTGGCTTCTCTCGTTGCAGAGCACGGGCTCTTAAGCGCGCAGGCTCCAGTAGTTGTGGCTCGCGGGCTCTAGAGCACAGGCTCAGTAGTTGTGGCGCACAGGCTTAGTTGCTCCACGGCATGTGGGATCTTCCCGGACCAGGGCTCGAACCCATGTCCCCTGCATTGGCAGGCAGATTCTTAACCACTGCGCCACCAGGGAAGCCCCTTTACAATAGGTTTTGATAGCAGGTAAAACAGGTCCTTGTGTAAACCTCCCCTCCCACCATTTGTTGTTATTCTTCAGAAACATCTTTTGAATATTTTTAGCTGTTTGAATTATCATAAGAATTTTACAATCCAGTTTCAAGTTCGACAAAAAACTTGATAGGTTATTGATTGTGGAAAATTGTTTCAGTTTGGGGATAATTTATATGTTTGTAATGTTGAGTTTTCTACTCCACAGCTGTGCTATATCTCTTATTATATTTTTTTTAGTGGCTCATTAAACACTTATAATTGTTCCTGTAGGGATTTTGCACACATATTCTTAGGATTTTTCCTAGGTATTTGATAGTTTTTGATGCTGTTGTAAATGGTGTCCTATTTTAACTTCATTTTTACCTTTTTGTTCCTGGTAAATATAAATACAAATGTGTTTTAAATATGTATTTCTTTTCAGTAACTTTGTTGAATCTTACTAAATCTAATAATTTCTCTATAACTTTGTTTGGCTTTTCTACGTATATAGTCATAACATCTGTGAATAACAACACTTTTTATCTCATCATTTCCAATCCTTAAACCTTTTCTTTTTCTTGCTTAACTGTGCTGTCTAAAATCTCCAGTACACTGTTGAATTAAAGTGGTACCAGTGGTACCGTTGTCTTATTCCTGATCTCACAGAGAAAACTTTTAAATATAAGGTTTGCTATAGAGATTTTATAGATATCTTTTATAGGATTATAGGTGTTATTTTAACTTATTAAACATATAGTATATTGTTTTAATAGGCTACTGTTTATTGTATTGGTGAGGGAAGGACTCCCATCGTAAGAATGGCCCTAACCCTAGACAGATGAGATGGGCAGTAGTGTGTTAGTCACATATACTCACAACCTAGGGAGTAGGCCACTGCCTGCCATGCAAGGCCACACAGGGACAGAGTGAACAACCAGGTGCTGTGGGAGGCAGGCTTTGTATGCACTATTATGAAAGTAGGGTGCCCCCTGGTTCCCACAGGAGGATGTGATTGGCTTGTTTGAATAATTCTGTAAGCTGGCAAGGAACTGAAACCCACTATTTAAGGGTAAGCAGAAACTGTCTGGTCCCCTTGATAAAGGAGTAATTGTTTGTTAGGGGATCTTATCTGTGGTAGTAGAATGGGGAGGGATACTTGCAGTTAGGCTATCCCAATTCTGCCAGAATCGAGACAGCACAACATATAGGCCTTACACCACCTCAGTTATTCCTAATATCCACAAAAGGTTTTCGGTTTTTGTTTTTTTCCTTAATTGTGAATAAATTTTTTTTTTAATCAAACACTTCATCTAGTGAGGATAATTTTTTTCTTTAATCTATTATGTGGTGAATTCTAAGATTTAATTTTCTAATAATAGAATAACTTGCATTCCCAGGCAGAAGGCTACTTAGTGATGTTATATTATCCCTTTATGCATTGCAGAACTTGGTTAGCTAATATGTTATGATTTTTGCTTCTACGTTTATGAGAGGTGGCCTATGATTTTCCTTTTTTATATTACTTGTATGAAATTTTCTTTAGAGTTATGCGCACTTCTCTAGGTGTCAGTCCCTCCACTGAAACAATTTTAAAAAAAAGAAATACTGGAAAAAAATTACCAGAATGAACTATTTCAGACTCTGGACCTTGATCAAACACTTGAAAGAACCAGGGGAGTGCTTGATGAAGGGAGAGGCTGCTGCTCTTTGATAAGAGGGCTCCAAAAATTGGGGGTTGTATGTTTTGGTCAGTCTCACAGATCCTTTAGGGCTAGAGGGCTGGACTCTTGGCATTTGCTGAGATTTAGAGATGGTAACTCTCTCCCCTTTTGGATCCAGACATTTAAGGACATCTTTGTCAGGTTACTGGCTGGCTACCAGATAGTATGGAACAGAAACTTCAATGACCACACTCACTAGGAATTCATACACACTTTACAAAATAGTTTGGAAAAGTGACAAATGGACTGCTCCGGCAATCAATGAGCAAAGCTCAGCAATCCCTGAGGAGTGGGAAAATTAGAGTTCTAGAGTTACCATAATAAACAAGATCTTTTTGAGTTTATCTTGCTCGGAGTTTGTTGAGTTTCTTAGACGTGTATATTCATGTCTTTCATCAAATTTAGGAAGTTTTTAGTCATTATTTCTTCAAATATTTTTTTTCCTGCCCTTTTCTCTCTCTCTTCTTCTGGGACTGCCATGATTTGTATGTTGGTATGTTTGACGGTATCTCACAGGTCCCTCAAGTTCTGTTCATTTTTCTTCAAAACTACTTTTGTAAAGCCTTCCTTCTTATGTGTGTTACTGACCTGTTATCTCAGCCTACGACCTCTTAGAGGTTTCTTTAAATGTGTAGATTTATTTATTTATTTATCTTTGGCTGCATTGGGTCTTCATTGCTGCATGCAGGCTTTCTCTAGTTGTGGTAAGTGGGGGCTACTCTTTGTTGCGGTGCGCTGGTTTCTCATTGCGGTGCCTTCTCTTGTTGCAGAGCACAGGCTCTAGGTGCGCAGGCTTCAGTAGTTGTGGCATGGGGGCTCAGTAGTTGTGGCACATGGGCTTAGTTGTTCCCGGCATGTGGGATCTTCCCGGACCAGGGCTCAAACCCATGTCCCCTGCATTGGCAGGCAGATTCTTAACCACTACGCCACCAGGGAAGCCCCAAATGTGTAGATTTAAAAGTGTGTATACCTCTTTAAATGTTCTGATATGTGCTGCCAGAGAAGCAGCTGCAGCCCAGGGGAGCTGAATAAAGCCAAGCATCTCAGCTGACCCTCAGGGAACCCCCATGCTAACTAAATCACGTAATCCCCTAATTTTTGAGTACAAGATCCTGTCCACCTGGCACTAGCCAGCCACTTCAGGGATGTGGGCTGCTGTCCCCACTTTGCAGCAGAATTAAGGAATTGGGCATGGTAGCTGGTTCAAGCAAGCAGCCCTCTTACTGAAGTACAGCAGCCCCTTCCTTCATTAAGCTCTTCCCTGATTGCTGTAAACGTCTGAACCAGTTTCAAAGTTCTGGAATAGTTGATTCTGATAGTTTTTTCCAGCTTAATGGTTGTTTTCGTAGAGAAACCAACCCCCCAAGCTGCCTTTTTTTAATGACATCCTTTGCTGCCATTTTTGCTACTTTAAAGTAAATCCCAGATTTGGCATTTCATCCTTAAATAGTTTAACTTGCATCTCCAAAAAATAAGGAAAGTAACCTTGATAATCCCAATATCATTATTAGCATGGACAACTAAAATAGCTATTATTTCCTAGTGTTCTAGTACAAGTCCATCTTCACATTTACCCCCCAAAAATGTCCTTTAAGCTGTTTTGTTCAAACCAGAATCCAGTCAAGGATTAGCTATACAGCATGATATTTGGATATCATGTTTCTTAAGTCTGTCTTAATCTAGAATAGTTCCTAGAATAGTTCCATCTTCTATCTTCATTTCTGTAATTTGTACTTGGTGGAGAGAACCAATCAGTTAGATTATAAAATATTTTGCATTCTTGATTTGTGTGGTGTTCCCTCATAGACTTTTAAAGTCATTCCTCTCAACTAGTAGTTTAGTTGATTAAATTCATGTTAAACCTGGTTAGGTAAGAATACTTCATAGAAGATGCTATATACTATGTATATAGTAGTTTGCTAGTTTTTGTGTTTGAAAAAAAGTATTTTTGCAAAAAACTTTTGTGGACAGAAAAATAAAGTTACTTAGAAGGATAAACCACAAACATGGTTTAATAAAAATGGTTACCTATAGGAAGTGGGGTAGATGGAATGAAATGGATAAGAGGGATAGGGATGGGAGTGAAATCTGGTATACTTTCTAATATAGTTTTTGACTTTTGAACCATGTAAATATTTTACATATTCAAAAATAATTATATTCCAAAATAAAAAAGTAAACTTTTAAAACTGAAAATATTATTTCTTTATCTAAAGAAACTAAAACAGCTTGGAATAGAAGTTGTGAGAGTGGATACCCTTGCCTTCTTCCAAATCACACCAGAAAGCATTTCATCATTAAATATGTTAGGTGTAGGATTTTCATACATGGTCTTTATCAGGTTGAGGAAGTTTCATTCTATTTCTAGGTTGCTGAGAGGTTTTTTTTAAAATCTTGCATGAGTGTTGAAATTTTCAAAGGTGATCATATGGCTTTTTTCCTTTATTTTGTTAATATAGTGAATTACTTTAATTGATTTGAATGCTCAACCAACCCTTCACTTCTGTAATAAACCCTACTTAAATGATGTATTATCAATTTTATGTATTCTGAATTTGATTTTCTGATATTTCATTAATGAGATATTGGTCTGTACTTTTCTTTCCTTGATTTTAATATCAGGGTAATATTGGCCTTATAAAATGAGATGGGAAGTGTCCCTCCTCTATTTTCTAAAAGAATTGTTTAGAGTTAGTATTATCTTTAAATGTTTGATGGGATCCAGTGGTCCCTTTTAGGTCTAGACTTTTCTTTATGGGACAGGTTTTAAGTACGAATTCAATTGTTTTAATTGATATATTCAGGTTTTCTGTTTCTTCTTGAGAAATTATGATAATTGTTTCTTTTAAAGAATCAACACATTTAGTCAAGTTGACAATATTCCCATACTTCTTTAAGCTCCATGGAATCTGTAGAAATGGCCTCTTTTACTTTTGATTTTGGTCATTTTTTTTCTTTTTCCTTGATCAGTCTAGCTAGAGGTTTATTAATTTTTCCCCCACCCCCAAGAACTGGCTTTGGTTTCATTGATTTTTTTTTTTCTTTATTGCCATTTTCTTTCTTCTTCATTGTATTCTGCTCCCTATAATTTCCTTCCTTCTACTTTTTTTGGTGGATTAATTTGCTCTTCTGGCTTCTGGAGGAGAATGCTTAGACCATTGGTTTTTAGACCTTTCTTCATTAACACATAGGTTGGTTGGAAGTAATTTGTTCAGTTTCCAAATATTCGGGGGTTTTCCAGTTCTCTCTGTTACTGATTTCTAAGTTTATTTCATTGTACTCATGGAACATATTTTGTGTGTTTTTAGTTCTTTTAACCCATACTTGGTTTATTGCCCAGCGTATGTTATATCTTGGTGAATATTCCATTCACACTTTAAGAATATGTATTCTGCTAAGATTAGGTGTTCTTTAAACATCAATTGGATCAAGTTATTTGATTCTTTTGTTCAAGTCTTTTATGTCTTGACTGATTTTCTGTCTACTGCTCTATTGATTACTGAGAGGAGAGTTAAAATCTCCAACTATCATGTGGATTTGTCTGTTTCTCTTTAGAGCTGTATCAGTTTTTACATGATGTGTTCTGACATGTTAATTAGGTACTTGAGCATTTAGGATTATATGTCTTGGTGAGGAATCAAGCTCTTTATCATTATACACTGTCCTCACTTTATATCTGGTAATAGATCTAGTTCTGTAGTCTGCTCTGTCTGATATTATTATAAAGTCCTCGGGGTTTCATATGCTTATTATTTGAATGTGTATCTATTTCCATCCTTTCATTTTTTTAAACCTGTGTGTGTATTTAAATTGGGTTTCTTGTAGGTAGCATCTAATTGGGTCTTTTGTTATATTCACACCCATATGCTTAAGTAGCAAGCCATCAATGGTATTGACAGGACCATGGACAGAGCACTATTTTGCATTATATAGATCCTCTCCTTTTTCTCCCATGGATGTTGAAATATAGTTGCCTGACTGGTGGTGCTCCATCTCATGGTCCTGTCCTTCAACTCTCTTATGTCTGTGATCCACAGTGTGTAATAAGAGGCTTTGAAGCCACATACATCTCTTTTATGGAGATGGGCAGTCAAAGAGTTGCCAGCCATTCCTAGTACTTAATGTCAAAGCATAAGCCCTGCATTATGCTTAGGTTTAGACACTAAAACTTCACAAAGGAGATAGTAAATCATATTTACATCTCAAAACCCCAAAACTGTAAATATTTAATTTGTAGAATAAAAAGAATAAAACCAGATCCTAGTAAGTTTAAGTCCAGCTACTTTTATGAATGTGTAATTTATGATCTATCATTAATCTCTTACATCAGTCATGTTCTTATGACCTTATAATTATCTAAACATCTTTCATGATTTCATTTGGCAAGCACAGAAACTTACATATAACTTCAACAGTCCTTTTCCTTTAAAATACAGATAAATATAATACTGAATTGTTAGTTCTTTCAACTTGATTAATAAATAGTTGATTTCCTTGTTTAGCTTGTTCCCAGCACATATTCTGGCAACGGCAAAGAGAAGCAATTTGTAGCATTTGTACTAGTCTGTTTGCTTTACTATTTCTCTTGAATTAAAGTTGACTCCCTGCTTGCCTTTCAGATTTCAAATTTTCCCTTTTCAAAAATGGGAATTTTATTATGTTTCTGCAGTATCCCCACCCTTTCCAGGATAGTGTGTCAAAGAATCACTTTCTTCATATAGGCATTCAGGTATTTACTGCATAATATGCAGTGCCTTATTTTTTCTTCTACTGACAAGGTACATCTTGAGCTTGGGAATGAAGTATGGGTAAAGATGCAGATTTGAGATTTACCAACATTTGGCCTCATTGTTCCTTGTTAGGCTGAGGTACCTCTATGACTCAGAGTTCATTTGTGTAAGTCTTAGTAGATGATTTGAGGGAATGAGGTAGGTGAGGTTGTGCTGGTCCTTATCTGATTTTAATTGGGGGCACAGTATGATGTACAGGTTTACCAGGTACCAACCCAACATCATTAGGCCCTTTTTATACATTTATTAATATAATCCTTATAACAGTTCTGCCTCAAATTTGTTCTGTTGAGCATGGAATATTTAGCACTATAACCGGAGCACAATAAGTTCTCAATATGGTAACCATTATCATGATTATCATGTACTGTTACTTTACAGAAGAGGAAATAGAGGCTCAGAAAGATTGTTTAGGGGATATAGAACAGTCAATAAAGAGGAACAATATAGGTCTATATAGCTTTAAAGTCCATGCTATACCCTTTTTATTTAAATAGTTTCCATGTAGAATGTATGTAAGATGTGTACGCAGAATTCAAATTCCAGAGTTGCCAGTTAGTAGTTGAATGACCACAGGCAAGTCATGGTGCTCAGTTTCCTGATCTGTAAAATGGAGATAATACTTAATGCACTAGAGCTGAGTAGCTGCTTACTGGTCCTCAGGCTCTGTTTTAACCCTAGACTGGGCATGAGCTTTCATTGGCTTGCAACCTATTTATCGCCATGTGCTCTTAGGCCTTGGAAATGGTTTGGTTCAGGAAAGATAGATGGGCTTGAAATTAGTATTGGAGGGGAGCTGCTTATTCTTTCCTCCATCCTAGGCATAGCCTAGCCACTATCCAGAATTTTGTGTTAATCATTCCCTTGTTTTTCTTTATAGTTTATCAGCTATATATGCTTTCTTATATATTATTTTTGAACTTTGATAGAGTATAATACATATTCTTCTGGGACTTTCTTCACTTAACATATTTTTGAGGATTCGGCCATCTGTAACTTACATGCATTGATTTCATTGCTGTATAGTGTTCTATTATTTGAATATACCACAGTATTTTTGTTCTGTTGATGGACATTTGGATTGTTTCTAGTTGTGGACTTTTCTGAAAAATGGTGCTATGAACATTGTTGAGCATGTTTCCTGATGCTGAAGAGTTTCTCCATGGTGAAACTGTGGATCACAAGGTGTGTGCATCACTAAGGGAGTTCATTCACTCATTCACCAAGTATTTATTGAGTACTGCTATGTGCCAGGTACATGTTTAGGTGCTTTGGAATATCTGTGAACTAACCAGACAATTTACATTTTACTTGGGATAGCCAGACAATAAACAATAAATATAAATACATGAAACTGAAGGATAACTGCCAGAGAGAAAAGAATTAGAGCAGGATTAGGGGAATCTGTTGTGCAGGAAGGTGGATGGGGGTGCAGGTATCATCAAAGGTAACATTTGAAAGCAGACTTAAAGGAGGCTATGCACCATTTAAAATATTTTCAACCCACTAAATAACAGAAAGAAACAACCATGGCCATTAAGTACACAGTGATGAATGATTGAAGAAAATATCTACACACTTCTCACAGAATTATTTTTCTTTAGTTAATCAGATTTTAATCACTCTAATTTCTAGAAGGATATATTCCAGATGCTGATCTCCACCAGTCTGTATAGAGGAACTTTAAATGTGCTCAGACTGGAACAGAAATTACATTTTCCCACTAACATTTTATGGGTAACAAAGTATTGTTGAACTAACATTTATTTGAGTTTAAATTCATTTAGGTCAAACTCACCACCATACATAAATGGGATTCTTTCTTTTTGTTTTAAATGTCTTTATTAGAGTATAATTGCTTTACAATGTTGTGTTAGTTTCTGCTGTACAACAAAGTGAATCAGCTGTATGTATACATATATCCCCATATCCCCTCCCTCTTGAGCCTCCCTCCCACCCTCCCTATCCCACCCCTCTAGGCTTCACAAAGCATCCAGCTGATCTCCCTGTGCTATGCAGCAGCTCCCCACTAGCCATCCATTTTACAACAAATGGGATCCTTAATTCGTGGACTAATATCCTATCTGTCAAAATGATGCAATCTGTGAACCCATGGCTTTCTAAGACATTTTTGTAAAGTGTGGTAGTACACTGCACTCTGGGGTCAGTCAGCCATGGGTTCAAATCACAGCTCCACTATTGTGTGACCTTGGTCACGTTAATCAGATTCTCTGATCTCCATTTCCTCATCTGTATGAGGATAAAGCAGTACATATAAGGAGAGCACTAAATAAATGTTCTTTTTAGTTTTTTTTTTAACTTTTTATTTTGAAATAATAATAGATTCATGGGAAGTTACAGAGAGATCCTTTGTACCCAGTTTTTTCCATTGATTACTTCTTATATAATTACAGTGCAATATCAAAACCAGGAAATTAACATTGTTACAATAGTGAGTATAGTTCTAATGCAAATTTATCACATGTGTAGATTCATATAACGTCACAATCAAGACGCAGAACTATTCCATCACCGAAGCTCTCCCTCTTGTTACCCCTTTATAGTCAAACCTACCCTCTCTCCCCACACCCCATTGTCCCTAATTTCAGGGAAAGTAGTAGTCTGTTTCCCATCTCTGTAATCTTGTCATTTTGAGAATGTTATGTAAGTGGATCATTCATAAGACCTTTGGAAATTGGCTTTTTAAAAAACTCACACTAATGCCCTTAAGATCCATCCAGTTTGTTGCATATATCAATAATTAGTTCCCTTTGATTGGTGACTGTTATCCCATGGTATGGATGTACCACAGTTTATTTAACCATTAACTTATTTACGGAGATTTAGGTTGTTTCAAGTTTGGGGCTAATATGAATAACACTGAATTCCGATATTTGTGTTCAGATTTTTGTGTGAACCTAAATTTATTTCTGCCCAGGAATGAGATTGCTGATTCATACGATAAATGTTATGTTTAGTTTTTTTGAGAAACTGCCAAACTGTTTTCCACAGTGGCTCTATTATTTTACATTCCCAGTGGGAATATATAAGAGATCTAATATCTCCACATTTTTTGTCAACATTTGGCATTGTCACTACTTTTTATTTTAGCTGTTTTAATAGCTTTGTGCTGGTATCCCATCATGATCTTAATTTGCATTTATTTACCTGATGGCTAGTGATGTGGAACATCTTATGTGCTTATTTGCCATGTGCATATCCTTATTGATGAAGTGTCTCTTCATGTCTTTTGCCCATTTTCTAATTGGGTTTCTGTTTTTTTTCAGTTTTGAGAGTTCTTTATATATTGTAGATATGAATCCTTCGTCAGATCTGTGGTTTGCAAATATTTTCTCCCAGGGTGTAGCTTGTGTTTTCATCTTCTTTATAGGTCTTTTGCAGAGCAAAAGTCTTAAATTTTGATGAAATCAAATTCATCCGTATTTTTCTTTTATGGATTGTCTTTGATATATCTAAGACCTTCAGCAAGTCCTACGTCCTTAAGATTTTTTCCTGTTTTCTTCCAAAGATTTTATAGTTTTATGTTTTATATTTAAATCTGATCCACTTTGAGCTAATTTTTATATAAAATGTGAAGGTTAGGTTGAAGTCCAATTTTTGCCTATGAATACCCTGTTGTTTCAACAATTTGTTGAAAAGTCTTTCCTTCTTCCAATGAATTGTTCTCATACTTTTTGTCCAAAATCAGTTGCGCTTACTTGTGCGGGTGTATTTCTGGGTGCTGTATTCTGTTCCATTCATCTGTGCATGTATACTGCCAATACTACCCTGTCTAACTCACTATATGTAAGTCTTAAAATTGGATAGTGAGTCTTCTCACGATATTTTTCTTTTTCCAGACTTGCTTTAGCTATGCTAGTTCCTTTCCTTTTCCACATAAATCTTGGAATAACCTTGTCTATATTTACAAAGAGATCTAGCTAGGATTTTGATAGGAATACACTAGCCTATAGATCAATTTGGGGAGAATTGACATCTTTACTGTGATGAGTCTTCCAATCCATGAACACAGTATATCTCTCATCAGCATTTTGGACTTAATCAGTATAAAGATGCTTTTGCACCTCTGTCAAAAATCAGTTGGCCCTACTTGTATAGGTCTGTTTCAGGTCTCTATTCTATTTCATTCATCTGTGTGTCTATTCTTTGGTCAATAACAGGCATTCCTGATTACTGTTGCTATATAAGCCTTGAAGTTGGATAGAGTGATTCCTCCACTTTATTCTTCTTTCCATTATCGATTCAGCTATTATAATGCATTTGCCATTTATTTATTTATTTATTTATTTATTTATTTATTTATTTATTTATGGCTGCGTTGGATCTTCGTTGCTGCGCGTGGGCTTTCTCTAGTTACAGCGAGCAGGTGCTACTCGTCGTTGTGGTGTGCGGGCTTCTCATTACAGTGGCTCCTCTTGTTGCGGAGCACGTGCTCTAGGCACGCGGGCTCAGTAGTTGCGGCATGAGGGCCTAGAGTGCACAGGCTTCAGTAGTTGTGACCTGTGGGCTCAGTAGTTGTGGCACATAGGCTTAGTTCCTCCGCGGCATGTGGGATCTTCCCGGATCAAGGATCGAGCCCGTGTCCCCTGCATTGGCAGGCAGATTCTTAACCACTGCGCCAACAGGGAAGTCCTTGATTTGCCTTTTAATATAAATATTAAAACAATATTGTCTACATCTACAAAAAAAATATTGTTGGGTTTGTATTAGGAATTCTGTTAAACTGGTAGATCACATTAAGGAGAATTGACCTCTTTACTACATTAATTATCTCTATACATGAACGTTGTCTCTCCATATATTTAGATCTTTTTTGATTTCTTAATTTTGTAGTTTTCAGCATGCCAGTAATATACATGTTTGTTAGTATTTCATTTTGTTTAGAGCTGATTTCCATGTAGTTAAAAGGCTGTTCAAATTATTTCATATTTGTTTGTGCCTTTTGAGGAATTGGTCCATTTTACTTATATTGTCATTTTGTGTGAGTAGTGTTAATACTTCTCTGTCATTCTTTGGCTGTCTGCATGGTCTATAGTGATATCCCCACTTTTATTCTTTATGTTTGGTAAGTTGTGTCTTCTCCTTTGTCTTTGTCAGTCTTGCTGGAGGTTTGTTAATTTTATTGACCTTTTTGAATAATGAGCTTTTTGTTGAATTGACTTTTCAGTTTTCAATTTCATTCACTTCTGCTCTTATATTTATTATTTCCTGCCTCCTGTGAGGTAAAGGTTGAAGTCTAAGTTTCCCTTGCTGCATCCTTTGATATCCTGAGAGGGAGGCCCTCCTCCTTACTGGTCAATGGTGTGGAAGTTGATGCTCCCACCAGGCCTCTGTTGATACCTCCCTGGCTAGTAGGGGTATGGGTGCCTACTTACTGCTTCCCATGTGTTCTTCATTGACACATCTAGGGAGTGGGGATATAGGGGCGAGGGAGGTTACTGGTAAATAGTGATAAAAGTCCAGACTTTCCACTACCCTTCAGCATGGAGGTGGAGGGGTACCTCATTACTGTCCTGGAGGTACAAGCTCAGGCTCCTCACATAGTCTCCACTGACACTACTGGGGGCCTCATTACCACCCAGTGAGGACCAAAGCCCTAACTCCCCCCAAGGCTTCTCTGACACAGCCAGCAGGAGATGGTTGGGGCACCTGGTTTCTGCTTGGCCAGGGTAGAAGTCTAGGCTTCCCATTGGGTCTCTGCTGGTGGGAGAGGAAGCACATTTTTTTCTGTGGTGTTTTGCTGTAGTAGTTTTCCTTCTTGCCAGGCTGCCCTGTTCCTGTCCTCTGGATAGAGGGAGCAGGCTTTTGTGGACTTTTTTTTGTTGACACCTGTTGATATTCCTGAGATGGTAGCTTCATGAGCACCTACTTTGGCATATATGAGGCTAAAAGAAAACCCAGGAACTCACCATTGTCATTCCTTGGGTCCTGAGGTCTCTAGACAGTCTGCCTCCTGTCTACTTTTCTCAGTTTTATGTAGAATGTCTAGAGTCTTTAGCTCTACTTATCGGGAATAAGGAAAAACATGTTTACTCAATCTTTCTATTCTGTGAAATGCATTGTCACATTTTTACAGGTTTTAATTACTAATTTCTTGTCAGTGCTATGTGTCAGGTATATCTTCCCCCAATCGGGGGCTTATCTTCTCACTTTCTTCATGGTAATCTTTTGTCTAACTGTAGTTCTTTAATGAACTTATTCATCTTTCTCTTATGCTCTTGCTCTTTGTTTCTTGATTGAGAAATTTATTCCAGCTCTAAGGTTACACAGATACTCTCCTGTATTTCCTCTTGAAAGTTTTAAAGTTCTAATCTATCCTATCCAAAAGAATTTTTTTTGAATTTTATTTTATTTTATTTTTTTATACAACAGGTTCTTTCTAGTCATCTATTTTATACATATTAGTGTATGTATGTCCATCCCAATCTCCCAGTTCATCCCACCAGCACCCCCACCCCTGCTTTCCCCCCTTGGGGAATTATTTTTTGAATTAAGGAGAGATCTGATTTCATCCTTCTCCCACTGTAGCGAACTATAGCACCCCTTTTCCACCAATTTCTAGTGCCACATCTGTCTTGTGTTTCTGGTATGTATATTCTGTTCCATTTTTGTTTATCCTTTCATAAATATCACACCATCTTAATTACCATAGCTTTATATGTTTACTGTGTTATTTGATAGACATGTTCCCCCAGCTTGTCAAAACTCTGTTGCAATCCCTGTTGGTATTATTATTAAAAACTGCATTGAATGTATAGACGTGTCTGGGGAGAACTGGCATCTTTACCATCAAGAGCATGGTGTTTTCATTACTTAGATTTTTTTTTTTAATGATCCTAAATATAGCTTAACATTTTTCTACACAATGGCCTTATACATTTAAAAAAATTTACTACTAAGTACTTTTTTTTGTTGCTATTGTAAAATAGTTTTTTTAATTAAAATTTTTGTTTATTGCTTGTATATACAAATGAAATTGACCTTTGGATTACTTTGTGTTCATTCTTATGCATTTCATTTTGAAAAAAAAAATGTATCTGGGAACCTTACTGCAGTCTCCTTGGTACAAATTACTGCATCAAGTTTATATTACATTTTTTAATTTAATTAAAAATTTAGATTTTAATTCATTCACAATTATTATTTATTGTTTTACCAAGCACTATGAAAGATTCACGCCCCCCCCCACCCAAAAGGAACACTATTTGCACTTGTTAAAGGAAGCAGATTGTGTTTCTGAATCGAGATTCGGAACAAAACAAACATAAACAAAATGGGTATGTCTGTGTTCCACTTTCAGAAATCCTGATTCCATAGGTCCAGAGAGAACCAGAACTCTCCTTCTTTTAAAGTCTCCATATGATTTTGCACATCTCTGTTTGAAAAACACTGTGAGAGAAGTTGCTAAACAATAAAAAGAATAGTCAAAAGGATATTTATTTGGAAGGATATCTCATTTAAAATTATGAGCATTTATTCATCATTTAATATACTAGTGTGGGACATATACACATACACACCACATGTATACACACACGTGTGGGTGCACACACACATATAAAATCCCTATATATACATAAATTGAATTGCTTTGTGTTAAGTAATAGGTATGAATTTGAAGAGAGTGGACATTCACAGAATCCATTCACAGTTTGGATGAGAGGTGTTGGGTTAGGACTCAGTATGTTTGTATTAAAACTTAGAATGTGAGCTCATGGATGTAAAGAACAGAATTGGTGGTTGCCTGAAGTGGGAGTAGGGGATGGGTGAAATGGGTGAAAAGGGTCAAAAGGTAGAAATTTCCAGTTATAAAATGAGTAAGTCATGGGGATGTAATGTACAGCATGGTGATTATAGTTAGGAATACTGTATTGTATATTTGAAAGTAGCTAGAGGAGTGGATCTTAAAAGTTCTCACCACCAGAAAAAAAAAATTGTAATTGTGCATGGTGACAGATGTTAACTGAATTTTTGTGGTGATCATTTTGCGATATATACAAATATCAAATCATTATGTTGTACACCTTAAACTAATTTTAATGTTATGTCAATTATACTTGAATTTAACAAAAAACAACTTAGAACACAATTTTGTCTTTCCCAGTGGGAGTCATTCGATGTCCAGTTTGCAGCCAAGAATGTGCCGAGAGACACATCATAGATAATTTTTTTGTGAAGGACACTACTGAGGTTCCCAGCAGTACAGTAGAAAAGTCTAATCAGGTAAGTGTATTAAGTCTTGAATCTTTTGCCTCCTCTTAATGAGGCAGCCTGAAATGCTGGAGAACTTACCATGCATTCGGTTGGTTTGTCTCAAACATATCTTTTAATTAATTTCAGATGCCCCCTTCACCTTGCTTGGTTTTCTTTTTCCTTCCTTTTAACATATTTGCTGGATAAACTGGGTTGTTAGTCCAGTAGAGTTAGCCTTATTCTGAATTTTGCTGACCTCTCCTTAAGTCATTTAACATGCTTCCCTGTCTCCTGTATTTTGTGTAAACTGGTGATAAAAATGTAGAGGCTGTTTCATAAGAATACTTTCATCCATATGTCTGTGTGTATTTCAAGCAGGAAGCTTATGATGTTTGGTTGTCTTTTTCCTGATGTTAATGGCGTTAATGAGCACTGCCAAGATTCCATATTTCATTAGGACTTTGAAAAATGGTGACATTTTCTTTCTATCATTCCCCTTTATTTCTCAACTGGAATAGAAAGAAAAAAGCTTCCTTCTTCTATTCTTAGGTTATACAGGAAAGGTAGTTAACTGCTTGATTCTTTCCCTTTAGTTGCTAATTATTAGAGTAGTGACTTACTTTCTTAGCATTCTTCAGAGGTGACTAATGAGTGGTGTGTATGTGTGTTTATTGTTATGAACTCATGGATTTTTAACATAAAATGTGTTGTAGTTATTCTTATTGGTGCTCAATTTGTGCCATCTTGGCAGTGAGGATTCCTGAGCCCTTCTGATACAATCGCAGTGTCACTGTTATCTCCCTTGCTTTCTATTTTGACAAGATATTGTTCATTTTCTGTTCTACACCTGGAACCAGCAGGTGGTTGGTTCTCCTAGGAGCCTTGGTTCCTTTTAGTCTGAAATGGTATTTAGAGAGCACAATATGGATACTAGGGGTGCTCATCACCATTGAGTTGGTCATTTTTCTAGGACTTTCAGGAGAATGATTTAACAGATACTTTCTATTTTAAAAAGAGAGAAAGGGAAAATATAACAAGTATATATTGACATTTTGAAGTTGAATCTAGCATTGTAGATGTTCACAGAAAACTCAAGCAAATAGGAAGCCAACTAAGACGATCAAGTCCCTTTTACCTCTGGCATTGCAGTCTTCCTCCCGCACCACCTATTGCTAGAATCTAATGTGGAACCAGCTCATTAAGCATAATTGAGCCTTGCAGAGTAAGAGTATAGAAGAATAGAGTTAGTACTGAAAGTGGAAATTATAGCATTATCTCTGTCAAAACAGAAAACAAGAAGACAATAATTACTATATGTATGTACTGGAGATATTCAATCAAATCATCATGTTTTAAAGTTACTTGAAATGAATAATTCTTCTCTGTATGGTTAAGCCACCCACTTGATAGGCAGGTTCATTAGTTTCATTTTGCTTTTGTTTAGGGTTTTGTTTAGGGCTTTAGTTTTTTTTTAATTTGAAATTTGTTTAACTACATATAGAACATTCATATACTGCTTCCAAAATAAAATCTATGAAACAGAGTATATTCAGAGAACTCAAACTTCTATCTCCATCTCACCTACCCCCTACCTTATTTTTTCTCTACCTTATAGCTAACCATTTAATTTCTTTTATGTTTTATCCTTACACTTTTAATATTATTTTATAATCTAAGTGATTTTATGTTATTTTTAAGATTTAAGCAAATAAGTCATCCCATCCCATCCTCATCTTTCCTAGTTAAGCAGTGGTATGATATGCTTTAACACTTTGCTTTTTTACTTTTACTTTTTATACTAGAGGTCCTTCCTTAACATTATGTATAGAAATCCCATACTCCTTTTGCCACATAATGTGGAGATTAAGTTTTAGGTGACATCCTTATAGAGGTGATAGTTGAAGCCGAGGGAGTAGATGAGACCAATCCCTAGACCTAACAAAAATCTACAGAATCAGAGGAGAAAGAGTAGTGGTGGGGTCCAGAGAGGCAATCTGGGAGATAAGAGAATCTGGAAGGGTTAAGGAACCCAAATGATTTCTAGGAAGTAAGAGTCAGTGGCATCAAATGATGTTAGAAAGGTAGAAGACAAGAACTGAGAAAGGGCAGGTTTTGGTTTATGGAAATATTATCCAGGTATTTGGAATTTGGCTAATGTAAACCACTGACTGAGGGGAAAAATTTTTTTCCCAACCACAAATGATATCATGAGGACTGCTTATATGTTGTGTAACCTTAATACCTGTTCTCAGAGAACAGTGCCACCATCTACACAGTTATATAAGCTGGAAAAAAAGGTGCTATCTCTTCTTCATTTCATATCCAGTGCATCCTCCAAACCAGTCAGTTTTACTTCCCAAATCTCCTTCATTCATCTCCACTTCTACCACTGCAAAGGGCTCCTACCTATCTCTATGCAGAAGCACTTGCCCTTTTTCTAATCTCTTCTCTACATTGCAGGGACAGTGATTTTAAAAATGCACATCTGGCCATGTCACTTACTTAAAAGCTTTTAGGAGACTTCTTGAGACAAAGACCAAAATTGTCACATGATACTTCTTGATCTGGCCCCTGCCTTGCCACCAGCTTCTTCTGTTGCCAGTCTTCCCCTTGATCTCTCCACTTGAGTCCTACTGGCTTTCTGTCACTTCTTTGAACCTGCCATGTTCTTGCTGGAGGCTTTGGTACATGCTGTTCTCTCTGCCTAGAAAGCTTTCATCAGTAATTGATGACTCAACTCTCTTATCTTGGTGCAAATATGATCTCTTTAGAGAAAGCCTTGCCTGGGTAATCTCTCCTCTCACTTTCCCCAACCATTCAACCCCACTAAAAACAGATCACTTTCCCCCATCATATGTTCTTCTAGCTTCTCATACTTTTTCCTTTATGGCACTTCTCAATTTGTAGTTATGTATTAGTATTATTGTTTCAATAATGTTTTACTTCCTCACAACCACTCAGTAAAATTCATAACCACTCAGTAAAATTTATCTTTACAACCACTCAGTAAAATTTATGTTATTACCCTTATTTTAAAGATGAGCATTCTAAGTAACCTGTCCAAGACTACTCATCCAGTAAGTAGGGGAACTGGGATTTGAACCTACACTTCATCTAGGAGACTGGGTGTCATAAGGGCAAGGATTGTGTTTGCTTTTCCTGATGGTTATATCCTCAACAGTTAGCATAGTGCCTAGAATATTTGATATATTGAACTAAGGGCAATGTCCTTATATTTCCATTTCATATGTTTATAATTTAAAACATAGTGTCAGTTTAAATTTATGAACACTGTTAAGAAGATAACTGATAGAGTCAAGTATGGTTGGTATATCATTTATGTATGATTAGTCATGTGACCCCCTTTTCTTTATTCTCAAAAATTGATGTGACGTTTCTTTTATTAGGTATGTACAAGCTGTGAGGACAATGCAGAAGCTAATGGGTTTTGTGTAGAGTGTGTTGAATGGCTCTGCAAGACATGCATCAGAGCTCATCAAAGGGTGAAATTCACAAAAGACCACACTGTGAGACAGAAAGAGGAAGTATCTCCAGGTAATAAATTAATTTTTAAATTTCGTTTTTTCTCTATCCCTCCCAAGTCATTCTTTCTTTCCCATGCTAACTTGTTTTGATACACTCGTAAGCATTAAATATACTCTTCTCTTTTACTACAAGGAAGTCTATATTATGGCTGAATTTGAATACTTGTAAATGTTGGTAAGTATGAATAGATACAGAATTCTGCTTTATATTCATACTCACAACCCTCCTTCTCCTATAAATGCCTCAATTTGGTATGAATGTACAACATGTGAAAAAGTTGCCTTTAAAACTTATTTTCTATATACACTATTGATACTATGTATAAAATAGGCAACCAACAAGAACATACTGTATAGCACAGGGAACTCTACTTAATGCACTGTAGTGACCTAAATGGGAAGGAAATCCAAAAAAGAGGGGATATATGTATACATGACTCATTTTGCTATACGGTAAGAACTAACACAACATTGTAAAGCAACTATATTCCAATAAAAATTAATTAAAAAAAAATTTTTACACTTATATTCTCTCTTATCTCTTATTTTTAAGATGATAAGGGGTGGGCTTAAAAAAAGTTTTACAACTCTTTTCTCTCTGATATTCTTGTAGTAAACCTGTTTCATGATATTTGTTATGTAGATAACCAAAGAAACTTTGCTTTTTATGTATTTAATTATGGTTTCTGGGTTTTTATTGTGTTGCTTATAATGTAAAGTTCACTAATAACATTTTTTGTATAGTAAAATATGTGTAACTTAAAATCTGACATTCTAACCATTTTTAAGTGTACGAATCATTGGCACTAATTGTATTCAAAGTATTAGGCAACCATCACCACCATTTCCAAAACTTTTTTAACACTTCCAAAAGAAACTGTACCCAATAAATAATAATTGCCCATTCCCCCCTCCTCACCATTCCCTGCTAACCTCTAATCTACTATCTGTCTCAATGAATTTGCTTATTCTAGATATTTCATACAAGTGGAATCATATGGTATTTGTCCCTCAATGTCTGGCTTATTTCACTTACCACAGTAGTGTTTTCAGGTTTTATCCATGTTGTAATATTTATCAGCATTTTGTTGATTTTTATGGCTCATTAGTATATTTCTGTTTAAAAATTAATCCACTGCTTTTTATTCATTGAGTCAACCAGTGTTTGTATGCCTATTCTATATTCCAGGAACTTTGCTAGATTGAAGAGATGAAAAAGTGAATAAGATAGGTACTTCCTACCCTCCAGGAGTTATTAGTATGATGAAGACTATGAACAAATTAGCAATCATAGTTTAGCCTCATAAGTTCTGTAGGAGCACATGAAAGGAGTACCAAACTCAGATATGGGGATTTACATTGAAGGCCACATCTGGGACTTCAAGGATGAATGGAAGTTCATCGCATAAATGAGAAGGGTGGGGAAAACTGAAGCACATGCACAAATTTCCAGAGGGGGAACGTTGAGTGTAGCTGGAGAGTAAGATGCAAGAAGAGGAGAAGTAAGAGATGAGGCTAGGAGTCTTGAGACACAGGAAAAGGGGGATATAATTTCTGAGAACACTGATGAAGAAGAGACACAAAAGAGGAAAGGCCAGGTATATACTCAGGTAAATTTAATAGATTAGTTCTAGAAAGACTTCTGTTTTTCTGTGAAGTCAGCCATCTATTGAAAAAGAGAGCAGAGGAAATAGGACTGAAAGGTTAGAAATATGGAGGATATTTGAAATAACTCCAGTTGAAAGAGAGCTCTAGCTTTGGAAATAGGATTGCTTGGTAGCATCAAGGTTACATTTGGTATAGTCCTTAAAACCTCCTCGGGGCTTCCCTGGTGGCGCAGTGGTTGAGAGTCCGCCTGCCAATGCAGGGGACACGGGTTCGTGCCCTGGTCCGGGAAGATCCCACATGCCGCGGAGCGGCTGGGCCCGTGAGCCACAGCTGCTGAGCCTGCGCGTCTGGAGCCTGTGCTCCGCAACAAGAGAGGCCACGATAGTGAGAGGCCCGCGCACCGCGATGAAGAGTGGCCCCCGCTCGCCACAACTGGAGAAAGCCCTCGCACAGAAATGAAGACCCAACACAGCCAAAAATAAATAAATAAATAAATAAATTTATTTAAAAAAAAAAACAAAAAAAACAAAAAAACTTCCTCTATCAGTCCTCGGCAGTCTGATATAGTTATAGAGAAGAATTGAACTATTTAGGGTTGGGGTTTAGCTGGACCAACATTCTAGAAGTTCCACAGGATAAGAGATGCGGATATAGGCATGTGTTGACATGAAGAATTTGGAGATTTTAACTGTGTAAAGAAAGTGAAGTTGACAGTGTCAGTTGATAGGGCGAAAGAAATGGTTAGGGACTAGAAATATTCAGTGAGGTACAGTGAGAGTAGTTTAAGAATTGAGAAGTTAGAAAGTAGAAGTTATTAGAGTGGGCTATTTGAATTTATGATTATAGAAATGGAACAGTAATGGACAATAAATCTAGGGTGGGACCATGGTGTGTATGAAATGGAATAACTAGCTAAAATGAAGTACAGGTCTCTAGAGATGAAAAAGTCTGAGAGGCTTGTCTTTATATGGTACTCTCTGTGGACTTCTGAATCATCCAGGATGATGATGAGATGAAGGGCTAGGAGGATGACTATGAGTCAGGATTGAAATTCTTCATAAATAAAGGAAGTCTATAAAGGGATGACATGATGTCATAATTATCTAAATCAGAAGCTCTATAAATAATTATTCCTGAAGAGCAGGTACAAACCAGGATGTCCCAAGCCAACTAAGGATGTATGGTCACCCATCATCTACTGTGATGCCCAGATGATATGAACCTCAAGGAGAAGGGTGCAGGGAGCTATGACAATAGTAATATTGAACCATCTTTGCTTTGCTGGAATTAATTCCATTTGGTCTTGATGTGTTGTGCTTTTAGTATTCTTTTAATACATTACTAATTTTCTCTAGTTGTTTTCCCTTTTTTGTTCAGAATTTTATATATTTTTCTCTTCTTTTTGATATGACTAAATAGTAGTTTACCTTTTTGTTTTTATCCCTAAATTTATCTAATTACCCTCAATATATTTTTTAGTTCATTAATTTTATTTTTAATTCCTCTTAGCTTACCTTGGTATTGTTTAATCAGTCATTGTATTTATTTGTATTCTAATTTTTCTATTTAACATTGTAACATAAGCATTGCCCAGTTTTATCTCCACTCTAGATAACTATTAAGATGTTATGTGGATGACTGCAGTGTAATAGTGTAAACTTTATGATTATTTCCGTGTTAATGGGTATCCTATGTTAGGAATTTTGCAAAAGTGGGGAAATAATTTTTCCACCACCTCTTTTATACATTTTTATTAGATTTTTCTGCATTGCATTAAAAAAAAAAAGCTCCCACATTTGGAATACAAAACATTCCAGTTGGTTCCATTCACTTATCTGGGCTATTAAGATTTTTTAATTTCATAAAACATCTTTTTAGCTACCCACTTCCTTTTTCTCCTGAATTAATTTTAATTTTTACACTGGAAAGTGGAAAGCTCATTTATCTTTTCCTCCAGAAATGCAAAAAATACTTAATATTTTATTATCTGTAAAACCTGCTGGTAATGGTGGTGTCAGTGAAACTGTAGCTCCTTTATATCTCAATGGACTTGAATTTAAATGAACACTCTAATAATTATTTACTACTCAATTATGTTAATTTTCTTCTTTTTGCCTCCCATTGTCTCTACAGAGGCAGTTGGTGTGACCAGTCAGCGACCAGTGTTTTGTCCTTTTCATAAGAAGGAGCAGCTGAAACTTTACTGTGAAACATGTGACAAACTGACATGTCGGGACTGCCAGTTATTAGAGCATAAAGAGCACAGGTACCTGCATCTTTCCTACATACATAGATTTATAATACAGCTTTATGAGGACTAGACGACTGCTGGCACCCCAGCCAAATGGCCATCTGCAAATAATGTTTTGTTTGGCCATCAGTATGTTGGCCTAGTTCAAGATTTTTCAACTTTGGTGCTGCTGCCTTTGTTGTGGGGGCTATCTGGTACATTGTATGGTGTTTAACTGCACCTTTGACCTCCATTTACTAGATTCCAGTAGCATTCTCCCAGTTGTGACAACCAAAACATGTCTCTAGACGTTGCCAAATGCCCTAGGCAGCAAAATCACCCTAGCTGAGAACCACTGGCTGACGCAATTTTTAAAACTATGTGAAATTAGTTGCCAGCGTTGTAAATAAGATTTTACATTTGAAAAAACATTTAGATCTCTGGCTTTGGTTTTGTTTTCTGTTTTCTGGGTTTTTTTGTTTTGTTTTTTAAGAAAATTGAATCTGTTTTAGCCCTATGTTCCATATATTCAATACTTTCATGTCAGTATTTGACTGGAATTTACTTTAGTCCTCTTTAGGATGGGTATGCTCTTCTAATTCATCATAGTTCCTACCAAAACTTACTTTTAAACCTGTCCTCCATAGGCATTTGAATTAGCAACAACTGAATTAAACAGTAAGATTCTGATGAATTGATACAGATATAATTGGTTGAAAAAGGTCTCCCAATAATGGCAGACTAGGTAATTTGGACCAGCCATGCCAGTGAGGGTAACTAGAAAACATGGACAAAATACAGAAATCATTGATAAGATATTTTTAGAGCTTGGTAATAAAGAATTATTGGCCCAGGATTGGGTTGGAGTGGGGACAGAGAATGGTACAGGCTTTTTTCCCCTTGGAAGCATTTGCCTAGAGGTTGAGGGGTGCTTTTAATATGCTCACAGGGCTGAAAGACAGGGATTGGAGTTCAGGGTCACAGGGGTTAAAGGCTTCTTCTTGCCTTGAGTTGGGATTCTGAAAGTCTACACTATTATGGTAAAGATGAACGAGCTAGTAAATATTACAGTTCCTCACTGGAACTAAAGTGCAGAATCAGATCTTCTCAGTACCCAAAGTTGGATTAAATTGAAATCTTATTGCTTGTGCCCCAAGGTACCTGGTAGAATAAAATGTAAATCCTCCCTGAAGGAAAAAAACATCATCCTAGACCTCAGATTTATTTAATAATGAGTTTTACAAAATGGTTCGGCACATAACTAGAAATAACCAAATATGCTAGGAGATAAGACAATGTGAACAATGTCTAGAACTTACATTACAGTAACTGAAATTAACTCAATAGAGGGTTTAAGAGCAGATCTGACATGCCAGGAAATGAGAATTAATGAACTGGGAGAAAATTAAGAAAACATCAAAATGAAGCATGATAAACAGAAAGATGGAAAATGGAAGAGGGATCGAGAAGATGTAACACAGGGTGTAATTGAGGTCCAAGAAAGAGAGAGAAGAATGGGAAGGAAGCAACATTTGAGGGCAGAATATAATGGCTTAGAACTTTGTAATACTGAAGAAAGACATCTAGCCCATATTCAAGAAGCCCCATAACTCCCCAGCAGGATAATTAAAAAATAAAGCAATATTTTTGAAGTGCAAAAAGAAAATACTATAAAACTAAAATTCTATACCCAGTGAACATATTCTTCAGAAATGAAGGTTCATAAGAAAGACATTTTCAAACAGAATAAACTGGGAGAAGTTATCCCCAGTTAACACTCACGAAAGCACACATTAGGCAGAAGAAAAATGGTAGGTGATGCATGATGGAAAGAACGGCTAAAATGATAAGTATGAGTAAATCTAAATAAATGTTGACTTAAACAGTAATGTCTTGGTGTGTCATGTGTGTGTTAAATATCACACAGACATGTTAGGAGGATATGGAGTTCATGTTCTAAGGTTCATGCATCGCTTAGGAAGAAGGTAGTAAACTACAAATTCTTAGATGATAAGTTAAGATCTGCATTTTTTAATGCATAGAGTAGTCACTAAACGAATAGTAAAAGTCAATATGATTATCAAGATAACAGAGGGAGGAAGTAGAAAAATGAACAATTAATTAGTCTAAACACAGGCCAAAAAAGAGAATAGGAACAAAGAACAAATGGGATTTAATAAGACTTGATAAGTTGGTACACTTCTAAATATATTTGTAATTATAATAAACGTGAATGGATAAAATGTTCCAAATTAAAAGATTCCAGGCTAGATAAGAAAGCAAATAGAGAATCTGCTACTTGCTTTTTGTAAAAGAAACATCGAAAACCTAAGTATATAAAAAGAATGATGAGAAAAGCTATGCCATACAAACACTAATCAAAGATAAGCTGGTATATCAAAGTACATTATTTGAGATAAAGAGAGGAACTTTATAACAATAAAAGGCTCTTTTTATCTAAAAGATATAATAGTTCTAAATTTATATTCCTCATAGCCTTACAACATATAAAGAAAAAAGGCAGAACTTAGAACATAGAGACAAATCCACATAGTGGGAAATTTAACATATTTCTCTCAGTAATTGACAAAACAAGCAGACTAAAACTCAGTAAGGATATTTCAGTAAGAGTCAAAAAACACAATGAGCAAATGACCTCATGGACATTAAGGACACTGCACCCAATAATACACATTATTTCCAAACATAAAAAAGGAAAAAATCAATTAACCATATGCCAGGGCAGTTTTACATTTCAGAAGATCGAAATCATATAAATTCTTGTGTAAACTCAATGCAGTCAATCTAGAAAACAATAATAAATGAGAAAAATCTCCATATATCTGAAAATGAAGAAATGTAATTCATATCAAAACGCAATGATGTATGATCCTGGACTGTATCCTGGACTAGAGAGAGGAAATGATATAGAGGACATTGTTGAGACAAATCACATAATTGGAGAATGGTCTGTAGATTAGATGAAAGTATTATCTAAATGTCAGTTTTCCTGTATTTAATAATTATACTGTGGTTACATAATAGAATGTCCTTGTTTTTAGGAAATGCATACTAATTATTAAGGAGTTAAAGGACTTTGCTGAGGCAATATTTGAAAATCTTTGTAAAGGTATATGTGAGATCTCTGTGCTATTGCAAATCTAACTTTGAAATTATTTCAAAAATAAGCAGTTAAAAATAAATTTAAATAAAGCATCAAAGAAGAAATTCCAATGAATATTAGAAAATATTTTTATCTGAACGATAGTGAAAATACTATCCTTGACGTATCCTGCTAAAGCCATGATTAGAGGAAAATATATATCGCTAATGCATATATTAGATATTAAGGATAAAAAGTAAGTGTCCTAAACATTTATCTCAAGTTAGAAAAAGCAGCAAATTAAACCCAAAGTAAGTAGCAAAAAGGATACAATAAATACAATGCAGAATCAAAGCCAAAAATTGGATCTTTCAAAAGATTAACAAATCTCTTTATGAATGATTAAAAAGAAAACAGACTCAAAAAACCAATGCCAGGAGTGAAAAGGGGGGCATCACCACATTTTCTACAGGCACTTAAAAATATAAAAAGGATTTTTGTCAATAGATTTGAAAATTTTTACATGAAATGGGATAATTCTTAGAAAATACACTTACCAAAACTAGCACAATATAAAATAGAGAATCAGAACAGTCCTTTAATTTAGTGTAAATCCCACAAAGAAAACTACAGACCCAAATGATTTCACTGATGAATCTACAAAATAGGTAAGGTTAAAATAATGCCTTTCCTATACAGTCTTGTCCATAGAACGGTAAAGAATGAATTTCTCCAACTTGTTTTATGAGAAATCAAAATAGAAAATTACAAACCAGTCTTACCCATGAAATGAACTTAAAATTTCTAAGACATACATTAGGAAACCAAGTCCAGGAGCATTGTGATTTTTGGATAATATAATCGCAACTAAGTTAGCCTTATTATAGGAATACAAAGTTCATTTAACCTTTGAAAATCATTCATGTAATTCATCCTGTTAAAAGAATAAAGGAAAAATTATATGACCATCTCCATAGAGGCAGAAGAAACAGTCGAGAAAAAATGTATATCCATGATATACAATCTTAGCAAACTAGGAATAAAAGAAAATTTCTCAAACCTGATAAAGATTATCTATGAAAAGAGCTAGAAAACATCATAATGTAAATTTTTTGCATTGAGTTTAGGATAAACCTAAATAAAGACCCGTTTGATCATTTCATTTAATAATTACATTGTATTAGGGTCCCAAAGAGTGTATAACAAAAAAAAGTTTACTAAGATAAAAAAACTTGCACCTAAGGAAGAATTTTAAATGTCATTATTTACAAATGATATGATTATGTACAAAAGAAATCCAATAGAAATATTATTAACTGTGTGTTCCCCCTTTCTAACTCTGGCAACCCTACTTATAATACTTACTGATTTAATTACACTTACACTTTTAAATCACATTATGTAAAATAATGTATTTTGTGCATTTTATGAAAAACTTTTAATAAAACTCTTTTTATGCATCTTACACATCATCTGTTTCTCTAGAGCTCCTTTGGAGTCATCTTACATAGTTTGTCAGAGGTTGTTAACTTTCAAGTCAATTTTTTTTTAATTTAGGTATTTTATGATATTGTTGCTTGAAGCTTTGTCACATGCAAGGCATAACATCAGGAGTTTTGCCCCCATCCCCTCACTTCCCCCCATTTATTAAAAGCATGCAATATTTGTTATTTGTGACCTGTAGCACAACTACCTGTTATTTAAAAGTGATCTTTAGGGACTTCCCTTGGTGGCGCAGTGGTTAAGAGTCCTCCTGCCAGTACAGGGGACGCGGGTTCGAGCCCTGGTCCGGGGGGATCCCACATGCCACGGAGCAACTAAGCCCGTGCGCCACAACTACTGAGCCTGTGCTCTGGGGCCCGTGAGCCACAGCTGCTGAGCCCACGTGCCACAACTACTGAAGCCTGTGCTCTGCAATGGGAGGGGCCACTGCAATGGGAAGCCCGCACACCGCAACAGAGTAGCCCCCGCTCGCTGCAACTAGGGAGAGCCCGCGTGCAGCAATGAAGACGCAACGTAGCCAAAAATTAATTAATTAATTAATTAATTTAAAAAAAAGTGATCTTCAAAATATTTGTTTACAAAGCATCAAACTTTCATAATTATGAAATTGCAAAATAGTTAATAAATCTACATAGATATTTACCTATGATTACTTTTTGCCAGGTCCACCAAGGGAGCCTGTTAAGCTTGTAAAACTGTGAATGATTGAATGTGTGTTTTTCTCAGATTTTAAAAATTATTTAAAGAGTGTCCATGGACTTACCTGGTGGCACAGTGGTTAAGAATCTGCCTACCAGTGCAGGGGACATGGGTTCGAGCCCTGGTACGGGAAGATCCCACATGCTGCGGAGCAACTAAGCCTGTGTGCCACAACTGTTGAGCCTGCACGCCACAACTACTGAAGCCCACACGCCTAGATACAACAAGAGAAGCCACCACAATGAGAAGCCCACGCACCGCAATGAAGAGTAGCCCCCGCTCGCCACAACTAGAGAAAGCCCGCACACAGCAATGAAGACCCAACGTAGCCAAAAATAAATAAATAAATAAATTTATTTTAAAAATAGAAATTAAAAAAATAAAGAGTGTCCATGATTAATATCTGTAAAGACTCCCTCCTTTTTTTTTTTTTTTTAAATTTTATTTATTTATTTATTTATTTATTTATGGCTGTGTTGGGTCTTCGTTTCTGTGTGAGGGCTTTCTCTAGTTGCGGCAAGTGGGGGCCACTCTTCATCGCGGTGCGCAGGCCTCTCACTATCCTGGCCTCTCCCGTTGCGGAGCACAGGCTCCAGATGCGCAGGCTCAGCAATTGTGGCTCACGGGCTTAGTCGCTCCACGGCATGTGGGATCTTCCCAGACCAGGGCTCGAACCCGTGTCCCCTGCATTGGCAGGCAGATCCTCAACCACTGCGCCACCAGGGAAGCCCAGACTCCCTCCTTTTTAAGAGAGAATTTGGGTGGGGGGGGGGGAACCTGCCTTCTATGGATATATTTGGTATTTTAAAAAGATTATTATTTATATCCTTTATACTCATAAATAGTTTCCTATTATTTGTTTGCTTTGGGGCTTTTCCTCATTTTAGGCAGACATTTGTGTGAAATAAATTGCTTATTATTTTTTCAGATATCAATTTATAGAAGAAGCTTTTCAGAATCAGAAAGTGATCATAGATACACTAATCACCAAACTGATGGAAAAAACAAAATACATAAAATTCACAGGAAATCAGATCCAAAACAGGTAAATTTATATTTATGGTATTACTTAAATCATCTATATATAATGTGTTAAGTATATTAACTTTAAGAACAGACATTTTACTTAACTCATGGTGAAGTACATCCAAGTAAGCTGTCAGATGGGTCTAATAACACATAGTTGATAAGTCTTTTCCAGAAACTTTGGATTTCTGGGAAGTTTGGAAAGTATTCTTTTCAGCCATGAAATTTCAAAACTGTTATGGTAATAAGCTACATTTAATAACAGCTCATTTATCAGGTAAGAATCATTTTTAATTATTTTGTGTTTTCCAATTATCCAAGAAATGCCAGGATTTAAAAACAAAATCAACTATTTTTATAGTACTGTAAAATATTTTAACACTTAATTAGATACATAATTGCTATTTTAAGGATTGCTGGACTTAGAGATGCCTCCCCTGAGCTGTCAGCTTTTAACTGCTATGAGGCAGAGATCATAGAACACCAGGAGACAGGGCTTGTTAACCTGTTTCACATACCTTTTACTCCTTGTCAGATACAATACTTAAACAGCTTCTACATATTGCTTGTTATACTGTTTGTCCTCCAAGGGAGTAAATCATCAACTGTCCAAAGTCTCATGTCCTAAAATTCAGTGATTGGAGAGCAAACCATTGACCTCTGTGGGGAGGAGGGAGTTTGCCTAGTAGCCCCCTTTGCATCCCATTTGAGGCACATGCTGACATTTTACAACACCTGTGAAATCCCATGTCCCCTTTCTTTTGTTGTTTTGCACATGAAAGTAACATGTCACTGCTTAAATAGATAAAGAAATGCTTATTAGAAAGAGCCTGAATAAGAGAGGCCTTGCAGGGGCTTTGAATGTTGTTCATAGGGAAAAGTATATCAGCCTCTTGTAGTTCATCTTCCTTAAGATCAGTCGTCACAATCTGTTACTCTTACCATTTTTCAACATGGCTAGGGTGGGGCATTTGGTACTTTTTTCCAAGGAATTCCTTGGCTTACCTGACTTCCTTAAAGGAGATTTTAAACATAATTTAACCTTTTCTTGACTCCTTGGTGTTATTATTACATCTATTATACATTGTGATAATAAAAGTTCTGTTGTGCGTCTTTTAGTTTCTATTATTCTTTTGTTATCAGCTCTCATTTCATTTTACCTTTCTCTTTCACATGAGAACTGTAGTTGACCAAATACTATTTCCTTTGTCATATTCTAATAACAGTACTGTATTTTTGCCAAATTGATGTAATTGGTGGGTTTAAAATTTTGTATCTGAGTAATTGAAAATATATAATGAATATTTATGGAATGATAAGGGTAGATAATCTCTACCATCTAGTGGCAAACAGTAGTAATTGTAAAATAACTAATTTTATGTAAACGATCCACCGTTGATGAAATTCACCATTTTGACTTTTTTCTTACTCTTTCATTGTGTATGTGGTATGACCTATGGGCCAGAGTTTACTCTTTTTTTTTTTTTTTTAAACATATGGATATTCATTTGTTCCAACACTTGTTCCGTTTGTTGAAAAGATTATCCTGTTGCTATTAAACTGCCTTAGTACCTTTGTTGAAAATATGTTGACCATATATGTGTGAGATTATTTTGGACTCTCTTTCCATTGTGCTTTTCTTTCTTGCTAATACCCCACTTTCTTCATGACTAGAGCTTTTTATAGTAAGTCTTAAAATCAGATAGTGTGAATTTTCCAAATTTTTTTTTACCTTTTTTTTTTTTTTTTAGTAGTTTATGCTCTTTTTACAAAATAATACATTACGGTGTGAAAGGATTTTAGTTTTTGAATTGTGGTAAAAATTAAAGACTCTTTGGATTAGATGCTAATTCTTTGTATCTTTATAGCTACCAGATTATAGAAGGATTAAATTTACTGGACTGACTTTGCTGTTAATTCATCTTTATGCATGTGCAAACATGGCATTACTTGTCCCTTTTTCATCCTGTTCTACCATCATGAGGATTTAAATTAGTTGGGTTTTTGGGGTTTTTTTTGGTTTTTTGGGGGTTTTTTTTTTTTTTTTTTTTTGAGGTTGTTTGCTTCCTAGACCTATCTGATCTTGAAGTCCTTGAGGTCCTTGATCCTCTAGCCAATATTGATGTTAAATAATTATCTTGAAGAATTTCCAACGTTGGTGGTGGGGGGTGATAAATTAAGAGTTTGGGATTAACATATACACACTACTATATATAAAATAGGTAACCAACAAGGACCTACTGTATAGCACAGGGAAATTATATGCAATATTTTGTAATAACGTATAAGGGAAAATAATCTGAAAAAGAATATATATATGTATGTATAACTGAATCACTTTTCTGTACACCTGAAACTAATACAACGTTGTAAATCAACTATACTTTAATTTTAAAAAAAATAATAATAATTTCCAACAGAGAATAAAATCCCTGCCCTTTTCATCTTAAGTGTTGGAAGATAAGCAGACAGAAGAAATGAAGCCTTTTATTTATCTCAGAATGTTTGATGGTGGATGCCTCATTATTCTTTTTCTGCTTTTATAAGATATTCTGGTGTAATGCTCTGTGTTTTTTTTCCTGTCCATCTTGATCTCCATGAAAACAGCATTCCCATTTTCTCTAATCAAAGGAAAAAATGTATATGCTGGTTGATAAAAACATATAGTTATTTGGCTGCTTATTTCAAGACAAATGTGTTATTAAAAGTAGCAAACTACTATTATTGTCTTTCTGCGTTTATTCAGATATAATGAATGGGTAACAGTTCAGATGACTAAGATAATAGTGACACATTTAAGCTTTTCTACTTCTTAGTTGCAGTGAATACAGTAGAACTCATTCAGTCCTGGTTTTCCTTATCTTGTTTATAAATCATTTTTTTGTCCGTCCTTTTAGGCTGAGAATTTTTCCAGGTGTCATAATCTTTCCAAATAATGTTTTCTTAAGATGTGTTCATTCTCTTGCAGTTTTATACATTTTGATATTAAGATTGAATTGACTGTGTCTTTTGGAAGAATTAATATTTCTGCTATCTCATCTTCAAGAAAGTCTATTTAAACTGAAGGACCCTTAGAAAAAGCTGAGCTTTTAAGAGCTGAAAACTTTCTGGTCTAATTTAGGGATTAGAAAACCAATATTACATATTGTAAAACAAATCTTCTGCCTTAGATTTTAGACTTCCCCCTTTTGTTTAATTTTCAGGATAATTGAAGTAAATCAAAATCAGAAGCAGGTGGAACAGGATATTAAAGTTGCCATATTTACATTGATGGTAGAAATAAATAAAAAAGGAAAAGCTCTACTGCATCAGCTTGAGGTAAGTTACTGTTAATGGGACAGTATGTTGTAGTGATTTAACATAGTATTTTCTCGTGTATTTGTGAATTTGAAATCACAGCCTTTTTCATATAATTGTTTCCATTTGATTTAGTAATATTTTTCTCCATTCTCAGGCTCTCCCTTGTAGCTGACAATTTATGGCTTTCTGATACAGTAGGAATGTCTTAATCCTTATTGTTTACTTCAGAGCACAAAGCATAATGCCTTGCTTGAAGGAGGAGCTTAGTAAATATTAAAGAGATGAATCTTTTTAGAGATTCATTGAATCGACAGCTTTGGGTCACCAAAGGAGTGCAATTCAGCAAAGTTTTTCAGAAAGCTACATTAAGTTAGTTATATTTAGTTCTCAAATATATACATTTAACCTTGTGAGAAATTAGATAAAAGGATGTGCCTCCTGCCCTCAGCAGTCTTAATTGTGAAAGCAGTACTCAGGGAGAGATGCTCAAGGCACTTAAGATAGTTGTTTGTCACTGCAGGTAAGAAAAATATTACTAACTTAAATCAGCTTTCTTACATTCATGAAGGTCAAGATCCAGAGTCAGTGTTTGACTCAAATAACATGAGGTTACAACTTCTACATGGTATCTTAACATAATATTAATTGCATGATATTTTGGTATTATTTTAATATATTGGTGCAAAAAGAATTTAACAGTAGAGAAACAAATTAAGAAGAGAATAAAAGAATCCTGATGTTCGAAGATTTAAAAAAAAGCCTCATAGAAAAAATTTAGTTCAACCTCTTTATTTTATAGTTGACAAAATTATAAGTTCTTTGTCAGAAAGTTATCTTCCTCCTGGGAAAGCATGGTCATTCCCATGGTTTATCAATCATACAGGAAACAAAGACCAAAATAATTCTCTCTCCTTTTGGAAACAAATACTTAGTGAAAAAGTATTCTGGCCAGGAGGAATCAGACCCCATTTACAGTAACTGTGTTTTCAAGGTTCTGGGGGGCGGGAGGGTTGTGTGTTTTTTTTGTTTGGTTGGGGTTTTTTTTAGATAGAAGCATTTAAACTATTTTAAAAGATTTCAAAGCTCTGCTTAAAATCAAATGTCACATAGGTTTGCTTCTCAGAGATGAATAGTGCACACATTGCTGTGGCTGTTTCCAAACTTCACTGTAAATCAGAATCACTTGAGAAGTTCTTTAAAAATCAAGATAAAGAACAAAAGATGACCACATCCCCAAATCTCTAGGGATGAACCTCGTCATCAGCATTATTTTAAATCAACTTTATTGACTTATAATTTTTGCAACACCTTTTAAAAATGCTTTTCAGTCTTCATACCCAGTCTCCTGGTTCACAGAATCCTTCTTTAAGGCGAATAAATGTAGTCAGTATTTACTAAGACTCAAGACCCAAATAGTTTGTTACTATAGAAGACCAAGAAACTTGGGCTTCTGATTCTCAATTTGCAACATCCCTAAAAGTCAACAGAATTTCTGTTCTTTCTAGAACGTCTCCAAAGTAATGCTTAGTTTTTACAGAGATCAGAAATAGCCTAATAAGTAAATTATCTCTGGACTTAAAATTAGACACGACAAAGCCACTGATAGTCACTGCAGTGACTTAATTCAGTCTAGCATATGTGTATTTTCCAAATTTGAAACCAACTAGGGCCAGGATCTAGGTTCATTTTCTCTGTTGAGAATATAATTCCATATTGGAGTGTAGCAATTTTACTTTTAAACTTTTTTTTAGAGCTAGTAGAAAGTCCTGTTCTCTCCTCCTTTCCTTGCCAGGTAAAGGAGATTTGGGGTTAGAGACCTGTAAAATAGCACAGGTTCAGTGGGTTTTTCTTCCACTTTTGACTAACCTGTGTTCTTGCTTGTATACTTCCCTTAGAGAAATTCTACAGTCTACTTTTCTGTAGTTTTTTTGAGAGTGCATTGGTACCATTAGTCACTATATCAATTGGTTCCCATAGTAATTTTCAATAGACAAAAATTATATGCTTCCTTTTTTTTACTACACACAAAGCATACATGTTGTCTACCACGTGGCATGACTTGGCACAAACTAGTTGCAATCAGAATAAGAATGCCTAAAAGGTGAAATCATGTGCTTGAGTAAATCATGTGATCTGGTAACTTTACTTGATTGCTGGATGGTACATCTGTTTTATTTGTGAGTATTGAGTTTAATAGGCATTTACTGTATTATAGCTAATCCACGGTTTTGTACCTCTTTGGATACTGGAAGATGCATGAACAGAAACCTGCCTCCCAAAATATGTACAACCAGACCAAGGGCCTTGGAGAGAAGGGGCGGGCAGCAGAGGCAGGGGTGGCGTCGGTGGTGGCTGCAGCACTGGGGGCACGGTTTTTACTTCAGTGAGAATGAGCCTTTGTACCAAGGGATAAGTTACTATCACCTGGGTTCTTAGAGGTGGTGGTTATTCTAATTGGGTAATCTGAAGATGACCATTAAAATATATGTTACATGCAGAACTAATTTTGAAACTATTTTTTTTTTCAGAGTCTTGCAAAAGATCATCGAATGAAACTTATGCAACAGCAGCAGGAAGTGGCTGGACTTTCTAAACAGTTGGAACATGTCATGCATTTTTCTAAATGGGCAGTTTCCAGTGGCAGCAGTACAGCATTACTTTATAGCAAGCGACTGGTAAGATAAACTAAGTATGGCATTTAACATACTATCAAAATACAGAGAGAAACAATGGAGTTATTAGAATGCTTAAAATTTAGAAATGTTCATTAGTCTGTACTTAAATGCTTTTTACCTTTTTCTAATTTTTATTAATCAAAATATTTTGGTTTTAAAAAATCTTATATTGCCATGATTGAGGCGTATCTTCAATTTTAATCTGCCATCGGGCGTCCTGTTTTGTTCTTTTCCAAGTTTTCTCTGTCTTAGTGACAGTTGAACTTAATACTAACAATAATGATAAGAGTAAACATTTCCTGATCACCTATAGTGTGCCAGGCACTAATCCTAAGCATTTCCATGTAATATTTTATTTAAACATTTACATCATTTTTATGAGATAGGTATACCTATCCATCCACTGTATGGGTGACGAAACCAAAGCACAGAGTTAAGTAACACGCCTAAGGCCACTCAGCTTGGACACCTGAACCCAGAGGCTGTGTTCCTTTTGTCTGTACTACGTTGTTTACTCTGTCAGTGATATATGGTGCTGAATATTTCAACCCCATTGCTAGAGAAAAGTGGCTCTCATTTGTTCAACTGTTTTCAGAATAGTCTAGAACCTTGCTACTGAAAATATGGTCACTGCATACTAATCACGTGGTTCAGTAGATGTGGAGTGAGGCCAAATTCTGTAGTTCCGACGAGCTCCCAGGTGATGCTAACGCTGCTGCTTCGCAGACCACACCTTTAGCAGCAAGGATCTAGGAGCCACTCAGCCGTGGAGGTCACACCATATAAGCATTCTTAAAAACTCCTGCTGTACTCTTATTTTATTAAAGATTCCACAGAGATTTACACTTTGAAATCAAGTTATGACATCCAAATCTGTTTTCTGTTCACCCACTCCGTTTTGTGGAAGGAATTTTCTACGACCATTTTAAATAAGGAAATGCACTTCAGGATAAACTTCTGTAAACTAGGTTCAAATATTGAGTAACTTATTAGAAAACTGATTTGTAACTATTCCTAATTATGAATTGTCAACTCTTAAGATTTTTTTCTTTCATAATTATCAATGATATGGTCAATCTTGAGTCTTTTTTTTCTTTTTCTTCCTTTTTACTGCTTCATTGGTCTAATGAAAAACAGCTTCTGTGCAGTACATACCTTCTCTGTTACTTATATTTTCCTGTAAGTCAAACAAAACAGGGATAAAAGGAGAAAATGAGAGAATTGTCTTTTTTTCAACTAGACCCATTATGAATATTTTTATTTGTATGTGTGTAAGAAAGCATGTTATTCACACAGTCAGATATTCAGTCAATCTCCTTATCAGTTTAAGAATTTGTTTCTCTGATTTTATTCTGTGATTTTGTTTGTGATTATAATACAAACAAAACAGTAAAAAATCGAAGATGGGATTACTTAATCTGCACAATGAGCCCTTGAAATAGGAGAGAGGAAGATTGTTCTCTATTATACACAGGAGAAAATAAACACAGTGAAGCATAAGGAACCAGTATTACCAGCTTCCTGATTTACTAAATTGTGTTTTTTAATTTTTAAAAGCCTGTGGAACCCAAGCGCATCACTAGCAGCAAATATAGCTAGTAAAATAATTTACCTATAGTGAATGCAGAGCTAAGGCTTGTGATTACTTTTAAACATTTAGAAGGATTTTTAACCTCAGAAAATTTGAAAGTCACTATATTATGCACCTCTGTCCTTTAGAGCTTCTATGCTTCATAAATATAGCCATGTTTACTAAGGTTATTTTTTTAATGATGGCTATTATATGCGTAAAAATTAAAAAGAAACGTCTTGCTGGCCTGAAATTTCAAGCTTAGCTTGCAATTCTTAGTTCGTTTTTTTTGCTATAGGAATTATAATCAGTAAAAGACCAAACCCACTGGAATAGCAGAATCCTTTCAGAAGTCCAGTTTTAAATATATTTTAAAACATTTTCACAGTATTTCCTTAGAATTTTTCTGTCATCTGTTAAACACTGAGTTTATTCTTATATTATTTAGAAGGAAGGGAAGAAATATTGACAGAAGAGACCAGGAGAGTAAAACACAGTTATTCTTTTTACTAGCAATAGATATTTCTATAATACTAGTGATTAGGAAGCTGTTAAGGTATAAGTAGTAAAAGGGAAATCCACAATCTTTTTTGCTCCCTTTCCCCCGTCCTCCCATATAATTAATCTTCAAAGACTTTCTTTATGTTTCCTGGATATCTCATCGACAGTTCCTTGCTTTTAGTCCTCAGGGTTCAGAATATGTCATGGTCTTTTGCCTGGGTACTGTTACCCTTTCTTAGAATGCTTTTTCTTTCTCCTGAGTAATTAATCCTCATCTTTGTAGAGACTACCAGGTTCAGTGTAGATGTGTCTTCCTTTGCTTTTGGCAGCCTTCCATGACCAAGACTGGGTTGGATTACCCTTCTCTGTGTTTACAAAGCCCTTATGCATATATCCATCATACTATTACTGATTTTTATCTACTATTATTACATTTGCATATTTTTCTATGAATTTCATTAGACTTTTTACTTCTTAAAGGGTAAAAATTTTGTGTTACCCAGTGCTTGATATACAGGAACTCAATGAAAGATGGATGGTAAATAAATAAGGTAGCAGATAACATCTCCTGTCAGAAGCTATAAATAAGTGTAGACAAAACATTATGTTATATTTTACAGGATTGGAAACTCAAATACTAAATTTCTTTTTTAAGTTTATTTTAACTTCAGTAGAAAGGAGACAGTATACAGTATTGCATCTCAAAAGCTGTTTTGACATCTTCCATAGTTTTTTTAAAAATTTTGTCCTTTGCTTTTTGAACAGTAGCTAAGTTTTCAGTGTCAAACCTGAGTTTAAGTTCAGATACATCTGAAGGGATCAACAAGTATATTTAATTAACCCTTATTTATCTTTTACAGTAGCCAGGGTTTATGACTCCTCATAGGAAAGTTTTTGCCATAATTCTTTTGCTTAGCATATTATGAGCATGTTTTATAATGAGAATTATTAGAAGATGCAAAAAAAATTAAGAAAGGTAGAAAAACTTAGGCAAAAGAACATTGTGTTGAGTGCTGTTTGCTAAACACTGTGCCATGTATTCTACATAGTCCCAAAATAAATACATGTTTTTTTACACAGAATTTATTATAGCTGTTTGAGATAATTTAGCAATCGAATGAAGCAAACTTATTTATTCAAAAATTATTTATTGAATACCCGTTATGTATCAGGTGGCATTCTGAGTACTAAGGGAACAGAAAACAAAGCAAAATCTCTGCCCTCAAGAAGTTGCATTTTTAGGGACTTCCCTGGTAGTGCAGTGGTTAAGACTCCGCACTCCCAATGTAGGGGGCCTGGGTTCAATCCCTGGTCAGGGAACTAGATCCCACCTGCCTGCCACAACTAAGAGTTCACATGCCACAACTAAGGAGCCTGCCTGCCGCAACTAAGGAGCCCGTGAGCTGCAACTAAGACCCGGCACAACCAAATAAATAAATAAATAAATATTTTTTAAAGTTGCATTTTAATGAAGAGAGATAGACAATACCAAAATAAGTAAAATGTATAGACCACTGCATCGTATTGAGTGCTCTAGAGAAAAGTAAATTAAGGGAAGAGTCTGGGAGCATTGGGGTAGGATTGTGATTTTAGATATGGAATTCTATCTAAAGAGGGTGATAGTTGAGCAAATACCTGAAGAAAGTGAGGAAGCAAGCCATGCAGATACTCGGGGAGAGTATTCAGGCAGAGCACAAGTACAGACAGCAAGTGCAAAGACTGAGGTGGGAGTTATTTGTGATATGGACAGCAAGTAGGCCTAAGAGGGTGGAACACAGTGAATGAGCGGACACTAGGATGAGGAAGGTCAGAAGTACTGGAAAGCCAAATAGTATGAGCCTTGTAGTTGATTATGAGGACTTTGGTTTTTAATCTAAGTGAGATGAGCAACCATTGGAGGGACTTGAGGAGAGGAATGACAGAATATGATTTACAGTTTAACACAATTACTCTGGCCGCTGAAAAAACACTGTAGGTGGTTGAAGGCAAGGGAGAAATAAGGGAGACTATTTATAACCTTACTGCAATGAGGTGGCTTTTCCAGGATAGTAACAGTAGAGTTGATAATGGGAGAATTGGTAGGATTATCCATATCTTTTAATGGTAGAGCCAAAAGGATTTGCTGACAGGTGGAACATAAGGCATGAGGAAAAGAAAGGAACCAAGGACTAAGCAGTAGGAAAAATAGTGTTGCCAATAACTGAGATGGGGAAGATCATAGGACAAGTAGACTTGAGGAGAAGGATCAAGAGTTCCCTTCTAGACATACTAAATTTGAGATACCTGTTAGAGAATCAGGTAGAGATATTGAGCAAGCCGTTGGAAGTGCAAGTTCAAAGAGGGGTCCAGGCTTGAGATATAAATTTAAGAGTCGGATAAATGATGAGACTGGATGAGATCACTTAAAGTATATGGGTGCAGAAGAAAAGAGAGCAGTTGCAAGACTGAGCCCTGGGATATTCCTGGTGTGGGAGACGTGAAAGAACCAACAGTGGAAACTGAGATGGTACATTGGGACGCAGACCTATTCTCAGCGGCCTTAAAATATAGCAGCTGGTGAAATAAGGGGAAAACCATGAGATCATAGTTTGTTCAAAGCCAAGAGAAGAAAATGCTTCCCTGAGGGCCAAGTGACCACCTATGTGAAAAGCTACTAAGCCTGAATGGTTTCAAGGAAGAATGGGAGGAGAGGAATGGGGGACATTATAGATGAGTCTTTTGAAGAGTTTTGCCAGAAAAGAGAGCAGAAAAATGGGAGTTTTGCCAGAAAAGAGAGCAGTTGATGGCGGGAGAAAAGGAGCCAAGAGTTCTGTTTTTAGCTGGGAAAAGTTAAACATGTTTATGTGTTAATGGGACTGATGCAGTAAAATGGAAAGCTTGATGGATACAGGAGAGGGGAGAAAATTGCTGAGCAGTGTCTTTGTGTCGGCAAGAGGGTGTTGGGCACTATTGCACGAGTGCAAGGATTGGCTTTAGCTAGAAGCGTGGCCAGTTAATCCATTGTGATAGGAGGGAACGCTAATACTGGTAGGTGGTGGAAGTTTTTGGAAGTTCCCTGATTGTTCCTGTTTTTTTCAGTGAACAGTAATCAGGACCATCAGCTGAGATGGAGAATGGGGGAGGAGATGCTGGAGATTTGAAAAGAGAAAGGAGGTTTGAAATAGTCATTTAGGAGAGTAGGGACGTGAAGGACCAGAGGCCCGTCAACCTTAGGGCCCTACCTAAAATGAGCAGGCTGTGTTTGAAGTTTGGTCAGCCCCTTTATCAGTCCAATTATAGTGAGTCAAAAGTTAGATTTAACCAGGGTTGTTTGTTGGTTGTTGTTTGGGGAAAAGGTTGAGGAGTGGGAAGGGAGTATGTGTAATTTGACATGTGAGAGAAAGAGGTGTTGAGGGTATATACAAAGAAATGATTATGAGGATTAACCCTGGGATTTGAGCTGGATAAGGAGGAACTGAGGGCTAGGGTAAGGGTATTGGTAAGATGAGATCGAAGGACAGGGAAAATTTTAAGAGCAAAGGTTTATAGGACCTTTAGGGTTTGTAGGATTATTGGTATCTGGGCACTAGAAGGGAGTAAGCTGGAAAGAAAGATCATCTAGTTGGATATAAAATCATCAAGAATTAAGACAGGAGTAATGTTGGCGATGGTGATCGTGAGCCAGGAGCTAAACTCTTCAAGACTGAGGGAGAGTGACTGAGTATTCACTGAGGACTGCAGTGTGGAGGAGATGGGGGCTGTGGTGTGATGACCCGAGATTCACAGCATAGGAGCAAGGAGAGCCATCCCACTAGTAGGCCTAGTTATGAGCTGTACTTACGTTTCCTGAGCAGAGAGTAATTTGTATTTTCTGTAATTCATTAGCCGCCTAATCTCAACTCTGCATCCTTCTTTGAAAGAGTAAGTACAATAAATAAAAGCAGAATTTGTGAAAATTTTTTATTTTACAGGTACTTGGTTGGTGCTTCTGTGAAGTTTACATAATTCAAAAAACTAACTTTAAGCTAGTTGAAGTTAGTTTTTTGTATTCAACAGTATAGCTGAGTTGTACCTCAAAACTTCTAACATGTTTTGGAAGGAAAACTGCGTTGTCTGTCCACTTCTTTATAACTTATAACTTATATATATATATGATTGCTTATTTTGTGTTAGCATACATGTGATACAGAGACCATTTTTTGTGTATTTATTGGGAACTTAATAAATTATTTGCCTAATAAAGATTTTGATGTTTAGTTGTCTCTCTGCTTTCTTCTAGATTACATACCGGTTACGGCACCTCCTTCGAGCAAGGTGTGATGCTTCCCCAGTGACCAACAATACCATCCAATTTCACTGTGATCCTAGTTTCTGGGCTCAAAATATTATCAATTTAGGTAGGCCGTATGTACATTTTCTCAAAGTGCCATTTGTTTCTGGTACTCTTAATGATTATGAGATTATTGAAAATGTATTCCCTTCCACCCCCAAAGTGTGTTTATCATTTTGTTTTAAGTACATGGAATTTTCACTAGTATTTCATTAGTGTTTGTATATGTGTGACACATGCATGAATATAAACACACATGTAAATATGTGAATGATATGAAACATCCTTTATATTGACTCACAGGGTGTCTAGATTTCTGGATTTAGGAGGTTTTTTTTTCTTTCCCATGGAATCTTGCTTGTACTGTTAATTACATACTTATCAGAATGGTTGATAAAACTCTTGACTTGTGACTGCCATTAATATAGGATTTTTTATATTTAGAATGTTTTCTGTTAAAACAGGACTTCTCATACAATTATTGGCTTACTTACTCTTGAGAGCCAGTCATCAGGCACCTAATGCTTCATTTGCTTTATCTAGCTAGGGAAGACTTCTCATTTTTTCTTTTGCCTTTTATGTAATTATTATATAATTTTTAACCTCCTAACTGAAGTGTACCATATGTACAGATAAGTGCCCAAATTTTAAGTACTAGAGCGCACTGAGTTATCACAAAGGGGGACTATCATTATGGTATCATTTGGTAACATCAAATATCCTTGCAGGCAGTACTTGCTACATTATGTGCTAGTAGAAAAAGTCTTCAGTTTTTGCCTCCTTTCTTAATTTCTCACAGGGAGACTATAGAAACAGAAATTTAAGAATTCCATATACATTCTCCATCAACCACTAGTATTCCCTTTGATGACAGTTTTTGGGCTCATTGAGTTTGTTTCAAAATCTTGAAAGATGGTTGCTCTCTCATTCCCTAAGCTAGATTCTGGGTAAGAAAGGAAGAAATGGCTGGAAAGAGAGCCATTGCTCTCAGAACACACCAGGAAAGGAAGAAATAGGCTTACACAAACCTCATTCATACATGGGAAGAACAGAAGGAATGGTAATAAGGTGACCCTTTGAAGGAAAGGTCATAAGTTGACTCCTGCAGCTCAGTCTAGAAGCACATATTTATTGATTGATTGATACATAGCAAGCAACTGGAATCATACACACTCTCACCTATGTAACTAAAAAGAAGCACCTTAATACAAAGCGTGTATATAAGTTAACTATCTCCTACCCTCCACCATATATGCAGCTATATAGAGAACCTATCACAGTTATATATCCACACAAATAGTCATATGTAGAATTGTATGTACTTATAAGCATATCATTTAAAACATAGACCACATGATGTAAACATAAATAAAATTAAGAATATGTGTAACTGTATACACATAAATGGATATAGTTTTAGATAAGTCTACAGCAAAAACAAAAATATCTGTTTGTGAGGAGTTTGTAAAACAATATCCTTTACTGTAGGACTTCTCAGAGCTGTCCTATACAGCTCTGTAAATTGCCATTTACAATGAGATTTACATTTTGAATCTTCAAAGGAGACAAGTTTCCCAAACTTGGTTATTTATGGCTTCTGAGAAACATGTTATAGAAGACTACAAGGGAAAAATGTTGATTTGGATGAATATTCAGTTAGTGTCTTTGTGACTTTGGGTAAGTTGTTCAATCTCTCTGAACCTTAAATCCCTTATCTGTACAGAGGACTTTAACAATATACATAGACCTACTGTCGCAGTATCTAATACAGAGTAAGTATTTAATGAATGATAACTGTATTTTTTAGGATGCATATGCTTATTAAATCAGAAACATTTAACTGAGTCTCTGCTGTTGAAGAAATCAAGCTTTGCCTTATGCTTGGACCAGACCTGTTAGAGGTACCTTTAAACTCTAACAGTATAGTTATAAGGCAGATTATTCTCCATCAGAGAACTAACAGTATACTCTGTGAAAGTGTAAAGAACTTGAGAGATGACTAAATCAGAAATACTGTGGCATTTAGATCCAATGTCAGGTTTGCTTGTTTTGTTTTGATATGCAACAGCAGTCCTCAAAGTAGAGTCTGAGGGTCCTTCAGGTGATGCCAGAGGCCTCCCGTTTCCAAGTACATATCCATGTATGGCTGGATTTTCTTCATATATTTAAACAATATATTAGATAATGCAGAAACAGGTATGAGAGTTCAGCCATTAAGCCAGATATTTAAAGAGATGTTTGAAAATGTAAAATAGCGCCACTCTTCACTACATTTTTTTGAAAATAAGTATTTTTTCATAAAAATGTATTATGGGTTGTCACTTTTAAATGAATTAGTGAGGAAAAATGTTTTTAATTCTCATTTTTAGTTTCGAATATGGTAAATTTTGATTGATAGAACCTACATAAACAGAAGCTCTTTGGGGTTTCTATTTTTAAGAGTATAAAGGGTTCCTGAGAGAAAAAGAAGTTCCTTGGCAATCCTGAAGATCAGTAAAAATAGCCTTACAAAATATGGTATTTCACTACCAGAAAATCTTTAGAACTTAACCTTTTCTCTTTAATTAGGTTCTTTAGTAATCGAAGATAAAGAGAGTCAACCACAAATGCCTAAGCAGAATCCTGTCATGGAACAGAATTCACAGCCACCAGGTGGTTTATCTTCAAACCAGTTATCCAAGTTTCCAACACAGATCAGCCTAGCTCAATTACGACTCCAGCATATGCAGCAACAGGTAATGGCTCAGAGGCAACAGGTGCAACGGAGGCCAGCACCTGTGGGTTTACCAAACCCTAGAATGCAGGGGCCCATCCAGCAACCTTCCATCTCTCATCAGGTAAATTTGGAAGCAGGCCTGTCCTAACTTAGATAATTATAGTACAGTTGTATTCAGCAGCTCCTAAAATAACTAAGGCATCTTTCATCCATGACTTAAATATATGAATTTATAAAAATTTATCACATTAAGGATCCCTGATTTAACTCTAGATTTTAGCCCTTCTCAAAAAGAAATTAATGGTTTATTTAATTGGGACATCTATTCTCATCTGCTCTCTTTCATCTTCAGATTATAAGAGGATAAATGATTGCATTCCTAAATAACCAATGTATATGATTGATGGGAAAAGTTGTGTACCTGTAACTCATAATTCTTATATTAGTGCTTCAGGATGACTAATACTTTAGGTTATCTGTTCTCTGTAAGGATGCAGTGTTTAGAAAATCACATTGCATCTTAGAAACTAGGACAAAATGAAATAGAAAAGGGCAAGGGTGTGATTCGTTAGAAGTTTACCGTTTTCAAACTTTATTTCTGAGCAAATGTTCCATGAACCATTCTTATTTTAATCCATACAAATTGTCTGTTATTTTCAGTTACTTTTATTTATTAATTTATACTCCCTATTTCTCAGAAGAATTTTAACTGATTCACAGTAAATGACACAAATGAAATGGCATAGGGATTAATAAGTGTTAAGAATACTCAAATAAAGCACACAGAACTAAGCTAAGGGTTCTCATTATGCTTGAGAGCAAGACTTAGCTCAATTTTTTGTCAGCCAAACAAAGAAGAAACAGGAATAATATCTATATTATTTGATTAAAAGGAACATGCCATTAAAGGAGAAATTTTTTACTAGTATTTTTTTAGCACTAAGAGGAATATATAATGTGGTTCTTTATGAAAAAGCAATTAAATGCATAATAGCATTTTTTGGTAGCAGTTTTACAAAACAGATGATCTTCATAGGACTTTCTTTTTTTTTTTTTTTTTTTAATTTTTATTTATTTATTTATTTATTTATGGCTGTGTTGGGTCTTTCGTTTCTGTGCGAGGGCTTTCTCTAGTTGTGGCAAGTGGGGGCCACTCTTCATCGTGGTGCACGGGCCTCTCACTATCGCGGCCTCTCTTGTTGCGGAGCACAGGCTCCAGACGTGCAGGCTCAGTAACTGTGGCACACGGGCCCAGTTGCTCCGTGGCATGTGGGATCCTCCCAGACCAGGGCTCGAACCCGTGTCCCCTGCATTGGCAGGCAGATTCTCAACCACTGCGCCACCAGGGAAGCCCTTCATAGGACTCTTATTTCAACCCTGAATAAAAGTTGTGGGCATATGTAGATTCTGATTTTGTTAAATTGCTTCTGTGAAGGCCTGAGGTGTGATGTATTTGAAGTTTATGGCTGTCTAGTAATTTGATTAAGAAGGCATGTCAAATCCAGGAGAATATTAGTATGACCAGTTGATTATTCCTCTTGAACTTTGTTTTAACCCAGGTTTTAAAAGGAAGTAAATAACAAGCAATTTAAGAGGTCTTTGTTTGGTGAGTGTTCAATGGGAAAAGACATGTATGCTTTCGATATCAGGAGTGCAACTGGCAGAGTTGAGATTTTGTTAAGAAAATTGAGGAATAATTTTGTCACTACCTCTGCAGGCTGCAGGGTGACATATTGCAGGTAGACTGCAGAGCACCCAAATTGTTCTGAAGATAAATGTGAGGAGGAAAAGAGAGAGAAAATAATTACTTGTTCAGTGACTAGTGCTAAGCATTTGCCTGATTATTATTTATCTTAAGTGTCCGAGAGATGTTAAAGTGATTTTTTATTTAATACATAATTAACCTGAAATAAGATAAATCCATCATTTGTATTAATTCCCTTTTCACTAAGGAGTGAAGAACTGAGGCATTTTAATAGATACTACATGACTTGGGCACATTCTCAAACAGTTTTTTATATAAGCAGTGACAAACCAGAAGTGACCTTGATCGAGCCTTTAGCCTGCTTATCTCAGAAATTTGCTTTTGATCTTATTATTTCTCTCTAGGATTTACTGCTATATGATATATATAAAGTACAATCTTTATTATACAGCCTAATTTTCCCACTTATCAGTACATTTGACCCTTGAACAATGCAGGGGTTAGAAGCGCTAACCCTCCATATAGTTGAAAATCCATGCATAACTTATAGTTGGCCCTCTCTCTCTGCGGTTCCTCCATATCCACTGTTCTGCATCTGAGGATTCAACCAACCACGGACTGTGTGGTACTGAAGTATTCACTATTGAAAAAAATCCATGTCTAGGTGAACCTGCACAGTTCAAACCCATGTTGTGTTGTTCAAAGATCAACTGTAAAGTAATTTTCTCATCTTTTGGTCATTACCTCACACACCACTCTTTTTGTCTCCTCTCAATGACTCCTGAACTTTCTTCCAGTACTCTCATCTCTCATTTTATCTTTCCTGTGCCAAATACCCACTCCTACATTTTTCACTCATCAATTTTCCCTCATCTGTAAACTTTCACACTGCCTTACCCACCTGCTTTCTTAGTTTTCTAACAGTTTATTTGCATATATATATGTGGGAAAATATCTGTCTGTAAGCAGGGTGTATGTGTGCCTCCTTGTGAGGGTGTTCAAATCATACTCTACATCTGTCCAATAGGACCCAGGTCAATTTAAAGGCCTGCTTCTAAAAATCACTTATACAATAGTTCCCTATTTCTTCTTCCTCTGAAGATTAGCCGTGTAATCTGAATGATTAAAGAGTTGTGCGATACAGAGCTAGAATACATAGTTATATGACTGAGTGGTACGAACTTGATAAACATTATGCATCTCTGTTTATTGAGCGGTGTACAGTATACTCTATCATACTCTAATGGACAGGCCTAAGTTTGTTAGATCTAAGTATGTTATTTTATACATAATGGTTCTCACTCCTGGGCTAGATTTACTACTCTGGAGATAACTCTCATTCATATGTATACATTAATTTTCCTAAACAGTGGGTGGATGTTAGAAAGACATCTGCTATGCTTTGTGGTTATACTGACCTAGAATAAAATTAAAACCTGTAATAATAAAAGTATTTAGAGTGAAGGTGAGGATACTGATGATTATATGTCAGTTTGCTTAAGCTCTCAATTATTTCTCTATTCTCTCCCTTTTTTCCTTCTTGCAAATTAATTGATTCCATTTAATTAAAATAACACTGGTTTTGCTATTTCTTTTATGCTCATAACTAGTTGCTAGTCTTATTCTTTCAAGTTGCTTTTCCTGTCACAGTGTTCTTAGAAATTAACTCAATCAACTATAACAGTTTGGGAGAGGAAAGAAAAATCACCTTACATCTCACCACACTGGGATTCCTTGATGGGAGAGTTGACATCCAGTCCCACACTGATTTTTCACAGAGTACAGTACTCTGGCATCAAGTGTCATTTCTTGACTTAATCAATATATAAATCTCAGGGCAGGGGTAGGCAAAAGACTTCTATAACTACTTTTGTTCTCCCTTAAGGATCATTTTGGGTGCTTTTCCACTTTTTAAAAAATTGTCTCTTTGATTAACTTAGAAGTTTTCCACTATGATTCCCCAATTCTTCTCTGTTTGTGTTTCTATTGATATAAAACCCTTCAAGTCACAAAACTTTAATAGAAGAATCAAAGAGAATTGCTATGGCTTCAGGCTTACGCTTCTATAAGATTTTTTCATTTTCTCTTTTTCTCTAATATTTTTCTGTTCTTCACCCAGAAGAATAGAATTTCAAGAATTTCCCTTGATCTTGAAATGGTATTTAAATCTACTTTTCATTGGGTCTGTAATTGCTGGTCACTCTTGAAAGTTATTGACGGTGAACCCAGTGCGAACTAATTTGCAAGAGAGGGGAAAGAGAAGTAATTTACCCAGGAAAGGAGATGAATTCCAAAAATGGGAGAAGGAAAAGAACAAAACGAGGGCAGAGCTACACTTTATGGCTGTCTGCCTTCACAGTGTCAAAGTTTAAGATGTTGCTATTTCAGCCTTTATAAATTCCACATTTATTTTTCCCACCTTGAATGTGGGAGTTAATAGTTCCCTTTCTGAGAAGTTCTTATTCATATGCAGTTAAGATAGCCTGAAAATAAGTATTTACTTTGCAATAAGTTGCCAGCCTTAGAGAGAATTGGGTAGTCAAGGTGAGACTGGCATATACGGTTACCTTTTTCTAGAACACTGGTCTCAATTTCTGGGGGTAGCATTTATTGAGCAAACTAGGCTTGCCTTCCCAGCCCCTACCCTGCCCTATAATCAACCAGTGTTGTCCTTGAAGGGTGTCCTTTCCAAATCTATTTTCTTTTAGAGAGACTCATCCTCTAAGCTGTAATTAGTACCTTAACCCCCAGCTAAACACCAAAACATGTTTGGGTAATGAAATGGCAGACTAGTTTTGGATTAAAGCCTTAGTGCTGCCTTTAATGAGCTGTGTGACTTTTTTCAAGTTATCCCAGCTTTTTAACGTTTAGTGTCCTAATTTGTAAAATGAGGGGAGGGTAATAATGAGATAACACATGTAAAATGCCAGTCACAATGCCTGGCACATAGTTTGATCTCAATAAGATCTGATTCGTTAATTTTTAAATGTTATTAATATTCATCTGTTCATTATTTATGTTTTACTGCTTGGAGCCAGAGGACGTGAGTTCAAATCTCAGCTCCATTCCTCCTATCTTTGTTAATCTTGGACAAGTTATTTAAATTCTCTATATCTCAGTTCCCTTTTTTGTAAAACAGAGGTAATCCCTACCTTAGTGGATCATTGTGAAGATTAAATGGGTTAACACATGTAAAGCACTTAAAGTAGTACCTGACATGTAATAACTACTCAGTAAATGTTAGCAATTATTATTCTACCATCACATTATTTTAGGAAGATTGAAGAGGGCAATTCTTTGCAGAATATAACCATCAGGGACTTAGAAGAATACCAAAGACAAATTTTCCCTACTTGCCAGTGTGGCCTAGATCTAATCCTAGTTTAACCTACTTGCAGCTGGAAAATCCTCTCCCATGGGTCTTTCCTAATAAAACTTCTTTTCTTTAAATTGCTTATACACATTCTGGAAGGCTGTCCCCTCCCTCCGTACCCTTATTGTAATTTTAATAAATGATTCATCTGTGATAGAATTGCTGTCTTTCTGTAAAAGTTATAAAATAGAGTTCTTTATAATTTGTCTTTCAGGAGATGATTGTCACTGAGTTGGTTAAATTTCTTTTTTTCCAGCAACCTCCTCCACGTTTGATAAATTTTCAAAATCACAGCCCCAAACCCAATGGACCAGTTCTTCCTCCTCATCCTCAACAGCTAAGATATCCACCAAACCAGAATATGCCACGACAAGCGATAAAGCCCAACCCCCTGCAGATGGCTTTCCTGGCTCAACAAGCCATAAAACAGGTATATATATTTACTTCTCCACAGTTGCTTGTTCTGCTTCTCTCTACTTCCAAATCACATTGAATTTATGGATAGAGCAATGGTCATAAAGAGCAAGAGTAAGCTTTTTCCTTTTTTAAATAAATGTGGATTACAAAGTTTATTACAGACAGCCCTATAGAGACAAAGCTAAGAGAAAGGATCTTGATGCTTTGTAATTAACAAGAGAAATCAAGCCACTTACACAGAAGTGAAGGATCAGGATAATCGGTGAGTCATAGGTATGAATTTTTCAGTGTTAATGTGTGTAGCTTTTAGGTGAGTGCATTAAATTTCCTAAGACAGAATTATTCTAACAAATACAGATTGCATACTTAAAGAGAGACCAATAAACAAATCTTCAAAGTGTTTTAAGGAGACTTCTTGGACACCAACTTAGTATCACACAGTTTTAATATGTAGTACATATACATCTGATAAAGTTTAATATTTAAGGTTATATATTAACTCTTAGAAGGTTTAATATTTATCTAAGTTATAATTTATATTTGTATTATATAAATTTATAATATATATTATATATATATTCTTAGTGTTTTCAGGTAAAAATATTTTTTAGGTGTTAACACTGTTTTAAAAAGTTCTCCCAGTGCTTTGTCTTCTCCAAGTACTTGTGTCAAGCCTTTCCAGCTTATGACTAGTAGATTGATTTCAGTTTAATTTTTTTGCCAAGGCCGAAATAAAGAATATGATGCTATTCCCATAATTCTGTGACATTCATTTTAATCAAATGATTTGAAAGTAATATTCCAAAAATACACATGCTAAGTGTGTGTGTGTATATGTTTATAATTAGTTTGGTTTCGATAAAATATTAATACTTTCTAAAATAATATTTTAATTATTTTTAATAAAATTTATACCTATCTCTGTTTCATCATTAGAGGTGAGGTGAAAAGGGACCAGACTGCAGTTTGGTCTTAAATTCTGTTTATTTTCCTAATACTTTAGTGGCCTTGTACAAGTGTACTCTTTAAAATCTCCTTTGCCCCCACTATAGAGTGAGTGAGTACCTTGCAGAGTTGTGCTGAGACTTAGTGCTAGTGTATATAAAAGCACCTGGCACATTCTGGGTACTCAAATGTTTCCTTACCTCTTCCCTATGTATTATTTTTAATGGGTAGACATGCACTCTAAGAAGGTTTTTAAAAATGTTTCCTGGTCAAAAGTCTAAACATGAATGAATAAATGAACAAGCTAGGATAAAAGATAATGGGGAATTTGTTTTAATTGATAGAGTAGCTTAACAAATTATAGTATACTTGTACAGTGGAAGCGCTTTTTGGCTATTAAGAAAAGGCAGTAATCTATATATGATCTCCGAAGTATATTACACGGCAAAAAACTTTGTCAGATTTTTTTGTGAGTTATTCTCAATTTTGTGGTTTTGTTTTTGTTTTTTAAATCTCATATATATAGAAAAAACCTGGAAGGATACACATCAACTGTAACTGCTTATTCTGGGGAGGGAAGGAGGAAGAAAGAGAGACACAGACAGGTGGATGGATACGAGGGGTGGGTAGGTGGTAAAGATGACATTCATATTCACAGGGTTTTTTACTTAGTTTTTTCAGTGGAGCATGTAAATTAGATTTTTCAAAGTTAGAATATTTCCATCACTGTCACCCTATATTGTGTAGTCCATATATAAATGAAACTGAGTTTGGGAGTTTTTCCCCCTGCATAGTCTTAAGATACCTCTTAGTGGCTTTTTTCCCCCCAATATTTTATTATAAAAATTTTCAAACGTAGTAAGTTGAAAGAGTTGTATAGGGGACAGATTGCTCTATTTGCCTTCTCACTTATTATCCATATACCCATTTATCCATCCATCTGTCAATCAAACCTTCTCATTTTTTGATAGGTTTCAAAGTAAAGTATAGATAGCAGCATGGTTCATCTCTGTATACTTTATAGCATTCCTTTACCAATGTGTTTATTTCAGCCTCTAACATAAATGACAAAGAGTTTCCTCAGATGTTTATTGATGCTTAATTACCTGTTTGTGTATGAGAAATGGGTGTTTAGAAAAAAAAAAAAACCCGAAAGCCAGGGTGTGGGGCTAACGTTTGATGGCTGAATTTCACTCTTACGTGAGGGCTGCTAGGCATGTTTATTAGGAGAGTTACTAATGTCACTGTCTATAGGTAGTGGTCCAATTCGCAAAAGATCTTTCTGTTTCATGCCTGAAATGCAGGGCCTGGCTACTCATTGAAGCCAGCTGGGGGAAGAAGATTGTTAGCAGCCCAGAGGCAGAGTGGGCAGGAAGCTCGGCATTCAGTGTGTGTATGGTTTCTTACTCGTCATTTTCAGTGCAATGCTTCTTTTTTTCCTTAATTAATTAATTAATTTATTTATTTATTTTTGGCTGCGTTGGGTCTTTGTTGCTGCGCACAGGCTTTCTCTAGCCGTGGCGAGCAGGGGCTACTCTTCCTTGCGGTGTGCCAGCTTCTCATTGCGGTGGCTTCTCTTGTTGCAGAGCACGGGCTCTAGGCATGTGGGCTTCAGTAGTTGTGGCACGTGGGCTCAGTAGTTGTGGCTCACGGGCTCTAGAGCACAGGCTCAGTAGTTGTGGCGCATGGGCTTAGTTGCTCCGCGGCATGTGGGATCTTCCCGGACCAGGGCTCGAACCCGTGTACCCTGCATTGGCAGGCAGATTCTTAACCACTGTGCCACCCGGGAAGCCCATGTGCAATACTTCTGCCTTCAGCTGAGCCTAATGCTCGTCAGCCCAAAGACTGTTTTACCTATTCTAGAAAATTAATTTCCAGCCTTCTTTTGCAGAGGTGGAGGTAGTCCTTATTATCTTGGGGTAGCTACAGGTAAAGTAGGAAACGAACGTGAGATTTAATCCTTCTTAAACAGACTCTCAACAGATCATCCTGTTTTTAGCCCCAGTTTCACCTCTTATGCTTCTAATTCCCAAGCTCTTAGGGGTTCTGCAATATATGTTGATTTGCTTCTCTGTTTTCCCCACTGCCAGCTTAGATTTCAGCTTTATCCAATTGACTACGACTAATTCATTTGCTTTTTGTCCATTTGCCTTCCAGCTTCCAAAATGTGATTTCTGTCTTCTCCCGTTTGTTTTTTTTTTAATTAATTAATTTATTTATTTATGGCTGTGTTGGGTCTTCGTTTCTGTGCGAGGGCTTTCTCTAGTTGCGGCAAGTGGGGGCCACTCTTCATCGCGGTGCACGGGCCTCTCACTATTGCGGCCTCTCTTGTTGCGGAGCACAGGCTCCAGACGGGCAGGCTCAGTAATTGTGGCTCACGGGCCTAGTTGCTCCGCGGCATGTGGGATCTTCCCAGACCAGGGCTCGAACCCGTGTCCCCTGCATTGGCAGGCAGATTCTCAACCACTGCGCCACCAAGGAAGCCCCCTCCCCTGTTTTCTTTGTCTTTATGGGTCAGTGCCTTTTTTTAAAAAAATTCCCTTAACTGTCATTTTACTTTCAGGTGTATCAGGTAGGGACAGAAGAAAACGTATGTTTTCAGCCCTCCATCTCTACCTTGAAGTTGCTTTGTACATGTTTATATTTCTTTTCCAATATGTGTAAGCTTTCCAAGATTGGGTGCTGTGGTTTTCTTGTGAATACTAACTGTTGTCTTCTGGTAAAAATCAGTCCTTTTTATTTTTTATGTTTGGACAGGATTAATGAAAATTATATATACTTGTGTCCTCTCCCCTTCCCATTAAATTACAGTTGAATTCAAATAGCAGACTGTGTCTTTTACTTTGTTTTGTGTCTGGAACGGGGATTAGATGGACAATTTATGTCACAGGCCTGCTGATAGACAACCTTTCTTCTTTCCTTCTTGCTACCACAGTGGCAGATCAGCAGTGGGCAGGCCACCCCGTCACCTGCCAACAGCACGTCCTCTACTCCATCCAGTCCCACCATTACTAGTGCAGCAGGGTGTGATGGGAAGGCCTTTGGGTCACCTATGATTGATCTGAGCTCACCCGTGGGAGGTCCCTATAATCTTCCTTCTCTTCCAGATGTAAGTATACATAAAATTCATACTAAGAATCTGTTTCGAAAATTCTAAGTGAACTTGGATCTGGTAAAAGGCATGGGTTTGTTGGATTATAGGCTGTGCGTTTGTGTTTAGAAGTTGTTTTATCTTTTAGAAATATGGTAACAGCAGGAATAATAAAAAGATTAATATTAACCCTTGAACATACTCTAGAATGTCTTTCAGGGCACCGGAGTTAAAGTGTTTGTAAATGAATGATTATGGTGATGGATTATGGAATCTAAGCTGGGAAGGAAGGGGTGAGGACATGGGAGGAGGTACTGGAAGGTTGAATTGCTGGAATGTGATATATTACAATAGAATAAGGTTAGAGAGGGAGTCTAACATTTAAGACACCAGAAGAGATGGAGACAAGTTTAGTAATAGAAATGTACCCTGAGAAAACCATAATTCAAAAAGAGTCATGTACCACAATGTTCATTGCAGCTCTGTTTACAATAGCCAGGACATGGAAGCAACCTAAGTGTCCATCGACAGATGAATGGATAAAGAAGATGTGGCACATATATACAATGGAATATTACTCAGCCATAAAAAGAAACGAAATTGAGTTATTTGTAGTGAGGTGGATGGACCTAGAGTCTGTCACACAGAGTGAAGTAAGTCAGGAAGAGAAAAACAAATACCGTATGCTAACACGTATATATGGAATCAAAAAAAAAAAAATTAGTTCTGAAGAACCTAAGGGCAGGACAGGAATAAAGACACAGACGTAGAGAATGGACTTGAGGACATGGGGAGGGGGAAGGGTAAGCTGGGATGAAGTGAGGGAGTGGCATGGACATATATACACTACCAAATGTAAAATAGATAGCTAGTGGGAAGCAGCCGCATAGCACAGGGAGATCAGCTTGGTACTTTGTGACCACCTAGAGGGGTGGGATAGGGTGGGTGAGAGGGAGACACAAGAGGGAGGAGATATGGGGATATATGTATATGTATAGCTGATTCACTTTGTTGTAAAGCAGAAACTAACACACCACTGTAAAGCAATTATACTCCAATAAAGATGTTAAAAAAAAAAAAGACTCAATGAGCTAATGCAAATAAAGCCCAGTGCCTGGCACAGGAAAAACTCCCCTCAAATAAAAATCATCGTAATAATAATAGAAATGATAACATTTACTAACCAGTGCAAAATTACCTCTGATTTCATTTTTATTTAAATTAAATACATTTACCCTCTAAGCTCTTTGTCAGTATGACTTTTTTTTTTTTTTTAATAAATTTATTTATTTTATTTATTTATTTTTGGCTGCGTGAGGTCCTCGTTATTGCGTGAGGGCTTTCTCTAGTTGTGGCAAGCGGGGGCTACTCTTTGTTGCGGTGGGCAGGCTTCTCATTGCAGTGGCTTCTCTTGTTGCAGAGCATGGGCTCTAGGTGCGCGGGCTTCAGTAGTTGTGGCACAAGGGCTCAGTAGTTGTGGCTCGCGGGCTCTAGAGCTCAGGCTCAGTAGTTGTGGCGCACGGGCTCAGTTGCTCCGCGGCATGTGGGATCTTCCCGGACCAGGGCTCGAACCCGTGTCCCCTGCATTGGCAGGTGGATTCTTAACCACTGCGCCACCAGGGAAGTCCCACAGTATGACTTTTTAAAAACTCTTTTTCAAAGGCAGAAAATATAACATTGAATAAACAAATCTTTATACATAAGTTGATACTTGTTTTACCTTTTCTCATCTTATAAGCTTAAGGTAATCACTCATACAGACATTAAAAACTTTTAAGAAATCTTGTAGGATGTGAAGGAATCTAAAATTTTGTATTATTTAGTTTGTTTTTCAAGTTACTGAGATCAACTAATATTTCCTAAAAGTTGCATCATTTACCTTACCAATGTTATTTCATTTTTAAAATAATTGTTTATACTTTAAATGGGTAGAGTACATGTATTTTTCATGCATAGGCGATTGATAGGAAAACTTTTTTTGTGTCATTCCTATAATTTTATTTTAGCTTTTAGGATTATTCCACAATGTAAATAACTTTTTTTACATTAAGATCTAACAAATTTAGTCATTCCAGTACATTTTGCACTCCGAAAAGTATTGACCAAGGTAGTGCCCAAAGAATATTAAACATAAATTACCCTGTGTACTTCCTCCTTCCCCTACTGAAAGAGGACCCACAGAAAGTAAATTTTCCTCTGCAGTCCTCGGATACAGATGACCCTTTGTCCACCAGCCTTTCTCAACTGAAATTCCTCATCTGAACCACAGAATAAAGAAACTGATTTGAGTGACTATTTCCTCAGTCCTCCCAAAGATCGTTCATAACTAGTACCATTCTAGATGCAGAGGTGAGAAGTAAATTCATTATATACAGTCTATGCCTTCGGACTGTAGGACTTAATTCTCTTGGAGAATCTTGATTGAGAAAGGCTGGAACTATTAAATTGGATTTTAATCACAAAAACGTTCTTGGGGAATAAATGGTATATTTAAGCATTAAAAATACTTGCATCTAAAGGGGGGTGGGTGAGGGTTGGATTGGGAGTTTGGGATTAGCAGATGCAAACTGGTATATATAGAAATGGATAAGCAACAAAGTTCTGCTGCATAGCACAGAGAACTATATTCAGTTTCCTGTGATAAACCATAATGGAAAAGAATATCGAAAACAATATATATATGAATAACTGAATCACTTTTCTGTACAGCAGAAATTAACACAACATTGTAATTGAACTATTCTTCAATAAAAAATTTTTTAAAAATATTTGCATCTAAAGTATTAAAGTCTTATTCAGTAGAAATTTATCAATATTTTAGCTTAGCAGTCAATTAGGAAAGCAGTCAATTATTTGTATACCTGTTGCATTAAAGCAGGAATCTCTAAGGGATCAGTTTTTTCCTACCAAACATTAAGAATGTATTTAAGTGAGATTAGTGTTCTGAAAATGTGTTATGTGTAGACTTGTTTCATCAATCTAGTGCATACCAGAGCATCAGTTCTCAAAGTGTGGGCCAAGGACATGGGGGTCCGTACAACCTTTTCAGAGGCTCTACAAGGTCCTCTCTGTGTAAGACCAGATTTTCTTCTTATTCTTCAGCCAAAACCACACATCTCAGCAGACTGAGTAAAAGATACAAGTTTCCAGTTGGCTGTTACTAAGCCAGACAATAAAGAAATTTGCAAAATGTGAAACTGTGCTACTCTTCTCACCAAGTTTGCTTTTTTTTTAAATTGGTACCTTTTATTATTTTTAAATAAATTAAGAAACATTATTAGAATTACTTTTTATAATTTTGTTTTAATTTTTAAGGGTGTAGCACACAATAGTCTTTTCTCCTGGCTCATGACTTCTGAAATAGTGTGACTCAGTATATTTACTAAGGTGAAATATTAAGAAGTGTGAAAGCTTTTTTTCAAGGTTGTTTATGGGGAAAGTATGGATCAGAACTTCTCAAATATGATATTTACATGTTTTATTATCTGATAATAATTAAACTATTAAAGTTTCTTATAAATTTAAAGTAGCTTTTAACTTGCAAAGTCACGATGCCATGAAATGATTTCTTATCAGATTGACTGCTCAAGTACTATTATGCTGGACAATATTGTGAGGAAAGATACTAGTACAGATCATGGCCAGCCGAGACCACCCTCAAACAGAACCGTCCAGTCACCGAATTCATCAGTGCCATCTCCAGGCCTTGCAGGTAAAGTGGGCTTTTTAAAATTTTTATTAGTGTTTTTTTTTTTCAGTTTTTATTCTATTTATAATAATTAAAAAAATAAATCACCCTACGCCTCCTCCCTTTTTCTGTTGGATGATTAAAATGGGTCTATGTTTTGGGTACTCTTTAAAATTAATGTACTTTCGAAGTGGGAAGCAAAAGTTAAACCTCTGTACATTTTCAATTTGAATAGAACTTATGGGCACTATAGTGCTCCCAGGAGGAAATTAGTATTGTACTTTCTCTTTTTGATAATTTGCCTGTAGTATCATCTCTCTTTGCATGGAATTTTCCTAACATCAAAATTTATCAGTGACAATCACTCTTTTTGGTGGTTTTTTTCGCTGTTTAATTGTGTTCAAGAATTTTGGACACAACTACTTATTTCCTCCAAGAGAGAAGCACTCTGACTAATGCTACTCGCAGAGACCTTGGCAAATTAGATGCCTTAGACCAAAATAAGGAAAGAGGAGAATTTCTTATGCCATTCACCAGTTATACAAGCATAATTAAGCAGTTGTCGAATTTTAAAGGAGGTACTTATTTAAAACTTAAACAAACTGAAAGGAAATTGTTGACAAAATGTGGTAGAGAAACTTTTTAATTATGTAACAAGTTCATACAGATTAATAAGGAAAGTACACTGTATTGCAAAAGGACATGAGTAGATTATTCCCTAAAGAGGAAATACATTTAGTCAGTAAAACAGGGGAGAGGAAGAAAGATGGGTGGTTCCATCTCACCAGTAGTCGTCATAAAATCAAAAAGACATAATTTCTAACTATTGAATAAGCAAAGATTTAAATAGTGAAAATACTCATTGATGAGGATGTGATGGGACAAATGCTCTGATACATAGGTGGTGGGAGTATAATTTGACAAAACATTTCTGGAAGCCATTTTGGCACTATTACTAAAGCTAACGTTTATCCAGTACTAACTCTGTGTCAGGCAAGGGACAAAGTATCTTCTATGCATTGCTTCAGTGTCTTCCATTAATTAGCCTCTGTGGGGCTTTCTCTCTTGGACTGCTTTTATACCAGCCCTACCAACTTTTTATTGTCCTCTGTAGTTTCTGCCGGCACTAGTGTCCTCACTAAGCTCCTACCCTGGTTACTCTAACATGGGACATTCGACAGTGTTTGGAGACATTTCTGATTGTCACACCCCTGGTTGCTAAGTATGTAGAGGTGCTATGGCATCTAATAACTGTAGAGGCCGAGGGTGCTGCTCAACATCCTTACGATGCACAGACAGCCCCCCACATCAAAGAATTATCTGGCCCCAGATGTCAGTACTGCTGAGGTTGAACAGCCCTGCCAGTTTAGGGGGACTTTAGACTGTGCTGGGAGTTCAACAACTACTCTTGTTTTATATAGTTTCATTATGTGTTTCCAGTTTCAATGTAGTGCTAAGTGAGAACGTTCAGTAGGAATTAAATACAGTTATTAATTCATTTTACGAATGTGTATGATCTCAGGACCTGTTACTATGACAAGTGTACACCCACCAATACGTTCACCTAGTGCCTCCAGCGTTGGGAGCCGAGGAAGGTAAACTGACTTAACTTAACTTATTCTCTAGTCTATAAAATCTGTAACTAGATTTCTCTCGCCAGTGTTCAGCATGCTTTGGTACTCAATACATTTTAAGCAATTTCCCTTATTTTTAACTTTTAAGTTAAATGTTTAATAATTATTATATATTATATGTTAATGTAGTAAATCAATGGGTTTAGTAGAGTACAATTTTATCTTTAAAGATACAAAAATGTTTATTTGTTGAAAATAAGAAAGTACGTTTGCCTTTAGTATAATAGCAAGGAAAAAACAGAAATGAAGTGTGTGTAACACACTGCACTATATAGGAACATGCACAAATAAAAACTTAGGGAAAACAAATAATAATTTTATACTAAAATTGGTGTTCTGACATTTCTAATAACCAAACATTGATTCTGTTTTACAGTTGTTGAAATTGTATTTTAAATTACTGTGTTACACACCCACTCATAATGCTTGCAAATTTCTCCTAGATAGTGAACCCAATTCTTACTTTCCTAATTGTATGGAAGTAGCATACTCTGAAGGGGAAAAGTTTGCCTTTAATCCTGTGAGAACATAGTAGCTATCTGTAAATGGCTTTTTTGTTGCACTACATTTTTTTAAATAGCAGAACACCAGTAAATTATGAACCTAGTTAATTATCTTCACACTTTGTGACAATAAATCGTTAATGTGAGCCTAGACTTCTCTTTGTCACTGACTAGAGAAGGAAAGGAAAATCCTAAAAAAAAAAGATGCTAATTCTAAGATAGTTCTAAGATATGGCTGCCCAATTTTAGAGCCTCAGGATATTGAAGTCAGTTTTAATTCAGGTTTTATTTAAATTTATTTAAATACCTTTCCAGGTATGTAATGTAACCTTTTTTTTTTTTTAAATAAGGTTTAATTTATTTATTTATGGCTGTGTTGGGTCTTCGTTTCTGTGCGAGGGCTTTCTCTAGTTGTGGCAAGTGGGGGCCACTCTTCATCACGGTGCGCGGGCCTCTCACTATCGCAGCCTCTCTTGTTGCGAGGCACAGGCTCCAGACGCGCAGGCTCAGTAATTGTGGCTCACGAGCCCAGTTGCTCCGCGGCATGTGGGATCTTCCCAGACCAGGGCTTGAACCCGTGTCCCCTGCATTGGCAGGCAGACTCTCAACCACTGCGCCACCAGGGAAGCCCAATGTAACCATTTTGATAGGTTAATATGTGGAACATTTTTTATACATAAATGAAACTGTTCTGCATACAGCAGATGCATTTCAGTTATGTATCATTTATTGCTGATGTAACATAGTTACTATTGCTGTGAAGATACAGCATTACTCTGAAAAGCTATTATTATACCTTGTTTTAAGATACTTAAGGTAGCTTTCTTAGATTTTTTTTTTTTTTCTTTCTTTCTTTCTTTTTTTCTTATACTTATAGCTCTGGCTCTTCCAGCAAACCAGCAGGAGCTGATTCTACACACAAAGTCCCAGTGGTCATGTTGGAGCCAATCCGAATAAAACAAGAAAACAGTGGACCACCTGAAAATTATGATTTTCCTGTTGTTATAGTGAAACAAGAATCAGATGAAGAATCTAGGGCTCAAAATGTAATTATATTATGATTGCAATACTACTCCTACTTGAGGGATAGGATGAGAGAAACTTTTAAATAGCTCGTAGGAGATAAAAACTATTATATTTAAATCTTTCAGTAGATCAAAACAAAAAGATGGATGGTAAACAGGGAGAAGAGTTTGAAAAGTCAGAGGTTAAATGAGGAGGTTGGGCATTTGAAAGAGAGAACAGAGTAAAACACATGGAAGGTAATTGCCAAAGCAATAATACAAGGAAACTTCCTGTAACTGAAGGGCATGAGCATCTGAATTGAAAGGGCCTACCAAGTACCAGAACAACTAAATGAAAAAAAGACTCAAGTCCTATCCTCATCGATTTCAGAATACCAGTATTCTAAACAGGTTCTAAAAGCTTCCAGAGGAAAAAAACACCTTACATAATGGATCGGACATCATAGTGTCACGAAGTCCTCAACACAGACTCTCAAAGCTGGAAGCCAATAGAGAAAATATCAGAACTGTGAGGAAAGATATTTTGTAGCCAGGATTCTGTACCCAGGCAAATTATCAATTATGTGTAAAGATTAAGTAAACATTTTTAGACATGCATGCAGATTCTCAAAAACTTAATTCCATGCACTCATTCTCAGGAAGATATTTGAGAATATGCTTCATCAAAAATGAATTAAACCAGAAAGAGAAAGACATAAGATCCCATTTCTGGGCTCTAACACAAAAGAGAGGCAAAGAAAAGGGTGGTGAGTCCCCAGTACGACAGCTACTCCAGTACACCCTGTAGGAGGGGGACAAGACTCCATTAGGAATGTATGTCGTGGGAGAAAAATGCTTTGACAGTATTGAGAGACATTTTATAACCCTGTTGGGGATTGTGAGAATGACTTAGACATCTAGGAAAATAAGCAAATGGATTAAATTTTAAAATATGGTAATTATTGACTCATAGGAAAAACAAAAAGTTAGACAAAAAAGGAAGTGTAGTCATAGTACATTCTGTGGTTATGCAATGAACAGTATGTAGTCATAATGATATAAACAAACACCTGAATACAAATTTAAATAAAAACTAGATATAATCAGGATATAACGTGAGTATATATTTGACCAAAAATTGATTTTTCAGGTTACTTAACCAGTACAGCAATGATACTGACCAGTTGGAATAGATGCTGGCTATAAACAGTTATACTGGCGCCTACCAACTAAAAAGAAATCAGTGCTTAATAAAACTCTGTTCAGAGGATGGTATGAATGGTGTGTGTAAGTATAAGGAGGGTGTGGAGAATCAGGAAGGAAAAATCTGATCTTCCATAGAAGGGAAAATATATACATTTAAAACTGAAAATATGTTTAAATTTGAAAATCTGAAAAATTATAGTATAAGCATACTGTTTAGAAGTATAGAGGTAAATAGCAGAGGAAAAAGCTAAATAATTTGAAAATAATTGCCTCCAAGGAGTGATATTATATACCTGTGCTTTTAACTAAATCTACATTTATTACTTCAAAATTTTTAAAAATGTTTAAAGGAGATAATAGATTTTGTAATTAATTTGAAATTTTCACCATTCTAGGCTCAAACATAACATTTAGGTTCATTTTAAAGTTATTAATGGCACTTGCAGAGGTGAAGTTACTTCTAAGAATTAAAGCAGTATACCTTTTTATGAATGATAACAAATCTATAGTAGGCCTGTTTTGTGTTTAGGTACACTTTGAATTAACAGCTCCAGTAAAATGTATTTATAGTTCACGTGGTTGACTTCTACACTACCCACCCGTTTCTATAGCCATCAGCAGATTCAAAGATTTTCCCTATGTTATCCACACCCTGTTACTGCTGCTGACCTTCTGTTTTGAAGATATTTTTCAGTAGAGGTCCATGTCTTCTTTACCATTAGGGACAGTTAGCAGTAAACGTATTCTGGTCTCATGCAGCTTCACAGACTCCTTTGAAATAACCAGGTGCTCACGAGTGAGCAGACTGCAGTCCAGAATTGCAGTAGTGCTAATAAAGAACGGCAGTTTAAGATACCCAAATGCATATGTTAACTCTTTCCACTGCAGACCAACTATCCAAGAAGCATACTCACCTCCCTGCTCTTAAATAGCAGTCAGAGCTCTGCATCTGAAGAGTCTGTGTTAAGATCAGATGCCCCTGATAGCACAGGAGATCAACCTGGACTTAACCAGGAAAATTCCTCAAATGGAAAGTCTGAGTGGCTAGATGCCTCGCAGAAGTCACCCCTTCACGTTGGAGAGACAAGGAAAGAGGATGACCCCAATGAGGACTGGTGTGCAGTTTGTCAGAACGGAGGGGAACTCCTATGCTGTGAGAAATGTCCCAAAGTATTCCACCTCTCTTGTCATGTGCCCACATTGGCAAATTTTCCAAGGTAAGATGGTGCTTACTTCCCTTTCTTACATTCTTTCATTAGAAATAATAACAGCAATAAACTTTTGATGATCATTGTAACATAAAACCTTTGTAAAAACTTAAATAGAAGTCCACTTGGCATAAATGCATACACCAAAATTTTCAACACAGGGTTTTCCATACCCTGCCTCCCATTCTCTGTGCTTCTCTCAAAAACCTAGTCTGTTATGACGAGAAAAAAAAATAACTGGCCCTTTAAATTATTACAAGGGAATTACCATAAAGTGTTGTCCTTATGCACAACACTGCCATAATTTAGTGCATCTTATTTGCCAGGCATTGAGCTGTATTGTTTACAAATATCTTGAGTAAATTCTCAAACAAACCCTATGAGATGATGATGGTCATAGAGAAGAACCATTGGGTTGATATCTTAGTTCTTCAAAGGCTGTATTTTTTTTTTTTTTTAAAGTGAACCTTGTCCCCAAGACTCTTTTTTTTTTTTTAAATATTTATTTGGCTGTGCCAGGTCTTAGTTGCAGCATGAGGGATCTTTTAGTTGCGGCATGCGGGCTCTTAGTTGCAGCGTTGCAGGATCTAGTTCCCTGACCAGGGATCGAACCCAGGCCCCCTGCATTGGGAGCATGGAGTCTTAACCACTGGACCACCAGGAAGTCCCTTCCAAGGCTGTACTTTTAAATATTTATAATTTCAAACTTAAAGTTATAAGAACAGTACCAAGAGTGCTTCTTTTTCTTAAATCATTTGGGGGGAAAGGTCAGTTGTGCCTCACATCAGCCATAGATTAATGTGTGTGTTTATTTTTTTATTTTGTGTATGTATTTCATGCCTCCTTAACTACGCTAACATTTACCACTTAGGCCTGTGAACTCTATTTCTGCTTGCAAGCTCACTCAGCATGGTGCCACGTACATAGCAGATGTGTGCTAAATCCTCAGTGATTAACACTGATGCCAAATAAGTAATTCTGCATAATAGATGGCATGGAGGGAGGTGGGAAAGGGAGGTGGTGAAGAGAGCAATGATGCGTTAGGAACTCAGCCAGATACTTTATTCCCCAACAGTGGAGAGTGGATTTGCACTTTCTGCCGAGACTTATCTAAACCAGAGGTTGAATATGATTGTGATGCTCCCGTTCACAACTCAGAAAAAAAGAAAACTGAAGGCCTTATCAAACTAACGCCAATAGATAAAAGGGTAAGTTTCCAACCTAGACTGTTAAACAGTTGTTTTGGTTAGATGCATTACTGTAATGCAGATGTGCCTTCATCAAAGAAGTGTATATTCAGTTAAATTTTATACTGACTTCTTTTTTCTTTAGTACTCTTTTTCCACAAAAATATAACAATCTTAAATAATGGCAGATTATTTATGTGGTCTGGACTTTTAAATTTAGTCTACCTTTCAGGTTTGATTCAGATATGTTTTCTTCCTCAGAATTTGTTAAGAATTGGCACCAAAGAGATGGGTTTTTCTGTTTATTCTTCCTGGAAATAATTACATTCTTTCACCAGATGGTACTAGATTTATACCTCAAAGCTAGCTAATATATTTAACTGTAATTAACATTTAAAGCTACTAAGTCAACACTTCTTTATCACTAAAGAAGCTCCTTTGCTAAATTTTTAAGTAGAACAATCAGTATGAAAGTTGTCGTGCAAGAGAGAGCTGAAACATGCACTGCCACTGCTACACAGTGTTTATTGGGGTAAACTTGTAAGCAGAGAAGTAGCAGAGTACATGATGGAACCACCTGCATTCAGAAAGGGGTCCTTAGGACCCAACGCACCATGGAAGGGGCTCCACCTCTGGATCTCAACATATGGATGTTCTTCTATTAACTTGTGTACTATTAATAATTCAGTACACAAATTGGAGAGAGAAGTGGAAATATATTTTTAAAGAACTTCAGATAGGTTTCTAGTGATACTGCTTTTGTTCCTGTAATTATAATGACTGCTCTCATATATGACATATGCCCCAAAATGTCAAACAGTACACTGTAGTAAATGATTGAAATGGACAGCAAAGCTCCAAGTATCAGTATTTTTCTTGTATTCATCTAGTTTTAACTTTTATTCTGATACTTTGAGACCTGTAACATTGTTGCTAAAAATCAGCTGTGACTTCATTATTTCATTATATTTTCATTTTATTTATTTATTTATTGCTTAGAAGTGTGAACGCCTACTTTTATTTCTTTATTGCCATGAAATGAGCCTGGCTTTTCAAGACCCAGTTCCTCTAACTGTAAGTATGGATGTTATTTTGTGCTTTTTTTGTACAGTGGGATGATTTTTCTGAAACTTGATTTATGACAATCTAGTTTCTGTACCATTTTTCAATAGTAGGTTTCTTACATTAATCCAAATCTTAAAGCTTATTAATACATACTGCATGCTTTAATCTTAAGCACATTTTAAGGTTAACAAACTGGCCCAAAACTTCTTTTCTGATATATTCTTTCTTCTCATCTCATGTATTTTACCTACTATTCTCTGGGATGATTTCTATCAATTGTTTCTCTCTCAGGAGTCTTAGGTATATATCCTAAAGCTGTTGGGGAAAAAAACTTGCCATTTGAGATAAAGACCTCTCCAAATCTCTGTACACATTTTGATTTATAGGTCCAAACTTCAAGTAATAAGTAGACTTTAACAGTAGAGGAAGAGGTGGATGTTTGTGTGTGTTTACCATTGACTTCAAAAAGCTTCATATTTAAAATTTGATGTGACTTCAGTGTATAATTTTAGAGTGCCGGAAATGGCCTGCTACTCAAAATGTGTTCTTCTCTGATGTCTGAAATTCCTTTAAAAAGCTAATAGATTTGTTGAACAGTTCAATAAATTTAGAAAATTTAATGCAACATTAGAAAAGAAAACTAGCTTAGCAAATACATTGAGCTGATAAACAGTGAACTTCTGTCCTGAAAACAAGTTTTGAGAAGTTGAGATAGGAAAAAGGAATACAGTTGACTCTTAGAACAAGGCAGAGGTTAGGGGCACCGACTCTCTGCACAGTTGAAAGTCTGCATATAACTTTACAGTCAGCCCTCTGTATCTGCAGATTCAACCAACCACGGATCCTTTAGTAATATAGTATGAATTTAGTGAAGAAAATTCGTGTATAAGTGTACCTGCACAGTTCAAGGATCCACTGTAAATAGTTTTTAGGGGGAAGGGCCCTTTGTACCCAAAAGAGCCAGGGCAAAAATATGCCAGTAAAAACTTTATTCATTTAAAAAGTTAACCTAGAATTTGGCACTTTTTATGATGTTGGCTTATAGTTACATTTGGCATTAATAACAGCAGCAGAAAAATAGCCCCCTTTTTCTTAATATATATCATCTCATTTAGTCTTTACAAAATCTTATGAGATTGGTAGAATTATTTCTATCTGAAATATGAAGAAACACGTTCAGTGAAATGACTGAACCCAGTAACTTACCAGGAGAATGCTAGTGAGTAGCAGAGCTGGGGTTCAAACCCAGATTCAAAGCCCACTTGCTATAACACATGCAGCAAAAACATGTCAAGTCTTACTAGAAGTAATACTTTTTCTAATGATTGCTTTTTGTTTAATAATGAAGGAGAATAGAGGGAAAATGTGGTAAGTTTTTTTCATTAAAAATAACTGGTGAAGATTTTTGATAAAAGTGACACTTGTAAAGTGTCACAGCATTTAGGCACTTGTAAATTTTGCTGAATAGATTTCCTTATCAATGACAAAATAGAACAGAGAAAAGCAATGAGAACAATCCTAATTTTATACTACTTCTTATAGAATTTATATAGGACCAGGGAGAATTTATTTATTATAGCATCTCATATCTTTTGAAAGGTGCCTGATTATTACAAAATAATTAAAAATCCAATGGACTTGTCAACCATCAAGAAAAGACTACAAGAAGATTATTCCATGTATACAAAGCCTGAAGATTTTGTAGCTGATTTTAGATTGATCTTTCAAAACTGTGCTGAATTCAATGAGGTGAGAAGAAAAAAAAATAATAGCAGTGTTGAAAGTAATGTTAAACCAAACACCTTACCAACAAATGAGGAGATCAAGATATCTATCTGTGGTAGCATAAATAACCAAAAGTTCGAGTCTGTCAGGGAATGAAAGAGGTAATTAGGAAGACTTTATCCACATGTATATTCAAAGATTTATTATATGGTAACAACTTGAAAACAATTTAGAAAATATTTTTATCTAACCCAGAAGCACCTTTATTTCTTGAAATATGGCACTTCACCAGACTTTAGTCTTTGTGATGTTGATATTAAAATATTAAGAATGTGGTTTAGATAGTTCCTAATTAAGAATTTTCTCAAAAACTTTATCATCTGTTAGTTTATCTAAACATCTATTAGACTTACAGCCTTTTGTTGATAGTTTGTCCTTTGTATTGGCTACTCATTCCAGAGTTCCACGTTTCATTTAATTTGTTCTAAAAATACCTGTTAGATGATTCTCTGGTTATGGCATCTCTGTGATATCTCTTTGGTAATCCAGATGAGTCAAAGCCTTTTATTTACTTCTTATCTGATCTTCTCTAGATTTTGTCTAGCCCCAGACTTTTGTTTACTTTATATCAAAGCTATACATAAACATCGTTTCCCAAACAATCCACTGATATTCATAATCTTCAGTTAGAAGGGAACAAAAATGTGAGAAATCCACGGCTTTATTGACTATCTAAAAATTCTTTTTAATTCATATTTTTATTTTTATTCAACAGCCTGATTCAGAAGTAGCCAATGCTGGTATAAAACTTGAAAGCTATTTTGAAGAACTTCTGAAGAACCTTTATCCAGAAAAACGGTTTCCTAAAGTAGAATTCAGGAATGAATCAGAAGATAATAAATTTAGTGATGACTCAGATGATGACTTTGTACAGCCCCGGAAGAAACGCCTCAAAAGCATAGAGGAACGCCAGTTGCTTAAATAAGCAACACCACTGGCGTGTGCTGGTTTTTAGATTTTTTTTGTTTTCAAAAAACATTTTGTCAGTAATTTAACATCATTACCAAGAAGAGCTTGTGACCACTTTAAGTTTTCAATGTTTACTAGACTCTGATTTCCTTAATAACCCATTTCTTTTAACCTTCTTATTAAGAAAGAAAGAAAAAGAGGGAGGAAGGAAGGAGAAAGGAAGAAAGAAAGAAGCATCAACAACAGAATAAAAAGACATTCTCCCCACTTATTGGATTTCAAACTGCAGTCTGGAGTGATAGCAACTATAGAAAGGAAATAGACTTTGTATGAACTCTAAGTTGAAAATTTAATGTGGTTTGGATGCGTGCGTTAATCCATTTTTAGAAAATACCACTACTCATTAACTGTGGACCAACCATGAGTTAGGTGTACTGTACATAAGAGCAGTACTCCAATGAGTATGAGTGGTAATAAGAGTTCTATCCTAGGATGCCCCCTGGTGCAACGAAAAAGTAGATTAGATGCTATTAAGAAGGCACCTAATAGTATATCATGTAAGATGGCAATTGTATTAAAGAAAAAGGAAAACAGATGTTTGATTTTTGTTTTTGTTTTTTTCTTGTCTATAGAGGTGTGTTTGGTATAGCAGGTTTTCAAGCCCATTTTTCGTACATTTCTAAACCTACCTTCCACTGAGGAAGTAAGTGTACTCATTTGGTTTTGCTGTGTGTCTATGTGTGGTTTGTTGTTTGCTTTTTAACTGTGCAGGTGATCCTTTTATAACAAGACTCATTGTTTGCAGTATGGCTTTTAATGGAGCTATCCAGAATATGCAATACAGCAGTGTGTGCCGTATTTGATGTAAGGATTCTTCAGCGTATACCCTATTGGGCATTAAATATAAATTCCCCTGAAAGGGACCAGTTTTTGTGGTTTTCATCTGTCTTCATAAATTGGAATGAAATGTGTTGTGGAATTTGGGAGCAGGCAACTGGAGGAAATTAGAGTGAAATTTACAATTTTTTCTGAAGCATCTATTTCCCATTCTTCAGAGTCAGAACCTCAAACTGAATCTTTCATCTGACTTAATTCTGGACTTCATTTTCATTCTCCTGATAGAGATACAAAAGACCTACCTTCTGAGGGCAAACATATTCTTAATGGGTCAGACCTAGCTAGTTTACTGACTTTCATTTATTCCTTTTACTTGTTGTTCAGTATCAGAGAAGGAAACTAGGTTAAGATAGAAGAAAATTATTGTGCCATTTGCTAATCTAACATTTGACAGTATATTTATATGTGAACTTTTTTAGTTTGCCAAAGTAAACCTTTATTTATAAAACATTAACTGGCTGAGGAAATTTTCCTCTCTAGGCTGATAGAATAAAAATATAGCTGACTTGAAAGAATTTTATCCTTTGGATAGTGTCATCTCCCATGAATTAAACCTAGAGGATTTGCTTGTATCCACATGGCATTAGTTCTTAAGATGGACAATTTGAAAATATCCTGTGGCTAAGTCATTGGGTTTCAGATAACTGCTAAAGATAAAATGAGAAAAGAACTTACTGGCAAGAGCATCTCACTTTCTGTGTAGACTTAGGTTTAGTCCATAGTATGTCAGTTATGTACTAAAGGTTAAAAAGTCTTAATCACTTTTCCAAATATGTGTTTCAGGGTAGTTGTTGTTGTTGTTGTATTGTTTTGAACATGTGTTTGACATTTGTTCTCCAAAGACTTGAACAAATTTTGATAATAGTGCATATACCACCAATTGTCTTCTTTTGCTCCAGCATTTTTAGCACAGCAGCCGTGGAGCTTTTCCTAATAAGTTTATTGTTTTTATCTTAGAATACTATTCTTATGATAGTTTTTTCTTCGATACTTGTCTCCTGAGTTAAAGCAGGGCACCACAGGTAAATTTTGAGGATGATCACAAAGGGAAGTAGCACTTAAGAGAGAAAAATTATAATTTTGTAAATGCATCTGAGCCAGAATTTCTACTAATATACCCAAAACTTTCACTGTTATTATTCAGTGCCATATTAATATTTTCAAACAATATTTTTCTTTCACCTTTATCATTTTTTTGCGGAATGAAAGGCACTTGAAAACCATCTTTCCTGTAATCATACATAATATATACTAAAAGTGTTTCTCCAAATAACATTTTCTTAATGGTCTTAAAATTAAAGTCCTACGACCTTATTAACAGGTGCCTGTGTGTCCAGGTGGATCCCAGCAAAGTAGTCCTTAAATTATAACAGTAGTAAGCTATAAGATGAGCCTAACTATACCTCATGCCCATTTGGAGAGAATTCCTTTCAAAAGGTCAGTGCCACTCAAGCAACCTTGACCTAAACTTAAAATACTCCAGTGTTTACCTCTGATCGAAAACTCCAGGAGATTACCCTCTGGATTTAGAACCAATAGCCTCATGTCATATCTGCAAGACCCCCAATGCTGAATGGGATCACATGATGAGCAGGCCATGTGGCAGCTAGAATATACTCAATCCTGGGAAACTCATCGAAAGCTTTCCCAGGTGCCAAGCATCTGATCTTTCCAGCAAAAAGGAAACCCAGTACACAGTTAGTGACTTAACATGGCTTTGGTAGAAGTATAAATGGATAATGTATACCATATTAAATTCAAAATACTATTGTACATCAGCACCTGGCAATGCAGTTATTTTGTCCTTTGAATTAACAGGCCCTGCTTATCTTTTCTGAATGGAAGCGTAGGACATTGGAAGGTCCTGAGAGGAAAATGTCATCTTTCCTTGGTAGCTTTGCTTTCTTTTCCAAGCTAAAGAATAGGCTCCACATTTTACTACTACACGGTAGTGTAGATGTAATACAACTTAGGAATGCTTTCAAAAAGATTCACTCCACAGTCAAAAGGGTGAGTATATAGCCAATTGCTCCATTTATGAATTTGCATTTCAATTTTCTATGCTGTTACAGTGTTTAAACTTTTAAATTGGGGTTCCGTGGAGAGACTCGTTAGACAATGAAAGGAGGAACTCCTCCTTTTGTTGAGGCCTGATCTACAAATGAATGTGAATCCCAACAGTAGGTGACTGCACTGAAGCAAAAGGTTTTTAGGTTTAAATAGAAGATGTATTTATTTTCTGTTTATCTGTTATGAATGAGAGAAATTGAGTGATCTGATTGACCATTAAAATTATGGACATAACCATGAGTTCAACCATCCAATTATTGAAATAGAGGCCCTCATTTTAAATAACCATGCACATACATATTTTTTAAAGTATTGTATAACCTCGTGTAAGTTAAGAGTTCGTGTCTTTTTATTTATATTGCCCCTTCATCTCTGGTGTGAATTCACTAAAATTCACAGGTTGGTGGCTCATGCTCTTGAGTGAGAATAATGCTAGCCAATCAGATCACAGATTTCTCTGCCCATGAAGGTTTCGCTTATTGTGAAGGGTATCTGAGACAGTAGTCTTCGTTGTTGTTTTTAATTTGGGGGAGTCAACTGGTGCTTTGATTTTAATAAAAATCAGCTTTGATGAATTTTTACTGTGAATACTTTACCACAACAAGGTATCTTTAATGGAAAAATTACTGTATGTCATGCAGTAGAATATTAACTAGTTCGGGTCTCCATTACTGCCTTTGTATGTTCCTCTATAAAATCAATACATATAGGGATGATCTACTAGTCCATAAAATAATAGGAAAACTTTTTTTAAAAACTCTAACACATGGATTTCACCAGCTTTAAATAAGCAAAAAATTAATTTAGCAAACAGGAAGGAAGAGGGTGATAGATATATTCAGTCGAGGAGTCCCACCCCCATGAAAGGAGAACCAAAGATGCCATGAAAAATTCTACTTGTCTGAAACCTATTGGAAGAGGCGGGACTTGGGGGGGGGGGTAAGGGGAGGACACAAAAAGTGGGGAATTTACAAGTCACTTTAAAAGTTTGCCTATGTTAATTTCACCTATAAAGTTTGGAAAGTTCTGATTCTCAGATATTACAACTATTTTAAAAACTCCGTTTTGAATATTTTCTAGATCTTACATTGATGGGGGTGGGAAAAGCCTTCTCTTTGATTCTTAAATGTGTTTTTAACTAGAATAATAGTCCTAATTTGAGTCCTAGAAAAAAAATCCTTCCTTAGAAGTTACAAGTTAAACATTTAGCAAAATTCTGTCTTTCCCACATTTTCAGATGTGGTGTGGAAGAAAGGCTATTTTAATATCGTCTGCCATATATGAGCATACTTGTGAATGTGAATTCTTTACCCATGTCCTCTACTGCCTTTAATCCAAGACAAGTGAGCCAGAAAATTCAGTCAGAAAACAGTGGCTGAAGCCTAGTTCTCATTGAGGGGAGGGGATAGAGTATAAGGATCAACCAGGGTTAAACAAATGTCTCAGCCTTGGAAGGGGAATGTACTGATTTGAGACGTGACATTTTCCCAAAGAAAATCAGGGCGTTCTTAATAGGAAAGAGGAGGAAAGACAACAAGCTCAGTGAGCCACCAGGTCCCATGCTTTGGCAATGATGCTGGTTCTCTAATCTGATTGTTTAAGGCATTTACTGATGAGGGTGTATGTTAAGAAAGCCCAAGATACAAAAAGTCCAAAATAAAGGTTTTGACGTTCATTTTACAGGAGGATTTTTTTTCTTTTTGCCACTGTAGACTGCTTTGAAGAGACAGAAATCAAATTCCCTTCTATACATAAAACTATAGATTCAGACAAATTCCACCTCTATCCTATTGCAGAAAGCAAAATATGCTTGTATAGAGATTCCAGTTGTGACTGTTTTTAATACCTCAACCAGTATTGTCTTTTTTTTTTAACATCTTTATTGGAGTATAATTGCTTTACAATGTTGTGTTAGTTTCTGCTGTATAACAAAGTGAATCAGCTATATGCATACATATATCCCTATATCCCCTCCCTCTTGCATCTCCCTCCCACCCTCCATATCCCACCCCTCTAGGTGGTTGCAAAGCACCGAGCTGATCTCCCTGTGCTATGCGGCTGCTTCCCACTAGCTATCTATTTTACATTTGGTACTGTATGTATGTCAATGCTACTCTCTCACTTCGTCCCAGCTTACCCTTCCCCCTCCCCGTGTCCTCAAGTCCATTCTCTACGTCTGTGTCTTTATTTCTGTTCTGCCCTTAGGTTCATCAGAACCTTTTTTTTTTTTAATTCCATATATATGTGTTAGCATACGGTATTTGTTTTTCTTTTTTCTGACTGACTTCACTCTGTATGACAGACTCTAGGTCCATCCACCTCACTACAGATAACTCAATTTCGTATCTTTTTAATGTCTGAGTAACATTCCATTGTATGTATGTGCCACATCTTCTTTATCCATTCATCTGTCGATGGACACTTAGGTTGCTTCCATGTCCTGGCTATTGTAAATAGAGCTGCAATGAACATTGTGGTACATGACTCTTTTTGAATTATGGTTTTCTCAGGGTATATGCCCAGTAGTGGGATTGCTGGGTTGTATGTCAACCAGTATTGTCTTTTAGTGGGCTGTGAAACCAATCCAAAAAAGTTCTTACAAGTAAATGACTGAAACTTTGTTGACTTCCATTTCTACTAGTGCCTGATACTATTAAGGTAAGCAATATATATGAGTTTATAAAGGATTTCTGAAATTTAGTGTTTGAATTAAATTATGTTGATACAATTTTCTGTAGACTAATGTAGTGTCTTCTAGGAAGCCCGGGTACTAGACAGTGCTAGACAACATTGTAAAATATCTTAAGCCTGGATACCTCCACAGGTATTGATAGTTCCTGAAATCCTTGGGAAGGTGCTTAAGCATCAGTTTTATCAGTGGTTGACTGTGGTTTTCAATCACTGCTATCCTTTGGTTTTAATTATAAATTGCTGCTAACGTCAGCTTTGGGGTTTTGAATTACAGTTTGTCATGGGTTGTTTAGCTAACCCTACATGTGTAGCCTAGACATCTTTGCATCAAAAATATTTTAGCCTAAGACTTTCTAATAACTAGACTAAGACAGGTCTGCAAACTATTTAAAATGATTAAAGATGACAATTTAGGTAATCCAAACAAACTTTATTTAACATTTCATGAAGAGGGCAGTCTCCATTTGCAGGGGTTCAGAGAACAGCAAAACGGGGTGGAAGGCAGGAAGTTTTTATGGGGTAAAGAATAAGGAACAAGGAAGTAAGTACAGAGACCAGAGTTTGCTTGGCATTTGGTGATTGGCTGACGATATACAGCGTTTCTGGTCAAGCAGAGCATTTACTGGGACATGAAACTTACTAAGTTTTGGCTTGCCTAGGTGGCACCCCCAGCAGGAGTGGCTTTGTCTTGGGCCTAGAATGGGCCTAGTACCACCTTTTGATCATCCTCTTGACCATCTACTTTATCTTCAATTTGCTTCTTTATATCAGGGAGAAGATCTTCAACTAAGATAAAAATTAAAAGATTCCTATGTTCTAGATTTAGAGTTGTTTGGAATATTTTTTTCTCCCCTCTGGGTACATAGTTTTATTTTTAGCTTGGGGGTGGGGGAGGGGAGAAAGCCTAAAAAAGTTTCTGTCTGGCTCTGAATATCAGCTTCTAGTTCAGCCAACTTCTGACCATAAAGTTACTTTAAAAAAAAAAATTCTTTCAAATATCAAGTTTCAGACTGTACAAACAGTAACTATTCCTGGCAGTACTGAACAACACCAAAATATACTACCCTCCCAAGATCTAGAGCCACTCCCAAAGATAGCCAAAAGAATGAAATACTTGGACAATTCCTCTGAGAGCTGGCAACAGTTGGTAGACTGCAAATGGGATACAACCCACATTTCTGTCCAACCATATTTTGGGGCCTGATGGTTGAGCTGCCTCCATACATAAGAACCAACAACCTGCATGTGCCAGCAGGCAGAAAGCCAAGCCAAGTTCTCAGGACACAAGACAAGAAGGCAATAGCTATCCCTGGGAGAGAAAGGATCAATAACCAACGAGTTCCCAAAATCAAATTCCCAAGAGTCTGAATTTGGAAAAGGGAAGAGCGTGAAATTTCTCTCTTGACCAGCAGCTACAGGGATCAGGAAGAGCTGACTTTGGTAGGAATTCTCACTTTCGGCTGGCTTCTGCCAGTTTCCCCAGAATCCCATTCTACAGACTCCAGAGAGTGGAGTTTACAGTGAAGAGTGTAAGTTCTGGTATCTACCAGAATTTGACAAGGTTTTCCATTAGTTTTAATTTTAGTTTCTGCTTGGCTGTTTAAGGGAATAACTGATAGTTTATCAGAATCCTTCAGAGTCCCATCAACCCTGGGAGGGGCCCACATAAGAGCCCTCCTTTGAGAGTAGATACGGGGGTATTCAAGTTCAGGGGAGGGGGGTGAGTATTATTATCTTAGGTTTCTGGCCTTGGAGCTGCTGCAATTTTAAAACCAACTTGATGAATTTTTGTTTTTTGTCTTGTCTCTTCAGAATGGAATGGCAATTCAGGTACGAGGATTAGTAGACAGTGAGTACTTGGGTAAAGGAAAATAGAGGGGAGTTTTAGGAGTTACGTCGGTCTTATCGTCTTGTTTCGTTCTTTAATTTTTCATTAGCCTTTTGCGTTGAATCTTTCAATGAAGTTGTTTTGGAATTTTGAAGCCTTTTGGAATCTAATGCATACCAATTAAAATAGGTGTCCCATTCTGGTTGATTTGGAAACACTTTCAAGTGTGGTTCTTAAACAATATGTCTAATTGGAATGTTCCCCATGATAGCCATTGTAATGCTAGGTTATCTTAGTGAGATTTGCCATTTTTGTAGATGTCTACACCTTCCAGGACCACAATTATTAGACAAAATAAGCGGATGTGCCGGAAGGTGGAGTGCTCGATTCTTTGAAACTCGAGGATCTCGATTCTTAGGTAAGCATTGGATGTTTGAGAACCAAATTAATACCTAAGAGAGGTGTACTGCTAGGTTGGGGATTTTGTGGTATTTTACAGTGTACCTTGTTGCACAGAATTTTTCTTGAGGCTGTCAGGTTGCCCAGTGTCAATGTAACCCGTTGCATGACCAACTTAGCACAGGAGTCTTAGGTTTAGGTGGCGAGTGCTTTAACATCTTTGAAGTATTTGATCCATGCCCACCAATTTTGCAGCTTTGGCTTCAAGATTCCCATTAGCAATTGATCTATTTAATCCTTAAATGAGAAGATTTCTTTATGAAAGTGGCAGTCACCCTAATGACTTTAATAGTATGACTTGTGCTACTTAGATTTTGTTGTGCCATTAGTTCAAATGGTACTCATTTCTTGTTTTAGTTTTCCAAGTCTCCCCGTGCTTTATGCTGTGGACTTATCTTTATGCATCCCCTAACTGCTGCCACCCATTGTAGGCTCCCAATATAGTCGTCCTGGAACTTTTCTGGGAAATATATATATACGTGTGTGTGTGTGTGTGAATACACTTTGTTTTTCCTCACATAAAGTTGGTTTGGATCAGAGCTGTGTGCGGGGGATCAGAGGCTCAAATCCAAAAGTGGCTTGCCCTCGGTGTTGATGAGGAAACAGCGAATGCAAAGGGTTCAGTGGGTCGTTCGCCTGTGCATCTTGTCCCACAGGCCATAAGCAGTCAGCTTTGGATTCCATCTTCATCACCAGAGACTGTTAAAGATGATCAAAGAAGACAATTTAGGCAGTCCAAACAAACTGACACTTGATGAAGCAGGCACTCTCCATTTGCAAGGGCTCAAAGAACTGCAAAGGGGGGCTGAAGGCGGGAGGATGAAGAATAAGGAACAAAGAGGTGAGTAGAGAGCCCGAAGTTGGCTTGGTGTTTGGCCAACTGGATATACTGTGTTTCTGGTCAAGCGGAGCATTTACAGGGACATGAAGGTTATTTAAATTTTGGTTTGCTGAGGCGGCACCCAGGCAGGAGTGGCTCCATCTTGGGCCTACAACTTATTTCAACAAAACTATGGCCTGTTAGACAAATTCAACCTATGGCCTACTTTTATACAGCCTGAGAGCTAATAATGTTGTATACATTTCTAAAGGCTGGGGGGGGGGGGGCTGTTGACAGAGACCATATGTAGCTCAAAGTCTATAGTGTTTACTCTGGCCCTTTATACAAAAGCTTTCCCGACTTTAAGCCATTTGTGCCTGTAGTTCAAATAGGAATGATTTGCACCCCTATTGAAGCAGGGGTATAAACCTGTCACACACTTAGTTTGCTAGTCCAGGGACACTTCATCATGGTAGCTGCAAATTCTTTTTCTTTCCACTGCAAAATGGGAGTGGAAGGAGTTAGGGGAAGAAGTAGGTGACTCAAGTCTTTGGGGATCCCAATTTCAGAGGTCTCTACAATAAGCCCGAACAGCAATAAAAGACTAAATCTAAATGTAAAACCTTGGGTATTTTTCTTCCACAGCATACCTGTGTGAACAGGTATGATATCATGCATGCAAGTGGTTGCTCAACAAAGGGCATATGATTACACGAGGTAGAAAAGCTTGCTGTACTCTAATTTTTTTTTTTTATTGCATCTTGGGAATCAGATTCCCACTATAAAATTAATGAAATTACAGTAGAAACAGAGACATTCTCTGGGGAAAAATTACTTTATTCCCAGCTTCTCTGGTTATTATATACAAAACTGCAATGAGTTTAAGCATATTATTTTATGAATAAGCAATTTCATTATAAAGTATGGAGGTCACGAGTTAAGTATTCTAATTTTAATTGTGAATTTGATGACTTCTATTTGTTCTTTTGGGTTTTTTTTAAACATCTTTATTGGAGTATAATTGCTTTACAGTGTTGTGTTAGTTTCTGCTGTATAACAAAGTGAATCAGCTATACGTATACTATACCTATATCCTCATATCCCCTCCCTATTGCATCTCCCTCCCACCCTCCCTATCCCACCCCTCTAGGTGGTCACAAAGCACTGAGCTGATCTCCCTGTGCTATGTGGCTGCTTCCCACTAGCTATCTGTTTTACATTTGGTAGTGTATATGTTGTCAGTGCCACTCTCTCACTTCGTCCCAGCTTACCATTCCCCCTCCCCATGTCCTCAAGGCCAGTCTCTATGTCTGTGTCTTTATTCCTGTCCTGCCCCTAGGTTCTTCAGAACTTTTTTTTTTTTTAACATTCCATATATATGCATTAGCATACAGTATTTGTTTTCCTCTTTTTGGCTCACTTCACACTGTATGACAGACTCTAGGTCCATCCACCTCACTACAAATAACTCAATTTCGTTTCCCTTTATGGCTGAGTAATATTCCATTGTATATATGTGCCACATCTTCTTTATCCATTCATCTGTTGATGGACACTTAGGTTGCTTCCATGTCCTGGCTATTGTAAATAGTGCTGCAATGAACATTGTGGTACATGTCTCTTTTTGAATTATGGTTTTCTCAGGGTATATGCCCAGAAGTGGAATTGCTGGGTTGTATGGTAGTTCTATTTTTAGTTTTTTTAAGGAACCTCCATACTGTTCTCCATAATGGCTGTATCAATTTACATTCCCACCAACAGTGCAAGAGGGTTCCCTTTTCTCCACACCCTCTCCAGCATTTATTGTTTGTAGATTTTTTGATGATGGCCATTCTGACCCGTGCGAGGTGATACCTCGTTGTAGTTTTGATTTGCATTTCTCTAATGATCAGTGATGTTGAGCATCCTTTCATGTGTTTGTTGGCAATCTGTATATCTTCTTTGGAGAAATGTCTATTTAGATCTTCTGCCCATTTTTGGATTGGGTTGTTTTTTTGATATTGAACTGCATGAGGTGCTTGTAAATCTTGGAGATTAATCCTTTGTCAGTTGCTTCATTTGCAAATATTTTCTCCCATTCTGAGGGTTGTCTTTTTGTCTTGTTTATGGTTTCCTTTGCTGTGCAAAAGCTTTTAAGTTTCAGTAGGTCCCATTTGTTTATTTGTGTTTTTATTTCCATTTCTCTAGGAGGTGGGTCAAAAAGGATCTTGCTGTGATTTACGTCATAGAGTGTTCTGCCTATGTTTTCCTCTAAGAGTTTTATAGTGTCTGGCCTTACATTTAGGTCTTTAATCCATTTTGAGTTTATTTTTGTGTATGGTGTTAGGAAGTGTTCTAATTTCATTCTTTTACATGTGGCTGTCCAGTTTTCCCAGCACCACTTATTGAAGAGGCTGTCTTTTCTCCATTGTATATTCTTGTCTCCTTTATCAAAGATAAGGTGACCATATGTGCATGGGTTTATCTCTGGGTTTTCTATCCTGTTCCATTGATCTATATTTGTGTTTTTTGTGCCAGTACCATACTGTCTTGATTACTGTAGCTTTGTAGTATAGTCAGAAGTCAGGGAGCCTGATTCCTCCAGCTCCATTTTTCTTAAGATTGCTTTGGCTATTCGGGGTCTTTTGTGCTTCTATACAAAATGTGCAATTTTTTGTTCTAGTTCTGTGAAAAATGCCATTGGTAGTTTGATAGGGATTCCATTGAATCTGTAGATTGCTTTGGGTAGTATAGTCATTTTCACAATGTTGATTCTTCCAATCCAAGAACATGGTATATCTCTCCATCTGTTTGTATCACCTTTAATTTCTTTCATCAGGGTCTTATAGTTTTCTGCATACAGGTCTTTTGTCTCCTTAGGTAGGTTTATTCCTAGGTATTTTATTCTTTTTGTTGCAATGGCAAATGGGAGGGTTTCCTTAATTTCTCTTTCAGATATCTCATTATCTGTGTGTGTAGGAATGCAAGAGATTTCTGTGCATTGATTTTTTTTTCCTGCTACTTTACCAAATTCATTGATTAGCTCTAGTAGTTTTCTGGTAGCATCTTTAGGATTCTCTAGGTATAGTATCATGTCATCTGCAGACAGTGACAGTTTTACTTCTTCTTTTCCAATTTGGATTCCTTTTATTTCTTTTTCTTCTCTGATTGCTAAAACTTCCAAAACAATGTTGAATAATACTGGTGAGAGTGGGCAACCTTGTCTTGTTCCTGATCTTAGTGGAAATGGTTTCAGTTTTTCACCATTGAGAACGATGATGGCTCTGAGTTTGTCATATATGGGCTTTATTATGTTGAGGTAAGTTCCGTCTATGCCTACTTTCTGGAGGGTTTTTATCATAAATGGGTGTTGAATTTTGTCGAAGGCCTTTTCTGCATCTATTGAGATGATCATATGGTTTTTCTCCTTTAATTTGTTAATATGGTGTATCACATTGATTGATTTGCATATATTTAATCCTTACATTCCTGGGATAAACCCCAGTTGATCATGTTGTATGATCCTTTTAATGTGCTGTTGGATCCTGTTTGCTAGTATTTTGTTGAGGATTTTTGCATCTATGTTCATCAGTGATATTGGCCTGTAGTTTTTTTTGTGACACCTTTGTCTGGTTTTGGTATCAGGGTGATGGTGGCCTCCTAGAATGAGTTTGGGAGTGTTCCTCCCTCTGCTATATTTTGGAAGAGATTGAGAAAGATAGGTGTTAGCTCTTCTCTAAATGTTTGATAGAATTCACCTGTGAAGCCATCTGGTCCTGGGCTTTTGTTTGTTGGAAGATTTTTAATCACAGTTTCAATTTCAGTGCTTGTGATTGGCCTGTTTATATTTTCTATTTCTTCCTGGTTCAGTCTTGGAAGGTTGTGCTTTTCTAAGAGTTTGTCCATTTCTTCCAGGTTGGATGACTTCTATTTGTTTTGAAAGGCTTAATGATACCACCTCAAATTCAAGTCTTAGATACAAAATTTCAGTCCAATTTTTGCTATAAACCTCATGGGAGAATATCAAGTATATGTTTTGTCTGATATTTATTACATATTCATATAAACATGAACAGACTTGACACCAAGGAAGGAAAGCCACCTTCCCCCTACCCATCCCTCCTAGGTACACTTTGCCAACTTACATATTTTATAAAAGTCCTCTATTGATCTCTTCCCTGAGACAATATATACAGCTAACCTACTGCATTCTCATGTGTCTTATTTTTCAAAAATACATAATCAATTTCTTAACTACCAAGTAGTGTACTGAAATTAAATCAGGTGTTTTTATTTTTTTAATTTATATTTTTATAAATTTTATTTATTTATTTTTGGCTGTGTTGGGTCTTCATTGCTGTGCACGGGCTTTCTCTAGCTGCAGCGAGCGGGGGCTACTCTTCATTGCGGTGCACGGGCTTCTCATTGCGGTGACTTCTCTTGTTGCGGAGCACGGGCTGTAGGTGCACAGGCTTCAGTAGTTGTGGCTCACAGGCTCTAGAGCACAGGCTCAGTAGTTGTGGCACAGGGGCTTAGTTGCTCCATGGCATGTGGGATCTTCCCGGACCAGGGCTTGAACTCATGTCCCCTGCATTGGCAGGTGGCTTCTTACCACTGTTCCACCAGGCAAGTCCCAAGCCAGGTGTTTGTTTTTAAATGTGCCACAGCTCTTCGTGAAGATGAAAATATATTTTTCTTCTTTGGTAGACACAGGTTTTCAGGTCTATATTAAGTTGCTGGGAAAAGAAGTAATTTATTAGATAATACATTTAATTTTTTTTAAAGTCTTCTCCATATTCAACTATCTGGCACTAAAAACTAGTAATAGAAGGTTCTTTAATACACTTATAAGGAATTAAGGGGCTAACATTTACCTTTGTGTACCTGACAGTGCAATACTACCTTTATAATTCAGTTATTCTAGTGCAATACAGACATCATTCAGGAAAAAAGTCACATTATAAATACTTCTTTCAAGAGTTTTTTGATTATTTACCGGGTTCATCAAAATAAAAGAGCTTTTTAGAGTCATTTTAAAGTGGAATTACTACTATTAAACTATTGACCAGGTTGGTTCATCCAAATTATTAGGGATGCTGTCTGTGCTGTTGGAAGTTAAATTTTTTGGCATGTTTTAAATATTTCTAGAAGTTTTATTGTATCAGTCACCAGAAAGTTTCATATGTTAAGTGCTCACAACACTGAGATACACACAGACACCTTTTAAGATTTGCCCAAAGACATATAGCCATTGTGTGGCAGAGCCATCAAGGGCTACATGCCCATACAGTTGTATTTATTGTATCCGCGTGTTAAAGTGGTAGGGACTGATTAATGTCTTGTAAACATACATGCAAAATAATTTCACTACACTCCTAAAACCAAGTCCCAGTCAACAGAAGAGGGAATGGTCTTCATAAGTGATTAGGGCTTGAATTGGAAATCCATAAAGCATGTGAGATGAGCCAGGTTTCATTTTATATGTATTGTTACTACTTTAAAAAAAAGCCACCACCACAGAAAATTAGCATAAGATTTAGCATCACTTAATTTTGCAATCTAATTTAAATTCCAGTCCGACGGTATGTAGTGTGTTCCTTTATACGAGTTACTCAACTTTCCTTTGCCTTAGTTTCCTCATCTGTTTGAAGCATGTGACAATCCTTTCATTTAAGATTAAAAGGAATCATTTGAATCACCTAATTCAATCCCTGGCTTCAGGTATTCAATGAATGGGTCACATTTCCAAGTAAGGAATCTAAACAAAGCCCTAAATTTATAATTATATAGCAGGTTATCTAATCTGTGATTAAAATGAGTATTACCTTAAAGATTAAAAGTTGGGGGAAAATGGAATAACACATTTTGGATCTAGGGCAAGCAAAAAACATTAAGACTGGTGTAAATCGGGTTTTTTTTGGTTTTGTTCCCACCCCCCACCCCCCACCGCCTTTACTCAAAAATACCTTCCAACTACTCACAGACATTAACAAATGTCCATGGTTCACTATAAATAGGATATGGGAGAGAAGGCAAGCCACGTTCAGCCAAAGAAGCACGATGACTTCACAGTCCCATTTAGATGTGGCAGCTCAGATCAGACTACAGTTAACCCTTGAATAACGTGGGTTTGAATTGTGCAGGTCCACGTTTACATGGATTTTTTTTCCAATTGTAAATACTCTAGTACTATACAATCCACGATCCGTGGTTGGTTGAATCCACAGATGCGAATAACTGGATACCAAAGGCTGACTATAAGTTATACTGGCATTTTTGACAGCCTGGAGGGTTGGTGCTCCTAACCCCGCTGCTGTTCAGTGGTCAACCGTGTACAGCTAACCCCAACTGTTCTCCCCCTTTCCCATGTGGGCGTGTGCACACACACACCCTTGCATACCAGCAACAAGCTTTGCATTTAAGGCAGGGAAACAACAGAGCCACCAGCTGTACTTTGAGATGGAGCCAACCTTAAGGGGGCTAGGAGAGGCCATCTCTGATACAACTTTGCCCCCAGGAGCATACCTTATACTTTTGGGATACCCTTTTTTATGCACTTTGTGTCTGTTTGTTAGTATTGGATGACAACTGGGCCAGCACAGAAGTTTTTGCCTCCAGTCTTACCACAGGCAGCTGATAAAATTGGGGGAAAGGTAGCTGGACCAACAGTAATGACCCTGTGATCCCAAGGGCAATGCAAATAGCTGTTTCTGATCCTCTGGCCACATTTAGCGCTGCAGCAATGCTTACAAACAGATAGAAAAGTGGGAAGGGTAGAAAGCTGAGGTGTCAATAATATCATTCATGTTAGTCAACTTTTACAGGAAGGAAAGGTTTGAAGTGAATAATTGGTTTGCTGCTCAAAGTTATATGCAGGAACGCTGGATACCCAGTTTTTCTACTGGAACCCGCTAAACAGATGCACCATTGTGTTAGCACAGACGTGGGCATCATCCTCTGCTTAAAAGAATTTCCGTACTCCAAGCTTATTTCCTTTGGTCAAAAGGTGTTAGTTGAGAATGCTTAAGAGAGTCCTGCATCACTTACCTGTAGGGCCCGTCCTTTGGTCTCAATAGGGAGAGTAAATGCAGAAATGGCACACACAACACAGACAGATGAGAAAAGACACAAGGCTCCCAGAAATGATGCACTCATGAGAACCTGCAAAGCACAAGGAATGACTAAATAGATTGTGCCCCAGTCACTTTTAAACTGATTTTTATGCTAAAGGGAAAATAAGAATTCACTTCACCAACTACATAAACAAAGGGCTTTGCAGCCGTTCTGTAACTTGTGCATTCCTGACAATTTTGTGCGACTCTTCCATGAGCTGCGAGTGACATTAACATGCACTGGCCAAGTCAGACTTCTCCCTGCATTCACCCCTCAGGCTTCTCCAGAGCAACCCAGTACCTGGGGAAGATGGGAGAGCTACCTGTTTTCCTACCCCCTCTCCCATACCAATTCAGCTTGTTTAACTTGTAACCCTCTCCTTTCCCACAGTACCCCCTCTGCTAAAAGTCTCCTTTCCCTCTTCAGTTCTGACGGGATGAACCAGGAGCAAGTCTTTTGGGAACAGATGTAATCTCATGGTCTCTGAAATGATAACATGTCTGTGTTCATGATGCTTCATGGGTCACAACCAATCAAAACTTACTGTAGAAAAAATGGACACCATTCTCATCCTGATACTGGTTAGTTTAGACCAGGGGTCCCCAACCCCCGGGCCACAGACCGGTACCGGTCTGCAGCCTGTTAGGAAGCAGGCCGCACAGCCGGAGGTGAGTGATGGGCAAGCGAGCGAAGCTTCATCTGCGCTCCCCATCGCTCGCATTACCGCCTGAGGCATCTCCCCCACCCACACCCCCATCCGTGGAAAATTGTCTTCCACACAACCAGTCCCTGGTGCCAAAAAGGTTGGGGACCGCTGGTTTAGACACTCCATCTCACACATCAGCTTCCCTAGGACTTTGCCCAAAGTTAGCAAAAAGCCAAGCACAGGGTAGTTGTCAACTAATCTCACAAGGATGGTTAACTGAAATGATTAAGGAACAATAAGGCTCTCTAGAGTCACAGAATATTGCAGGTTGGAGACCTAGACACTAGTCTAGTCTTTGGTCTAGTCCAACGTCCACTTTACAGATAATCCTAGAGTAAGGAAGGGCTAAGTGACTACTTGTCCAAAGTCACAGATAGATCCCTGACACATAACGGGTCCCTACTGCTGTCACCACCGCTAAGGTTCCCCTAAGATACACAATTTGAGAGCCCATCCTGTGTATAAGGCCTACTTGACCTTTTTTTTTTTTTTTTTTTTTTGTCTGCACCACACAGCATGTGGGCTCTTAGTTCCCCAACCAGGGATCGAACCCACACCCCCTGCATTGGATGCGCAGAGTCTTAACCACTGGACCACCAGGGAAGTCCGCCTATTTGCCTTCTAAAACAGTAAATCATCCCACTTGTCAGGCAAACAGAACCCATGATATTAACCACATTTACTATTTCGTAGTTGACCTAGCAAGTGATAGTTATTATTTTCTGATTTTATCTCCCAAAATAAAATATGTTACAATTTTCGCCAAACAGGAGTTTGGGAAACCAGGATGATAAAAGGGAAAAGGGGTAGAAACCAAAGGAGACCAGGCAGTCTGAACCATGACCAAATGATGCCACAGGCATGTGTCTAGATTCTGCCATTACTGCCACTTCTGTTTCGACACCAAAATTCTCACCACCACCAGGCTGAATTCTAAACTAGCTCTACTTCATATTCTTTGCACCAGATTCAAAGTCTGAAATGGTGTGAGAGCCTGATGGTTAAGTTCAGGTCATAAAACTTTGTGCTCTACCAACTAGGATCAGGGAGAGAGCAATTCCTTCATTTCTTCAGCTTCCCTAGAGGGGTTTAGGGCTCTGCTTCCTAGCAGGACTCTAGCAATCAAGTCAGTGTTACTGGATATTCTTTCAATAAATTCCTTTCTGGGACTTCCCTGGCAGTCCAGTGGTTAAGACTCCGCACTTCCACTGCACGGGGCGCAGGTTCAATCCCTGGTGAGGGAACTAAGATCCTGTATGCTGCACAGCATGGCCAAAAATAAAATTAATTAAAAAAATAAAAAATAAATTCCTTTCTGCCTAAGTTAACCAAAGTCAATTTCTACTGTTTATAAGCAAGAACTCTGAGTAATACCTAATTATAAAAATCATCCAGCCAAAGAGGAAATGCAGATGGCTAACAGGCACATCTGCATGTTAGCAGGTACTCAACATCGCTAATCAGGGAAATGCAAATCAAAACTACAATGAGATATCACCTCACACCTGTCAGAATGACTATAATCGAAAAGAACACAAATAACATGTTGGCGAGGATGTGGAGAAAAGGGAACCTTTGTGCACTGTTGGCGAGAATGCAGCCACTGTGGAAAACAGTATGGAGATTTATCAGAAAACTAAAAAGAGAACTACCATATGACCCAGCAATTCCATTCCTGGGTATATATCCAAAAAAACCAAATAAACCAAAAACACTGAAAATCTTCTGGGAATTTTGTTAAAATGCATATTTGCAGGCCACACTCCAGATTCACTGTATCAAAAAACAGAGACCTGTAAATCTCTACTTCTAAAAATCAGCCCAGACCAGGGACAAAGATAAAAGGTTCAGTCCAACAAGAAAACACTCCTAAAGGTTTATACACCAAAGAGCTTCAAATTACATTCTTTCAGAAAAAACAAAGGAGAAACAAATCTACATATAGTTGGAGACTTCAATACCCCTCTCTCAATTGACAAACTACTAGACAGAAAATCAGCAGGATATAGAACTTTATGACACATATTTATAGAACACCCACCCAACCAACAGCAGAATACACATTCTTTTCTGCCCGTGGAACATTCACCAAGATAGACCTCGTTCTGGGCCATAACATTAACCTCAAAGGATTTAAAAGAATTGAAATTATAGAATGTTTTCTCTGACTCAAATGCTATCAAAGCTAGAAATAAAGATGACAGGAAAATCTCCAAACACTTCTAAACAATCCACAGGTCAAAGAAGTCTCAAGAAAAATAAAAAATAACATTGAATGGAATGAAAATTACAGCATATTAACTTTGTTGGACACAGATAAATAGGAACAAAAATAAAATACTTAGGAATGAACTTAAGAAATGTATTACATATATGAAGATATTTTTCATGTCCCTACTAAGGGACATGAAAAATTGAATAAATTTGTTTAGTTCTTAGAAAAATGCAGTATTGTTTTAAAAAATGGTTCTCAAAGTAATCTGTAGTAACTCTAATGGATTCTCAATCAAAAACCCAGTAGTATTTTTGAGTTAATCTGGGGGGAAAAACTGATTCTAAAGTTAATTTGAAAGCATTAACATGTCTAAAAAAATCAAGACACTTCTGAAAACATGTGCGGGTGAGGGAATCTGGGGAGGTTATTTGGCGAAGAGGCACTAAACAAAGTTTCAATCATTAACAATATGATATCAGTGCCAAAATAGATCAGTAAAACAATGAGTCACAAAATGGATCCAAGAATTTACGGAAATTTGGTTTTATAATAGGGGCATGTTAAATCAACTGAGAGGAGCCAGACAAAAGGATGATTAATGGCCTGGGAACAACCAGCTAAGCACTGTTTTCTTGCTTTGTTTGCTTGTTTTGTTTTGTTTTTGTTTTTATTGAGCTATAGGGGGTGGCTTGGGAAATACGTCTGCAAGTTATGCCCTACTAGGGAAATGTCCATTCTAATTTTCCTGGGAAAGGTTTCAGAGCTTTTTCTTTTTCTTGGAGCTGCTGCTCTTGTTGAGTGGCTCCTCCTTGGAAGAGAATTTCCTCTTTTGCCTGGGGACCTTCTTGTTTCCTGACTCTTCAGGGTCACTAACTGGTTCCTCTTTGGGGAAAGATTTCTCCTTCTTGCTAAGACTTCCACTGCCAGCTGTTTCCTCAAGATCACTACTAACCAGCTCCTCCTCGGAAAAAGATTTCTTTTTTGGGGGTTTGGAGAAGGAGACAGATGGGTCTTCCATTCCATTCTCCTGAGGAGCCTCCTGGGGCTTTTGCTTTTGCTTCTTTTTGGGTCTTTCACTTGTCTCCTCACACTCTTCCAGGGTCCTACTGCTGTTTTCTGAAGGTGCCGGGGCAATCGCAGCCAGCCTTTTCTTTTCCTTCTTCAGGTGTTTCTTCTCCTGTTTCTCCAGCTTCCTAGTAATCTCGGCAGCCTCTTCCTCTGCCTGGCCAAAGAAAAGTGCTGAAAAGGCTTGAAGACCTCTGGTTCCCCAGTTCTCTCTCTTGGCTTTATTGAATCAGGCTCGTTAAATCAGTTTGTTTTGTTGCTTTTTAAAGCTGGACCTTTACCTCAGGTCTTAAGCATAAGTAAATAAATCAAAGAATTTAATGTTTTAGATGAAACATTGAAAGCCTTTGAACTTTCAGTGTTTAAGAAACATTTTTAGAAATATGGATTAATGAAGGCCATTAAGCATGACCCAAAACACTAACTCCTTAAGTGAAAATAATTGGTAAGTTGACTACAAAAAAATTTATATTTTGCATGCCAAAAACTTTGATATTAACATCATAAGGCAAACCATGAGCAATGAAAAAATATCTGTAGTACAATAATAAATAGCTAATGGCCTGAAGAAATTTTAGCAAATCCCATAAATAAGCAGTTTACCAAAAAAATACAAATGGATAATAAACAGATGAAAGATGCTCAGCCTTACTAATAACAAAGTACAAATTAAGATGAGATATGATTTATTGTCCACCATATCAAAAAAGGTTAAAAAATGGGTTATTAGTGATGATGGAAAGAAACAGGGATGCTTGTTTAAGAGTGTGTTAAGGGCTTCCCTGTTGGCGCAGTGGTTAGGAATCCGCCTGCCAATGCAGGGGACAGGGGTTCGATCCCTAGCCCGGGAAGATCCCACATGCCGCAGAACAACTAAGCTAGTGAGCCACAACTACTGAGTCTGCACTCTATAGCCTGTGAGCCACAACTACTGAGCCCCTGTGCCACAACTACTGAATCCCGCGCCTAGAGCCTGTGCTCTGCAACAAGAGAAGCCACGACAACGAGAAGCCCGCGCACTGCAACAAAGAGTAGCCGCCGCTCGCCGCAACTAGAGAAAGCCCGCGTGCAGCAACAAAGACCCAACAGAGCCCAAAAAGTAAGAACAAATAAATTAATTAATAAAAAAAAGAGTGTGTTAATATTAATATATCAAGGAGTATATAAATTTTTTAAAAAGATCCATTGTAATTTAAAATACGTACACCCTTTGACCTCAAAATTATCCAGTAGGCTTTTTCTACATAAGAATGCTTTTCCTGGGCTTCCCTGGTGGTGCAGTGGTTAGGAATCCGCCTGCCATGCAAGGGACACAGGTTCCAGCCCTGGTCTGGGAAGACCCCACATGCCGCAGAGCAACTAGGCCAGTGCGTCACAACTACTGAGCCCGCGTGCCACGACTACCAAAGCCCGCGTGCCTAGAGCCCGTGCTCCGCAACGAGAGAAGGCACCGCAATGAGAAGCCGGCACACCGCAATGAAGAGTAGCCCCCGCTTGCTGCAACTAGAGAAAGCCCGCACGCAGCAACGAAGACCCAATGCAGCCAAAAATAAAATAAATACAATAAATAAATTTATAAAATAAGAAAAAAAGAATGCTTTTCCTTAGACATACTCCGTGGTCATTCCCACATGACTCTGCCCTATTGTAGAGGCCCTCCCTAACCACCCTATATAGCAGACCACTCCCATCACCATCTCCTTCCCCTGTTTTATATGTGTTTATATCAGTAATCATATGGAACCTGTTAGCAAACTGTTTGTCCCTCATCTATTCTCCACTAGAATGTCACGTCAAAGAATCTGGGACCTGGGTTTTCACAGTATGCGGAACATAAGAGAGCTCAATGACTAACATAGTTGCACAGTTACAAAGTTGTGCATGATGTTCAGTGCCCCGTTGTTTGTAAAAGCAGAGAGAAATAACATTAGAAACAACTTCATCAACAAGGTAATGGCTATCTAATTATACACGTCCCTACAATGGAAATCTATGCACCTACATAAGAGAATGAGGTTGATCTCCACACACTAACATAAAATGATTATTAATGAGAAAAGGCAGTTGCAATATGTAGATATATATGTAGGTGTGTGTGGATAGACGGATGGATGGACAGGTTTGCGTATGTGTATGTCTGAACATGGGCCTGTCCACATGTGTACGCACACACACGTGGATACATAGTGTAAAGAGGAGTCTGACTCCGCTTGATGACTGCTGACAGCCTTTAAGCCTCACCCTTCCCTCTTCCCCTTGTACCCCAATTTCTGAACAAACTGATAAGAAAGCCTGGATGCTTCATCCTTTGGTACTGGCAGGAGATTCAAACCACACAAGCCCCTGCCCTAGCATGGAAACCCACAAATCTGGCCGCAAGAAAAACCCCAGCCAATCTCCTTGCCTGCTCTCTCAGGCCATTTTGGATCTGCCTGAGAGGGCTACCCTTCCCACCCAGAGAGCTCAGCTATGTAATTAAACAATAAACCTTTCATACCCTCTTGGTGTGTGTATGTGACATCAGTCTTGACATCTGACCCCCAATTTTCTGGGGGGGTGGGGAGGAGTGGAGGGAAGTTCCATCTGTCTCTACAGGTGACCATAACAGGTAGATATATAGATAGATGTAGACATTTATTAAGTAAGTCTATCTACATATTTACAAGCCTCTAGTATAATATGTATGTAATAAGTTTATAGATACACACATACAACTCTGGTATATTACTGATAATAACAGATATACCAAGAGAAACATAATATATATGCATAAAAAAGCATCTGGAAGGGGCTTCCCTGGTGGCGCAGTGGTTGAGAATCTGCCTGCCAATGCAGGGGACACGGGTTCGAGCCCTGGTCTGGGAAGATCCCACATGCCGCGGAGCAACTAGGCCCGTGAGCCACAACTACTGAGCCTGCGCGTCTGGAGCCTGTGCTCTGCAACAAGAGAGGCCGCGATAGTGAGAGGCCCGCGCACCGCGATGAAGAGTGGCCCCCGCTAGCCGCAACTAGAGAAAGCCCTCGCACGGAAACGAGGACCCAACACAGCCATAAATAAATAAATTAAACTTAAAAAAAAAAAAAAAGCATCTGGAAGAATATACCCCAAACCATTAAGGCATACACTGGTGGTTATCTCTGGTGATAGCATTACAGAAAATTATTCCTTTCTCAGTTACACATTTCTGCGTTTGAAATTTTACAAGCAGGTAAGAGTACAAGATGGGGGCCTCATTGTACTCATGTACTACAGCCCCATAGTACATGTTGAGGATTTTGGTCTTTATTGTTGAGGAATGGCAAGGGCAAGATTATAAAGAGTTTAAGCACAAGAACAATGTAAGATCCACACGGATGCAGTGAGGAAAATGAGTTGAAGGAGAGTAAGGGCATACAGAGGAGACCAGGCAGGACGCTACCTTAGCCATCCAGGGAAAGGTGATGGTAGTTCAAACCAGAGTGGTGCTGGTGGTGGAAAAGGAGATAAGATTAAGGATTCAGCATCTATTATTAGGATGTTAAATCCACATGGTTTGGGGACTGGCTATGATGATGAGAGAGAAGGGAACAGCAAAGGACAGTTCCAGGTTGGGTAGTGATGCCATGCACTGATGGAAACTGTGAAGAGGAGTGGGTTTGGGGAGAAATGTCATGATTTTACTATTGGACGTGGTGAATTTAAGGTGAGTTTGAGACATTCAAGCAGAAATGTTGAGGAGGTGAATGGATGTATGAATCGCAGCTCAGAAGAAAGGCCTAGACTAGAGATATAAAGATGGGAGTCATGAGCATATAGTTGGTGATGAAAATCATAAAAATAGGTGAAATCACCTAAGTGGAGAGTAAAATATGAAAAGATGAGGATCTAATATTGAGCAATAAGAATCCTCAGTGGGGGGGCGGGGATGAATTGGGAGATGGGGATTGACATACATACACTAATTTGTATAAAACAGATAACTAATAAGAACCTTCTGTATAAAAAAATAAAGAATCCTCAATAATAAAGAAAGAGTAGAGGAAGGTGTACCACACAGAGATTGAGAAAGAGAAGTGGAAGATGCAGGAGGAAGACCACAAAATGCAAGGTGACGATGCCGTAGGAAGGGGACAGAGCACGAGGGCGTGACCATCAGAACTGTATGTGAAGGAGAGGTCCCGCAAAAGGGAGGGTTAAAACGACATTTGGATTTAGAGACGTGGAGCTCACAGAGACCTTATCAAGCATTTTGTTGGAGTCAGGAAGGCTGCAGCCAGTTGGAGCGGGTGGACGAGTGAGTGGGGGGAAGGAAATGAGGACAGCGAGGAGGAAGAACTCTTTTACGTAGTTTGACTGGAAAGAAGAGGAAAGAGTGAGTCAATGGAGTTCACAGTACAGTTTGTCAGCTATGGAATCTTAACATTAAAATGCTGACCAGAAGGATTCCACACGGAGGGATAGATTGAAATCACAGGACAGATACAATGATAAACCTGAAAAACTCGAAGAGACTCAAATGAAAACCCATCAGAATGAGTTCAGTAAGCTGGCGGTTTGAAAATCAATAGACAAAAAACTTAATAGCCTCTCTAAATACAAATAACTAGTTAGAATGTTAGACTAGAAGTTATAATGAAAGAAAATCATCTATTTGCAATAACAATGAAAAGCCTTAAAATGCCTAAGAATAAACTTAACAAGATGTGCAGGATCTATTTGAAGTAAACAATAAAATCCCAGCAAGGAACACAGAAGAAACATTGAACAAATGGAGAGAAGAACCTTGTTCTTCAACAACACTAAGAAAAATAGTCAATTTTTCCTAAATTAACGGATACATTTAATGACTTAACAATTAACATCTTAATAGGATTTGGGCAGACAAGGGAGGCACATTGCAAACAAATGATTCTAAATCTTATCTGAGAAAGAATAGCAATGAGGTGGAGCTTACACAACCAGTTTTGAAAATGTACTATAAACCCCATCTGACTAATGAAAAGAATATGACAATGACGAAACCACACAGATCAATGGACTAAAATAGCAAGGCTAGAAATAGACCAAGTGACTGTGGGAATATAAAGCAGACATTTCTAATCCATGAGTAAAAATATAGGTAAATAAATGAAATAAATAGTTAAATAAATAAATAGTGTAAGGACAACTGGCCTGCCATATAGGAAATCATAAAGCTGTTTCCTGCATTAAACCTCACACTTTGCTACTATGATGGCCTGAAAGAGGGCACATCAGGGATTTCTGGGTCAGACTTTGGGATACATTTCACTTTGAGAAAATTGATTAAGTTGTACACTTATGATTTGGCCACTTGTATATGTATGTCATATTTCAATAAAAAGTTTGCACACCTTTTCCCCCCAAAAAAGACAAGGCCAGAGAAGGACCGGAAGAAAAGAGATGTGTATTCTCAGAATTCTAATCATAGAACCCAGAATATTGATAAATTTGAGTGTCTATGAACTCTAAGTTTCCGTACAGAGAAAGAGGACCATAAACAAGAAGGAAAGACAAACAAAAAGATGGGAGGAACATTTGCACTATGTCAGGAAAATGATTAAAATCCTTTATATATATGAAGGACTCTCACAAATCAATGTATTAAAGACTGAATTGAAAAATGGACAAGGACCTGAGTGAACAAGCTAAAAAAGATAGCCAGTTAAAATATGAAAAGAACATTCAGTTTCATTCCTAATCAAAGAAACGTGAATTACAATATCAAAGAGATATCATTTATTGCCAGTAAGATTGGCAAAGATGAAAAAGACAAACAAAACTAGTTGGCCAGTATGTGAAGCAGCGAGGCCTACCACATTGGTACAACCTTCCCAAAGAGAATTTTAGCGCAGTGTATCAAAATGGAAAATCGGCAGACCCCGTGACCTACCAATCCAATTTCTAGGAATTATCCTAAAGAGATAATTGCATAGTTGGATAAAAATGTAAGCACAAGGGTGCTTATAACTGTTGTTTATAATAGACAAATATCAAATAGTCTAGACATTTAACAATACAGAACTGACAAAGTTCTTGAAAGTAATTTTTGGAGTATACATATGACATTTTTCAGCATGAAAAAGGGCTTGACTTTTATTTTTATCAACATGAAAAATGTCTGTAACATATTGTCGCATGCCAAAAGCAGGCTATAAAAAGTCCATGAAGGTTTGGGTTCAAGATGAACCCACCTCCTCTCACAGACACACTGAATCTACAGCTACATACAAAATAATATCCTCTGAAAGAAACCCCAAAACTAGCTGAGTGACTCCTACACATCGGGCAAAGAATAAAACCCCACATCAAAATGGGTGGAAGAGGCTGAGACACAATCTTACCATGAACTCACCCCCAGTTCAGTGACCCACAGAAAGAGGAGAACTCACAACCTTGAGCTTCTCCATGAGGAGTGACGGGTTCAAACCCCACATCTAGCACCACAACTTTTAAGACCTGCACCTGAGAGATGAACCCGCAAAACATCTAGTTTTGAAAGCCAAGAAGGTTTGCAGCCACAACAAGAAGACAAGGCTACAGCAAACCGAGCATTGTCCTTAGACGGCTCCCAGGGACTCACCTGGCTACCCACCTAGGGCCCAGTGCAGAGTCAGCCCACTGAAACACATCCAGTCTTTCTGTGAAAGAGGCTTACTTGCTTATTTTAAACCATCACCTTGTGGGGCAGGCCTCTACTGAAATACTCTGCAAAGATGAAGGCTGGCAGGTGCCATCTTTATGCTGTCCCTCTGCCTTGCTCCAAATCTCTGGTATCTCCCAAAAAGGAGCTTGTGTACATGTATGGTGTCCCCATTTTTGTGGCTACTGCCCAGGGAACACCCCTTGATCGCCTGGCTCTGGTGGCCAGCAGGGTTTATGTTTATGGGTCCCACAAGACTGTAACAGAGAAAGAGTTCTTAACTACCTACACCCCAGGGTACAGCAGCAGAGAGCCAGCAGACTGAAACACCTTCTTTCTGGGAAAGAGGCCTGTAAGCTTATCTTCATAGCTGCAACCTGGGTGGCAGGCTTCTAATTAAACACACATCTAGGGACCAACTATAATCCTCTCCAGAGACCAGAAGACTGGCTGGTGCCATCTTCCTGCTCTCCCTCTGCCCACTCCCAAAGTAGTAAAAATAACTATAACTACAATAATGTGTTAATGGATACACAAGATAAAAATATGTGAATTGTGATATCAAAAACAAAGTGTGGGTGGAGAGTAAAAATGTAGAGCTTTAGAAAGCATTTGAACTGGAGCTGCTATCAAATCAACTGTTGTATCTCTAAAATGCCTTATGTAAGTCTCATTGTAGCCACAAAGCAAAAACCTAGAGTAGATACACAAAAGAGAAAGAGAAAGGAATCCAAGCATAGCATGACAGAAAATTGTCAAATCACAAAGGGAGAGCAAGACAAAAAGAAATGAACCAAGGAACAAAGACAGAAAACAGAGAAATGGCAATAAGTATATACCTATCAATACTTACTTTAAATGTAAAAGGACTAAATTCTCCAATCAAAAGACAGAATGACAATGGATTTTTCAAAAAATAACGAGACCCATCTATATGTTGCCTACAAGAGATTCACTTCAGATGTAAGGACGCACACAGACTGAAAGTGAAAGGATGAAAAAAGATACTCCATGCAAATGGAAACCAAAAAGAAAGCTAGGGTAGCTATACTTTTATCAGACAAAATAGACTTTAAGTGACAAAGAAGGTCATTACATAATAATAAAAGGGTCAATCCAACAAGAATATATAACATTTGTAAATACTTATGCACCCCATACAGGAGCACCTAAATATACAAAGCAAATATTAACAGATCTAAAGGGAGAAATAGATGTCAATACAGTAATAGTAGGGGACTTTAATACCCCACATTCACCAATGAATGAATGAATAATATCCAAAATATAAAAAAACTCATACAACTCAATAACAAGAAAACAATTCAATGTAAAAATGGGCAGAGGATATGAAGAGACAATTTTCCAAAGATGACATACAGATGGCCAACAGGTATGTGAAAATCTACTCAATATCACTAATCATCAGGGAAATGAAAATTAAAACCACAGTGAGATATCACCTCACACCTGTTAGAATAGCTATTATCAAAAAGGCAAGTGATCACAAGAGCTGGTAAGGATGTGGAGAAAAGGGAACACTTTTGAACTTTAAGACCCCACATTCACCAATGGTGGGAATATAAATTGGTGCAGCCAATATGGGAAACAGTATGGCAGTTCCTCAAAAAATTAAAAATAGAACTACCATATGATCCAGCTATTCCAGTTCTGGGTAATTATCTGAAAGAACCAAAAATACTAACTTGAAGAGATATCTGCACTCCCATGTTCATTGCAGCATTATTTGCAACAGCCAAAACATGGAAACAAGCTAAGTGTCCATCAGTGGATGAATGGATAAAGTAAATGTGGTATGTATATATATACAGTGGAATATTATTCAGCCATCAAAAAAGAAGGAAATCCTGGCACTTACAACAGCATGGATGGACCTTAAGGGCATTATGCTCTGTGAAATAAGCCAGATAGAGAAAGACAAGTACTGTATCATCTCACTTATGTGGAATCTAAAACAAACAAACACTGTCACAGGTACAGAGAACAGATTGGTGGTTGCCAGCAGCAGGGGTGGGGGTGAAATGGGTGAAGGGGATCAAAAGGTACACATCCTCCAGTTGTAAAATAAATAAGTCCTGGGGATGTATGGTACAGCATTGGGACTATAGTTAATACTGTATTATATACTTGAAAGTTGCTAAGAGAATAAATCTTAAAAGTTCTCATTACAAGAAAAGAAAAATGTTTATGTATGGTGATGGATGTTAGACTTATTGTGATCATTTTGTAATATATACATATATGGAATCACTATGCTGTACACCTGAAATTAATGTAACATTATGTCAGTTATATCTCAATTTAAAAAGTATATGGAGATGGGATCAAGATGGTGGAGGAGTAGGACATGGAGCTCACCTTCTTCCACAAAAACATTAAAAATTGATCTACAAGTAGAAGGATTAACACAGAACACCGGCAGAAGACCTCAGACTTCTTGCCCGAAAGGGCAAGGAAACCTCCATGTAACCAGGTAGGACAAAAGGAAAAAGAAAAAGAAAGGAGTTGGGATGGGGCCTGCACCCCAGGGAAGGAGCTGTGAAGAAGGAAAGGTTCCTACACCCTGGGAAGCCCCCTCAGTGGTGAGGGAGATCAGCCTGGATGGAGGGGGAGCTTCAGAGCCTTGGAGGAGTGCACAGAAACCGGTTTGTGGAAGGCAAAACAGAAAGTAACTTGCACAGAAGGTCAGCACTGCCACCTTGCACCCCTCAGGCTGAGACACTCATCTGTTGCTGCAGGTGGGGGCTGGGTGCTGAAGCTCAGGCTTCAGAGGCCAGACCCAGGGGTAGGACTGGGGTTGGCTGTGCAGAGACAGTCTGAAGAGGCTGGACTGTGGCAACTGAGAGTGTACATAGAAGACGCCTGGGCACACCAGAGAGGCAAGATGCCATTATTGGGGGGTGCACAAGGAGAGGGGCAGGACCACCATAAGAGCTTCTTTCCCTATGAGCATTCTCAGGCAATAGGACACTGCCAACAGGAGCAGGACATTAGTCACCGCCACCGCTACAAGACCCATGAGCAGGTGCCAAGGACTGCCCTCCCGTCCCAGGAGTGTGCAGACTGCAGCTACCCCTAGGAAACCCACAAGCAGACACCAAGCCCTGCCCCTGCTGTCCCAGAAGTGCACTGCCCGCAGCTGCCACTATGAGACATGTGAGCAGGTGCCATGCACTGCCCTCCCATCCCAGGAGTGTACGGACCACAGCCACCCCTAGGAGATCCACAAGCAGGTGCCAAGCCCTGCCCCTGCTGTCCCAGGAGTGCACTGGCCACAGCTGCCACTAGGAGACCTTCAAGCAGGCGCCAAGTGCTGCCCCCACCATCCTAGGACTGCACAAGGGCCACCACACCTGCACACCCCATATCAAGTGGATAACGGCCAGCACACACTGATGAAAGAGGCAGCAAGCATCCAAACTAAAAGCAGCCCCTTGATTCTGGACAAGATGGCGGAGTAGAAGGACTTGAGCTTACCTCCTCTCCTGAAAACACCAAAATCACAACGAACTACTGAACAACAATCAACATAAAAGACTGGAACCCACCAACAAAAGATATTGTACATTCAAAGACAAAAAAAATCCACAACAAGACCATAGGAGGAGTGCTTTCATGACATAATCAAATCCCATACCCACTGGGTGGGCAACTCACAAACTGGAAAATAATTATATCACAAAGATTTTCCCACAAGAGAGTTCTGAGCCCCACATCAGTCTCCCCAGCCTGAGGGTCTGGCACTGGGAGGAGGAACGCCCCCAGAGCAGTTGGCTTTGAAGGCCAGTGGGGCTTGAGTACAGGAGCTTCACAGGACTGGGGCAAACAGAGACTCCACGCTTGGAGGGCACTCACAAGGGTTCAAATACACTGGGACCCAACACAAAGCAGTAACTCCATAGGATCCTGGGCTGGACCTACCTGCGGGTCTTGGAGGATCTGCTGAGAAGGCAGGGGTCGGCAAATGCTAACAGCCAGAAAAGGAGAAATCAACAGTAATACAATAATAGTGGGGGACTTTAACACCTCACTTACATCAATGGATAGATCATCCAGACTGAAAATCAATAAGGAAACACAGACCTTAAATGACACATTAGACTAGATGCACTTAATTGATATTTATAGAAGATTCCATCCAAAAACAGCAGAATACACTTTCTTCTCAAGTGCACATGGAACATTCTTCAGGATAGATCACATCTTGGGACACAAAATCAAGCCTCAGTAAATTTAAGAAAATTGAAATCACAGCAAGCATCTTTTCTGACCCCAGTGCTATGAGATAAGAAATCAATTACAGGAAAAAAAAGAACTGTAAAAAACACAAACACGTGGAGGCTAAACAATACGTTACTAAACAACCAATGGATCACTGAAGAAATCAAAGAGGAAATCAAAAAATACCTAGAGCCAAACGACAATGAAAACACAATGATCTAAAACCTATGGGACACAGCAAAAGCAGTTCTAAGAGGGAAGTTTATAGCAATGTAATCTTACCTTAGGAAACAAGAAAAAGCTCAAATAAAAAACCTAAGCTTACACCTAAAACAACCAGAGAAAGAAGAACAAAGAAAACCCAAAGTTAGTAAAAGGAAAGAAATCATAAAGATCAGATCAGAAATAAATGAAATAGAGATGTAGAAAAGATCAATAAAACTAAAAGCTGGTTCTTTGAGAAGATAAACAAAACTGATAAACCATTAGCCAGACTCATCAAGAAAAAGAGGGAGAGGACTCAAATCAATAAAATTCGAAATGAAAAAGGAGAAGTTACAACAGACACCACAGAAATACAAAGCATCCTAAGAGACTACTACAAGCAACACTATGCCAATAAAATGGGCAACCTGGAAGAAATGGACAAATTCTTAGAAAGGTTTAACATTCCAAGACTGAATCAGGAAGAAACAGAAAATATGAACAGACCAATCACAAGTAATGAAATTGAAACTGTGATTAAAAATCTTCCAACAAACAAAAGTCCAGGACCAGATGGCTTCACAGGTGAATTCTATCAAACATTTAGAGAAGAGCTAACACCCATCCTTCTCAAACTCTTCCAAAAAATTGCAGAGGAAGGAACACTCCCAAACTCACTCTATGATGCCACCATCACCCTGATACCAAAACCAGACAAAGATACTACAAAAAAAGAAAATTACAGACCAATATCACTGATGAATATCGATGCAAAAATCCTCAACAAAATACTAGCAAACAGAATCCAACAGCACATTAAAAGGATCATACGCCATGATCAAGTGTGATTTATCCCAGGGATGCAAGGATTCTTCAATATACGCAAATCAATCAATGTGATACACCATATTAACAAATTGAAGAAGAAAAACCACATGATCATCTCAATAGATGCAGAAAAAGCTTTTGACAAAATTCAACACCCATTTATGATAAAAACCCTCCAGAAAGTGGGCATAGAGGGAACCTTCCTCAACATAATAAAGGCCATATACGACAAACCCACAGCAAACATCATTCTCAACAGTGAAAAACTTGAAAGCATTTCCTCTAAGATCAGGAACGAGACAAGGATGTCCACTCTCACCACTATTATTCAACATAGTTTTGGAAGTCCTAGCCATGGCCATCAGAGAAGAAAAAGAAATAAAAGGAATACAAATTGGAAAAGAAGAAGTAAAACTGTCACTTTTTGCAGATGACATGATACTATACATAGAGAATCATAAAAATGCCGCCAGAAAACTACTAGAGCTAATCAATGAATTTGGTAAAGTTGCAAGATACAAAATTAATGCACAGAAATTTCTTGCATTCCTATACACTAATGATGAAAAATCTGAAAGAGAAATTAAGGAAACACTCCCATTTACCATTGCAACAACAAAAAAATAAAATACCTAGGAATAAAGCTACCTAGGGAGACAAAAGACCTGTATGCAGAAAACTATAAGACACTGATGAAAGAAATTAAAGATGATACCAACAGATGGAGAGATATACCATGTTCTTGCATTGGAAGAATTAATATTGTGAAAATGACTATACTACCCAAAGCAATCTACAGATTCAATGCAATCCCTATCAAATTACCAATGGCATTTTTTACGGAACTGGAACAAATCATCTTAAAATTTGTATGGAGACACAAAAGACCCCGAATAGCCAAAGCAGTCTTGAAGGAAAAAAACGGAGCTGGAAGAATCAGACTCCCTGACTTCAGACTATACTGTATAGTATACAAAGCTTTGTATACAAAGCTACAGTAATCAAGACAATATGGTACTGGCACAAAAACGGAAACAGATCAATGGAACAAGATAGAAAGCCCAGAGATAAACCCATGCACCTATGGTCAACTAATCTATGACAAAGGAGGCAAAGATATACAATGGAGAAAAGACAGTCTCTTCAATAAGTGGTGCTGGGAAAACTGGACAGCTACATGTAAAAGAATGAAATTAGAACACTCCTTAACACCATACACAAAAATAAACTCAAAATGGATTAAAGACCTAAATGTAAGGCCAGACACTATAAAACTCTTAGAGGAAAACATAGGAAGAACACTCTTTGACATAAATCACAGCAAGATCTTTTTTGATCCACCTCCTAGAGTAACGGAAATAAAAACAAAAATAAACAAATGGGACCTAATGAAACTTCAAAGCTTTTGCACAGCCATGGAAACAATAACAAGACGAAAAGACAACCCTCAGAATGGGAGAAAATATTTGCAAATGAAGCAACTGACAAAGGATTAATCTCCAAAATTTACAAGCAGCTCATGCAGCTCAATAACAAAAAAACAAACAACCCAATCCAAAAATGGGCAGAAGACCTAAATAGACATTTCTCCAAAGAAGATATACAGATGGCCAAGAAGCACATGAAAAGCTGCTCAACATCACTAATTATTAGAGAAACGCAAATCAAAACTACAATGAGGTATCACCTCACACCAGTTAGAATGGGCATCATCAGAAAATCTACAAACAACAAATGCTGGAAAGGGTGTGGAGAAAAGGGGACCCTCTTGCACTGTTGGTGGGAATGTAAACTGATACAGCCACCATGGAGAACAGTATGGAGGTTCCTTAAAAAACTAAAAATAGAATTACCATATGATCCAGCAATCCCACTACTGGGCATATACCCAGAGAAAACCATAATTCAAAAAGACACATGCACCCCAATGTTCATTGCAGCACTATTTACAATAGCCAGGTCATGGAAGCAACCTAAATGCCCATCGACAGACGAATGGATAAAGAAGTTGTGGTACATATATACAATGGAATACTACTTACTCAGCCATAAAAAGGAATGAAATTGAGTCATTTGTTGAGACGTGGATGGATCTAAAGACTGAAGAAAAGAGTCTTTTCTTTTACTCTGAAAGATCTTTAGTCTGATCTAAAGACTGAAGTAAAAGAGTCTTTTACTTCAGAGTGAAGTAAGTCAGAAAGAGAAAAACAAATATCGTATATTAACACATGTATGTGCAACCTAGAAAAATGGTACAGATGAACCGGTTTGCAGGGCAGAAGTTGAGACACAGATGTAGAGAACAAACGTATGGACACCAAGGGGGGAAAACCGCGGTGGGGTGGGGATGGTGGTGTGCTGAATTGGGCGATTGGGATTGACATGTATACACTGATGTGTATAAAATTGATGACTAATAAGAACCTGCAGTATAGAAAAACAAATAAACAAAAAACACAACTAATACTAAACTTTCTTTGGGTTATTTGTATGGAAATATGTTAATATAAATGTTTCAGACATTACAGGAAATTTCTAAAAATCTTATATGTTCTGATATAATGTTATAAGTCATAATTCTAGTTATTACTTTAAGATGTATATCTCAGAAATAACTAAATTTCCTTGTCAATTGCATTATTATGAACTTTCATCACATCTTTAACCATGGTCATTTTTAAGTCTTTTGTCATTTTCAGACAGTTCTGGGTGTACTCTGATGCTTTTGCAAATATGTTCCTATAAAAGGGTTTCATCTTCAAGGAACTCATGGAAAAGACTCTGACAAGTACAGGTTTCTGGTAACTGACTATACTGCTGAACTGAATGAATAAGCATTTTCAGAACTCTAATGGAAAACTGATGAATTCGTAAAAGTGTTAACAAAGGATCAAGATAAGAAAATTAATTACATGGGACTGAGTGAACTGATGAGGATGATTATAATTTTTGTGACTTTCTGTTGGAATAAAAAAAAAAAATCCCACAAGGACTCAGAGGCAAAAAATATACAAATCAATTTTCACTGCAAAGTAAAGGAGCTGTTACAGTGGAGGATTACTGGACTGAATGTCAATATTATGACATAGTATGAGTGTGTTTCGTGTTTGGTAATTGCAATCATTGTTGCTTTTGTTGTGGTCATCCATTTACAATGCTTGGTGTCAGTTTATTTATCTCTTGTAAAAATAAAATACAGTGTGTGTGTGTGAAAAAAAAAATGAAGCAGGGAATTAGGTTAACTCTTGGGACTGGGTTGAATAACTAATCTAAAACGTACTGAGGGTAAAGCAGCTCTGTAAGAGAAAATATTGTGTTTATATATGAACCTTTTGAACTTGAAGTACTTGAGGAATACTTAGGTAGAAATGTATAGCAGGGCATTGGTTTCAAGTTTCTGAAACTCAGAAACAAGCCATTGGCCAAAAATACACATTTGGGAGTCACTGATTTTATTTGAAGTTATAGGTTTAGGTGAGGTTACCTAAATGTCATAATTATTATGATTTTATCATGATATTTTAAATTTAACTCCCTAAGTGGACAAAGTACTCTATTAAAATAATTAAGCAAATGCCCTGCATATTTGCCTTATAATAAATTACAGAATAATTATGTATATTTTTTATAATGTAAGTGCTTTCAGCATCATAGTGCTATTGGTTAATTTGGTCATTCCCCAAGTTTTAAAAAGACTCCAAATTTAGAAACTGAGAAAAAATTGTAGAATGATAGTGCCTTATTAAGAAGTTTTATGTATATCAAACCTTTGGATACCCACTGTACTCTAAGCTTTTTGAAATCCAATCAATCAAATCAATGTGTCTGAATTCTTCTAGCACAGAGTCTGGTACATAGTAGAAACTCAATAAATATCCGTTAAATGTGTGACAAAGACTGTGTAGCAGTTGAACGAAACTGGAGATTAAATATATACAGAAAATTTTAAAAATAAATAAATAAAAAATAAAAGCTGGTTCTTTGAAAAGATAAACAAAATTGATAAACTTTTAGCCAGACTCATCAAGAAAGACAGGGAGAGAACTCAAATCAATAAAATTAGAAATGAAAAAGGAGAAGTTACAACTGACACCACAGAAATACAAAGGATCATAAGAGACTACTACAAGCAACTATATGCAAATAAAATGGACAACCTAGAAGAAATGGATAAATTCCTAGAAATGTAGAACCTTCCAAGACTGAACCAGGAAGAAATAGAAAATATGAACAGATCAATCACAAGTACTGAAATTGAAACTGTGATTTAAAAACTTCCAACAAACAAAAGTCCAGGACCAGATGGCTTCACAAGTGAATTCTATCAAACATTTAGAGAAGAGTTAACACCTATCCTTCTGAAACTCTTCCAAAAATTCCAAAGGGAGCAACACTCCTAAACTCATTCTATGAGGTCACCATCACCCTGATACCAAAACCAGACAAAGATACTACAAAAAAGAAAATTACATGCCAGCATCACTGATGAACACAGACACAAAGATACTCAACAAAATACTAGCAAACTAAATCCAAAAATACATTAAAAGCATCATACACCATGATCAAGAGGAATTTATCCCAGGGATGCAAGCATTCTTCAATATCCACAAATCAATCAGTGTGATATACCACATTAACAAACTGAAGAATAAAAACTATGATCATCTCAATAGATGCAGAAAAAGCTTCTGACAAAATTCAACACCCATTTATAATAAAAAAAACTCTCCAGAAAGTGAGTATAAAGGGAACTTACCTCAACATACTAAAGGCCATATATGACAAACCCACAGCTAACATCATTCTCAACAGTGAAAAACTGAAATCATTCCCTCTAAGATCTGGAACAAGACAAGGATGTCCACTCTTACCACTTTTATTCAACATAGTTTTGGAAGTCCTAGCCCCAGCAATCAGAGAATAAAAAAGAAATAAAAGGAATCCAAATTGGAAAAGAAGTAAAACTATCATTGTTTGCAGATGACATGATACTATATATAGAAAATCCTAAAGATGCTACCAGAAAACTACTAGAGCTCATAAATGAATTTGGTAAAGTTGCAGGATACAAATTTAATACACAGAAATCTCTTGCATTTGTATACACTAACAATGAAAGAGCAGAAAGAGAAATTAAGGAAATAATCCCATTTACCACTGCATCAAAAATAATAAAATAGCTAGGAATAAACCTACCTAAGGAGGCAAAACACCTGTACTCTGAAAACTATAGGACTCTGATGAAAGAAATCAAAGATAACACAAACAGATAGAAAGATATACCATGTTCTTGGGTTGGAAAAATTAATATTGTCAAATGGTTATACTACCTAAGGCAATCTACAGATTCAATGCAATCCCTATCAAATTACCAATGGCATTTTTCACAGAACAAGAACAAAGAAATTGTAAATTTGTATGGAAACACAAAAGATCCCGAATAGCCAAAGCAATCTTGAGAAAGAAAAACAGAGCTGGAGGAATCAGGCTCCCTGACTTCAGACTATACTACAAAGCGACAGTCATCAAAAAAGTATGGTACTGGCAAAAAAACAGAAATATAAATCAATGGAACAGGATAGAAAGCCCAGAAATAAACCCATGCACCTATGTTCAATTAATCTATGACCAAGGAGGCAAGAATATACAATGGAGAAAAGACAGTCTCTTCAATAAGTGGTGCTGGGAAAACTGGACAGCTACATGTAAAAGAATGAAATTAGAACATTCTCGAATGGGACTTCCCTGGTGGCGCAGTGGTTAAGAATCTGCCTGCCAATGCAGGGGTTATGGGTTCGAGCCCTGGTCTGGGAAGATCCCACATGCCGCGGAGCAACTAAGCCCGTGCAACACAACTACTGAGCCTGAGTCTAGAGCCTTCAAGCCACAACTACTGAAGCCCATGTGCCTAGGGCCTTTGCTCAGCAACGAAGAGTAGCTCCCCTTTGCCACAACTAGAGAAAGCTCACATGGCAACGAAGACCCAATGCAGCCAAAAATTTTAAAGTTTTAAAAATTTAAAAAGGAGGGTGGGAAGGTAGGAGATGCAAGAGGGAAGAGATATGGGGATATATATATATATATATATGTATAGCTGATTCACTTTGTTATAAAGCAGAAACTAACACACCATTGTAAAGCAATTATACTCCAATAAAGATGCTAAAAATAAATAAATAATTTTAAAAAGAAAAAAAAAGAACATTCTCTAACACCATATGCAAAAATAGACTCAAAATGGATCAAAGACCTAAATATAAGGGCGGACACTATAAAACTCTTAGATGAAAACATAGGCAGAACACTCTTTGACATAAATCGCAGCAATAACTTTTTTGATCCACCTCCTAGAGTAATGAAATAAAAACAAAAATAAACAAACAGGACCTAATTAAACTTAAAAGCTTTTGTGCAGCAAAGGAAACCATAAACAAAAAGACAACCCACAGAATGGGAGAAAATAATGTGCAAACAAAGCAACCAACAAGGGATTAATCTCCAAAATATACAAACAGCTCATGCAGCTCTATGTCAAGAAAACAAACAACCCAATCAAAAAATGGGCAGCAGATCTAGTGGGGGTGGAGGTGCCACACTGCGCTGCACACAGGATCTTAGTTCCCCAACCAGGGATCAAACCCATGCCCCCTGCACTGGAAGTGCAGAGTCCTAACCACTGGACCGCCAGGGAAGTCCCAGGCAGAAGATTTAAATAGAAATTTCTCCAAAGAAGACAGCCAGATGGCCAAAAAGCACATGAAAAGATGCTCAACATCACTAATTATTAGAGAAATGCAAATCAAAACTACAATGAGGCATCACCTCATACCGGTCAGAATGGCCATCATCAAAAAGTATACAAACAATAAATGCTCGAGGAGGTGTGGAGAAAAAGGGAACACTCCTGCACTGTTGGTGGGAATGTAAATTGGTGCAGCCACTGTGGAAAACAGTATGGAGGTTCCTCAATAAACTAAAAATAGAATTACCATATAATCTAGCAATCCCACTCCCAGGCATATATCAAGGCAAAACTATAATTCAAAAAGATACATGCACCCCTATGTTCATAGCAGCACTGTTCACAATAGGCAAGACATGGAAACAACCTAAATGACCATCAACAGATGAATGGATAAAGAAGATGTGGTACATATATACAACGGAATACTACTCAGCCATAAAAAAGAATGAAGTGATGCCATTTGCAGCAACATGGATGCAACTAGAGATTATCATACTAAGTGAAGTAAGTCAGAGAGAGAAAGACAAATACCATATGATATCACTTATATGTGGAATCTAAAATATGACACAAATGAACCTATCTATGAAACAGAAACAGAATCAGGGACATAGAGAACAGACTGGTGGTTGCCTAGAGGGAGGGGGTGGGAGAGGGATGGATTGGGAGTTTGGGATTAGCAGCTGCAAACTTGTATATATAGAATGGATAAACAATGAGTTCCTACTATATAGCACAGGGAACTATATTCAATATCCTGTGATAAACCATAATGGAAAAGAATATGGAAAAGAATGTATACATATGTATAACTGAGTCACTTTGCTGCACAGCAGTAATTAACACAACACTGTGAATCAACTATACTTCAATTAAAAAAATAAAAATAAATAAATTGGTATAACCACTATGGAGAACAGTATGGAGGTTCGTTAAAAACGAAAAATAGAACTACCATATGATCCAGCAATCCCACTCCTGGGCATGTATCCAGAGAAAACCATAATTCGAAAAGATACATGCACCCCTGGGGCTTCTCTGGTGGCACAGTGGTTAAGAATCTGCCGGCCAATGCAGGGGACACGGGTTTGAGCCCTGGTCCAGGAAGATCCCACATGCCACAGAGCAACTAAGCCCGCGCGCCACTACTACTGAGCCTGTGCACCTAGAGCTCACGCTCCACCACAAGAGAAGCCACTGCAATGAGAAGCCCGCGCACCACAACAAAGAGTAGCCCCCACTCGCCGCAACTAGAGAAAGCCCGTGCGCAGCAACAAAGACACAACTCAGCCAAAAATCAATTAATTAATTAATTTTTTTAGAAAAGAAAAGATACTTGCACCCCAATGTTCATTGCAGCACTTTTTACAATAGCCAAGACATAAAAGCAACCTTAATGTTCACCGGCAGAGAAATGGATAAAGATGTGGTACATATATACAATGGAATATTACTCAACCATAAAAAAGAACGAAATAATGCCATATGCAGCAACATGGATGGACCTAGCGATTATCATACTAAGTGAAGTAATTCAGACAGAGAATGACAAATATCATATGATATTACTCATATATGGAATCTAATTTTTAAAAATGATACAAATGAACTTATTTACAAAACAGACTCAGATTTTGAAAACAAACTTATGGTTACCAAAGGGGAAATGGGGAAGGGATAAATTAGGAGCTTGGGATTAACATAAACACACTACTATATATAAAATAGATAACCAATAAGAACCTACTGTATAGCACAGGGAAATCTACTCCGTATTCAATAACAACCCTATATGGGAAAAGAATCTGGAAAAGAATGAGTATATGTATATGGGAAAAGAATCTGGAAAAGAATGAGTATATGTATATGTATAACTGAATCACTTTGCTGTACACCTGAAACTAACACAACATTGTAAATCAACTATACTTCAGTAAAATTTAAAAATTAATTAATTAAAATAAAAATAGATCTCATTAAGGTGGAAAGAATCACCCTATGAATAATGTTACCATAAATATCATGCTAACAATTGAATTCCAATAAAGTATTTTAAATCTATTAAAAAAATAAAAAGTATATAACTATGACCATATTTGAGTAAAATGTATATGCATATTTATATGTACATATGCTTAGATATATTGCAAGGGCTTCATTAAAATATTTATATCCAGTTATCTCCAGTAAAATATTAGGGTAGTAAAATTTTATTTCTAGTTTTTAATTTTTGTGTTTTCAGCGCGAAAGAAGAAAAAATCACGTGGTCAAATTGCCTTTGGAAATCTCTTAAATCACTGAAAATACAATAAACACAAATGTATTTATGAACCACACTTGACATTGACAAAAACTTTCTCCTTGACCAAACCCTAGCCAGGCTTTTCTAAGCTGCTTCTCACCTAGGCCTCAATCTTGGTATATAAAGATTTGAACAAAGACTAACAGTTTCTAACAGCTCAAATCCACACCCCTCGGATGACCCTAGCTCTCGTAAAAGTACCTACCTGAACATACTCAAGGTTTCCAAAAAATTTACTGTTTGTTCTGATCGATACCTGGAGATAGGGCTCCTGTCTGGGTTTCACATGGACCAACCCCTCTTACCACTTTTTGCCTATTTTCACTTCCCTTTCTCTATTGAGACCTTCCTTGTCCTATTCCCTCTTCTCCCTTTAAAAAGCCCAGTCACCTCCATACAAAACAAAGTTGAATTCACTTCACACTGGACTCTTTTTCCCTACTGCAATAATTACTAATCAAAATCTGTCCCTACCACTTTAACTAGTGTCTGACTTTATCTTGGACAACATAGTTTCTCAGTAAGTTTACTGCTTACCAGAAATCACTAATGAAACTATGAAATGGATAGATTTTTTATTCCCAGTAACTGGTGAAGTTCTGTGTATCATCTTATGCGTTGATTCATTGTTTCCGTGCTTCTGGGGAAGGTCAGGAATTCAACAGGACAACAAAATCATTGTTCAGCTGTGACAATTCAATTAGGGTTTTTTGAAACCCTTGAAAATTAAAGGTTTGTCTTTCATCCTTGTCCAGTATTTTTTTTTTTCCTGGGCAGAAATTAAAATTTTTTATGTAGTATTTCCCTCTATAAGAGAAATGGTTTTCCAGAATTCTGAAATCTCCCTTTTCACTTGAGTACATGGCGATGTGAAATTAGAGTCTTATGATAAGCTTGTTCCTCCCTTGCCCTCTCCCAATCCCCTGCCAATTCACTCTTCAGCAACCAGAGTGCTCTTTGTAAATTGCAAAACTGATCATGACACTGCTTAACACCCTTCAATTACTTCCCCCTCCTCCTAAGAAAAAAAATCTGAAGTATGCCTACAAGTCACACTCTCTCCCTGTACTTCTCTGCCCTTTGCTCATCAGAGCTATTTGCTATTCCGAGAACACACCAAGCTCGTCCCATCCCCAGGACTTTGGACCAGATGTCATCCCACCTGAAATGCTGTTACCCTTTACAGGTTGTCAGCTTCTTATACTTCAGGTCTCAACTCCAAAGTCACCTACCCAGAGAGGCCCTGCCTCTTTCTATAATATTTTTAAATTGAAGTACAGTTGATGTACTTTATTACATAAATTACATGCAGGTGTACGATACAGTGATTCACAATTTTCAAAGGCTACTCTCCATTTATAGTTAGTCTAAAATATTGGCTATATGAAGCCTTGTCTTTTAAAAAGGCCTGTCCCTCATGGAATGTATGGATTTTAATTCAATTTATCTTTCAGTAAAGGAATTTTGAGCCAAAAGAGGGGGTGGGGGGAAGGCCTGTCATCCCTTTCACTCATTATCATCGCCTCCCAACATACTTTCAAGTTGAGTGCTTTACCGATATGCAAATAATTAAGATACGCAAATAATTAACTTGAATCATCTTAATTTTGTGCATATTTGTAAAGTACCCAACTTGAAAGTCAGCCTCTTGAGAGCAGGAATCTTGTGGTGGTGTGCTGCGAAATGTTTAACAGGCTTTCCAGAAACTGTCCTGATGGTAGCATTTGCCTGTGGCCATGGGATAAAAACCACCACCGTGCTAATTTCAAGCTACAACGTGACATCAACTAGTTTGCAAAGTAATTTCCTGAAAATTTAACAATCAGCTTTCACAAGCCAGTGCAGGCCAGTTCCAGCACACCCCTGGACCCTGGTCTGGCTTATTTACTGCTGTAAAGAAAGAGAACAATGCCAGGCACAGAGTAAGCGCGCAATAAATGCTGGTTGAATGTTGAACTGGGATAAATTCTTCTCTTTTTTTTTTGGCCATGCCTCGCGGCATGCAGGATCTTAGTTCCCCGACCAGGGATCAAACCCGCGCCCCCTGCAGTGGAAGTGTGGAATTCCCTTATAAATTCTTGCTTCTACCCTATCAAATACAGATTGTAGCTTATGGAGTCCTTTTTGGCATTCTAACTGCCAAACTGTGAAAGAGGCAGTCTGTAGAATTTGTAGAGAATTACCCTGAAAACAACTTGTCGAATGAGTCACCAAAATAAGTTCCTAAATGAAAGACAAAAGAAAGCGGAGGAGAAAGGGAAGGGGAGTGGGAAGGGAAGGAAGAGGAGGAAGAAGAAGAATTAAGTGAAAGTAAAGTCAATTTCCTTACTGATGGCCACACCTCTCATTGGTCGCCAGACCAACAGCATCAGATTCACTCTGGATTCCTGCTAGAACTGTAGGTGATGGTCCCATACACAGAATCAGAACCTCTGGGTGAAGTCCAGGAATCTTCATGGTATCAAGTTACCCTAGTAACTCTGATATGCACTGAAGCTTGAGAGCCGCGTCCAAGGGTACACTGACGGATGAGCTCATGAGAGTGTCACCAAGCCCCACTCCAAACCCAGGCAAATATTCTACGAGCAAACACAAAGCTTCCCAGATTCGAACTTCCCATCCTAAACCTGGTGAGGAATGCAAAACATTTCAATTGCATAGTGATTGAAATAACTCAACTGGACTTAAATATTTCTCAGTAACAGAAATACTCTTATTTGAATATTTAGCATTTGGCCTTGATGCTATTGATCATCGTTATGGTTATTAGCTAACACTTATTGAGGGCTTACTATGTGTCAAATGTTGGGCTCAGTGCTTTGTATGTATTAATCTCATTTAATACTGAGAGGAAACCTATGTAGTGGGTGCTATTGTTTATCTTCATTTTACAGATGAGGGGGGCATAGAAAGTTGGGTGACTTCACTGTGAAGAGTTGAGAACTCCCCCAGCAGGACGCTAAGCAGGACAAAGCCCTGTGCCCCAGGAGACCTGGTCCTAGCTGAGATATTTCCTGGTCCACAAAGTCGCCAAAAGCAGGGTGGCCTCAAAGATAAATGCCCACAAATACCCAGAGAAAATGTTCCAAGTGGTTGAGAACCAAGAGACTCTATTCCCAATTAAAGCTTGGAAAATAAACTCTACCTCGGTCAGATCATCCAGAAATAGGATCAATATTTTCCTGCTGCCTTTCACCATTATGTTCTTTTCTGAACATGGTGAAATAATAAGCGCAAAAGAACTGTGAAAAGCAAAACCGCAAGACCAGAACTGCCCTCATTTTTAACTAAGTAAGCAAAATAGTCCCAAAATAGTTTTAATAAGGGTGGTAGCAAAATCCCATTAAATTATAAGAAATACACATTACAGTCTGCTTAGCCCATGTCAACCCCCTTTCTCTGAAAACTGCCCCTCCCCGGTTGCATTCATCCATAAGCCTGACTCTTGGCCGCAATTGATTTAGCTCAACTATGAACAACTGACCAGGCCTGGGCAGTGAGATGCCAGAGAGAGCATCCTTCTGGGATGCAGAGAGTACTTTGGTGTCTTCTGGTGCCTGGATCTAAGGATAGATGTTTGGGATTTGCGGGGCGGCCACGTCCGTGGACAAGTATAGCACCCTGGTCTTGAGGGGGTACAGCCTGAAAGCTCAGTGACCCTGGGCCCCAGATAGATGTGAGGGGGACAGAGCCTGGGTCCCTGACAGCCCTCACTGCCTGCATCAGGCCCACCCAGGGCCCAGCCTCACTCTTGTCTTTGGCTGCAGCCAGCTCAGGTGGATTTCCATTTCTCGTGGCCAAACGAGAATGATCAGGGCAGAGGGGCAAGCTGTTTGGCCCTCTGAGGAACCATGGCCATGTGGGTCACCATATCTGCCTCTGTTTCTCTCCTGAAACAGGGCCCATCCAACGGTCCAGATCACCCCTGGATTTTCTCCCAGCCTGTGCCTGGTTTGTCCACATGCTGGACTTGACCTGCCCAGGGCCACATCCTTGCACCCTGGTTCAGCCTCCCTGCACTTCTGTGCTCTGGTTTTCAATTGCACCCTTGACAGTGTCAGGGTTGGAGCTCATTGTCGTTCAGCTGCTCCAGCTCCTTGTGTCATCCATGTCTTTTGCATCCTCCCCCAACAATGTCCAGCAAAATCTAAACCCTGCGTGCAATGCAATACATGCTATTGACTGGAAGCCTGGAAGCATTAATTCAGCCTCTTTTCCCAGCCAAATTAACCAGACAATGGGAAAACAACACCTCAAGGAAACTCAAGTAAACAAATCCTTGGTTAAACCCTTAACCTGAAGGGAGCCAGGTCCCTCTTTCCCCACCTCCCTTAGACATATCCTCCCTACAGAGACCCCTGGGCTGTACCTGGGATATAAATGGCGCCACCATCGCACCAATGCGACACAGGGATCCACTGGTCCCCATCCCCAAAGCGCGCATCGTTGTGGGGTAGACCTGGAGTAGAGGAGCGTAGAAAGCATCATTTAGCTTAAACCCCTCTTTCCCAAGTCCTCTGCCCTTCCCTCCACAGGTCAGGCTTTGGTATATACAAAAGGCCAAATATTCTATATGGATATATAGGATATAGAAGATGTTCATTTTCTCAGGTATACAACTTTGAATTTTAACAATATCAGAAAATAAACACTTAGAAATTATCCTTTAAGTGAGCAAATTCCAAAATATGTGTTTAATATTCCAAACGTAATTTTAGAAAGGTACTTGCAATCAGACAGAAGATTTCCACTTTAGAGCTATAAACGTATAAAGGTGGTTCTACTGAATGGAAAGAAAATACTCCCCAAATAATAACAACCCAACCAAACCTTTAATACAGATACAGTGAAAAGAATCGACGAGAGTGCCACATACATGCTACACCATTCACCATGTTTGTGTTGCAAGATCTTATGAGCAGTCTACTTTCTTGCTGCAACTTTCTTGCATTTATAGTAAAATCTCATTAATCTGTACTTCACTGATTCAGAGTTCTTAATAAATAAGCAAATAGTATTTAATAAAGAAGATTTTAAGGAGAATATATGAAAGAATGCTTCTTTTAATTTTAGAAATTTTTCTCTTAACGCTATAAATACTGATCAGTTTTCATCAATTCACTAAAGCAAAGCACGTGGCCTCTTTACTTGGCCGCATCATGTTACCCACCATCTGCCAAATGCAAAACACAAGATGCTTTCCTGCCCCGGGGGGCACTGCTATATTTATAAGAATGTCTGGGGGTGGAGTGCCTTTTCACAGAGGTTTTTTCTAGAAAATGAGGCTGCTGGCTATTGAAAACAATGGATTCAGATACATACAGATGATCTTTGCTCTAATATCAATTTTTTTTGTTCATTTTTGACAATTCTAGGAGATGAAATAATAGAAGACAAGCAACTTCAGGTACACATCTTTTTTTTTTAAGCAATAAGTATCAGGGAAAAAATACTTAGGAACGACCCTTTAAATGAACACATCTCAAAATATGTTAAATTGAATATTCCAAATATAATTTTAGAGGCACATCACAATACACATAGACTTTTAAGTTCACAAATTCACAATAATTTTAGAAGATTGTTAATGGAACTAAATGAAATACTACATATATGTCAAATGTGTCATAATTTCCTATTTTTATCTATGTGAGGGGAAAAGAATTTTTTTCTCTGTGGTTTTGATATGTCATCTGTATTCTAAATAGACTTCTACCTTTCCCAAGATGAAAATGAATGCAGCTTTAGCAGTCCCTATAGCACCACTTTCTCTGGCTCAACGAAAGGCAAAACCAGTTAAACTACTAAGTTTCCTACTCAGATATTGCTTATTTCTAGGAGCATTTGCTCTTTAAAGTGGTGGTTTCTGAGAAGCTCCTCAGAAGTAGATGTATTAAGTAGATATAGTAATTCAATAAATTAAGAATAAATTACTATTATATTCGAATTTAAGCTACCTACAACAAACAACAGACATAGTGGGATATGATCTTTCAAAAGAATAAAGGTGAAAAATACATTCTAATTTTAAAAAGGGAGAAATAGGGTGTTTTACATTTTATCAGCAACATGCAGGTACCGGGCCTATCCCTATTTCTTCAGGAAGCACAGTATGAGGGCAAGAGTTGCTTTTTACATGGATGCAGTTTAGTGAGAAAGGGAGACGGTCTTATCTTTCTTCTCAGAGACTGGCTTTCACTAGACCCCATGGGGCAGGAGAAAGGCCACATCAAATAAACCTTCTGGTGTCATTTTAATAGGATGTTTTTAGAAAATCATCAAAAGTCAACAGAAGCCAGGGATGCATGGTCTATAGACAAACACCTGCTCTAAGTAGCTCACCTCGCACACCTTGATGTAACCAACCCCTTCCCCAAAACTAACCTCAGCGGTGTAAATATAGATGGTGTTGAAGTTGGACGCCACCAAAGCCCTCAGCATGAAGAGGAAGCCGATGAGGCCGGCACTAGGGAACCAGAAGCGAGACGTTACCAAAGGCAACACAGAGGGCCTTCCGGGGCCCCGACCCCAGTACGTGACAGATGCCAACACACATCCCTGCAGACCGGGTCCCGAGGGAGGTGTTGCCCCTCAGCTGGCCTGACTGTGGGGTCCTAAAGCAAAAGCCTGACTCAATCCTTCAATCCTGTTCCCCCGAAGTGTGCCGTTCCAGCCCAGCCCCCCAAGGTGAGCACACCTCTGCCACCACCCTTGGAAAATGGTACAGTTTGCAGAATAAGTCATATATATTATAAACGAGGCCCACTCTAGGGTCACAAATTCAGAGTGCAATGAAATCTCCCACCACAGGTATGCTGTCTACATCACTATCTTGACAACGTGCCGATCATTTGGTAAACAACCGGAGTCTCCATTCTCCAGGAAGCTTTGCATAAAGATCCTAAATATCTTGCTACGCGAACGGAATACTCCCACGCTGGTACCCACGTCCTGTGGGTGCTGAAGATGGACCTGGCTCAGGAGGAAGAGGGGAGTGGGAGGGGCAAGGGCAGGTACCAGGGGCTTGTTTGATCGTTCTAGTCAAACAAGCAGCCTGTACTCTACTCTCTTGGTGAAAGGGACTTGCCCCTAACCTCCACTGAAGGCCATGGGTCAGGAGATCTCATTTTAAAACCACTGCACAAAACTAGATTGCATTAAAGCAACCAGACAGCAAATACCTTGAAGTGCAAATATTAAGGAGAAGGAAGAATAAAGCTGTACATCCCATGGTAATAGAAAGGCTCAGCTGTCTTCCCAGGAAATTAATGCCCGGGATATTTAAAGGATTCACTAGGAAAAAAATGACACAGACAATTTTCAGAATCTTGAAAGCAAATGGCACTTATTAACAATGGCATGGATTCCTCCCTGTCATTTCAGAAAGAAGCAACTTAATCCAAACATCATGCGTATTCCAGCCAAGACCCAGTCACACTGTCATCAACTTCATGACTCCTTCAATATGCTTTTCCCACGGGGATCTGAGAACGAGAAGCACCGGAGTATATGAAGGATATTTTATGCCCAGGATGCTTATTACAGCATGTAGGTCTATTGTAAACTGCCAACTTGCTAGACCTATATTTTAAATGTTTAATACTGTTTTTCAAATTCAAGGTGCCATTGATTTTTAAGTACCATTATTTTATGTCTATTAAAGCAGAAACAGTGCTTCCAACTGAAATCTAACAAGCCATTGTGAGACACATCCCAGTTTCAGAGATGTTACAATGTAGGGGAATGCATCTTAGAATTGATACGATGCACTAATTCAAAGCTCCACTCCTCCAGACTTCTCCTCACACTGATCGCACTGGAGACACCTCAGCACGATTTGGGGACTCGTCCATTTCTACCAGGCAGGAGTCAAGTGTATGACAGGTCACTCTTCTCTCCTCTGAGACTCTGAGTTGCACGTCCCCCACCCAAAACAGAGAGCCACCCAATACAGAGAGATACTTACGAGCAATTTCGCCAATGGTGCTGATAATCATGGTCTGGTAGTCAGAAGGGGCAAACACCTGGCAGTGGCAGGGGCTCTGGCTCTCCTCCGAGACCCCTACGGTCACCACTACCTCCAGCTCTAACCGTGAGCCACAGACCAGGTCCCGCTCCAGCAGCTCCGCACTGGCCAGGATGACCCCATAGTAGGCGAAATAGATGCCCAGCCTGGAAACAAGAAAAGATGGACATTAGGAAAGGCTGTCACCAGGCCTGAAGGAGGGGTAGCACCGTGAGAGGTGGGGAGACGTGGGGAGAGCTTCTCAGGTTGAAGGCACGGTGTAGGGAGGGGAGGGGAGTGGAAAGTGGGGACACGTTTCAAGGGGATACTAGGGGGTGGCCTTTAGCGGAGGCTGCATGGTGGGAAATGAATTTGCAAGAAAAAGCAGGATGGAACTAGATGGGGGAGGACCCCTCAGGCCAGGAAGAAGTTTTGTAAGAGGCAGAACAGAACTAACACTGCGTTGAAACTATCTCCCTCATTCTACAGCTTACGTACTGTAGCCTTGACCATAAAGAGTTAAATATTAGAGAAATGTTGCTTGTGCCCAAACAGCTCATTAAGTTCCCTGAAGAAAGTTCCCATCCCAGGTGGTCCCAGGTTAGTTATGGCTACTACTTGTAGATAAGTTCGTTTTCAGCTAGCAAATAAGCAGAGATAAGTGTGGTAAAGTAAAAATAACTGCTAACGACTTGAAGTTTTGCAGGAGCCTCGTGATGCAGCCTTGTGAGCAAGCAGAACAAAGAAATGTTATGCTTCCCTTGAAGGCCAGGTGGCTCCAGGAAGTCTTCAACTCACCTTTACCCTTTAATCTTGAACCCTCCCGCTTCCCCTTCTCCCTTAGCATAAAAGCAGCCTGAATTCTCTTCCAAGTTAAGATGGTTCTTTAAGAGTTTAGTCCACCATCTTCTCCGCCTGTTGGCTTTCTGAATAAAGTCGCTATTACTCGCCCCAACACACTGTCTCTTATTGGCCTGCCATGTGGCAAGCAGTAGGAGCTTAGACCCCGCAACAGTTTGTTTTCTGCAGCTGCTGCAACAAGTTAGCACAAACCTAGTGCTTTAGCACAGTGAGTATCTCACAGTTCTGGAGGTCAGCAGTTCAGCAGCTCTGGCTGACTTCTCTGCTCGGAGTCTCACGTGGCAGAAATGAAGGTGCAGGTAGGGCTGCTCCACTTTCTGGGGAAGAATCCATCTCCAAGCCCACCCAGATGGTTGGCAGAATCCAGTTGCACGGGGGTGTAGAACTCGTGTCCGTTTCCTTGCTGGCTGTTGACCAGTGGTTTTCAGCTTCTGCAGGCTTCCTTCATTCTCTGTCTGTGAAGCCAGCAACAGCAGGTCGCGTCCTTCTCATGCACTGAAGCTCTCCTTCTGCCTCACCTCACGCTTTCTCTTCTGCTGCATCTGATTCCAGCTGGAGACATTTCTCTACTTTTAAAGACTCAAGTGATAATATTGAGCCCACCTGCCTAATTCAGGATACTCTCCCTATTTTAAGGCTCGTAACCTTAATTACATGTACAGTCCCTTCACATCTACATCCAAATTAGTGTTTGATTGAATCCCCAGGTGTTGGAACTCTTGGGCATCATCTTTTCAATTCTGTCTTTCGGACGCCATGAAGCTATGGAAGGTTTTTGCTTTTGCTTGATGTTTTCTTACTATCTTTTTTTCTGTCTATTCTTTAATAGATATTTTCATTGAGATATAAACATAACATACAGAAAAGTTCCTATATCGAAGTCAAGAAAAAGAATATCAGGGGAATTCGCTGGCAGTCCAGTGGTTGAGACCCTGTGCTTTCAATACCGAGGGCCCGGGTTCGATCCCGGGTCAGGGAACTAAGATCCCACAAGCTGCTTGGCCAAAGAAAAGAAAAAGAAAAAGAATATCAGCCTCCCAGAAGCCCCCCTCATGCCTCTCTCATTTTTACAGAAATGGTTGTAAAAGCCACCTGTAAAAGACAGATGCGGACAATCAAGGAAAATCACATATGATCTGCATAGTGGATGATATTAAAGTGATGATTGTTAATCTCGTTGGTGTGAGTTTAGGATTGGAATTATCTAAGAAAATGTCCTCAAGTAGTTGAGACTCTAAATGAAGTATCTGGGGATGAAGTGGCATGAAGTCTAGGGCCTGCTTGAAAATACTTCAGAACAGAAAAAAACAGCTGAAGTAAATATGGGTAGATATCAGTGACTGTCAGATCTGGGCAATGAATACATCAGGGTTCATCATGGTATCCTCCCTACTTTCATGGGCATTTAAAAATTCTCATAATGAAATATTTAAGAAGAAGACAATAATCACAATATTTCTCCTTGTTATTAAGGTAGCTTTAATATTTTTTTTGTTTAATTTCCAAATATTAAGTGTATTTTTTTTTTGGCCATACCACGCAGCTTGCGGGATCTCAGTTCCCCAACCAGGGATTGAACCCAGGCCACAGCAGTGCCAGCACCAAGTCCTAACCACTAGTTCACTGGGGAATTCCCCAAATATTAAGAGTATTTTAAAAATTAAAGAGTCTCAAGAGGAGACACCCACCTATTTTTAGTGATTATATCTGGGAAAGGCAGCTAGACAACCACTTTCCTGAATTTAAACACTATAGATTAGTTTCCACTGTTTTGAATCTTTATATAAATGGAACCACATAATATGTATTCTGTGTGTCTGACTTTCTTTGCTCATTATTACATTTGTAAGATTCAGCCATGTTGAGCGCAGAGTACCAGTTTTCTCATTTTCATTACTGTGTAGTATACTATTTTATGAATATAACAGAATCTATCCATTATACCTGTTGATGGGCATGTGGGTTGGTTGTAGTTGGAGCTGTTACAAATAATATAATGCTATTTTATTTTACTATGCATTTCTGTTGGGTATAAATCTAGGAGTAGAATTGCTGAGCCATAGGCTATGCATACTTCCAACTTATTAATAGAAACCTCTAAACAGTTTTCCAAAGTGGTTGTACTAATTTGAATGCCAATCAGGAGTGCAGGAAAATTCCAGTTACTTTACATCCTTCCCAACATGGTCAGTCTTTTTAATTTCATTTTTTATTTTTTTTTAAAGTTATCTTTTCAAACTTTTTCTTTTTTTAAATTTATTTTTGGCTGCGTTGGGTCTTCTTTGCTGCATGCGGGCTTTCCCTAGTTGCAGCGAGTGGGGGCTACTCTTCGTTGCAGAACACGGGCTCTAGGTGTGCAGGCTTCAGGAGTTGTAGCATGTAGGCTCAGTAGTTGTGGCACACGGGCTTAGTTGCTCCTTAGCATGTGGGATCTTCCCAGACCAGGGAGAAGACCCATGTCCCCTGCATTGGCAGGCAGATTCTTAACCACTGCACCCACAGGGAAGTCCCCAGTCTTTTTAATTTTAGCCATTTGGGTGGATTTGTAATGGTGTCTCATTTGGTTTTTTTTTTCTTTTTTCTCATTTGGTTTTAATTTGCATTTCCCTGGTGACTTTAAGGTTGAACATGTTTTCATATGTTTATTTGATACACATTTTTGGTCAAGTGCCTGTTCAAGTCTTTTGCCTATTTCTCTACTGGGTTGTGTATGTTTTTCTTGTTGAACAAAAATTATATAATAGAAATATATATTAATAATATATAGAACATGTATATATAATTTGTTGGACATATATATTGGAAATTTCTTCTCTCAATTGGTGGCTTACCTTTCAGGCTCTTCATGATTTCTCAGGACACAGAGTTCCTAATTTAATGTAGGCAAACTCATCAATCTTTTCCTTTAGAGTTAGCACTTTTTGTGTCCTGTTTAGAAAATCTTTGCTTACTCAAGGTCATGGCTGCACAGAGAGGACCACTAAGTCTATTCCTTTGAATTTGATTCTCAGGGGCCTCAAAGGATCAGTTCCTGGAATGTGGTGAGGGAAGAGACCAGGCTGCAAACAGTTAGTACAGAGCTCATACACTCAGATGAAAAATTTAAAAACTGTTTGTAGATGATTTGGATTTTTTTTTCTTTCTCTTTCTTTTTATATTGTTATTTTATATCTATTTTTTGGTTGGTGGTATTAGCAGAAAGATAAAGCATTGCTGGTGTCTGCCTTGTGTTTTCTCCCCAGAGCACTCAGAAGGGATTTATTTCAGTGGGCTTTCTCCCACTGAAATGCTTGTTTATTTAAACCTAGCTTTGAAATAATACCATTCTTACCATACGACCCAGATCTGTAACGTGGTCCATAAATATTTAGCATCCAATAGGTCTGTAAATCTTCCTCTTTTTTCCTGGGGTAGTGAAAGGGGGAGACAGAATAGATTTAGTGGGTTAAGGACAGGCAAAGGTGACTCTAATCTTTTAGATCACAGAAAATAAGAACAACATGGGAATGTGGCAGGGTAAGATAGCCACTCAGCTCCCCAGAGACCCCTCACATAAATACTGTTTTTAACACATTCATCTCAGCCAATCAGTCTTTGCATACTTTTTATTATCATTGTCAAGTACCAAAACTCATTGAATTTAAGATTCTAACCCTTTCACTCTTCCTCTTCTCACCAGTGCTGGCGAGAGGTGGGGTGGAGTACGGAAAATAGGAGTATACATGAAAAGCAACTATAAAACTGATGGGAGAGCCTTTTAACATTAAGATGAAAAAACCTAACATTAAAAAAGAATGTGAGGCTTGTGCAAAAAACAAGCAGCCTAAATTTGAAAAGAGGATACAGTGCCCAATTTCTTTGTGTGTGTTTAGGGTAATTTGTAAAAGTTTTTGTCCATAGTCAGTGCCTACTAAGTATGTTTGGATCAAAATAAATAAGGATGGGTTATCTATGATAGGGCAGTAATGGATTTTTATGTAAAGCTAGGAATGCTTGGAGGGTGGAGGAGGTGCTCAGTTGAAAACCAACTATTCTTTTCTCACAAATTGACCTGGGATTACAGGCCCCCTCGAGGGAGTCCAGAAGTGTGGTCTGGGAGTCCTGGATTTTATTGTCACTGAAAGAGCTTGCAGAGAACTTAGAGGTCTTTTGCCCCACGCACCCCCCGCCCCCAACTTTCAGGCTCAGCTCCTGGATTTCATTGTGGGAGGACTTGAGCAACTGACACTCCACTTTCATCTGCTTTACGTATCGGGGCTCTGGTTACTCATCTTTGAAAAACCTCTGATCTAGCCCTATCCTCCCATTTTCCAACCAGAATATATGGCCCAGAGTGGGTAAGTGACCTTCCCAAGATCACACAGCTGTTTGGAGGCAGAGCCAGTCTGGACTCCCAGTTTCCCGTGCACCAGTCCCAAGTCCTGCCCATCTGCCTCTCTGTCATGTCCCCTGGGTTTAGATGTGACTATGGTCCCCTCACCACCCCAAGTGTCATTGGAGAGTCATGTCATTATAAAATATATACATTTTATCCTAATAAGTCATTTGGTTCTGAACCTTTGGCTGCAATCCAAATGGGTGGACTTATTCACCTCCTGCATGGTGTGACCCGTCCTCCGCCCCCAAAGCCTTTCATCTCAGCGTCTTGGGAGTGAAGCTGCAGAGGCCCCACTGCCCTCAGCATCTTGCCCAGCCTCCTCTGCATGGCACTCTGACGGCCACCAATGTGACCAAACTCACTGCGCATTCCCACCTTTGGTCTCACACTGTTCCTCCTGCCATCAGTGGCCTTCTTCCTCCCCTGAGGCTGCCTCTCCTTTCAGTGTGCAGTGTCTGCCCCGCTTCTCTCTGAAGGTGGCTCCCACTGGCTTACGGTCATCTCTCCACTCGGATCCTACACACTCTGCTACCTGGGCCACTCACCTGGTTCTAAGCATCTGGGCTCTGTTTTGTTATTGATTCTTTCCTACGTGCGTCTCATCTCTCTAACCAGATTTAAGAGACCTGAAGGCAGGGTCTATTTTTATAGCTCTGTATCCACAGGGCCTTGCTCAATAGACCACTGAGGAGAAGAACAAGATCATCTAATGGGCATGATGGATGGAGGCAGCAAGCTGAAGTCAAGAGAAGTAAAGTGGGAGGAAGAAGGGAGGAGGAGAAAGGGGAAGGATGTACAGTGAGAGGGAGGAAGGAGAATGTTGAGGGACGGCTGAGAATACAGAGAGGCTGGAGGAGGGAGGGCGGTTCTTATGAGAATTGTGTTGCTCCAAATTCATACGTTGAAGTCCTAACCCTCAGAGTGGGGCTGTACTTGGAGATGGGGTCTTTAAAGAGGTCACTGGGGAATTCCCTGGTGGTCCAGTGGTTAGGACTTGGCGCTTTCACTGCCAGGGCCCAGGCTGGATCCCTGGTCGGGGAGATTAAGATCCTGCAAGCTGCATGGTGCAGCCAAAAAAAAAAAGAGAGAGGTAACTGAGCTAAAATGAGGTCATTAGGGTGGACTGTAATCCAATTATGACTGATGTTCTTATGAAAAGAGGAGATTAAAACACAGACACACACAGAAGGAAGATGATGTGAAGACACAGGGAGAAGATGGACATCTAAAAGGCAAGGGAAGGGACCTCAGAAGAAATCAGCTCTACAACACCTTGACCTGGGATTTCTAGCCTCCAGAATTGTGAGAAAATTAATCTCTGTTGTTTAAGCCACCCAGTGTGTGCTATTTTGTTATGGCAGCCCAAGTGAACTAATACACAGTGGCAGAGGGAAGGTGGGGGAGGGAGGACGGGGATGAGGGAAGGGGGATAGGAGGTGGAGAAGGAGGGTGGAGAGGGAGGGAAAAGGAGGAGGAAAAAAGGAAAGAGGAGAGAAGTAACCTCGGTGCTCTTCAGTCTTGGAACAACTACTGAGTTCAGAGGAAAAAATACGCATCAAAAATGGTTGGAATTGGACCCACATGATCATTCAACTGTCCATGGTTTTGAGTTAATTGTCTCTGCTAAGATTTTTTTCTCTCTCTGCAACCAATTTTATTTTTTATATATTGACAATCAAAATTTCATAGCCACTTAAAGATTATGTGCCAGTCTCTTCAAAGCACAATCACTTCCTTCATTTAATCGTTGCCTAGCAACAAATTAGTCTTCCCACCATGCTTTGCATGATAAGATGTAATTGTCAGTATCTTGGAAGGAAGGTGGGAGTTATCCGATACTGTCTACTAGTAGGGTCCTGACCTCTGAACCACAAGAGCTTATTTCCAAACTCCAGAAAATAAATTAGAATAACAGAATCATCCTTAATTCTTTGGAAGAAAGCTTGAGTTTCTTTCTTTTTTTTTGGCCACACCACACAGCACGCGGGATCTTAGTTCCCCAGTCAGGGATTGAACCCGTGCCCCCTGCAGTGGAAGAACAGAATCCTAACCACTGGACCGCCAGGGAGCTTCCCAAAAGTCTGAGTTTCTTATTTCCCAATTAGGTTTTGAGGCATGTGTAATAATTAGGGGAAACACTCCACAAAGCAAAGTGAGAATACCTTACCAAACTACAATTGTGAGTGTGGGGAAGTTTGGGACATTTAATCCTCATTTTTGCATTATTATTGAGCACATTCTATCTCACACTTAACATGTCCAGCAGCAGGCCAGGTGGCAGTGGGATTACAGTGTTTTTGTCATCAGTGATGTCCTGGGAAACCAGTCAGAAACACCCAGAAAAGCCTACCTCTCACTTGTGTGTAGGACACTTAAGAACTGTACATTTGGACATCACCTGTCCTGCTGTTGCCCCACAATCCCTGAGAGAGTCAGATTTGGGGAGGCGGGTGGGGACAGCTGTTGCTGCTCTGGACCCGGCTCAGGCATGGAGCAAGAGCTGAGTCAACAAGAGGCTCTGCCATAAAGTGGTGCAGCCACTGTGGAAAGCAGTAGGGCTATTCCTCAGAAGATGAAAAATAGAACTGCTGTATGATCCAGCAATCCCACCTCTGGGTAAATATCCAAAGGAAATGAAAATAGGATCTCAAAAAGAGATCTTCACTCCCACTTCACTTCAAAGTTGTTCTAGAAAACTAGGACTGAGAAAGTAGCTTGGAAGATTCTGAAAAAGAACTTTGACAAGGGGTAAGTACCTTACTAAATATGAAAATTGTATTATAAAATACTATAATTAAGAGTGCTATATTAGACCAACAATTAACCTGTATCCTTTTCCCAAAAATATAAAATGCTCTATTTATTATATAATAAATCTCATATATATTTGAATCTACAAACCTATCAATTAGAACATAATATTCAACAATAGATTCAAATATATAGGGGATGGATTATTCAATAAAAATACATAAGTGCAACTGGTTAGCTATTGGGATATGACAAAGCTAGATCTGTACCATGCTTCTTATATCCAATTAAACTGACATAGATCCAACATTTACATATTAAATGTGAAACCAAATTAACCCAACAAAAAGGAGATGGATACAAGAATGCAGTTGTAAAAATTAAGTTTGACATCAATAAAAAAGTTATAAAAATGTTAATAAATCTAAATAGATACTGACTTTAAAATAACGTCTAATTCAGGGCAACTTATGAACAATATGAAATTAAAATACCAGGCAAAAATGATTTGGAAGATGAGATGGGCAAATCAGAATGAACATGTTTAAGGTTCTTGTATTGTTCAGAAGGCAGATAAAGATACCAAACGACATTAGCTATTGTAGGTGCACATTTTCACTATTTAAGGGCTGTAATAAAAGAAATAGAATGCATAAATTCCAAGCCAGTAGAAGGAAATATGGGGGTAGGGGTTGGCGAGTGGAGCAAACTGAATCAATCTAATAGAAGGAGAAAGGAGAAAGAAAGCAGAAAAGGAAAGACACAGTTAAGAAGAAATAGAAAATGAACGACAGAGGTAAGTGCAAGTATGTCAGTAATCACAATAGATACAAACGGATCAAACTCATTATTAAAAGATACAGACTATCAGATTGAATGAAAAACAAGATCAGCTATTTATTTATAAGAAATATGTTTAAAGCAAAGCAACATAAACAAGCTAAAATGAAGAGCTAGAAAAAGGTACACCAGGAAAACATTAACCCAAACTAGTTCTGACATATTAGTATGAAAGAAAATAAAATTTAAGGCCCAAAGCATTATAAAGAAATATTTCAGGTAGTCAGATCAATCCACACACTGAATAAATCAATCTTATGCTAGGATGCAGCAAGATAGCCTCAAACTGTATGGAGTAAACTGTCAGGCCTATAAGGAGAAACTAACAAAACCATCGTCTTATTGAAAAACTGTTAGCTGAACCTGGCAAAATCTAGAACAGGTATCAGATATTTACATGGCACAATTATATTGAATATAACAATATATATGCTCAATGAGAACACATGTTCTTAAGCACACATGGAATATTAATAAAAAGTCACTATGTAGAGAACAAAAGAAGTCTCAATAAATTCTAAATAATTGATAACATGCTCTGGTCAAAATGCAATTAAATTAGAAACAAAGAATTTAAAAAATCATTAACAAATAAGTCATTGGTTAAAGAGAAACTCATAGCAGTTACAAAATAGAAAAACAAATAACATTACTCTGTAACAAAACTTGCTGCATGCAACTAAATGGTTTATTAAAAATCAAAAAGACTGAAAATAAATGAGCTAAATACTGAACTCAAGAAGTTAGAAGAACATAAAAAGCCAAAGAAGTAAACAAAATAAGGAGTAGAAATTAATGAGACCACCAAAAAAACCAATAAAGAGAAAAACAACAAAAACAAAAAAGCCCTCATTCTTTGAAGTTTAATAAAACAGACAAACCTCTAGTAAGAGGACCACAGAAAAAAGAAGGCACAAATAAACAATACTAAAAGTGAAAAAGAAGACATACACAGTAGATATTTGAAACAAAAGGGAACACTGGGAATAATTTTATACCAATAAATTGGAAAGCCCAGATGAACTGGGCAATTTTCTAAAATACATATTACCAAAATTGACTCAATCAAGAGTATTAAACTAAGTAGGCATTAACATTTACACAAACTGAATGATAGTTTTAAAACTCCTCTTTCTGATACTCCCCAATTATTCTCTTACCACTCACCTTAAAATAAATATTAGGGATAAACTACTTTACAGATAAGTTTTACTAAACATTTGAAGAGGTTAATTCCTATCTCACATAAACTGTCTTGGAGATGGCAGGACAGTGCTGGAAAGCTCTTCCAGGAGCCTGTGACTGACCTGCCTGCAGATGGGTGAAGTGCGTGGTCTGGGCTGGTGTGAGAAATTATTGCAGATTGACCTTGACAGTCCTGGATCCAATAGAATTTAAATGCCAAATTTTATTTTTAAAAAATCATTTAATAAGGTTTATACGTTTGATATCAATAAGACAAGGCCAATACAAGGAAAATAAAATTATAAAACAATATCTCCCCTATAAACAGTGGGGCTAAATCATGTGACTAGCTCTGCAAGGTGTTATTATTTCCATTTCATTGATGAGAAAAGTGATGGTAGGCAGTCAGAATGGCCATCATTAAAAAGTCTACAAATAATAAATGCTGGAGAGGGTGTGGAGAAAGGGAACCCTCTTATACTGTTGATGGGAATGTAAATTGATGCAGCCACTACGGAGAATAGTATGGAGGTTCCTCAAAAAACTAAAAATAGGGTTGCCATATAATCCAACAATCCCACTCCTGGGCATATACCCAGACAAAACTATAATTCAAAAAGATACATGCACCCCAGTGTTCATTGCAGCACTATTCACAATTGCCAAGACATGGAAACAACCGAAATGTCCATCAACAGATGAATGGATAAAGAAGATGTGGTACATATATACAATGGATTACTACTCAGCCATTAAAAAGAATGAAATAATGCCATTTGCAGCAACATGGATGGGCCTAGAGCTTATCATACTAAGTGAGGTAAGTCAGACAGAGAAAGACATATATCATATGATATCATTTATATGTGGAATCTAAAATATGACACAAATGAACTTATCTATGAAAAAAAACAAACTCACAAATATAGAGAACAGACTTGTGGTTGCCAAGCATGGGGGGCGGGGCAGGGGAAGGGATGGATTGGAGTGTGGGATTAGCAGATGCAAACTATTATCTATAGGATGGATAAACGACAAGGTCCTTCTGCATAGCACATGGAACTATATTCAATATCCTGTGATAAATGATAATGGAAAAGAATTATGAAAAAGAATATATATATATGTATAACTGAGTCACTTTGCTGAACAGCACAAATTAAACACAACATTGTAAATCAACTGTACTTCGATAAATTTTTTTTTAAAAAGTGGTAGTAGGTAACAGCGCTACCTAGCTCACGGTGGAGCTGGATTTAGTATCATTTCCCTCTGCTCTCTTCTGCATTGGAGGGGTCAGTTGCCCTTCCCTCTAGTCTTCCACCACTAAGGGGATTTCTGGCGACCCCTGGTTGGGGGAGAAGAACTCACCAGGATGGGCTCCACCAGCTTCCCCTCCAGCAAGACTGAGCGGTTCATCTTGGCGATGCGCTCCAGTGTAACCAGGGCAGCCTGAGTGTTCCCGGTAGAGACATTGAACCGAGCAGATTCAGGAATAAACTGGGCACAGATGACAAAGAACACCAGAGTTGCAACTGCTGTGGACCCCAGAGGTACCACTATCACGGTTCCATACACTACACTGTCCCAGTTCCCCGAGATGGGAAAGGATGTAGCAAGCTTTACAGCACAAATAGAGCAGGTGTACTCTTGCAATCCTAGCGGAGCAAAAACTCGCCTTCTCCTATCGTTGTCCCATCTCGGACGACAGTGGACTGATACTGAGCTTCACATCAGTTTGACCCAACCTACTTAACGCAATGAAATTCTTACATCCAATGTGTAAACAGCCGCTGCCCGGGGTCCCTGGCGCCTCTCCACTCCTCCATCACCCGGCCACTCCCCCAGGAATCCCAGGACCTCCCACAGTGCAAGAACCTAAAGGGTGACCATGGCAGGGCCTCCAGCACCCACGAGTGGAGGAACCAGCCTGATTGTAGAGGCCTATAACCCACTGATTACGGCATATTTTGGACACCACACTCAGAAAACAGCACAGCGCTCCGCTGATGCCGGGACATTGGTACCTCCACATAGTGAAGGCCAGCGGGTTCTTCCCCGGCAGCATCCTCTTCATCGTTCCCCAGCCAGGGGGCGGTTCAGGTCGTCCTCATCACCCACTGGGATTAATCTGATCATTTCTAACTGCTTCTCTGACCTTTTCTGTCTTCCCTCCTACAGCCTCCGCACAGCCATGCACCAGCTTCCCAGTACATAACCCCTTCCACACCCCCAGTGCCCCCGGTCCTCAAGGCCCCTTGTAATCTGCACACAGGCCTGTCTTTCCAGCCGGCCTCCCACCAGCACCCCACACTCCAGCCATTCCAGCCTGCCTGCTCTCCCCCAGACATATTCTGCATTCACACCTTCGTGACTGGGCTTGTGCATTAACTCTGCCAAAACACCCTTTCCACGTGCGCCGACTGAGACAGATACTTACATAAGGAGAGAGGTGGACATGAGAGAGATATCTGTGGGGCAACAAGGCCACTGGGCCAGCTGGAGGGGAGGCCAAGAGGGAGCCCATGAGCTTGGTTACCATGAAGGCCACGGTGAGGACGACGCCAGGGATGGAGGTGATGCGGATGAGCCAGCGCCACCCGATGGTGGGGATGACCACGGAAGCCAGGCCGATGACGAGCAGGGAGCCCGCGAGCCAGAAAACCTGGCGGAGAGAGGGAAGGGTAAAGTCCTTCTGTTGGTGCTCCACACACACCCCCAGGAGCCACCCTGTTCTGCATTGTAATTGCAAGTGGGTGAGATGGGAGAAGTTCCCTGGCAGTCCAGTGGTTAGGACTCCTCGCTCTCACTGCCAAGGGTGCAGGTTCAATCCCTGGTGGGGAACTAAGATCCCACAAGCTGCATAGCCAAAAAGAAAAAGAAAAGAAAGAAAGAACGAAAGAAGGTGAGATGGGAGAGAGGCTTTGGTTGAGGAGCAGCACCGCCTCCAGGACCCAGATGAACTGGGGAAGTTACTTCACTTCTCCACGACTCTGTTTGCTTGTCCATAAGTGGAAGACTCAGCAAGACAGGGTCAGCAACGTCACCAAAGTTTTAAAAATCTGGGACCCAAGACATTGACTTTTTTCTCTTGAATAAATAATACATTCCCTGGTTCGTAACTCAAGGTACAAAGGAGAGCACTGTGAACAGACCCTTCTCTACTCCTAGTTTCCTGCCGTCCAGTTCCTCTTCTCCGAAGAAACCAATATCACCAGTTTCTTACATCCTTCCAAAGCTTTTCGAAACATACACAAGCTAATAAGGATATTTGTTCTTTGTTCACAAATGGTAACATAGTAAAAATATTTCTCAACACTGCTTTTTTGGACTGAAAAATTTATCTTGAGATCATTTTATATCAACAAATAACATGAGAGCCACCTATGACCAGGCCTCATGAGTTTGGAACTAGAACAATTCTGAGTGTTATTCTGAGCATTATTTTCCCATCAGAAGATGAGAAGTAGATGATAACTCCATTCCACCTCACAGGGATGGAGAGAAGATAATATTTAAAAAGACCCTTTGACCTTATCTTTGATAAAAGAGGCAAGAATATACAGTGGAGAAAAGACAGCCTCTTCAATAAGTGGTGCTGGGAAAACTGGACAGCTACATGTAAAAGAATGAAATTAGAACACTCCCTTAACACCATACACAAAAATAAACTCAAAATGGATTAAAGACCTAAATGTAAGGCCAGACACTATCAAACTCTTAGAGGAAAACATAGGCAGAACACTCTATGACGTAAATCACAGCAAGATCCTTTTTAACCCAGCTCCTAGAGAAATGGAAATAAAAACAAAAATAAACAAATGGGACCTAATGAAACTTAAAAGCTTTTGCACAGCAAAGGAAACCATAAACAAGATGAAAAGACAACCCTCAGAATGGGAGAAAATATTTGCAAATGAAGCAACTGACAAAGGATTAATCTCCAAAATTTACAAGCAGCTCATGCAGCTCAATATCAAAAAAACAAACAACCCAATCCAAAAATGGGCAGAAGACCTAAATAGACATTTCTCTAAAGAAGATATACAGATGGCCAACAAACACATGAAAGAATGCTCAACGTCATTAATCATTAGAGAAATGCAAATCAAAACTACAATGAGGGGCTTCCCTGGTGGCGCAGTGGTTGAGAATCTGCCTGCCAATGCAGGGCACACGGGTTCGAGCCCTGGTCTGGGAAGATCCCACATGCCGCTTAGCAACTGGGCCCGTGAGCCACGATTACTGAGCCTGCGCGTCTGGAGCCTGTGCTCCACAACAAGAGAGGCCGCGACAGTGAGAGGCCCGTGCATCGCGATGAAGAGTGGCCCCTGCTTGCCACAACTAGAGAAAGCCCTCGCACAGAAACGAGACCCAACGCAGCCAAAAATAAATTAATTAATTAAAAAAAAAAAAAAAACTACAATGAGATATCATCTCACACCGGTCAGAATGGCCATCATCAAAAAATCTACAAACAATAAATGCTGGAGAGGGTGTGGAGAAAAGGGAACACTCTTGCACTGTTGGTGGGAATGTAAATTGATACAGCCATTATGGAGAACAGTATGGAGGTTTCTTACAAAACTAAAAATAGAACTACCATATGACCCAGCAATCCCACTACTGGGCATATACCCTGAGAAAACCATAATTCAAAAAGAGTCATGTACCAAAATGTTCATTGCAGCTCTATTTACAATAGCCAGGACATGGAAGCAACCTAAGTGTCCATCGACAGATGAATGGATAAAGAAGATGTGGCACATATATACAATGGAATATTACTCAGCCATAAAAAGAAACAAAATTGAGTTATTTGTAGTGAGGTGGATGGACCTAGAGTCTGTCATACAGAGTGAAGTAAGTCAGAAAGAGAAAAACAAATACTGTATGCTAACACGTATATATGGAATCTAAGAGAAAAAAAAAAAAGTCATGAAGAACCTAGGGGCAAGATGGGAATAAAGACACAGACTTACTAGAGAATGGACTTGAGGATATGGGGAGGGGGAAGGGTAAGCTGTGACAAAGTGAGAGAGTGGCATGGACATATATACACTACCAAATGTAAAATAGATAGCTAGTGGGAAGCAGCCACATAGCACAGGGAGATCAGCTCGGTGCTTTGTGACCACCTAGAGGGGTGGGATAGGGAGGGTGGGAGGGAGACGCAAGAGGGAGGAGATATGTATATGTATAACTGATTCACTTTGTTATAAAGTAGAAACTAACACACCATTGTAAAGCAATTATACTCCAAAAAAGATGTTTAAAAAAAAAAGACCTTTTGGGGGGCTAATTAAGGGGTGACTATTTCATCACCAAAGAATTCTATTATTAAAAAAAAAAGAATATTTCAGAAAGCGATAAGCCTATGAAAAAAAAAAAGTAATGTGATGGAGAGTGACTTTTAATGATCAGGGATTATCTTTCTGAAGAGGCAACCTGTAAGAAGGCCAGTAATAAGCCATTGCAGTAGATCAGGTAAGAGGTGATGTGGCGTTGAAAAGGATTTTAGTAGTGAAATGGCAAAAAAAAAAAATTTTTTTTATCTGATGGATTTGGCACACATTTTGGAGGTAAAGGCAGCAGGATTTGCTGATGGACACTGCAGTTGTAGGTCCACTAATAGGGGGTGAGTCAGTGGGGCTTGGTGATTGATTGAGTGGTGATGACGGAAAGGGAGGGGTCCAGGACAGCTCTTGAATATGTGGCTCAGAAAACTGAGGGGACAGAGCTTGCTATTAACTGACAGTGGAAACATGGACAGAAGAGGCTCCAGACGAAGATGAAGAGATCAGGTCTATGAATGTTGTATTTGAGGAGCCTGCAGGTTATTCAAGTGGCTATCAGGTAACTGGCCACCTGGGTCTGAAGTTCAAGGAGATGTTCTTTTTTTTTTTTTTTTTTTTTTTTAAATTATTTATTTATTTATTTATTTTTTGGCTGTGTTGGGTCTTCGTTTCTGTGCGAGGGCTTCCTGTAGTTGTGGCAAACGGGGGCCACTCTTCATCGCGGTGCGCGGGCCTCTCACTATCACGGCCTCTCTTGTTGCGGAGCACAGGCTCCAGACGCGCAGGCTCAGTAGTTGTGGCGCACGGGCTTAGTTGCTCCGCGGCATGTGGGATCTTCCCAGACCAGGGCTGGAACCCGTGTCCCCTGCATTGGCAGGCAGATTCTCAACCACTGCGCCACCAGGGAAGCCCAAGGAGATGTTCTTGGTTGTAGATAAATTTGGGGGAAGTAATAGGTACATAGATAGCTAAAACCACTGGACTCCTCAATTATCAGTAGATGACCCCAGGAGACCTGGAAAAATAAGACCAGCAAGGAGAAGGCATAACCAGGAAGCATGACAAAGAATGAGTAGCAGGTGGAAGAGACAATGTTCACAGATGAGCTTGAACAGGATTATGCCCATTAAATAACATTAAGTGTAAAATCTAACCCCTAACTATTGAAAGTATGGGTGTTCATCTTAACAAAGATCAGAAGTAGAAAGCTGGGAAGAATGTAAAGAGTTAGCATTCAGTATTTATTAGGGTCTTTCTAATTTTTTTTGTTGCGTAAATTTAGTGTCAGAAAAATTAAACATAAAATTTAAAATGTTCTCCTACTGCTTTATTTATTGCCAAATATATAATGCTTCAGTGGGACGGGCCATCACTTTCCTGGGCTCTGAAAGTCAGGGCTTTTGGATAACGATGACATCAAAGATGGTACAAGGGCACCTAGATTGACATAGCTTCTGGATGCAAAACCTCTAGTCAGTAGCCAGCAGGGGTCTGAGGAGGGTGTGGGAGCATCCCCCAGCTTCTCACCTGGATAAATGGCTCAGCTGGGAGGAGATAATTACAGAAGTTCCCACAGGCATGAGCCAGTTATGGAATTGCAGACCCGAGTATCCACAAGGGAGACTCTGAAAGGGGTGGTAGCTGTAGCCCTCCACTGAAGACCCAGTGGGGAGAGAATGTTCATCCCAGATGCATTCCTGAGCTTCTGTCCTTCTAGTGAAACCAGCCAGCAGAATGCTTCCTGAGGAAGGGGTTACTGTGTTCTAAACGCTGCTGCTGGGTGATACACATCCTGGCTCAGAAAACCTTGGAATTGGACTTCTGGCGTCAAGCATCCCTAATGCTCTTTGGCTGGTACCAAGTAATAGGAGTGTGCTAATCAAAGAACAATCAACCAACCAGAAGAAACACCATGTACACCACATCCTACAGGATCAGAAGACTGATCCGAAGAATTCCCATTTCACCTTACCTGAGACAAGGGGAGCATATAGCCTCGATATTTTGTAGGCAAAAATTCAGTCTTTCTGATTAGCCTAAACAGGAAGGGGGAAAAATACAATCATGCTTTTATAAAACCAAATAACTTTAAAAAATATATATCATAATTTTTCTTGTCACAGGGATAAAGAATTCAAAAACATAAACATTCATCATTGTAAAATGATAAGAAATAGGTGTGTTGGTCTCTGTCCTTGGTTCCTGCTAACCTGGAAACCTTGGGATTTCCTAGGTGATAGGCACATCATTTGTTCTAATGCAGTGACCCTTGATGAGCCCTGGATGGGGGCTGGTCTAGAAAAACCAAGGCATGATTAGAATCTTGGAGCTTTCAGCCCTATCCTCCACTCCCCTGGAGAGAAGAGAGGGGCTGGAAAATGAGTTAATAATCAATCATGCCTATGTGATGAAGCCTCCATAAAAATTCCTAACATACAGGGTTCGGAGAGCTTCCAGGCTGGTGAACACAGCTCTGTGCTGGGAGGTGGTGCACCGCAAACTCCACGGGGACAGATGCGCCTGTTCTTGGGATCCTTCCAGACCTCGCCCTGTGTTTATCTCCTCAGCTGCTTATTTATCTGTTTCCTTTAAAATATCCTTTGTAATAGATCTGCAATTAGTAAACTGTTTTCCTGGATTCTCTGAGACACTCTAGCAAATTATTGAACCTGAGGAGTTGGTGGGAACTTCCAATTTGTAGCAAGTCAGACAGAAGTTGTGGGTAACCTGGGGACCTACTACTTGTGATTGGTGTCTGAAGTGGGGGACAGTCTTGTGGGACTGAACCCTAAACCTGCGGGGTCTACGCAAACTCCAGCGAGGGTCAGAATTGAATGGAATTATAGCACACCCAGCTGGTGTTGGAGAATTGGTTGGCTTGTAAAGAAATCCACACGTTTGGTGTCAGAAGTGAAGTATTGGCAGAATTATTGAGGGAGTGTGTAAAGAAAAACAGAAGAGAGATTTTCCCTGTACGATCATACACCAAAATACAATTATTAACCCATATAAGAGAACAATATAAAATAAACTTCTAAGTGCTCTTCTGTTCACATTTTTATTCCCAAAGTTATTTTAAACCTTCAACCATTTAAGGATATTAGCCTCATTTCTTTCACCAAGAGAAATACTGTCAAAATATTTTGCCAAGCCTGATTCCCTTTTCTAAAACATACGTAGGAAATTAAAATACGCCCAAGAGAAAGCAAATAGTTTCTCCAACTAATGATGACAGTCAAAGCACAGGTTTCTAATTAAGTACATACTAATTTTTTGAATAGAAGAACAAACGGACTTCTATCTCATCTGCTTTCTAATTGTTCTTCTCTGTTGCAGTTATTAACCAGGGTTTGGAGTTTTAACATATTTATTGAGCTGCTTCCTAAGGGATGTTTTCAAATTCTACTTAACTTCTCCTCCTTTAGGGCTCCAGAGCACAGAGTGATGCTTAACTTATGCCCCCAGGGAAGAACGATTCTTTCCCTAACACATTAGGGTAATAATTAGGTGCTTTGACATCTCCTAATATATTCTAAGGGCAACTTGCTCCAAGGCACCCAGGAGAAAATAGCTTGAGGAGCCTTGTTAATTTAAGGGAGGCTCCCAAGTTGCTAAACATTTAGCATAACGACTCTCACGCCCCTGTATGATGAGGTATTACACACCCATCCCAGGGCAGAAAAAAGACAAGCAGCCGCATAGCTGTTTCAATCCGTCTCACCTGCTCTGCAAATTCACTTTGACACAGTCTTCAGTTACAGGGCACTTTAAAATAGTTATTCCTGAATGTTACAGGTGCTGATGGTCAAACTAAAGTCTTCCAGAAATTCTCAAGAAATTAATGGATTGTGTCTGGGTTGACATTTTTGTTACCTACCTCGTAAGGCACTTTTTGTTCGCATTTAGTCTAACAAAATATCATTTATCTAAAAAATGCCGATCAGCCTTAGGAACAAAGAAATTAACACATGCTCAATCTAGCACCCTGCTAGCCTCACCATCAAACATCATTTTGATGGGCAAAGAGCTCCTAGTGGAATAAGCAGCCATCACTGGGGGGAAAAGAAAAACTCAAAAATGATTAGCACAAGTGAAGTCTATAAGTTTGCAACTTATTGATGCTCTTAGTCTATTAACCACAGTGAATGTGGTTAACAGACTAAGTGAATGTGTCTCTGGGTGTTCACATGTCTCCCTCTGGGGTCCTCTAGGTGATGTCTTTACCCTTGGGCATGGCCAGACACGCCACAGCCCACCATCGTCCGCAGGAAGACAAACCAGATGTACGAGGGAGAGAATGAGGTCAGCAAGGAGAAGTGGGCTCCCCACAGGAACGAGATGAGCAAAATCTGAAGCAACAAGAGGAGACATTAATGGGACCTGCCCCCATGGAAGGTCAGGAAGCAAACCTAACTCCTGAAGGTGACTTTTAATTTCATCCAGATGTTTGCTTCTCTGTGGAGCTAATCTTTAGCGAGCTTACTGATCACTCACAATCATCAGACAATACAATCCGTATCATTTTATTGTCTGAAAGCCCAGACGTTCCGAGTTTAGACCATTCTTCAAAACTCCCCACAGCCTCCGCCCTCACAGGTGGCAGGAACCTGAACGTGTAAATCAGAATGCAGAAACTTGTCCTCCCTGCTTACAGGGATGTTGGGAGCACAACGAAGCACTGTGCTGGAATGGGTATAAGGAGAAAATGTAAGGATTTGCTTTTTCTCTAATCGTAGGAACAATACAAGTTTAGAGTAGAAAATATGGAAAAAAGAAAAAGATATAAAAACATTTAAATCGCTTTTGATTCTCCAACCCAGAGAAAATACAATTAACACAGTGTTATCCTATTTTCACTGATTATAAGGGAAAACATCATCTTAATAGCTGCAAAATATTCCAGTGAAAGGACATACTATAATCCATGTAATATAATGCATAAACCTTTCCCCTCTGGTTGCATGTTGAAGTGGTTTCACATTTTCTATTAAAATCAGCTAAGACAATGTCTGTGCATAAATCTCTGTGGTTCTCTGATGACCTAAACAGTCTAGATTTCTGGAAGACAAATTATCAGATGAGGAGAATGGATATTCTCAAGGTTCTTGGCTTACGCTACCAAATTGATGGTCAGAAAAATTACATCAATTGTATGTGAGGGTGTCTAGACACTTGCAGATTTCTTTAAGAAAAATAAAAATTCCTTATGGATTTGATGTTTGATATGGCTTTGATAACAGGGAAAAAATGATATCTTGCTATGTAATTTTGTTTCTAATAACTCCTGTGATTGAACGTTTTTCAAGGTTTTCTCGACCATTTGTATGTCTCTTTTTGTAAAATGCCTTTCTGTGCTCTCCACATTTTTTTGAGATACTTGTGGTTTCATATTAATTTGTAAGAATATGATATTTTGTGCACTTCAAAACATACATCCAAGCCTATTACTGCTTTGTGGGGGACTTCTTCCTTTGTATTTACACCTAGAGAGGTCTTCACCACCAGAAATCAGACAAGAAGAGAAGAGAGACCTGGGTTTATCATCAGAAGACATAGTTTTATGTCTTGACGTTGAATCTCAATACATGTGTGACATCAAGCAACTGTGTTAGTTTCAAAGTTATACTCAAGTTAACTAATGTGAAACTGCTTATGTTTATACATGCAATTCTCACATTCTATCTGCTGTGTTCTAACTACGCTCATCCATCAGCTGTACATCTGGGCTATGGGGACCAGGTATGGGGACAGGTATCTCGGGGAAGGATGAGAAAGCAAGAAGACAAGCCTGGGTATTGATAGAGAAATGTCCACAAAAGACATGATGTGACATGTGATGTCACCACAAAAGAATACACAAAAGAAAATTCCAAATCAGCCTTCAAAGCCAACCTACCTTCCAGCGGCCATATCTGTCAGCCAAGAGGCCAAAGAGGATGCTGAACACCATGTAGCCGAAAAACACCATCTGGAGGCGGGGTGAAAAGAAATTATCCTCTAAGTGGCGTTTTTATAACATGCTAATTACTACATTAAGCATTCACCCACCTGAACTAAAAGAAGACGGGAAACGTGGGAGGATTGAAAGTTGAAGAACAGGCTTTCACAAAGCTCTCCCCTGACTCCTGTTTAACACGTTCAGGGCTTCAGAGGTTGATGATTCCCACACCGGAAATCACTGACACCAGGTAGAAACAGGGGTCCTAGAAGCAGGTAACTGCTTTGCCTCTGATCCAAGATGACGGCACTGGCCTCATTCTACTCAGATGTACAATTCTGAATTTCCATTTTAATAAGAAGACTCAAAAACTCTATTCATGCATGCTCTGCCTTATTCCTCACACAAGCTGAGACGTCTAGAAGCAGTCTTCCTTTAGGTTATTACAGGGAAACTTAACTTTCAACAAACACCAAAACCAGTCATCCATTTAGAAACATTCTTCATCACTAATATAAACCTACTTTTTTTCCTTACTTGTTCTCACAATAGCTTTTCCGTGATAAAATTCAAGAACTTGGGTATGATACCAGCGACGTAACTCAGCCTGAGCTGTACTCTTATGTGTATGCCTTTAGGTGACTTATTTTTCTGCCTTCAGCAGTTCCAAGCTTTACTTAACTCTCCTTTCTAGTAAGATCCCTGACTGATTGCTTCCAGGGTAATCAAAGGAAAGGTGTTAGCTGGCATTTCTAACACTTTTTCAGTGAAAAAGCTCTTTCTCTCTGCTACCTGCTTTGCTTTTTCTTTTTCCCCCTTACTCTTCATAAGGAAGACTCAAAAGCATTTCTCCTACAGGGAACTATAAAAAAAAAATCATATTTATACTTGAACAACAAAAGCCATACTTTTCCTCTGTGCACTGTTCTCTCTAGGATAGAGCTGAAGGAAGGAAAAGCCAATATTTTCAATGCCCAGCCTGGGATAGATGCCGCCCCGTAATGAATCTAGTCAGTCCTCAGCAAAATGATAAAAATAAGGACAATGGGACACATTTTGCATAAATCCAAATTTATTCATTATGAAGGGCTCTTTTTATTCTGGAATAATTTTCTTTCTGATTGTTGGTATTAACATGCCCTTATTATTTATTTTTATTTTTATTTTTTGAAAGATGATGGTAGTTGATGGCAAGATTTTCTGCCTCTTTCTCTTGGTTGGGGGTTAAAATTTTCCTCCTACCCTTCTGCATTCTTTGGCTGGTCTAATAATTAAATTGATTTACAACAGATTGACAGGAGAAAAGCAAGTTTAAGTTTGTATGTACAGGAGTCCCATAAAAATATAAGACCCAAGGGCAAGTTGGACAGTTGAGGCTTATATGCCACCTTGAGCTGAGGAATGGAAGGGGACCTGGGGCTTCAAAGTGGGGGGTGGTAATTCACAGGACAATAAGAAGAGCAGATGTTTGGTAATTAGATGTTTACCCTGCCACACAGATAGGTCAGTCAGATGAAAGTCATCTCTGGCTATAACTCTCTCTCTCTGAGCCAGGCCCCCTATCCAAATTTTTTTTTTTTTTTTAATGTTTTGCTATTGTTTTTGCTATTATCAGTAATTTGGTCATGATATTGGTTTTTTTTTTTTTTTTTAAGTAACTCCTTTATTTATTTATTTATTTATTTATTTATTTATTTTTGGCTGTGTTGGGTCTTCGTTTCTGTGCGAGGGCTTTCTCTAGTTGCGGCAAGTGGGGGCCACTCTCCATCGTGGTGCGCGGGCCTCTCACTATCGCGGCCTCTCTTGTTGCGGAGCACAGGCTCCAGACGCGCAGGCTCAGTAGCTGTGGCTCACGGACCCAGTTGCTCCGCGGCATGTGGGATCCTCCCAGACCAGGGCTCGAACCCGTGTCCCCTGCATTGGCAGGCAGATTCTCAACCACTGCGCCACCAGGGAAGCCCCTCCAAATTCTTTTAGGTAGTTAAGGGAAATGTAAAAGTTTTTCTTGAGTTGGCTGGGTCTTGATTGCCTTCAGCTCAAAATAATCCACATGCCAAAGGGGCATATTTTGGGGTCACATATACTGCTCCCTCTCCTCTTCTTCTGATGGCCTTCCTTGTCAAATATATATATTTTTAATCTTAACCCTATGTCAGCCACTCAATTTCTTTGAAAAGTCCTATCAGTTGGTGAATCTCCAAACTTTGGGTCTCCTGATATAAGCAGTTTCTATTGTGGAACCTGAAATTATCAAACTCCCTCCAAGAAGGGAAAGTTGAAGTAACTTTTTTTTTTTCTCTTTAATCAACTTGAATAATAGGAAACAATAGACAAACTGCCTGTGGCAGGGAGGAAATTAGTTCTTAGGACGTAAAATACTTTTGTTTATTGAGATGCTGTGTTGTGTTAATAACACTGTATTAAAGTGAATTAGCTGATTAATAAAAGTAAAGGAAACAGGGACTTCCCTGGCAGTCCAGTGGTTAAGACTTCACCTTCTAATGCAGGGGATGCAGGTTCGATCCCTGGTCAGGGAGCTAAGATCCCACGTGCCTCATGGCCAAAAAACCAAAACATAAAACAGAAGCAATATTGTAACAAATTCAATAAAGACTTTAAAAATGGTCCACATCAAAAAAAAAAATCTTTAACAGCAACAACAACCAAAAAAAGTAAAGAGTCCAGTAAAATTAAATTCAAATTTTACTCTGTTCTCTCGCATAAGTGACAGATTTTTATTCCTTCTTGCCTTCTTTCCATTCAGTGTAAAAAAGTGACTTTCCTAAGGCTGGGTTCTTTACTATTAAGCTTGTCTAGAGAATAAACATTAACTCCAAGCCTATGTGAACCCCAAAGCTTGTGAACTCTAATCCTGGGGACCACATAGAGACGTGGATTAATCTCTCTCTCTCTCTCTCTTCCTCTCCCCTCCCCCTCCCCTTCCCCCTCCTTGGAGGGTCTGCTCTTTTCTACAGTTTCGTTTCTCCAGCACTAACTCCCTTATTCACAAAAAATGTGAGGGACATAATTCACCCACAATCCTTAAGGCCTTAAGTCTTCATGGCCAGATCGTCCAGAAAGTGGAGCTGAAGTTGGGGGATGGGAAGCCTGGGAGATGGTGAAAATGTTGCCTCTTTGCTAAACCAGTCTGAGCCCCTCCTGTCAGCAAGGTTGTGGTCAGTGAGCCCAGGGGACAGATGGGACTCATAGCCAGGATGACAGAGACTAAATGACAGGAGGAGGCAAGGAACTTGGAACAGGGAGCAGTCGCATCTTGGGTGAGTTGAATTACCTAGAGAAAAGACCTGTGAGCTGTGACCCACCTAACAAGGGAAGCCATGTTACTGCTGACATCAAGGAGCCTCTTTAGGCACCAGTAGGAACAACATAAAAGCAACCAACGAGATGTGAGCTGTAAATATAGAAATGGTACCATAAAATATAGTTTCGTGACAGTGACAGATGCAAACACCACACCTGGGCCACCAACATTCTCAGGAATGAAGACGTGCAGACCTACAAACCAGCTGTGGTGCACTGATAACTACACAAAACGTTACAGCAGTGACCCTAAAGCTACAAGGATGGACAAGGCATGCTTTCAAAACTGTACAGATTTTATACGTAAAAGAAAACAAAATGCAATGAGTCACTTAACTATTGGTACAAGCCCTAATAAGGTCTTTAGTTATTTTTATTTATACCCTCTCTCTCTTCTAAAAGTATTAGGAAAACTTAAAAACGAAACAAGTGGGCTTCCCTGGTGGCGCAGTGGTTGGGAATCTCCCTGCCAATGCAGGGGACACGGGTTCGAGCCCTGGTCTGGGAAGATCCCACATGACGCGGAGCAACTGGGCCCGTAAGCCACAATTACTGAGCCTGCATGTCTGGAGCCTGTGCTCCGCAACAAGAGAGGCCGCGATAGTGAGAGGCCCGCGTGCCGTGATGAAGAGTGGCCCCCGCTCGCCGCAACTAGAGAAAGCCCTCGCACAGAAACGAAGACGCAACACAGCCATAAATTAAGTAATTAATTAATTTAAAAAAAAACACAAAAAACGAAACAAGTGCAATTTTAAAGAAGGAAACAGAGCTAAAAGAATCAAGGCAGATTTGGACATTTGCTGCCATGATTAGGCATAAAATTGGGCTCCAAATTTCCTGGCCTCCAGGATACAGAAATAAACACAACTGGGCGTATAATATACATTATCTGGGAGGAGAACAGAGAACAGTTCCTCAGGTGAGGGGGAATTTTTCCTAGTACCCAATACAGGTGAGAATTCCCAGGTAAAATTTGGTTAAGGCAGTAAGTGAGAGGGTAGGGCCACCCCTTACCCCACAGCCTTCTGTAGCCCCCCAGGGGTTGGGGGCGAGGGAGGTCTTAGTCTCTTGCAGTCTTACCCTCCTTCAAGGCCTCTGCCATCTGACTGTCATCCTCTACCCATCACCAACTACCTACCTCCCAGACGTTCCCCTTCTTCAGCAAGGAGTTGGCATCTGGCTCATGGGATTTCTCTCTATTAAGTCTCGCCTTCATGAAAACCAGCTTCAATACTCAAGTAAATCAATGCACACACACACACACACACACAGAGTCTGCTGGCAATTAATTGGTGCTTAATAAATACCTCTTGAAAGAATGATGAGTAACATCCTTAAATCCATTCTGTAGCAAAACTTAGTGTCCAATTCATAAAGCTATTCATGATGGTCTTTGAGAAAAATTTAACGCATAACACACACAATTCATTGAGAGTAAGTTGGTGATTGGTCAGGTCACTATGGCCTGAGTAGGCTCTTCGTGATCTGACTTGAACCCTAACTAACCCATGGCTCAGGCTCACTTTCTCTGATTTGCATCTGCCTCTTCCAGGCTCTCGCTAGGCTCTGGAAAATGAGCAGTTCAAGGTTATGCTCCCTAGAGGAAAAGGGAAACAGGAGAAAGGCCTCAAATGCTAGTTTGGGCCTGTAAACGCATGAGTTTGGGAAGCCAACACACCAAGTGGAGATGGATCTTGTGACTCTCAGCCCAGTGGGATCGGAAAGGAAGCAGAAGCCCTGGGTCCTCAGCTGGTTTATTCTCAGCACAGGAAGCAGTCACTTACCGTGGTCACTAACGCCACCTGCCAATTCTCCAGCTGCCATTCACAGCGGATGACAGGAGGCACAACCGCTATTAACATGATCTCCATGGCCTCAGCGACCTTAAAGAAGGAGGGAAAACACCATGTCAAAGTGCTAGCTTGTCATCACTTCTTCCCACATCTGTCTGACCATCATCCTTCTAGTTCTAAACTCGCCCGTCCCCTCCCCCACGTAGGGAGGACCTATTAGGTACCCATTCAGCACTGCTAGTTGGATAAAGAAGTACAGAAGAACTTTGGCTTTCATGGATGTAATATTTATGGTTTGAACAATCTGAGAGTATCCCTCAAGATTTATGACACGTATTCCCTTGTGATGTAGCTGATCCGTGTTTTTGCATTTAACACTATGAAGGTGTTGTGTGGGAGCCACTTAGCTGGCAGGTGGCCCCAGCTAGCCACCAGCATCCACGTCAACCCAGCATTGCTGTTTTATACTCATCATCGTCAAGATCTCAGGGCATATCCCTTGCAAATGGATCTTTGAAATAGTCCCTGATTTCAAGAAGCTGGGATGGAGAGGCAAGATTCATGAAAGCTAGAAAAAAAGCAACGAGTACAAAACAATATGAGTTCATCATCAGGAAAGAATGAGAGCAAAATTTGCTGTAGAGCAAAATTAGTGCTACCCTGGGTAGGAGTGTGGAGGGATAAATTAGGAGTTCGGGATTAACAGATACACAATACTATATATAAAATAGATAAACAACAAGGACCCACTGTTAGCACAGGGAACTATATTCAATATCTTGTTAATAACCTATAATGGAAAATAATCTGAAAAAGAATATATATGTTCATATATATATACACACACCCATATGTATACATAATATATATAAAACTGAATCACTTTGTTGTATACCTGAAACTTACACAACATTGTAAATCAACTATACTTCCATTAAAAAAAAAAAAAATTAAATGTCAGACCCAACAGAGACTACAGGAGAAATAAAAGTTCTATAGATAGCAAAAAAAAAAAAAGGGTATTGAATTCCCAGAAGATAGAACACATATTCATTTGCTCATAACCAAACAACTGCCAAAGGTGGAAGAAAAGTACTTGGGGATTATCTACCCCACAGGGTTCCTGCTCCCTCTCACATCTCTCCCTGAGTGGACAACCCCGAGCTGGAGGCAAGTGGAAGATGTCCAACGATGAATCAGCTTCGGAGACTCAGAGGATCTCCAAGCACTCACCCCCGTGCTGCCCACGATCAGAAAGAGGGCAACGTGGAAACATCCGGATCCAATGGTCTCCACGGCATCTTCCACGGTGAATGTCTTTGACTCTAACAAGGAAAGGCAAAGTGAAAGCAGCAGCCTCTGTGGGAAGGGAATGTCTGCAGATTATCACTCACCCCAGAGGATGTTGCAAAACCAATTTGTTATTGTAAGAATAGTAAATACAGGGAAGAGGGGGAATTAAACGGTAACTTGAGGACCAGAGATTTCTATGATCCCCTTACCTTTTGGCTGTGGCTCTGGGGTCCCCAGGTTCAACTCCCGAAGGCTAATGATGGTGACAGGCTCTGTCCGCTTGGCTGCCATCTTCTAAATGGTTCAAATTCCCCACACGGCTTCCCTGCAGGAAACGGGAGGGAAAATGCCGGAAACAGGGGAAGGAAGAAGGAAATAAAATCTAGTGTATATTCTCCTTTAATCTTCACAGAAAATCAGTGAAGTAGTTATTATAATTTATCACTATTTTACAAGGAAAAACCTGAAACATGGACAAGTTAAATCATGGAGAGACTGAATGGCCAAATGAGAGAATTGGGCCCTGGTGGCTAGTAGAGGGGGTCCAGGTGAGCTCTTGACAGTTTAACCAATAGTGTCCTCTGACTGGGAATGAAGGTAGGCTTTGCTACAGAAAAATAATCACAATAGCCAATGCTTTACATCTTCATAGATCCTATGGTTTACAGTGTAATCATATGTTATAGCATGCTTTCTCACCTTATTTTCATTTAATTCTGACAGAAACCCACGGAGCACTTCTTTTCATCTCCCCCCCCACCCCTTTTTGGGTATTTAATCCTAAAAAAAACTTAACCCTAAAAATCGAGAGAAAAATAAAACAAGGAAAGCTGAAATTAGTGAAAAATTTTTTTCAAATGGCTTTAACATAGTAATTTAACTCTACATCCCTAGTGGGATAAACAGATATCCTAGTCTGTTCTCAGTAATTATACTGTTAGTAATAATGTTGATATCATTATTTTGATACTAGTACATATTGTAGGATAAAGCAATTATGTTACTATTATTAGGAACCAAGATTTTCAGTGTAAGAGAAAGAAGATACAAAAATCAAAGAAGTTATATAAAGACTTTATATCCTAATTTAGAATTGCAAATAGCAATATGAGTTCATTATGTATCATACACACACACACACACACACACACACACACACACACACACACACAAAGAAGAATGGTTGCAAAGAACTGAAGCCCATCAAAGACATCAAAATTTTAGGATTACTAAAATGATAATCTCACTGATCACCTTTGGAGAATACTAAGAAACCAACTCATTATTCTGAAAACTAGTAAATATCTTGCCTTTCTTGTACAGATTGTCTGTATTTCAGGGTAAACAAACAGTTGGTGAAAGAAAAGTATTTTTTAATTTCAGCTAAAACATCCTAAAGAAGGATAGAATTAAATTATGATTTTACAACTCCTAAAGAAATAATGGACCCAGGGAATGACCCTCAACGGCTGATAAACTACTAGGTGAAAGGCTGAGGGAGAACTTTACTCAGATGGATAAGACTTATAACACCTGAACCCAACAATGGCTCCTCATGCCACGGAAAGAGATGATCAGATGTGATGTTGTTCCTGATGAGATGCAGGAGGAAGGAAATACACAACATCACCAGTGAGGTACTCTCATCAAGAGAAATTGAACTTGAATCTGAACAAGCCCCTAGCTCTAACTACCAGTTTACACAGGGGATGAAGAAACATGTTAAACTATACCATGTGGATGCAATAAGAAAAATCCAGAATGCCAGAAGTTCTACAGGTTAATGACCCAACTTCTTCAATAAATAAATGGCAAGAAAAAAAGAGGAAAGGAGAACCTATAGACTAACAGAAAGGAGACAAACCAACCAAATAAACGAGTTAATTTGTTTGGATCCTCATTCAAACAAACCAATTGTAAAACAACAACAAGAAGGCAAATGAGATGAAAAAGAGATGATAGAAAATCAGGGAAATGCAAGCAAGTTTGAAAGTTTGATGATATTAGGGAATTACTGATGACATCATTAGGTGTGACAATGATATTATGGCCACAGTAGAAAAAAATCCTTATATTTTAGAGATACATGCTGAAATATTTACAGATGAAATTTGATGTCTGGGATTTGTTTTAAAATAATTCAGTGGTGGGTTGGGAATAGAGTGCAAAAGAAGGAGATGGGTGTATAGATGAAAAAAGAATGGCCATATGGTGAAAATTATTGAAGGGGATAGTGGGTATGAAACCATGCACCTCAGATTGGGACTTGAACCCAGGTGGCCGGGACTCGAACCCAGCCAAAACCCAGTCTTCCAACTGAGATCACACACCTGGTCTCAGGACTTAATGAAGCTCAGGTTCTTGATGTCTCAGCACAGAAAGAATTCACGGAGAGACGAAGCGATAGGTAAGAAGTGGATTTATTTAGAGAGAAACACACTCCATAGACTGTGGGCCATCTCAGAAGGTGAGAAAGGCACCAGGGTATGGGGTTGTCAGTTTTTATAGGAGTGGGTAATTTCATAGGCTAATGAGTGGGAGGAGTATTCCAGCTATTTTGGGAAGGGGCGGGGATTTCCAGGAACTGGGCCACCGCCCACTTTTTGACCGTTATGGTCGGTCTTGGAACTGTCATGGCGCCTTTGGGTGTGTCATTTAGCTTGCTGATGTGAGTGTGTACTGAGGCTCAAGGTCTAGTGCAGTCAACTTGTCTGCCATCTTGGACCCATTTGGTTCTAATCAGTTTATGTCATGTCCTCGGGCTATGTCATTCTTTCAAAGATTGTGCCCTGCCTCCTTCCCTCCTGTTTCAGATACATGGGGGTTTATTTGACTATCCTCTGCTTTTGAAGATGTGTAATATTTTTCAAAATAAATAGTTCAAAAAATGAGGTTCTGAGATTCTTAAGTAACTTTTCCAATGTCAGACCACTAGGAAGCAGCAGAATCAGAACTCAAAGATCCCCTTTCCCCAGAACATAGAAATAGCTGCAGAGCGGTTGTAGAGAAGCACGTCAAGGTCATCAATGTTTGCCAAGTGCCAGCTCTGTATCTTGTTGTGTGGGCTCCTGTGAAGACTTTGTAGGAGGGTCTGACAGTGTTCCCTTCCCTAAGAAGTTTTTAATCTAGCTGGGGACACAAAAGATACACATAAAAACAACTATACTGTAAAGTAGATATTATTTGTTTTCTTAAAACACTGTCACAGAGACACAAATATTCCCAGATGGGAGAGAAATCAATAATGCTCAGAAATGAGTTCATGAAATCCCCTCTCCCAAGGGAGACCATGAAAAGTACAAAAAGCTGTTATTTTCACAGAGTGGAAAAAGTAAAAATGATTGGTCTCTCAGCCCATCTGAGAGGCTGAAATTCACAAAGATACACTGTTCTAGAAAATCCTACTGCTCCCTTTCCAGAAGTCCAAATACCCTTTGGAGGGGTGTTCTTTATCTGGTAACTTTTAAAATAAAGTAGTTACAAGAAAAATCAGCTTAATTTGATTATAAAAAGGACTTCAGTACACATTAAAAATTGGCTCTATCATGTTTCGAGATGATAAACCACTAACTTAATCAAAATATGAAAATGAGGTCATTCAGTAAGAATTAGATGGTGGTGATGATTGCACAACCTTGTGACTCTACTAAAAATCACTGGATTATACACTCTAAAATGGTGAATCTTATCGTATATAAATTACATCCATTTTTTTTCTGAAGAATAGCCATGCCAATCGCAGTAGCCGACGTAAAAACCAAAAGTGATTCTGGCCATTTTTAGTGTTAAAGAATAAAAGAATTTAGTTTGGTGGGAAAATAATTTTTTAAAATCCCAGTAAGTTCATCTTAAGTTCAGTTACAACTAAAATGCTTAACAGTAAATTCAATATTCAATCAACACTTAATCTCTTCTACCAGTCAAGTTTTATGACTTCTCATAGCAGTCTAAACATGTTTTACAATTTTAACAATCATAAAGGCTTACGTTTTAGAGAGTAATAAAACAATCTCCAGCAAGTCTGCTTGCTAAAGTATTGAGTGTCAAGAAAAGAAACCCAGGAAATCTGCCACTTACTATTAAGTTTTAATTTGATGTGTGTGTTTTAACTGATTAGGTAGCTCCATGGGTCATAAATACCCTACATACTTTCCTTCTCTTATCAGCAAAGAGAAGTGATTCATCACAGAGCGCCTGGAGAGAAAGGTGTTAGGTCCAAGATAATTGCTTCAGTTTCTCTTCAATTAAAGCTGAGGGAATTCCCTGGCGGTCCAATGGTTGGGACTCCACGCTCTCACTGCCGAGGGCCAGGGTTCAATCCCTGGTTGGGGAAGTAAAGTCCCATGAGCCAAGTGGCACGGGCAAAAAAAAGGAAAAGAAACAAACTGATCACAGGAAGGGAGGCTCACATTTGCGATTTCATGTTTCTTGATTGAAGAGACTCGTATTATTTGGTTTCCATAATATGAAGAGAACTATGCCTTCAAGTTAAAGTGGGTTATTTTCCTCTATTGGATTTGCAAAAACCTTAAAGATCAATTGTGCCCACTGTAAGGGAAACAGGCACTGATATTGGTGGGAGGGTACATGGCTACAACTTTTCCAGAAGGCAGTTAGGCAAAGATGAAAGAATGTTGACTAAGCAATTTCACTCCTAGGAGTCATTCTAGTGAGGTAATCAAAAAGGTGAATGAAGATAAAGGTGTATGAAAGCTCAACACACTGTTGTTTTGACAACAGCAATGAAAGAATTGGGTACCACTTAAATGCCCACCAGTAGAGAAGTGACCAAACAAATTATAATACACTCCTGCAACAGAATGCCATTTAAAAGCTCTTAGGTGAAAGGCTATTTGGCGCTGAAAAGCATTTTCCAATATGTATGTACCTAATGTATGTATACAATGATCCCATTCATAAAATCTCATTTAAATACATACCTGCATAGAAATTTCAGGAGAAATGTCTGAAACTGTGTTTTGTCTTTCAACAAATATTTATGGAACACTACTATGTATCAGACAATAAAATATCATGAAAAGGGTTCCTGCCCCCAAAGCACTTACAGTCTAATGGGGGATAAAGGCAAGTATTCAGGTGGGAACCACATGGTCCCAAGGGTAGCAGAGGTTGCTTGGCAACGTAAGGGAGGCCCTGCTTTGCCGAGTCCTCGGACCCAGGGAGGCGACTCCTGAAAAACTGAGACCTGAAGGAAGAGGAGGATTTGACCAAGAGAAAAAGGTAAGGAAAGAATTACCTGGCAGATGGAATTTGGGGTGGCTTTTTCTTTCTTCTTTTATACTTTTCTGCATTGTTTGAATTTTTAGAAAGGCTATGTCTGTTACCATGAAAATTCTTTCTGGAAGAAAGGAACCAATGAAGATGCACAGTTGATGTGTCACAATGCTCCATAAGCCACTGTCCCCTGTGCCATGAGCCCCGCCTGCCCTCTATCACTGGGCTGGACCTACTGGGTCAGGATGGGCACTTGATCCGGAAACAATCAAATCACTGACTGGCCACAAGTCCACAAGGTGCCTAGCCTTTGCTAGCGGTGGGTGGTTGCGCAACATTGTGCAACTAAATTGTAAAACTAAATGCCACTGAACTGTTCACTTTAAAATTGCCTCAATGGTAAATTTTACGTTAGGTGTATTTTACCACAATTTCGAAAATTAAAAGAACAAGAATAGCCATTATATATGCAGTAGGTGTCTGTAGTAGATATAAACCACAAATTACAAGAAAAAAAATTAAGATCCTAATGGATTAATGGGAACCTTATATGAACAGGTTATTCACAAGAGGATATAGAAATTGCAAACAAAACTGGAAAACTGTTCATCTTCTGTAATAACTGACAAAGTTAGAGTAATAAAAATCCTTAGGTATCCTTTTATCCCTACTAAATTAATAAATGTAGGAAGGAAAGAAGGAAGAAAGGAAGAAGAAAAGAAGGAAGAGGGAAAGAGGGAAGAAGGAGGGAAGGGGAGAGGAGGGAAGAAAAGGAGGGATGAAGGAGGGAAGGAATAGGGAAGGGAAGGGGACGGATGAAGAGAGGGAGAGAAGGAAGGAAAAGAGGAGAGAAGAGGAATTAGAGGTGACAAGGAGGGAAGAAGGAGGAAGGAAGGGAGAGAGGAAGGAGGGAGGAAGAGAGGGAGGGAGAAAAGGAAGTCAGTGGCCATGGTGAGACTGCAACTGAGACTCTTCTGTTCCCTCATCTGAAAATAAAAATAATACCAGCTACCTGTGGGAGAAATAGCTTGCTGCCTTCCCAGTAACAAGTCTTCCCTTGGACCTTGCTTATGGGGTGGCCACCAAGATACAGGTGGAAGTTGTTAGGGAGAGCTTCTAAGAAAGCCCTCTTTTGCCCCTTTGCCTCCTCCCCGGATCATGGAGACGTGATGGCTGGCGCTTCAGCAGCCATTTTCGGTGGTGATACAAATGTGAAGTTGGAAAGATGGAAACTCTCGGCTAAGACTGGCAGAGCGTAAGCTAGAAAGAGCCTGGGACCTGACGACGATGACGTGGAGCTCTCCTACAAGCTTGAACGGTTCACTTCCAGACATGTTTTCCATGGGGAAAAAATAAAGCTCTCTCTCTTTGTGTGTGTGTGTGTGTGTGTGTGTGTGTGTGTGTATGTGTTTTCTTTAGGCTACTCAAGTGAAGCAGTGGGAGTAGAGAAGGAACAAAGAAATCTCGAACTGTCTGTGATCAACTGTAAACACCACTACGCTCGGACTAGCGAGGTATGTGTGATTTTTAACTGATAAACTTCCTTCTTTTAAGTGTGTTCTGAGGATTAAATGAGATAATGCTTGTATAATACAGCACAGGGCTCACTGCAACATAAGCACTCATGGTAGTACTGTTTCTCATCTCTGAATAAAGGTATCAACTAAACTTCTAAAATTTCACCATAATCACAAATCAAATACACTCAAAACTTAAGTTTTTAAGCATCTACAGAGTTATCAAATGTATATCTCTCCAAAGGCAATTATTGCTAATATTTGGCCAACCTGAAAACACCTTGGACTCAAATAAAAAACCACCCAAATTGGGGGAAAAAAAAAAAAAGTTGCTTGTTTTCTAAAATAGATTGATTAAATTTCAAGGGTCAGCTTAAGTGGTGTTAGGAAGCCCTCACATGTGCCATATGCCTGTTGGAACATAAGACCGAAAATAACCTCTCTAATCAGATATGTAACAGTGATACCCACCCAACCCAGTCACCTTACACTTATGAAGAGCACAACAAAACGGGTACTTTTCACTAAAAACGCACTTGTTCTACATTGCTTTCAATTGTAAAACCAGCATATTTTACAGAAAGAAAAACCTTCTGAACGTGGAATGGCCTGGCTGGTGCAGGGGTGCGGTGCTGGTGGACAGAAAAGCTGGCAGTCACGTGTGACCCAGACTCCACTCAGAGGAGCAAACCCGTTCAGTTTCGCCAACTGTAACATCAATCTTTCTCATGCCCAGCCCTTGAAGATGGTCAAGGCTCAGGTGCATTCCCAATGTCAGGGGAGGTTGCCAAGGGATGGAAAAAACAAACATATAAACTACCCGCAACAGAGAAAGTTCTCATTCCTGCCCTAGTAGGTTATACGGGGCCTTAAACCACAGGATTCCTTGGTGGGGGCATGTTGGTTATAGGGGTGCAGGGTTGTTGATAGGATATTGTCAGGATTTTGTTATTCACATCTGTGAATTATAAAGGGGCTTACAGGGCTTTCCTGGTGGCGCAGAGGCTAAGAATCCGCCTGCCAGTGCAGGGGACACGGGTTCGAGCCCTGGTCCTGGAAGATCCCACATGCCGCAGAGCAAATAAGCCCATGTGCCACAACTACTGAGCCTGCGGGCCACAACTACTGAGCCCGTGGGCCACAACTACTGAGCCCACGGGCCACAGCTACTGAGCCCACATGCCACAGCTACTGAGCCCACGTGCCACAGCTACTGAAGCCCGCACTCCTAGAGCCCGTGCTCCACAACAAGAGAAGCCACCGCAGTGAGAAGCCCACACACCACAACGAAGAGTAGCCCCCGCTCGCCGCAACTAGAGAGAGCCTGCGGGCAGCAACGAAGACCCAACGCAGCCAAAAATTAATTAATTAATTAATTAATTAAAAATAAATAAGTAAAAAAAATAAAGGGGCTTTCATTCCAAGTCATTAAGAGGATACTCGAATACTAACTCAAAGTTAACAGATATGAAAAGTATTCTCTTACTAAATTTTCTTGAGTTTCAGCCAAAAGTTTCATTAAAAAAGTCTTTATAAAGAGGACAAAATATTTTGGAGACGAACATGAGGAACGTTACTGAGAGACAGAGCTTGTAATCTCAACGCTGAAATAGAATGTTGGAAAAGCTGAGTTGGCATCTTCTGTTCTTTGGCTCCCTAAGTCATTCTAAATCCCTTCTAGCCTAGGAAGAGGATGGATGGATGGATAAATGCATGGAGGGATGGATAGATGGATAACCAGTCAGACCAATTCAAGAAAATAGGGACTAACATGGGGAAGAACACTCCACATCCCCCACTATCATTCCTGAAAAACTACAATCGGAAAGTAACCATTGCCTGCCTTCAAAGAACTGACATATTGGGGATTTACTGTGAAACTCAAGGGCTCATATGGAGTTCAGGCTTCATTCAAACAATTTCTAAGGAACTGATGGACATTTTATTCTATTGCATTTTGCTACACTTAATTTTTTAGCCAAAAATAATTGGGCCATGTAGAACTTTTTAAAACTGAACTTGTGTGTGTGTGTGATGTAATTTGTTTTGCAATATCATCAGTAAGAAGAGCGAAATTTTTATACTCCATCTGTATTCAGCCAAGTACTAATGGTCAAATCCCCTTGGCCCCCAGAGCAGAAAAAGTAAATCCAGATCTACGTTGCCTGTCGGAGTTTCTTACCTCCTATATCTCCTGGAAAGCTTTCCAGTTTCGGGCTCTTCCGCTCTTCCTTACTGCAGCTGAGTCTTACACAGAAGTTGGACCACTGATGGCCTCTTGGGGGCTTCTGGACTTCCCTTCCCAAGAAGCCTGGCTCGCAGGTCTTCTCCTCCCCTTTCAGCTTAGTTCTGTGAACAGGATTCTTTAAGAAACAACCCTGCATCCTGGGCGACTGAGTGACATGCCGGTCACACCCTCTTCTCAGCAGCCCTTCACCCAATCCCTTTGTAAAGGGGAAATTACATCTCTCATCGAGACAGAAAGAGGCTGCCAATCCTTGGAGGAAACTACTATGTCGTTCTCAAGAAGGCCGGGGATTTCTGAAAGAACAGGGGTCTTGGCAAGCAAGGGGCAGAGGGCAGCTTTGTTTTTTCATGCCTTTTCTCACAGCCATCACCGTTTAGAATTAAACGGCAAAAGGCTGTGACCCATCTAGGCATAGCGTAGTTTTAGATAGCCATTGAGAAGGGCAGTGATGAGCTGAGAGAACCCTGAAACTCTCTGGTGACCTTGGCAGCATGGGGATTTATGGACTTACAAGAACCATTTACATACTACTTTAGTCTGTCCTTTTCTTCGATCAATGCCATTGGCTGAGTACCTCATCCATGCTTGGTGCTCTTTGACCCCCAGCAATGTGTGGGACACTCCAGTTCCTGCCCAAGGGCACATGTGATAAAGTGTCAGAGTTGGAACTCATAGATACGAAGTCTTCTGACTCCAACTATATCATTCTTGAGCTCAACCTGTTTTAATCACTAAATGAATACTTGCTGAGCACCTGATTGTGCCTTAAATTGTGCTGCACAAGTCAGGACACCAACGTGGAAGGTGACATGGACGTTTCCTTGGGTCTGAACAACAACACTTGAACATGAACCCTGGTCAACCCCACTACACGGAGGGGCAGATGGGAGCTTAAAAAAAATAGAGATCTGTCCAAAAGGCGATTTTGCATTTGGTCAGATCTTCTGGAAATTTATTACAAGCTAGATACTATGTGAAACTGCTTTGTAAACTGTAAAGCACTACACCAATGTTAATGACACTTCATTCTACCAGTATAGTTACCATAAAGATGGTAATTAACCTGAATACAGGCTGTTCGGACTAGTCGATGGAACACATCTTCTTCTACATCTGGCTCTTGGAAGTTTGCCAGTGAAGATGCCTAAGAAGTGACTCCGGGGCCGACTGACCCAGAGTGCATCAGGGTAGATTGTCTGGCAGACTCCTTTCCGGCAAGCCATTTTCCAGAACTTGCTGAAGCCTACAGATGTCTTTCTCCAGTTAACTCCAGCACAATGTGCACTGAGAATAAACAAAATCACTGATGATATCATGTTGTCACACTTCATTCCGCAGGCAGGATTTAACAATTCGAGCCACGCCAGGGCCAGCCCTCCATCTGAACAGAGAACATTATCTGTTTTTCCTCACCTGGAGTGAAAATTCTTGAGAAAGTCCCTAATCCTGTAAAACTTAGCCCCAGACAAGGAAAAAAAAAGGTATTTGAGGAAGGAGGAAATGAGGAATAAAAAAACCCTAACCTTTCTCTAGGGTTACTTTGTGTAACTCTATTGGTTAGCTTTGGCCTATAATTATCAAGGTTAAATTTTACAGACTAATGTTGAAAAAAGACACCTTAATAACAAAGTGAATGGCCCAGAAGTTTAATTACAAGAAAACCTCAGTTTGGCACTCCCCTCTCCCCATTTCTCAATCATTCTAGGATTTGACAATTAAGACCCCTCATGAGGTTGAAATGACTTGCCTATGTAGTCTCTCTACGACATGGTTAAGTCATATCAAATCCCAAAGCTTACAGATAACATTACATGGCTTCCTCCCTCCGGTTAGCGAGAACAATCATTCCATCGACTGCCTTATGCAGGCTGACGTTAAAGACAAGACGAAACTCCTTCCATTGGCACAGAGACTGGTGCAGGAGGTGACCGATGGAAGAGGTGACTGCGGCCACCAGACGTGCAGCTACTGCTCAGCTGTCCCATCCAGGATTTGTTTAAAGGAGAATGGGGAAAACTTGTAACCAGCCCCGACGTAGAACTTGTTCTGGAACTCCACCCTGTTGTTAGGGGCAAGGAGAAGGGGGATTGAACACATAAACGAGAGGCTGGCAGCTGGAGGGGAGAAGCTGAGCATGTGTAAAAATCAAGCACCAGGTGACGAAGGCGCCCCAGGCTGGCAGCCATCACGGGAATCAGCCACCACAGGAATTCTCTGAAGCTTTTTTTTTTAAATCCTTCTCTTGCCTCCCTCTTACACCTTCCCCTCCCCCGACCCCGCTTCTTCCAGGCCTTTGCTAGTGGCCTCAAGGACCAGAGCGTGACCTCCCCCAGCTCCCACCAGCCGGGAAGCCCCTGCTAGGCAGTACAGTCCGAGGAGCTGGTGATGAGACAGCGTGTCACCAGGTCGTACGAGGTTTTTCATTTCCATCCTGATCTTAAACTGCGGGGCTTACGTGATTGCAGAACCACCAGAGCCTTGACTTTTATATTTTTATAACTTACATAACAGATATCATGTATGATCATTTCTGCTTTATTATATTGCAGAGTTCATTTCTTTAATGACACGGGGAGAAATGATGTTATAGCCTGGGGCGGGGGACCCTGTGATTCTCTCAACTCAACAGGTGAAGTGTAAAACCTTTTCTTTCTGAACAGTGGCCACAGAGGGAGGGAGGAAGCCCCAGGGTTGCTAAGGACAGCCTGGTTCAGGATGCACAGGGGCCCTGATGCTTCAGTGTGCACAGCACACTCAAAACTCTCGGCTGAAAAATCCCACAAGGACTCAGAGGCAAAGAATATACAAATCAATTTTCACTGCAAAGTAAAGGAGCTGTTACAGTGGAGGATTACTGGACTGAATGTCAATATTATGACATAGTATGAGTGTGTTTCGTGTTTGGTAATTGCAATCATTGTTGCTTTTGTTGTGGTCATCCATTTACAATGCTTGGTGTCAGTCTATTTATCTCTTGTAAAAATAAAATACAGCTTGTGTGTGTGTGGGGAAAAAAAAAAAAAAAAAACACTCTTGGCTGAAATGTGACTTGGGAGAGAGAGAAGCCTAAACAAATGTTTTCATATTCGTCAGCCCAGTGATGGCCGACAGTCTCTGGACACATCTGTGAATGTCAAGGGCCTCCAGTGAGCGCCTTCCTCCTGCTGGGTACCCTCCTTCTCTTTCTACTTTCCAAGAGTTTAGTCGCGGGACTTCCCTGGTGGTCCAGTGGTTAAGAATCTGCCTTCCAATGCAGGGGACGCAGGTTCGATCCCAGGTCGGGCAACTAAGATCCCACATGCCGCAGGGCAACTAAGCCCGTGCGCTGCAACTACTGAGCCTACACCCCACAGCTAGAGAGCCCGCGTGCTCTGGAGCCCAAGCGCCATAACTAGAGAAGCCCGCATGCTGCAACGAAGATCCCGCAAGCTGCAACTAAGACCCGACGCAGCCAAATAAATAAATAAATTTAAAAAGGAAAAAAAAAAGAGTTTAGTTGTCTGTTCTGTTGGTATAACTCCAGCACTCAGCAACAAAGGCCAGACATCCCAGATTTGCTCAGCATTGCCCTCTGTGAGCCTTTCAGATCCGTCATCTTACCAACAGTCAAAGCCAATTATAATAACAAATGAACATTTCTAACATGTCTTACAGAGCAGTCACTGTACATGTGTATATGCTCCCAGGTATTACATCATTTAATATCATACCAACAAGGGGACTACACTAAGGTTCCAAAAAGGTACGTGAATTGCTAATGTCACACAGCAGGTCAGGATTTGAACCCAGTTGGCTGGCCCCACAGCCCATCCTCTTTCCCTAGAGCACACTGAGAGCACCTACCCTACAACCAGTTCTTACCAGTGCAGCCGCAGGGCGTGCAGGAAAGCGGAGAGGCCCTCCATGATCAGAAGGATGGCTACCGTCAGAACAGCAAATATGGCAAAAATGATGAAGACCCCAATGAGTCCTCCCCAGCCTTGCACGCGAAGGCCAATGTTCATCACCATGGTCCAGAGCACTTCAGATAGTTCTGCAAGATGCAAGAGAAACATTCTCAACCACACGGTTTATCTGGCAAATGCAGATTATTCTTACACCATAATCCTGGACCTGCACACCCTACGACTCAGTAACTCCACTCCCAGGTGGAGAACACGGTCATGTCTGCCCTAGGGTACCTGCGTGAGACTGTCTACGCAGCTTTGGAGGAGCTTCCGTCAAGAGGACAAGTATATGATGGCATATTATTCACCAATGAAAGTGAGCAAACCATAGCTACTGGCAGCAACGTGAATAAATCCGAGTAACATCATCTTATGCCAAAGAAGCAAAACACAAAAGAATACATGTACTATGATTTGATATGCACTGAATGTTTGTTTCTCCCCCAGCCCCTCAAATTCATATATTAAAGCCCTAACCCCAAAGTGATGGTACTTCGGAGATGAGGGTGGGATCCTCATGATGGGATTAGTGCCCTTATAAGAAGAGATACCAGAGAACCTCCCACCCCTTCCAGGGAGATACTGTAATTACAGGAGTTTGTGCAAGGAAACAAACACAGCCAGAGCAGTCAAGACCACACTAACGCTGAGCACTTGTCTTTCTGCTGTAAGTCAACAATCAGGCTCACTTTCACTGCTTTGCTTTCTATCCCTTTAGCACACATTTTGGCCTGGCTTCTCTATTCTAGGCATTATGCCCAGTGCTGGGAATGCAGAGATAAAAGTCAGGGTCCTTGCCTTTCAGGAGCTGACAGTCTAGTAGGGAGACAGGCTAATGAGACAGAATTACAATCGGTGCTAGGATAGGGGCACCTCCAGAACCCAGGGGAAGGGCACCTTCCAGACTGGGGACCAGAGAGGAAGACTACCCGGGAAAGGTGCTAGCCAAGCTGAGTTCTGAAGGAAGGATGAGACATCAGGTGGGGAGAGAGTTAAAGAAGGGAAGAATTTTACAGGCAAGGGAGCTGCAGGGCAAACACACAGAGGGGCCCAGCTAGTGTGGCATCTTCAGGAGCCTCAGTGCAGTTCCTTGTGGCCACTGCACATGAAATGGGGAAGCGGGTGGGGGTAATCGGGAGCCGGTGGGGCATGGAGGGAAATACCAAGAGACAAGACTGGAGAAGCAGGCAGAAATAAAGAGGGGTTTTACAAAGTAAGTTGATGAGTCAAGATTCCAGACTTAAGTCATTCTTGGGGCTTGAATCTTTATACCAAGGGATGCAAGGGGCCTATAGAAACTAGGAAAGGCAAGGAAATAGATTCTCCCCAAGAGCTTCCAGAAAAAACAGACCTGCCAACACCTTGTTTATAGGACTTCTGGCCTCCAGAACTGTAAGATAGTCAATTTCACAGTGTTCTGAGCTGCCACATATGTGGTAATTTGTTACAGCAGCAACTGGAAGCTGATACAGAGGGTAACCATTCCAGCAAGATAAAGCCAGACCTACTGAAAAAAGTCACTTCTACTATGAAAGAAGAGCCATTCTTCTGGCCAGCACACCAGAAATGACCCAGAAGGCACTTTCACCTACAAGTACACTGCATCTGTTTCCAAAGGGACAGGTGATGGTGACCCCGCCAGACGGCCCACTCACTCACGTGCATGCGCCAGGCTGAGGGCCCAGAGCCGGAGGTAGGAGGCTGTGTTGGAAATGCAGCCCAGGCAGTACTCAATCGTGTGGATGGCCTGATGCACAAAGATGTCTCCAAAGTTGAACTGAAAGAGAGAATTTGTAATGCTATTTCATTAAGTACTTTCTACTCGAACGTATTACAAATGATACAACGGACGAATAAGGCCTGGACTCTGCTGTTAAGACATTTCCAGTTGAATGAGGGGGAAATAGGTATTAATATACTTGTAGAAAGAGAATGAGCAGCTCAAAGTAGGATATGGTGTGTGTGCAGTAACATTTCCCAGAAATGGCTGAAAAGAGCTCAAAGCAGCAGAGTGCTTGATTGGTAAGGGGAGCTGAGATTTGTGCTGAGCCGTGAAGAACAGGGAGGGAAAAAGAGAAGCCAGATCATTCCTGGTAAAGAAAATGACTCTGGGTAAGGAAAAGGCAGGTGGTTGGGAACATCATGAAGGTAAGTTTGGGAGAAAAACCATTTGGCTTGACTGGGAGCTTGCTGAGGTGAGGAGAGACTCAGCTGTGGAAGCTGTGGGAAAGGCAAGGATGGACACAATCGAGAAAACCACCTGGAATCATGAGGAACAAGTAAAAGTATCTCAATAAAATAAAGAAATATTGGAGGCAAGATTAATCTGGTAGAAAAATGGATCAGGGAAAGGATAGCCCATAAGCAAAAAAATCCAACTTGTTGATTACGTTAGTAATCCAGGTATGAGGGGAAAAGGAACAGTGCAAAGACAGCAGTAGATCATTCTTTTCTTTCATGTACTCTGATGTTATGAGGTGAACAATCTGACTGGCACCATCCCTGCCCTGAAGCAGCTCACCGTCCAGCAGGGAGAAGATGCAGACAGACAGTCAGCACACATCAGCATGGGAACTGCAATAACCAAGAACGCAGGGGTGTTGTGGGAACACAGGGAAGGGTCCCTCACCCAGCAGGGCCAGGGTCATACAGGGCTCTGAGGTCCCTGAGCCTGAATGGGTGAAAGAATGGCACTGGCAGAAATGAATAAATTGGAGAAGGGGAGTAGCTGATTCCCGGATGTGTTGCGTTGCAGGTGACAGCTGGCCATACAGGCTGAATCTCTCAGCACAGACCAGCAGAGCCACAACAGGCTCAGAGGAAAAGTCTGGGCTGGAAACCTGTGCGAGGAGTGAGAGTGGGAGCTAAGAGAACCGAGAAGATGAACAAGGGGAAGATCATGAAAAGAAGAACTGCCACCCTTAGGAAACATCTCAACTCAGAGATAAGAAAGAAGGAAACTGATGATGAAATGAAAAGGTCAAAGAACTGGGAGGAGTCACAGGGCTGCGGTCCAGGACGTCAAGGATGGAGGGATATCCAGGAAGAAATGGGGGTTGTGGTCACTGGGGGTTATAGTCAGATGCTATGGGGAAAAGACCAAAATCAGTGCCTCCCCCTCCCATTCATCAGTGAAAACAGCAGGGAGGAACTGAAGGGGCGGGGATGGGCAGAGGTGGAGAGAGTGGGTAGAGAGAGTCACAGTAACAGAGGAATATCTGGTGAAGAATTAACCTCAGCCAAAGAGAGGTCTGGCTTTGCCCTGGCTCCTGGGAGGCAACCTCTAAACCCTTGGCATTTCCCAAGTGAAAGAAACGTCTGATATTCATGGTCCGTCCCTGGGACCACACCTCACCACTTTTCCTAATGAGGTGTCTATGGTGGGCACTTGGTAGTTTAAGTGGGAGCTGGCTTCACGTGGTTAGAGAGTTGAGACTTTCAGCCACACATTATCAACCCAAACCCATCGCCAGGGAGGGGACAGAGCTGGAGATTGAGTGCAACCACCTGGATTGCACTTGGGTCAATCACACCTACATAATGACACCCCAATAAAACATCAAACACAGAAGCTCAGGGGAGCGTCCTGAGTTAACAATACGATAATACTGCCACATGTCAATGCCAGGAGAGTCATGCAACCCTAAGAACACAGAAGCTTTGCATTTGGAACCTTCCCAGTGTCAGATTCTGCTTACTTGTGTCTTCCTCTGGCTGGTTCTGATTTGTAGACTTTTGTTGTAGGTAAAACTATAATTGAAAGTATAGCATTCTCCTGAGTTCTGTGAGCTGTCTACAAATGACTGAACGTGAGGGAGTCTGAGGGGACCCCCAAACTTGTGGCTGGTGTCAGAAGTGTTGGGTAGACTTGGCAGTCTGGAGAACTGGGCCCTTAACCTGGAGTTTGGCTAACTCCAGGTGTGGACAGAAGTGGGACAGGACCTGGAGGGGGAAGCAGAGTCGAGCCTGTATGTGTCTTGTGCTGGGAGACCCAGGCATGATTGTACTGGGGGAAGGAGCCGTCAAATGGAGCCCGAAGCTGCCCCCAGTGAAGGCAGCTGGTTCACGAAGGAGGTGGCAGGTGAACATTGACCGGATATATACCGAGGCCACGAGGAGGATAGATGAGGAAGGTTGTACTGGACAGGCTGGGACTTGATGAGTCAGAAGAAGTGTGGGTTGGATTCTAAAACATTCCAGCAGGTCTGACAGACCTAGTAATACCAGTCACCGTGAATATGGGTTACTCTCTGTACCTGGAATCTTGTTGGGAAAACTTTCCATGATCCAGATTTTTCATTAATTCTAATTGACTATTCAATGGTGCAGATGAATACTTGTTGTTTTTTTTTAAGTAATTAACACCACAGACAGAGTTATTTATAGCATTTCTCAGGCCTCAGGAACCCTGTCCCCACTCCAGAATTAGAAGAGACCTCGGGTTAAAACCCCCAGCCTGGGGTTCAGGACTGTGGGTGACTTCAGTCATGGTATAAAAACAGCCAGCCGTCTTGTCTGGGAAAACATGGTACATTCCTGAGGGGGGAGTGGCTGCCCTTGGATGGAAAGGGACAGGGAGGGAGGAGAGAAGAACACATGAATTTGTGACTTCACGTGAGAGGCAGACAATGTTACAAAGATAAGTGAACAAAGAAGAGACTGAGCCAGGGTTGAGGCCAGAGGCAGCGACGGCGTCTGAGTGTGCTGAGTGTGCTTACGTTGGGAAGGAGGACTGGGAATAAATAACCCACTTCTTGCTTCAATATAAGGGACCAGACTTGGCCTCTGCTCTCGTGAGTGAGGGTCACTGATGGGAAAGATCATCATATATTTAGCAGACTCCCAGGGGCACAGTTCTGAGCCAAGGAGACCTTAGTAACATTTAGGCCCTTCTATGTCACTAAACGTGAGGCTGATATTCACCTCATACTCACAGATAGAGCGGCACCTGGGCGAAATTATTAAAAATGCTCCCTGATTGGTTGGTAAGTAGCTGTAAGCTTAAGTGCCCCCCTCTTCCTGGGACCTCCCCAACTTCCCATGACTCAGTGATGACAGGGTTGCCACCAGCAGGGTCCTCCCGACCCTCCCAGCTCTACTGCCTAAGCCCGTTCTGATTGGCTGGTGCCCACACGTTACTGGCTGTTAAATATGGGAGCATCATCCCTGACTAGATCTGGCTTCTAGAATCTGTACAAACTGGAAGTCTTCATAGGGTGTCAAGTCCCAAATACCTCTTACCTCTTCTTTAGATAAGCAATTTTTTTTTGGCCATGCAGCTCGTGGGATCTCAGTTCCGCAACCAGGGATCAAACCTGGGCCACGGGAGTGACAGCACCAAATCCTAACCACTAGGCCACCAGGGAACTCCCCCAAATACCTCTTCATCATGGTCATCCTGAGCCCCATGGGCACCTGCAGAAGCCCTGTGACCAGGGGTCACGGAAGGATTGGAGTTGTCACCTTCAATGTCCTCGGTGGCATCTTCTTGGATCCTGGAGGCCTGTAGCTTCCAGCAAATAAGAAAATGCAGTGTCAAATTCACCCTTAGAATGACAAAACTTCTATATAAAATAAAGGCTCTCATTAAATATTAGCTATGTCCCAGATACTGTTCTAAACCCTCTATTCAATCTTTTTATGTAAGCACAATTATCACCCCATTTTACAGAGAAGTAAACTTAAGTAACAGAAAGGTTAAGAAATGAGCCCAGGACTGCACAGCTGGTAAGGCTAGTTAGTGGCAGAGCCAGGATTCAAATCCAGGCAGTCTAATTCCAGGGCATGTGCTTTTCTCCACGGTGTTCCAGAATGTGCCAAATTAATCACACTCTTTACAGTAAACCAATCGTCGTGTGACCCAAACAGCCAGATTTCTACAAGCAAAATTAGAAGAGATTAATGACTGCTATGGTCTGAATGTTTGTGTCCCCCCACAAAATTCATGTTAAAATTCTAACCCCCAAAGATGAAAGTATTAGAAAGTGGAGCCTTTGGAAGGCACTTAGGTCATGAGCGTAGAGCCCTCGTGAATGGGATTAGTGCCTTATAAAAGAGGCTTCAGAGAGCTCCCGAGCTCCTCCCATCAGGTGAGGACACAGAGAGAAGATGCCAGAAGGGGAGTTTCCCTTTCCCAGGAAAGGGGCCTCATAAGAAGGTGATGATGCTGACACCTTGATCTTGGACTTCTAGCCTTCAGAATTGTGAGCAATAAATTTCTGTTGTTTTAGCCACCCAATGTGTGGTATTTTGTTACAGCAGCCCAAACGGACTAGACAATGACTTTTCCAACACATATATACTTTTTAAAATAAAAACATCACTTTATGAAAATAGCTAAGAAAAAAATTCAAGGAAAAAAAATCTAGGTGTAGTCACCATTCAATTTGGCCTGGTTTTCTCCTTGAGTCTGAAGAAAATATTTCTTTCAAGTCACTGTGAAATTTAATGTCCCACATCCAAAGTTTTTCCTAGAATGATTTCACGGGTGGCGTATTGCAAATTAGGCATTAAAGTATCTTTACCTTTCTTTCTTCAGCAGGTCCTACAGCAGGTTCAGCACCTAACATTTGCAGATCTTTGGGCAAAGGTACAAATGAAAGCCCACATGCCATGTGTTTAAATATTTAAAAGTTATAAATCAAGCCAACAAACTCCTAAATAAAATACGTTCTGGCCTCTGTCTTGATAAATAAATTCTCACAAGAACTTGGAAGGCCAGGTTCAAATTCAGCATCCCACACCAGGACACGGCAGCACGGGAGAGCTGGCCCTGCACCCCGGTGTGTGACCCTTCCCTTCTCACCTGTGATTTCATCTCACAGCACAAGGGCCGTGGCCTCACATGCACATGCGTGGACACTCCCACCCAAATGTCTACGTTCCACCCACACTCCCTCCTTGGGAGTGCTGCTGCCCCTTGGCCACGCCAGGGTCAGTGGTACCCAGGCCAGTGCTGTGGTTGGCCCTTTTTATGCCCTGGAAGTGGGCTTGTGTCCATCTGGACAGAAATTCCAGGGTGCCAGGTACCAAGAGGGGGCTCTGGGTAAGGCTTTCCCCTTGACCCATGGTTCCTTGCCCCATGGTGAAGAATGGGGCTCACGTTAACATTACTTTGTCTTCTTGAAATCCTATTTTCTCTCCCCATCAACTTAAGGAAGAAAATACCAAAGAAGAAACAGAAGACAGTTTTTCCATTTCCATCTTTAAATGCTAGGCTTTTCTGGTCATATCCTGAAATTGGTTCAAATGAGCATAAACAACTGTGTAGAAGCGTGACACTGGGACTTTGTGAATCTTACTGACTCTTCTTCCCATTCAAAATATACTTTGCAATCCCCCTAACTAAACATCTCACAATGTTTGAGCTGGATGCCGTCTGAAATAAAATAGTAATCAATTTTAAATTAGTTACTTGCAACTTTCTAAAAACACGTAAAACACATGTGCACAAAGACAGACACAAGGATGTTCACAGCAGCACTATCTGTAATTACTAACAACACTGGGAAAAAGCCAAGTAACTATCAATATATGAATGGATAACCAAATTGTGGTATATTCACGCAAGGGAATACTATAATACATGGCTATCACACACACACACACACACAGTCTCTCAGACATAACACCGGATGAAGGAAGCCAGATCCAAACGAAGGCGTGGTGTATGGTTCCACTTACATAAAGTTCAAGAACAGGGAGAACTAACCTATGGTGTTAGAAGTCAGGATAATGGTTGACCTTGGGGTGACAGTGGCCAGAAGGAGGCACACAGGGACTTCAGGGTCGGATGGCGTTCTGCGTCTCTATCTGACTGCTGGTCACATGGATGTGTTCATGTTATGATACTTCACTGATCTGTGCCCTTATCATTTGTGCACTTTGATGTGTGTAGGTTACACGTCAATGAATTTTAGCATAGAAAACACGCATGTAAATGTAAAGATGTTAAATAGAAATGCAAAGTTACTTCACTGTGACCTGGGATACGGAGTGATAGGAGACCTGGGTCCACGGCAGCAAGTCAGAAGAGGAAGCAGAATGTGTGTGGTCCAGGCGGCCCGGGGGTCTGGCATGAGTGGTTCTGGGGAGGAGATGTGTGCTCACTGGTTGCCTACAGGGTGCGTGCCAAAAGGGCCACATCACAGGTGGCCCTCTAGTGAAGGGGTTTCCAAACCATGTCCTGCAGGGACCCAGGGTTATAGGGTTACAGAGGACCCTGAGAAGATGGGACCTCTGCTCATTTCCCCCCGAGGCTCATCAGAACAAGTCTGTTTATAATCTCTATGTACTGGGTCTCTTTAAGGTTTCACAGGGGGAACTGAGAGGAGGCCGAGTAATTCCATTATGGAATCACCTCTTGGATGGAGGTGGAAGGAAACGTTTCTAACATGAAGAAGGACCATCTAATCAGCAGCCTAAGGAATCAATCGACAGCTACACATCCCAGGGGCCAAGGAGGCAGGCCTCCAAGCAGTCTTTGGGAGCTCCTGTTCCCCAGAGTCAGTCTAGGAGGTATCGCCCAAGATGGCAGACTACAAAAGCACCTCTACTTCCTTCCCTGTCATACAAGTCATCGTGGGGAAAAGGGGGAAATCCATCACTTTGGGCTCAGCCACTATTTAAACAGCTTTTGTGGAGCAAAGAATAAGACAAGCTATGGTTGGAGAGTCCTGGGACTCAGGCGAGTCAGCAGTAACCTGGTCCTCGACTTACGGACAGGTTGAGTTTCTAAGAAAGACAGTTGCATCTATTTCTGCAGAAAGGTATTTGCCACCTTCCTTTGAAACACCAGTCACCTATTTGGACAATGGTCCACCTCAACTCTCCTTTACCATCTTGGTCTCTCACCTATTAACCAAACAATAAACAAGTATTCTTTGGTTTGCCTTCCTGTGTAGTTATATCCCACATAAATTACATTTCAGACAGGTTTTGGATCTGGTCAAGGCTGGCAGGAAATAGTGGGAGAGGCAGGTGATTTAGAAAGAGAGCGCCACCTAGAGATGAACCTCCTGAACTCCAGCCTGGACCCACCTAGGTCCCCGACTCTACCATCAGCCACGTCAGAGTTTAGAAAAAAAAGTTTATCTGAAAATATTTCCAACCACTTAAAACATACGTGATCTCAGCATAGCCCACTTAATATTTTACACTAACAGAGGGAAGCAGAGACCGATCATCTCAAACAGTGCCTGTGTGTCATTTCTAGACTCTAATGCTCCCTGGAAGGTTAATCTTCCCAAATTCTATTTGATTTAGGTTGACAGTAAACACTTCGTCACCCCCTGAGTAAACCTGAGGCTCAGGAGAAGTTTAGACAAAAGGAGGAAGTGGGCTGAAACTGGTGTTTGACAATAGGGTGAAAATCAGAAAAACAAGAACGGACTTATTTAAACGTGTTTCCTCCTCTAGTTCCCTCTCACCATCTGTAACATAATACAGTAAAAGCCCACAAGTTTATTTATCTTTTTCCCCACAACTTTAGAATCCTGATGAAAACAACTTTCAATACTCATTAACACACTAAAACTATAGTAAAAGACTCTTATTTTCAACTAATAAAACAACCACATTCAGAGCCTTAAGAGTCATTAACTACCACTTGACTCAGCACACACACCCCAAGCACAGTTTGCAGCACGTAAGATTTAAATGTGACCATTATTTTGGAATCAAGAAAGCCCCAAGGAAAAGCTGAGCTCTACAGTAGGAAGCATACCTGGGGTGGGCCAGTTCCTCACCTCACCAGGTCCTTCAGGCCCTGGTAAATGCGGTGTTCTCTCTAAACCCCAACTTACATTTGCAGGGAACCCACATTCCTACCCAGTGAGTGAAGGGAAGTGGATGGTGCTTACCTGAGATTTCTGATGACTGGCTCTAAGAATAAACGGCTTAATCAGAAGCATCCACGGCACAGAAATCAAAGCCATAATAACAAAGAAGCTTTGGACTTCTTGCTGTAAGACCAAAACCGTAAGATCCTATCATTTCAAGGTGATTGCACAGCACACTTCATATGATACAAATGGTAAATACGTATCATTTCAGCAGCACTTTATCTGGAGTGATCTAAAGCCTTGCGATGGACCCATTCACCCTCCCATCTTGGGCTCTTCCCAGTGCAGAGAGAGAACTGTCAGTCTGATGGTGCGGGGGGGCCAATCATGGTGGACACGGGAGTCTCCCTCTCTTTATTCCTTTCTAAGTGGTCCCTTACCATACACCCACACCACGTGGAGCCTGTCATTGGACAGAAGTGCTCATGAGCCACATCATAAGGGCAATTTTATTTGTCTCTCGTCCCCTTGACTCTGTTCCGTGGGGACAGTCAGCCCTGGCCCTGGACAAAGAGCAGGGCTGGCACTGCACTGGTCACTCTGGAGTGACCAAAAGTCCTTGGGTCACTTTAAGTCACAAACTTACTGTCCCCATCAGTAACTTATATTTCCAGTACTACTAAGCCCTCTTGCTCCCTTTTTCAAAAAAATCGTCCCCTACGCACACAGTCTCATTGTGGGTGAGTTACCTAACGGGTCCTGGGACGCCTGGGCTGAACTCTCTTTTGCTGTCTCTCTCTCTGTCACAATTCACTTTGGAGTGAGGCGTCTGTGGTCTTCATGCCTCACTGAAGCCCAGGAGCCATCCCATTTTATCATCCATCCTGTTACATATTTCCTTTCACATCCTCACCCCCAACTCTTTTCCCTACCCTCCCGAGTCACTGGGTTTGAGGAGTGACCCAGAGCTGCTATGGTCTGAAGAACCAGGACTCCTGGGAAGGCTTCATCAGAGCCATTGAAAAGGTGTAGAAATGGGGTGCTCAGAGTAAAAGGGAAAACGTTTCTTGAGCCCTCACATTTCTTTACCTGTTCTGGCCAAGCTCCCAGTGAGACAATTTATTATCACCCCAATTGTAACAAGATTTACCCCGATAACAGTGGAAACATTTTATCTTCTCCATCTCCTACCCTCCTCCACTTTTTTTTTTTTAAATAAATTTATTTTATTTTATTTTATTTTTGGCTGCGTTGGGTCTTCGTTGCTGCACGTGGGCTTTCTCTAGTTGTGGCAAGCGGGGGCTACTCTTTGTTGTGATGCGCGGGCTTCTTACTGCGGTGGCTTCTCTTGTTGTGGAGCATGGGCTCTACGCGTGTGGGCTACAGTAGTTGTGGCTCTCGGGCTCTAGAGTGCAGGCTCAGTAGTTGTGGCACACGGGCTTCAGTAGTTGTGGCTCGCGGGCTCTAGAGCACAGGCTCTGTAGTTGTGGCGCACAGGCTTAGCTGCTCCGCAGCATGTGGGATCTTCCCGGACCAGGGCTCGAACCCAGTCCCCTGCATTGGCAGGTGGATTCTCAACCACTGTGCCACCAGGGAAGCCCCCTCCTCCACTCTTAACTGCTCCCAAGAAGGGGGAGATCCACGGGAACACACACTGCACTTGCCAGTCCCAGGCCTCTGTCCTCGAAGCTACCTCATTGCCATTTGCCCATTTTGATATCATGCTTTTCCCCTCACAATGTACAAAGCAACCAGAGATGTCTACTTATCTGTTGCTCTTCTTCTTTGGTATTGAAACATGGCACAAAGCAACCAGGGCAGTGTTTGGAGGAGGCTGTGTTAGTAACTTACACTGTCTCTTCCAGCTGTATGATGGGAAGATGAGGTTATGGAAACTGCAAACTGTGTCTAGATAATTAATCTTCATTCCAGGGTGTGGAAACCAGCCAACTCCAAATAACGTTTTTGAATGGAAAAAAGCTGGAAAAGCCATTCACTGTTCAATGTTCAGCGCACTAAGACAGGACTTTAGTCTTTAGGAAAAGAATTAGCACATGAACTATGTGGTGAATCTGAGTACCGTGCCTCAAAGAGAAGACTTGTCTGGGAAATCCAAGTGAACTTTCGTTTAGACTCCAGCATTGCATAAATGAACCTTCCAGATACGTGCATTTAATGCCAATAGTCTAGGGATGGTTCCTACACCATCGATGTATAACAAACAGGTGCAACAACAGTAAGGTGGGATACAAGAGAGCTTTCAGAGCTATATGTCGTCTCTGATTATTATCTAAAATCATTCCTTACTTTTTCTTCTTCTTATCTGCTCCTTCTGTAGGGGAGGAGAACACAGCTAGGATTCAAACTCATGAGGACGTGTGCAGCTGTAGGAGGAGCACGGCTGTAACTGGGACCCAGGACGAGCGATCACTGGCAGGTGCCATGTGCACCGAAGGGCCACCTGGTATTGGGAATCTAGCCCTAGAGCTTGATCCAGAGGAATGAGAACCTATATAAGTGGGTCCTCCCGTAGTGAAAATCTACCAGCAAACAATATGATCAGGTTATCACTGGGAGAGGCCAGAGGAAAAGAAATATTTGTGTTACTAAAAATTAGCCACCGAGATATTTTTATACCCACCTCTCATGGGACATTTATACTTTTTTAAAATAAAATATTAAGTTGATAATGAGGCTGAAAGAAACAGAAGTCAGAATGGCAATAACATCCAACTGTTGGAAGGTATCACCCATAGAAGAAGAGCCCAAAGAAAAAAAGAAAGAAAGCATCTCCAATTAGCCATGGAAGCTCATAGGACAGCATGAGTTTGGTTCAGTTTTCCAGAAACTCACTCCCCATGTGAACAGAGGGATGCTTCTTCTTGACTCTATTTCAATTTTCTTTCTTGTGAACCTTAACTAGAGTTTACTTTTATAATAAAAGATTATTCATTTTTAAGGTGCTATTTAGAGCATTTACAGTTTCAAGCCAATCAATCTGAAGGATTATTTTTTTCTTTCTTCGCAGACAACATACAAGCTAATTTTCAACCCCACAGCAATAATCCCTCCCATGTGTTACCCAGATAGGAACGGCTGGAGTCACACCACAGCACTGCCCTCAGCGCCCAGACATTCATCCAATAAGACCTTCTGAAATTTGAAGAACCTAACACATCGGGTGCTGAGATGGCTCGGTCTTGCAGATAATTACTCTCTGCAATACCGAAGAGTAGGAGAGAGATTTAACATAATCAAGTGCGTAAAAGAAGAAAAAAACCCCATACGTACCTGATGTTTGTATAGGGGTGCATTCGAAGGGTCGTTATAGTTAAACAGGAACATGTTGATGAAGTGGATGAGGATGCTTGGGGCTTGTCGGGACACAGAGACGTCGAAGGAGCACCATTTGAAAATGATCATGAAAACCAGGTATCCAAAAAGACACAGGATAAAAATCATCTCAGGGATGAACTGCAGAATGATGTTGAGAGTGTTTCTGAAGAATCTGAGGGTGGGAAACATACACACATACAAGACAGAACACTGAAGGAATACCAACAACTCACTGTTCTCTCCAAATCACCAAATGTTCATTTCTTTGAACCCTGCATCCACTCCCCAGGCAAGCGGCAATCATGCATGGCTGGAGAAGATGAGGAAGAAAGGTGCTTTTGCACGAAAGGTTCAGAGAGAACCAGGGTCTAGAAGATAAAGTCTGAGGCAGAGGGCAGGCTCACATAGACAACTGATGATCTGGCCACAGCTTCCCATGCAGACCTAATTCGTATCAACACAGTTAATGGTACAAGGATATAGAAGCACGGCTTGGCAGCTTTACCCCTAAGGATGCCCTAGGACAGGGGTCATGGCCCACAGGCCAAACTAAGCCCATCACCTAGTTTTGTACAGCTTACAAGTTAAAAATGGTTTTTACATCGTTAAATGGTTGGGGGGGAAAAAATCAAAAGAATATTTGATGACACATGAAAATTATAGGAAATTCAAATTTCAGTTTTGATAAATAAAGTTCTCTTGGAACACATGCACACTTGTTTGTTTACATAGAGTCTGTGGCAGCATTCAAACTACAACACGTGAATTGAGTAGCCGTGACCCAGACCATCTGGCCTGCAAAGCCTGAAACATTTACTATCTGGCCCTTTACAGAGAAAGTTTGCCAACTTCTGCTCTAAGACATAGAGAGAGTCCCATGAGACTAAGTTGGGGGACACCCAGTTAAAATGTCAGAAAAGGGCCCCAGACCCTTTGTTAACTGTAAGAGTTATTGGAGGGAAAAATGGAGATCGCATGATAAAGCAGGATTAACTAGAGATAGTTGAGGCCAGCCTGACACACGATGTCAATCATAGCCCAGAAAGTACTTCCTGGTTTTATCTCTCATTTAACTCTCACGGCACTTTCAGGCAGGCAGTAGTACCAAGGCGCTGTCATTCGTTTACTCACTAAATAGTTCTTATTTTTTAAGTAGAATCGTACATCTATTGGTTTTCTGACTGGAGGTCACCAAGTGACTGACTCTGGTCAATGAAATGGGAATGGAGGTGGCATGTGTCACTCCAGGTGGAAGCTTAAGAGTCAGTGTGTAACTGACCACACTCTCCTGTCACAGCAACTGGCAGCTTCCCGGTGGTGGCAGCCCATCAGCTCTGGTCCCAGTGTGAGGACGAGATGAGCAGCGCCCCCGGTGGCCCACGATGACATGCGTCACGGTCATAAGCCACTGTGATTTGGGAGTTGTTTGTTACTGCACGATAACCGACCCATTCTGACTCCTCTGTTCCCATTCTACAGCAGAAAACGATCTCAGAGACGTTAAGCTACACATCTATGATCACACAGCTATAAAGAGTTAGAAGCAGTAGTCAAATTTCTGACTCTAAACTCTGTACCATTTCTTTGGCACTGTGCTGACCTCCTGGCAGGTGGGTTTCAGCAATACCTACAAGCTGCCATGTCCACAAAAGGATCTCTAAATAGGCAGATTTGAGGCTGTTTTCAAACACTTACAACTTTAGCACAAATATGCAAGTTTGAGAAGCTTTCTAGAGATCAATCTTAACAGAAAGAAGAGATGGGAGAACATTAACAGTCAAAGAAATGAGAGAGAGGCCACTGCCAGCAGGAAGAAATTATACCAAATGGAATTCAGAATCTGAGGGCACTTTGGCCAAAATGTACTTATGTCCCCATTTGCCCGTGGGAGCTTAGCCTGGATATAGCACCAACGGAGGCCCTGCAGGCTGGGAGGACACACAGCACTGCGGCCTTGCAGTCTCTTGCTGAACCCCCAAATATTTCTGCGGTGAAAGGTGCACCCAGCTCAGGAGAAACAGAGGTGCCATTTCTGGCAAACCAGCTTGTCCGAGCTCAAGCCAAGAGACCGGGGAAAGCAGTCCCCGTAGGAAGGAAACTTGCACAGAGGGACACGGGAGCGAACTGGTGGCTCTGCCGCTACTCAGCCCCGACATGGTCAGACCGACAGGCAGAAAGTTCACTGTGAAACTTACATGTGATTGAAAAGGCTGAGAATGACACCAAAAACCATCTGGACAATTCCCAGGATAACTGACATCTTCATCTTATAGGAGTTCAAGAATGTTAGCTTGTTTGAAGCCAAGTTCCAAATCTGGAAGGGAAACGTGACAACAGACATGAGACCAGAGTCTAGAAGTTCTCCCAGAGTCAGGGGCTAGAGCTCAATTTCCCCTGAAAAAGTCACTCTGGGAACCACATTTTCAAATTTCTGTCCAGTTCAGCACATGCATTTTAGGCTCAGAAAAAAAGAAAAGGACCAAACCCCTTATAAATGCAACTCTCATGACAGATGTGTCCGAACCAATAGCACCATTAGTAAAACATCAAGTAACTGGAAGAAAAAAAAAAAAAACCGACATGATTTTTCCCCTGTTCTAAATGAAAAGACATTCTGAAACATTATGGAGAGATCTCAAACTTGCCTGGGTTCCCACATTAATGGTGTAGATCTCTGGCCCATGAATTTAGCCAATCCCCTCTTAATAATACCACCTTTTACTCTGCATTTCTATAGCGCTTTACATTACAAAGCATTTTCCCAGGCCCTTCTCAAGAAGCCACTCCTGTAGCCAACATTTATTGGCACAGAGAGGGACGCATGTACCTGTCCTGCCCACACAAGACGGGCACACAGAACAAGCACTCAGCGGCTGGGGGGCTGTCGTGGTCTCACCCTGGTTAATGGCCCCCGTCACTAACGCTCTTCTTCCCCGCAGAAATCTCCAACACCCACCCCCATGCGAATGATTCAAGTCCTTGCTCCTACCTCTGACCCCTCTGGAACTTTAGGCATCTGGAGGGTTTGCTCCTCAGAACTAACAAAGCCACAGGGTCTTCTTTTCTTTCCTCCTAAACTATTTCCTCCTCCAAACTCCTCTGCTTCTGCTAAGGGGTCAACATCCACCTAGTTCAGCCTCAGTGCACAGTTACCTTGCCCTCCCCCATGCAGGAACCACCTCTCACTGGTTCTGTCTTGACAATGTCCTGAGCGGCTGCCAGCTGAACAATCACTAAGGGGGCTGCTGGGAAGATGGGGAAAGGGATTCCTATAACAGGTGCTCAGACCCCAGAGGCACCTCCACTACCCTCCCCATCTGCCCTGGCATTGAAGCTGCACCAGGCTTGCCCTCCACCCTCTGCTTTTTCCCTTTGCCCCCCTGGTTGGCCAGTCTCCACAGAATCACTCAACACAGTAAGGGCAGGGTCACCAGTACACCTTAGACCCAGCTTGGAAAAACTAAAAAATGTTCACGGTTAAGTACCAGGTACATACTAAGCTCTTTAAGTGTATTTATCTCATTTAATTCTAACAAAAACTCTATGAGATAGTTATAAGTATTCCCATTTTACAGATAAGGGCATTTATCAAAATCTCAGGGAGACTAAGTTACTTACACACCCAAGGAGAAATAATATAACAGCAAATGGAGCATTTACTCTGTTTATGCACCAGATTCTTCTGGGTGTTTTACCTATAAAATTCATTTACTCTTCTGAGCAATTCTATGAGGGCTATTATTATACCCATTTTACAGATGAGGAAACACAGACCCAGAGATGATAATTTGCTCAAAATCACATAGCAAGTAAATAGAAAAGCCAAGATTTAAACACAGCCTATCTGATTCTAAATCATGGGCTTGTAACCATCGTGTAATGTTCATTTATTATAAAATATTTACAGACGCCTTTAGAAAGCCCCCTCAGCTCTGATGCCCGAATATTTTGTGATCTGATTCACAAATAGATGCTCAACAGCATTAATAAATGCAGCTGTAGAAATTTACATTATATAAAAATCAAACCCTTCATTAATATATATAAGTGCTAATATAAGCACAGAAATGTTCTATTAAAGAGATTATCTCTGGAGAATCAGATTGCAGGAAGAGGAAAGGTAAGAAAGGCAACTCTTTCTTTTTATTTTTTTTATTTTTGTTTAACATCTTTATTGGAGTATAATTGCTTTACAATGGTGTGTTAGTTTCTGCTTTATCTTTTTATTTTTTAATAATTTTTGTATTATATGGGTTTTTAATCATATATATTATTATTTTATAATATTTAAAAAGACCAAAAATCTTTAAAAATCTAAATGTTACTAGGAAAAAATTAATTATTTTCAACACCCCACCTTCCCTCTCACCCTCACATTTTTCTTTTCTAACTAGTGGGCAGATGACAAAATTGCACACAGAGTAAAGACTGGACCACTCAATTCTGAATCGTCAAATTTGCTACCCTCCCTTTGTCCATGAGGAGCAAAATTGGGTAGACGGGATTTGCTGATGCATTACATGGGGGCTGTGAAGAGAAGAGACAGGACAGTAGGAGCAATGAGATTCAAAGGAAAGGAAGGTCAACCAGACCCTAAAAATCACTCCCCTCTAATACTCCTCCGCTGCCTGTTTGCTAATCATGAAATTCCTTGGACCGAAAATAAAGCCTTCCAGTCTACAAAAAATAACAACTTGCATTTATTTTTAGCACTTTGCAGCTTACAAACAGGACTTCAAGGACTTCACCTCTTTTGATAAAACTTAGAATGCAAGTGCCCCTGGGTGGCAAGTATAAACCAATCCTGGGTGATGCTTGCTGTTTTTATAAGGGACAGGAGGTGGGCAGCAAGTGGGAGGAACAGGAAAACTGAAGAGGAGATGACCCACAAGATAGGAGAGACCAGAGGACCAATTTTAGGGCCAGTGCTATATTACTCTCAACTGTCAGCAAGTAAAACTGTGGTCTCAGGTTCTCTTCCAACAAAATGAGCGTAGAGGAAACTTTTAGGAACCCCATCTGCCAAGTTCAGTTCCAGACCCTTGTGCTCATTTGGAGCACAACGCCGCCACCTGGTGGCAATATGGTGCTAAGCCATCGTGTGAGGGGTTTTACCCAAATAGGGATGTGTGTCTTCTTGACACCCCTTTGTACCTGGCAGGCTGGGCGAAGAAGCACCTTTGTTTGTTTGGCTCAAATCCAATTGAGGTAGATATAACAAACCATTAAAGTTAACACATTTTTTAAAACTTGTATAATTCTATGCAATAAAATAAAGCAAATATAAAAGCAAATCCACACTTTCCTAGGAAAAAGAGAGATGTTAATCACTGCAAGAAAACACCAAAGTTGGGAACTTGGTTAGGATGCTAAATTGCTTATCTAATATGCATACTTTCCAAGCAACCAAGGGCCTTTTAAAGAAGCAATTGCAAATCACCAGGGGTATAACTGAGAAGAAAGAGGCAGATGTTTGGGGAATTGCATGGAAAATGACCCAGGGGTTGGGTAAAGGGTGCAGGTAGGACATTTACTTGAATCCAGTGCAGTGTGTCACAAAAACCCCCAGGACATGCTATTCTATCTCAGTGCAAGTTGGTGGATTTGACAGGTTCTGGCACTTTCGTCCCCTCCACACAGAGATCTCCTCAGCAAGACATTTTACATAATAAATATTTAATCTCAGAAGACATTATTACCGGATCAATCCCAAAAGGGTATGGATTTCCAGAGTAAACTCCCGGAACGGCTGGGTCCAGCTGTAAATGTGGATTTGTTTCCATTACTTGTGTACTACAGAGGGAGAAAGGAAAAACAAAACAAAACCAATGATCAACTAGAGGTAGGAAAAATACTATAGTACCATCAGTCATCCACTTGCAAGCCAATCAAAGCCTAACTGTTGGTACGACTCACCAATTGGTTCATTCAATTATTCCATAAATGGGTATTGAATACCTACTATGTGCTGAGTATCACCCTAGGTACTGAGCTACAGAAATTACCATCTGGCCCCCAAGGAGGTCACAGTCTGAGTTTCCAAAGGGCTCTCAGCCCGACTGGGTATAGTAAAGAAAAAGTTATATTACATCAGAAAAGAGGCAGGGGGCAAGGGTGACAGGAGCATAGAGGAAATAAAACCCAGCCCTAGGGACCAGCCTGGGAAATCTCTCCTGGGAGCACGAGAAATGATCCCGGAGGAGTGAACTGGCTTTCACACATGGCCCCTGACCTCTGGGAAACTCAGCCCCTGAAAGCTGTGGTCCATTAACTGCCTTTAAATCTGTGTCCCATTCTCACCCAGAAGCACAAATGTCAATGGGCAGGAAATTTGTTACCATCTGTGCAAACCTGAAGGGGTCAAGAACATTAGGGCTTAATTTTTTTTTTTTTTTTTTTTTTAAGAGCACACATCTATGGAGGGGCCCAAGGATGAGTATTTGAAAGGATGAAGAACAGAACGCTGGCAACGCTGACAGGGTGCCTAGAAATACACTCCCTCCCCCCTGCAGCTGGGGAGTGGTGGGTATTTGGTAGCACAGGGGAAATTAGGAAGCCTGATTATGCTGACCAGGCCCTCAGGGACAGTGTAAACAGCTGGCCCTGACCGGCCATCTCAGACCTAGACCCCTGTCCTAACAGCACGCCTCAGTGCAAATGGTTGGATCTGATGATCAGAGATGTGTTTGTGTGTCAACAAAGAAAAAAGAGGGAACTGGCCTGGCGCCCACAGCTAAGCCATAGTATCTGTGTCACAGAACAACATCAGACAAGGCCACCCTGTGACCATCATGAATCAAGACAAAAACAAGACCACCCCACAATCATATCTGATATCAAAATATGGACAGTTCAAAATAAGGACGTTGTCCAAACCACAAAAGTGACCAACATTCCCCTTATCCTCCCAGAGGCCAAATCCTCTAAGCCCTTCTAACACCCTCTTACTGAGATGCCCACCATCCCCAGAGGGCACCACTCACTGAGTCAATCAACCCAATTTTGGTGGCAACACACGTGATTCTTGTGGTCTGTGGCTGAAGGATGGTGTGACAGTGTCTCTGGCCCATTGTCAGGGAAAGCAGGCCCAAGACCTAGCTTGTGGCCAGTGACAAAATCAGGCCGCTGTGCCCTTTGCCGCTCTGATGGATGCCTACGATTTCCTTTCGCCTCCCTGCTGAAGAGGGTCTGCTTCATACCATCCATGCTTGGGCGTGGGGCCGAGCTTGGGGTCTCTCCGACTAGGCTTGGCCTCCACAACCTGGAATTGGGGCCAGGGTAATTTACGTGCACACAAAAGAACAATATTCCAACCCACGTTTGCAGAGTGACAGCAAACCAGTTGACTTGGACTTCTCCATCACACTCCAGGGCAAATGAAATTCTGTGTAAATAGTTTGCTGAAGTTATGCTGATTTAACACATGTTTCGGGATCCATCACTGTGCTTATGAGTTTAAAGCTGAAGAGCAAAACTCAGCAATTTCTCTCCAAATGTTATGAAAGTTTTGTTCCTCTAGGCATCTCTTCAGGATACTCATTGCAGAGAAAATCAAACAAAACCCCATAGACATAGCCATCTGTAATTGTAGTCCTGCAAAATGTTTTCTTCTTCATTTTTATTTACTTATTTATTGTTCAACATTCCTGTCCTCTACTACAGGGCACTTGGACCCAGCAAAGGGACTAAAAGGAGATGCACGGAGCCTCTGTGACACACCCACCTGTACTACGATAACCCCTGAGCCCCCCTGGGCCTTCAGTCAGCACCAAGACCCCAAATGCACTTAGGAACATTCACGTCGAAAGGAACCCTGCGTTGAATCTTTCCTAACTGAGAAATCCTCGGATGAGACAGACGGTGTATTCTCTCCCCCAAATTACGATGTGTGGTGCAGATTTTGGTGAGCAGATAAGACCCCTGACGTGCCTTAAGTAAAAAGTCCTACCATGCTTGAGAGCGAAATGATGGAAGCAAGGTTGCAGATATGGTTACACATCTCCGCCTCCCCTTTCTCGCGGTGCTCTCCTGTCACACTTCCCGCTGGACGTTCCAGAAAGAGACAGAGAAACCTGAAGCTGCCCTGAAGCAGCTGAGTGGGCGGACGTGAGGGAACATCACCTGGGACTTTTAGGCCTCGCAAAGTAACCCGGAAACCACTGTGGTTGTCTCAAGTGTGTGATGCAGGCGGCCGAAGGTGCCCCAGAGATCCCAAGGGAGTCAACATTCCCACGTGTGTCCCTCGAAGCCCCTGCTCCACCACTGCCCTCCTCTTCTCCCCCAATTCATCACACTGACCCACCCCTCAAACTCGAAAATCTTTCTCCCTCCCCATAAAAGTGTCCATTCCGAAGCGCTGTCTCCATCCTGATGACTGTGTGTCTGATACACTGCATAATAACTGGGGACGCCTGCGGAAGGTGTGGCTGGGGGGGGATGCAGAGAGCTTCCAGGTCTCTCTTTCCTGCAGCCCAAACTCCTCCTCCCCAGCCAGCACACCCTACCCTCTGCCTTCCTCACCCCGTCACCCACAAGTACAGGGAACAAGTACAGTAGCGCAAAACTAACCATCTCCTCCTTTGCTTTCAACATTCAATCAAGCTGCTCTGAGCAGTCAAAAAAAAATGCCCTTCTGGTGAGTCCGGGGCTTTGAACACGGGAAACCAATCACTTATATATAGTTCAAACCTGCATCAGCCTTTCTTAAAGCCAAGCCTTCTGTCCGAAGTATGTGGCTGCATAATTTCACTCTATCCCCGATTCTCTGCCAAGCGAGGTATGTTTCAAAAGCCACCTCCTTCTCCCGGAAGCCTCACTTCCACGACTGCTACTCGGATGCCCAGTTTATAAAAGCTGTCCACCGTTGTTTTCGCAACAGTGCCTGGCACATGGGATGCACTCCAGGATACCTACTTAATTCAGCTGAAGTTTTAAAAACTCTTTCCATGCGTTACAGTTACCTGTGCAGTTACTGAGGAAGTGGTACAAGGTCTCACACTCAATAGGTAAAATCAAATTATTTGTTGAAGTGGTGGGCGCACCTCTGAGCAGAGCCAGGCGTAGAATCCCCCGGCCACGAGAACCGTCACTGAGGCCACCTGGATGGCCACTGAGTGACCCAGTTCTGCCCCAACTTACTTCCATGTGCCATTTCTGAACATGGGTTGGACGCTCCAAGAAGAACCGAAGATGTTGAAAGACTTGGAGAAGCAGTCGTTGTAAATCAAGCCCGTGTAGATGGAGAAGATGCCCATGAGGAGGATGAGGTAGCGCCCGTGGAAGAAGGTGTTCCAAATCTGGCCCCAGGGAGACAGAGGGCGATTGTCAGTGGGCTCTGAACCAGACCCCGGGGACGTGTGCTACAGGATGCCTCCAGCACCACTGGGACAGCCACTGCAAGGCACACGGGCATCCCACACAGAGGGGCCATGTGACCAGGCAGGCACCAAAGTGATCCAAACACACAGGGCACACACATCCTGATTTTCCTGAGCTTCTACGGGTGATTCAGAAAAGTCCTAGAATGGTAGCTGTTACTGTGGAAACAAAGCCCTATAAGCTTCATATTGTTTTTTATTAATTTATTTATTTATTTATTTATTTATTTTTGGCTGTGTTGGGTCTTCGTTTCTGTGCGAGGGCTTTCTCTAGTTGTGGCAAGCGGGGGCCACTCTTCATCGCGGTGCGTGGGCCTCTCACTATCGCGGCCTCTCTTGTTGCAGAGCACAGGCTCCAGACGCGCAGGCTCAGTAGTTGCGGCTCACGGGCCTAGTTGCTCTGCAGCATGTGGGATCTTCCCAGACCAGGGCTTGAACCCATGTCCCCTGCATTAGCAGGCAGATTCTCAACCACTGTGCCACCAGGGAAGCCCTCCAAAGCTTCATATTCTTTAATTCAGCCTTGGTTAGAAAACGTAACTGAAGAAGAAGCTGAGGCCTCCCTTATAACGGAAGGGACTTGAAAGTGGGTGGCGGCTGCCTCAAGTGCTTCTGGGACCTGCCTCCTATGCTGCTAAGTTTTACAGCAAGTGAAGTCTACACTCATTTGGGGTCTTGTTATAACAGTGAGTCTCCGTCTAAGCACATCCACCAAGAAGAGTAAAGCGTTTTCTGTAGGACTGGATGATGTGTATCAGCCGTTCTCAGAACTGCTGAAGTGCCCATTGGAGACTTTAAATATTTATTATAGGAAAGCACAGCTGTTAAGATGCTTGCCATGGAAAACTCTGTTGGTCACAGGTTGATTCTCCCACTAACCCTGCTTATGACTGACTTACTATGACATCATTGAACTAGCTCAACTTAAGTCAACTTGTATTAAAGATTGCAGACATTCTTAAAATTCAGAAGAGTGAAAAGCATGTTTCCAGTTTATAAAATGTATTACAGTGGACATAAAGTGACGTTAACTGATTAACTTTGAAACAATGCAGACTTGAGTTGTCTCAACCTTCACAACGCTATGAAGGGACTTCACAGAAAATGTGGAAACTTCAAGTGTGCAAGTGAAGACCCGATATTCAGGATTTCTCAGCATTTCATAAGAATGCTGATCATGGGCTGATCGTAGGAGAAGGGCTCTGCCGTAAAAAAATATTTGTGATATTTTGAGTGAAAAAAAAAGGAAGCTACAAATTAATATGCACTATTTCATCCCAATTTTAGAAAATTATATACCTGTGTATAAGCACAAGAAAAAAAACATTAATTGTGATTTTCTCTAGGTAGTTAGATTATTGTATTTTCCCAGTTTTTACAGTGAACATATATTGCTTTTATAATCAAAGGAAAAAATCAATGTTAAGAAAAAAAGTAAAGGAAAAGATCAATGCCTTGTCAAGTAATGTACAAAAAACAAAGATGCTACTGCACCAAACCATCCAAAGGATTTACCTTTGGCCAGGAGTTTTTATGTTGAACTCTGGTCCTTTTTTACTTTCCATCTTTCTCTTACTTTTTATAACAGCATGTTATTTCCATGGTGAAAACAATATACACATTTTTAATATTCTACTTATAACCTCCAAGAAACGAGGCGAGACATTTCATGAACACTCACCTCATTGGTGGTCTTCTGGGACAGCAAGCGTCTCTCATTAAGGACCATCCAAAGGGCTGCCAGGAGCATCACAATTCCGTGACCACAGTCTCCAAACATCACAGCGAACAGGAAGGGGAAAGTGATGATGGTGTAGGGAGCTGTAGAGGTGAGACCCACAACAGCCTGAGTCCTCCCAACATTCTTTGGGCCCCAAGTCAAAGATTTCTCTACCACGCTCCACCATCTACAAGCTGGTTCCTTGTGTCTTTCTGATTCTGTCTTCCCTCACCATCCCCACCCCTGACACTCACTTAGCTCCCCCATACATTAGCTCCTCAATGAGTAAGTATTATTATTCCTCACTTTACAGATGAGCTGAGTTTTGGAGCAGCTAAGTGACTTTCCCCATGATCACAAATCTTGATGGGATTTTAAACCAGTTTCCTATCTCTAAGTGCTTTCTACACTCTTTCTACCACCATCTTTTGTCTGTTTCTCCACCATTCCATGCACCACACACCTCCAGCAGTTACTCACAGGACCCTCAACCTGCTGGGGCCCCTACAGTACGGGTCACAAATTAGATTGGGACTCAGGCTGGAGAAGAACAGCACCATAAACTGCTTGGCTTAAGGACATCTGGTCTATTTTACAAATCCCCTTTATTTTACAAATCAACTTAGTGACACAGCTTGTGACTCCAGTCTTCTGACTACGTCCATCTCCATCTCTCCCACACAACAGCTACGGGACTGTGCAGATGCCTACAGATGACCCTCATTGAATCAGTAAGGAAACAAGAACTGAATTTGGCTGCCTGATACAGCTACGGTTTAAGGGAGAACAGGTGAAATCTTGACAAAGAGCAAATCTTTCACTAATCACCATTTGCAAAAGACAATGCAGGGCATTAGGAAACCAAATAAGATTTTAGGAATGTCACCGTTCAAAGTGATTAACTGCCAAGGCCACCACAGGGGTAAATCTTATCCAGTTTTCATTTTCAAGCTGCCTAGTTGTGCAATACATCGGTCCCTTTACCTGGGTTCATCTCCCGGTAACTGCCTACACCATATGCATCTACAATATTCTGGAAGCCAGCTGTGAATTTATTGGTCCTGTTAAACGTGGGAGGAGCTCTTTTAGATTGCACTGCTGTCATGATGGGGACCATGGAGGAGCCACTTAGTTCCTGCAAAAAGAACATATAAGAAGATGTAAGGAAGAGAGCCATAGGCTAGGTGTCAGCACATGCGTCACAGCCCAACTCCTGCCATCACTTACTGGGTGAACTTGGGACAATTTTTTGACCTCTCTGAGACTCATGATCTCATCTGTGAAGTTAGTACTTAGCTAATTTCTCTTACAGGAGAGTTGTCAAGAGAGGAGAGCTCCTCCTGATTCTCTGGCAATTTCCACCCTCCTGTTCCTGCAAATGTTATGCACAGTTCTGAGCCCTCTACCCTTCCTTCCTTCCTTCCTTCCTACTTACTCTCTCAAGAGTTCATTCACTTTCCTAATTCTGTTCCTATATTCCCAATGGCCCTGACCCTCTCCGAAATTTCAATTCTCTTTTAATTGCCTGCCTAGGCTTTCAAACACTCATGTCTCAGCAACCCCACAAAAATCCAGGAGCCTAAAACTGAACTCACCAACTTGCCCCAAAGCCAGGTCTTCCCCCGACCTCTCAGTAATCTCCAGTCTCCAGATTCCAGAAACTTTGGAATCATGAGACTTGTCCCTTCTCTTGATTCAATTAATCACCAAATCTTGCTAATCGTCCCCTTTAAGTCCCTCCTCTTCCCATTCCCACAGCCACCAGCCTGGCCCCAAGCCTCGCCATCGGACTCCAGTCTCTTTCCCTTCCATTTAGTGCCTACTCCAGACTGCGTAATCCTTCTTTTGATAAAACAAAATAAACAAAAAGCACTACTTTAGTCATGTTACCCTCCTACTCAAAAATCTTCAAAGGCTTCCTATTACCTAAAGAATGAAATCAAATCTCTTCGGTCTTATAATCCAGACTTCTTTACAACATTGATTTAATCCTCTATTCACACCTTCACCTGCACTACTTCTCCATGGAAGTCAGCCAACTCCACACTAGGCTTCTCTCTTCTTCCCTTCTCCAAGTATTAACAATGCTCCAGCTCACCCCCCAGGAACCTTCTGGTCACTCCAAACTCCAGCAGTGCTTGCCACCTGAACACTCAGTACAACTTAGCACCAACTAAATGAGTGCTCAGCCATCCTCCTAACAACTCGATGACGTAGCTATCACCACAAGCCTCACTCTACAGATGAGGAAACTAAGGTGCCGAGAGATTAAGTAACTTCCCCAAGGTCACACAGCAAGTCGAGGAGATCCTCACTCCATTTTTATATGCCTTTTCATATGTGTGATTATGATCTCCTTGAGGGCAAGGACTGTGGCTTCCTCCTTTTTTCTAAACATGCCCTCCAGGAGCTGACACAATGCCTGGCATGGAGTAAGTATCTTTGGCTTATGTGATGATGATAATGATAGCCACCCCCTTCCACTTCTCTCCTCACCTCCTATCCACACAGGTTCTCTACTCCGATCTCGGGAAGTAATTATCTCAGAGGACTGGAGATGCTGTAGAAATGGTCCTAAATAACCCTGTAGGAGTCTGGCCCCGTCACGATTACAGGATGTCACTGTTGGGTTCAGACCCCTGCGTTAGGGCAGCCCTCTCCCACAGCCCGGCTGTCTGCCCCACACGGCAGTGAAATGTTTCTAAAACACAAAGTGGACCATGTCACTCCGGCACAGGAAGGTACACCACTACAGAGTCCGTCCACCAGCACCTGCCCTACAGCCTCTCCCCGACCCTGTTCGAAGTCTTTAAACTTGCCGCGCCCTAGCTCCAACCACTGGCCACCCCACCTCTGTCCACCTGCTTACTGACCACCCTTCCACGGCTCAGCTCGTGCATTCCTCCGGGAAGCAGCTGCCCCTCCCAGTCTGGGTGAAACGCTCTGTGTAAGTACCCCACTTGGGTAGTTATTGGACCACGATGTGGGGACATTCAAATCCTACCTCCTGGCTACAGGACCGGGGTCAAGTTACTTCCACTCTCTGTGCCTCAGTTTCCTCATCTGTACAGAGGGGATAAAGATAGCTCCTATCTCCTCATCCAACCCGACCTCCAGGTTGGGTCCCTTCAGACCCTTCAGCCCGAGAGCTCTTCCTCCCACCCTGCATCATCTTCCCATGACGTGCAGGAAAGTCTGCTCCAGGGCCACCTCCTCAGAGGGGCCGTCTCCCCAACAGCCCCAGAACGGTATTAGGAAGACCTAAAGCGTCAGGGCCCCAAAGGCCAAGCCATGCGTTCCTCTGCTCCCACCAGGTATGCCACCCACTTAACAGGAAAGGCTCCCCACCTAGCCAGTTCTCCCAGCAGCCAGACCAACGGCACACTGCCCAGGCTTCAACGTGATGAGTTTCACCTCCCTGCCACCCCAGAAAATCATTCAAACAAGCTAATAATCACATTCTCCCATGGAAACAGGGGTCCCCCTAGCCTCCTGTCACTATAAAGCCTGCCTCCCCTAGCTCCTGCTGATTCATTCTGCTCCCAAGTGCAGGTCCCAAGTGCAACCTCCATGTGGCCCTGTGTGACGTGCAGTGTCCTCCCCTGGGCTGTGAGTATATGTGACTAATAAACTGTGGCCAACCTCATCTGTCCAGTATCAGGTGTCGTGTGTTTGGCCACCTTGCACTATTTAGGGCAGAGGGTCCCTTCTTCGCCAATGGGGTGAATAGGTGATCAGACAGGCCCCTCACTCCCACATCCTTCACTTTCCCCCTGCTTTACTTCCCGTTCACCATGCATCACTGCCTGAAATCACATTAGTTAGGGACAAGCCTGCTGTCTATCTCCCTTTCGAGAAAGTCTACCAGAGCAGGGCTTTGTTCTGCCAGCACAGCCCTAGATCAGTTCCCGGGGCACAGTGAACACCTAGAGGAATGACTCAAGAGCGTGGTGAGAGTTGCATAAGGTGCGCTGAATGCTCACCACAGCGGCCGGCACAAGGGAGCAATCCACCCCCTGCGCTCTGGCTGTCACTGCAGGTGCCTGCTTATTTGTCTTTCCAGCTAGACAAAGGTGGTATCTACAGGCGTAACTAGCAGAGTGACGGCACATCAGTGCCCAGTACACACTTGCTAAGATCAAAGAAATGTTGCATGTTTATCAAACGCTGAGAAGAGCGGGAGTTTCTGACATGCGCCCACGCGCTGGGTAAGGACCGAAGGCGCAAAGATAAAGGAGACAATCCTACCAGGTGAGCTTCGCTTGACTCAGGAGGCTGACGACCTGAGTGCCTGGCAGAGAGGCTGCTCAGGCTGGACGAGACTATCCCCCCTCCTGCTCCACCTGCCACGCACCACGCCTTGCTCCAATGCCCTCCTGATGCGCACGGTGTCTGCCACCGGGAACCAGATCTCGGCGATGATGCACTGCTGGGTGACGTCGATGTTGCACATGTTCAGAACGTGGTAAATGGCCTTCATCTTGTGCACTTTGATGACCCAGGAGTGCCAGTTGGCAGCTGCTTCTTGCAGGAGGCGCTGACGGTGAGACTCTGTCTGTGTTATGACCTGGGCAAAAAATACCAACAGCAAAACGAGGGGCACTCATGGAGATGCCTGACAATGTGGCAACAATGGAGGCTCATCGGCCACGGAGGCGTCCTCTGCTCCCGGCCCCCTCTTCTGGCCTGCAGCTCTCACCCAGCCTTTAACTCTCACAAGCAGTTTATCTCCCCCACTAGAGGTCAAAACCCTCAGGCAAGAACTATATCTTCCTTTTCTTCTAAATTCCTTATAGTACTATTGCGATGTATTGAATTGTGTCCTCCCCAGAAGATATGCTGAAGTCCTAACCCCTGGTAACTGTGAATGTGATCTTATTTGGAAATAGGGTCTTTGCAGATGTAATCGAGTTAAAATGAGGTCATAAAATGAGGAGTAGGGTGGGTGCTATTCCAGTATGACTGGAGTTTTTATAAGAAATTTGGACATGGAGGCACACAGGGAAGATATGTGTGATGCAGGCAGAGACCAGAGTGATGCATCTACAAAGCAAGGACCATCAAGGACTGCTGACAACCGCCAGAGGCTAGGAAGATGCCTTAGTCGACTCGGGCAGCTATAACGAAATACCATAGACTGGGTGCCTTATAAACAACAGAAAGTTTTCACAGTTCTGGAAGCTGGAAGTCTGAGATCAGGATGCCAGCACGGTTGGGTGAAGGCCCTCTTCTGGGTTGCAGACCTCAAATTCTAACCTCACATGGCAGAAAGGGCAAGCAAGCTCTCTGGGGTCTTTTTTAGAAGGACACTAATCCCATCCATGAGGACTCCACCCTCACGACCTAATCACCTCCCGAAGGTCCCACCTCCCAACACCATCACCTTGGGCATTAGGTTTTTGACATTCAAATTTTGGGGCAATATAAACACTCAAACCATAGAAGAACAGGCAAGGAAGGATCATTTCCTAGTGCGTTCACAGGAAGCCTGGCTCTGCTGACACCTTGATTTCAGACTTTTCACCTCAGAACTGTGAGAGAGTAAATTTCTGTTGTTTTAAGCCTCGCAGTTTGTGGTAATTTGTTATAGCAGCAATAGGAAACAAATACACCTATCAAAATGCCTTACATACATAACCTCTCCAATAAATGACAAATGAATTAATGAATGAAGGAATGAACAGGCAATTTGGCCCCCACAGAATTTATTTAGTGGAATTAGTTTTTGTTCTGGTGATACAACACAGAAACCCTCTTCAGTAACCTCTACACGGGGCTACTCAAGTCATCCGAAATATAAGTTTAGCATAACTTCCATTCTCCTCATGCAGTTTTCATAAAATCCAGCAGAATATTTGGGGGGAAAGGACTTCAAGGGTAATTGCTTCAGGGAACCACGGTCTCCCTGACAAGTGACAAAGAGGGAACAGAGAAGATTAGAACAATTAAACACAGCTTTTTCTGGGAAGATAAAGATGTTTGTTAGCCTAGGAGTTTCGAAAAACACACACACCTAGTTTCTAAAGATACTCATTGAGGACCTAGAACTGTGCTGACCAATACAGCAGCCGCATTTTATACAAATAAAAATCCCGTCCCCCAGTTGCACTAGCCACGTTTCAAGTGCTCAGTGGTCACATGTGGCCCATGGCTATCGCACTGGACTTGCAGGTTACATAACATTTCCACCACCACAGAGAGTTCTATTGGACAGGGCTGATCTGGGAGAGGCGATTTGATGTAGGCCCAGCTCCTTTCAGTGATTACTTGCAAAGCTTATTGAAGAAAATCATATGTGTTGAGAGCCATCCTAGGTGATGACAGATTCGACAAGAGGATATGAATTGGGGGCGTGTTCATATGTGAAACTAGACTCACTGTCTTGACAGAATTAATTGCTTGGCTCACACAACTGGGCAATTCCGTGGAAAAAGAATCAGCAAGACTGGCTGGTCGACTTAATTGGCTAGTGAGTTACATCCCAGATGCGGCCTAGGCCCAGTCTGGCAATAAAAGGCTCCTTTTATCAGACTGGGGTGGGCACCTGCAGGTTGACCAGGGCTGTGGTTAATTCTAAGCCCAGGCAAAGCATCACTGACATGCAGAATCATCACCGTGAGCTTAGTGAACACTGCTTCCTAATTATGAAGCCTTCTGCCACAACAGCCAGAGGAGCATAGCAGACATTCCAGCCAGCCTTGGAGCAAGGGCCCTGGGAGACAGGACTTATAAGGAAATGGCAGATGTAGCCCATCGGCAGCCCCCGCTCAGGTCACCAGCCCGAACGCCTCACTCACAGTGATTAAATCTTCCAGCCTCATGTTGACACCATCCAGCATCTCTCTGCGCTCCGACGCCAGCTCTGGGCAGGGGTATATGGTGGCTCGAAACCTGTGTTTCATACATTTCAAAGGACACACATGGGTTCTTGCCAAGAAGCATTCTGCACATCGTTTTCCGCTAACCCATCATTTGCCCACTTTCGGTAGATGACCGCCTTCCCCTAGGTTCTACGTATTGTATTCAATGTATTGCACACACCCTGACCTAATCCTGACCCAAGTTGCTGATGAAAAGAGCCCTTAATATAGCCACTTACCCATCACAAATCTTCTTGATTTTCTGCCTGAGCTGCTCTCCTTGATAAAATATGATGAATATATTCTTTTTAATTTCTTCTCTCTGGAAAATCAAAACAGTAAAAAATATATTTTTAGAAATTTTTTAAATTTTCTAAATTTAAAATTGGAAAACTTAAACTTCTCCCAGTTGATTCAAGTTCGTAACTCATGATGGTTGAGGGCAAGGCCACTGAGGCAGGCTGGGCGGGGCCCCCAGGAAGGCTGATACAGCCTTAAAGGGACCACCTTGCTGTTTGCTACACTATTTGGATCACAGCTGAGCCTTGTATTCAGCTCTAAGCCCTGTGCTTAAGAGATGTGTTAAGAAAACATCCAGAAGAGAGGGACCAGGATATTGCAAGGCTTAAAATAAAAATAGCCGACCTAGCTCACCAGAGTTAACTCATACACAACATTTACATTTCAGGGGGGAGTGGGTGCTTGATATTTAACAAAGGTAGAGCCAGGTCTTATGCTGGACTCACACACTCGCTGTATGCCCGTAAGAACCCTGATTAAATGCAATTTAAAAGTCCAAGTTTGACATTTCACAAGAAAGGAAAAAATATGCATTTCACAAGAATATATGGAAAAGTTCAACTTTTACTGTAAGCAAAGAAATGTGCTGTTTTACTCTTATTTAGTTTGGGATGGGGGGTAAAGGCAAAATGATGAAACCCATTGTTGGAAAAGCGGTAACAAATCCAACGCACTCATCACACACCACTCAGGTATCATGTATCTTTGGAATCAGGTACGACCCCACTGAAAAGCCATTTGTCAGGACCTATCGAGGGTCATGAAAATGCTCACACCCTTTAAGCCAGCAATCTTATTTCCTTGAATTCATATCATGGAAATAGTTCAAAATAAAAATCCACATGCATGAAGATGCTTATCATAGTGTCTATATTCTGGAGAAAAATTGGAAATAAAGTGTCTAATAATAGACAGTAAATGTCACATCAACTCAATGGAAATATGAGGCACCAATTGAAAATAATATCAAAACGAACTGTCTCTTTGGTAGTTGCTCATGGGAGCAGGGAAGGCATATTTCAGGATTTGGGGAACTGCCTGCTTTACATTATTTGAAGGAACAAAGGTTCCTTCAACCATGGAGTTCATTCCTAGTCCTTTGCTGAATCTCTCAGATCTTCTTGTCTCTTGATCCACCAGAACCAGGAATCCATTCTGATCTCATGCTATCTGTTCAGTGATCTTCTATGTCATCAGGCTAAAGTCATCTTACTTTGTAAATACTCTCTCTACCACCACGACTATTCCATGTCAAAACATGATTGTGAAAAGTAATGATTCAATGTCGAATTTTAAAATAATATTTGTAAATGGCACATAGTAATACAGGAGGGCATTTATATTATGTAAAATCAAGAGAAGGCCAAAAAAAAATGATTTCCATGTTATTACTACAACCATATTAAATTACACCTGCCTACGGCTATGGACTAGAGAAAAAGAGCACAAGAAAAAAATAAAAATAAAGACATTAGAATGGTAATGTGGTTTTTTTTTTTTAAACAATGCTTTTTTCTTATTTTAAATTGTATTTAACATGAAGTTGTTTTCCATGAAATAAAACTTAAAATTACATTTTTTAGCCTCTACTCTAGACAAGATTATGACTCTTTTAGAAATAAGCCCAGCTTCTTGGAATTAAAAAGTAAGTGGATTTAAATACTAACCGGAAGGGTGGAGGAAGCATACCCTACAGAATTAGTAGCGATAACCGTGTGACACTCAGTGAAGGGGACCCTCAAAATCTTTGTTCGAAGTGTGTGGTCCATTGACTACCAGCAACTAACTGCAAGCTGATTAGAAATTCGGACTCCCGGACACCACCACCCACTGAATCAGAATCTGTCGATACACTGAACAAGATCTCATGCTCCCATGCACACTGGAGCTTGGGACGCACTGACCTAAATCAGTTCTCAGTGCTTTGTGATGAAGACACAGCTGCCATTCCACGGGGCACTACTACAGCTAAGTTTCCAGGAACTGGTACAGCTATGGTATTTGGAGGAATGAACACTTACGAGGTGTTAACAAGACTCAGTCCTTTCATGGGTATTTTTTAAAAGGAGGGGTTGGGGAGGAAAAAAGAAAAGAAAGGAGAAAAAAAGGAAATAGATATTAGCTTCATAGAGCTAAAGACTCAGTGTTTGAGAGAATGAAACCCTTCTGGTGGGGCTACAAAAAATTTCAGAAAACATTTCCTGCAGCCTGAGATACCCACTGTAACGGGATCTTCCAGAACTGTGTCCATCTCACTGAACTTTAAGTAGATGTTTCCTCGGCAAATTCGCCACAGCAGCCTCTCAAAGGAAGCCATCCTCTCCCGGTTGACCACACCAGCCGTGAACCTGGGCAGTCAGAAGAGGACATATTACTGAGGCACAGGGAGTGGGGTGCAGGGAGAAGGCCCTGTAGGATAGGAAGATGTGCAACCACAAGGTGGAGGACCACCTTCTCTCTAAGCAGGAGGTAAGGACATAGCCCTGATGGGCAGGGGCCACAAGGCCACCCTGGATCCCAGACCCAACTTTCCCCAAGCCCCTTTTGACCTCCTGTTTCCTTCGACATGTCCGGGTTTCCTTAATCATCCCAATACTATACATTCATTTATTTGCAATTAAAAATATGATAGACCATTCATTATAGCATTGTAGCTGAAGGGAGCAAGTGTTCAATCTGCTCAACAATGGTCTCTATGCGTTTATACCAATAAGGTATTAAAACTGAAACATATATATTGATTTCTATACATCTCTGCTTTTACAATCATCTAGGTATCTAGATAATTTCTGATCCGAACTTTTCAAATGAACTTTAGAATGGTTGCTTTCACTGGCCTATTACTTTAAATGTACATTGATTCTGTATTACCTTCTGATCAAATATTTTCAATACATATTTTCCTTGCCATTTCAAATTCAATGTCTAGTGCCTCAAATAGCAGGCCCCCAAGTACCTATTGAATAAAAAATTAGAATTCTAAAACTCACTTTCATCAGTTTTACTTGGACACTGAATGAAATCCCACCATTCTGAATCACCACACATTTTGGTGGGTATTATCACATCCTATTACCTCTACTTGTGGAAGACACGATTGCATAACTACCTCGTCGCTAATTACACTCAAACTTCACACTCCAAATCTATTTTATTACCAAAACAGTATTTCAGAGACAAGAAAAAAAAAAAACATGTATCCCATAGCCTTGTTCCAAAGCCAGGGAAGAGTTGTGAAACCCCATCTAAACAATTATCACTACATCCTTCCCATGTGGAGACAATACACACATCACACTCTTCAGACTCAAGAAGGTCAGTATCACCATAAACGAGGTAACACTACCTGCAACTCCACCAACCTGGTCAGGTTAGACTTGGGTTTATTACTGGATGGAGGCCTTACAGTCATGTGAAAGAATCCTCATGCCAGTCGTTATTTGTCCATTCATTCATTCACTCAAACACTCAGGGAAATCTACCACGCGCCGGGCATTGAGCTACGGACCAGGGAGCCATCTACACATAACCTTCAGAGCAGGGAGTTTCACTAACCCCAGCTTTCCACTCATGTATGCAGGTGTAGGTCTTAACTCCAGGAGACCAGAAGTGTCTTCCATAAAGAAATCATCAGCTAAATTGGTTTCCGTCTGAAAGTCAAAGAATCACTATTTTCATTTAAATGTATTTAGACTACATTAAAACCACACCTCATGGTTTTGTCTGCTTTTAATGATATTTCAATTTTCCACAAATAGTTAGAATTCAAAAGGTAGACTGCTTAGACCTGATCTATTTTTCTGTTTTAAATAAAGATTTATGTGTGTGTCAAAAAAAAAAAAAAAAAAAAGGTAGCGTGCTCTTTGCCAGATCAAAAAGCTTCCCCAGTCTTTTCCTACCAAAATCCCAAATCTGCTCAAACTAACTTGTGCTTTTTTCTGACTTCCACTTCTGCCTGGGCCATTTGGGGCACATACTTTTCAGTGAGCACCTTAATATTTTTGCATTCATTTCGACCAGTGCCACATGCCACCCTAACCCTCCCCCTCCCCCTCGGCCCAGCCATGTGACAGAAACAGCACAATTTACTCATATTCCAAACCAGCCAGTTGTCAATATGGAAATTTGAGGTTCTGGAGGAAAAGGCCCTAGAATAAATAGTCCCCAAATTACAACCTCAAAGAAGTCCTGGGTTTTCTTCAGGAGATGTTTGAATTCAGTCAGCTCTAGGAAGCTTTTCTTCAAAGCCTGATAGTTCTGATTGGCTTCCTGTAACTCTCCTTCCAGTTTTTCTAGAGCAGTCTATGCAGGAGGGAAAAGAAAGTAAGCCAGGCAGAAAGCACTATGACATTTACTGTACATTAACCGTAACAGATAACTAAATATCAAAGTGGTATTCAGTGCATCACAAGGTAGCTTGAAGTTGAGAGGCCTGTTCAGTCAAACTCAGCAAGATTGTAGAGCTGTAAGTAAAGCCACTCTCAGGAGTTCTCTCATCAAATAGGGAGGATCAGAAAACAATCTGGGGGAAGGGACATTAGCTGCATGAGGAAGTGAAGGCATTTCAGCAAATCACGTCTCTTCCCCCATTTTAAACACTGAATAGGGAAGCTGGAGTAAATTTACATGTTGAGAATTCCTTCTGCCCCAAACACGTTGTAGTGATAAAATACAAAATATATTTTCTCATAAAATATAAAAAGAGAAACCACCAGTTCTGAGTTGGGTGGCCTGGAGAACCAGGTACAAGCAAGTGAAAAAGGCGACACAGAGAAGGGTGAGCACAGAAGGCAACATGACAAAAACGAACAAGAAACCAATCTCCCTTTCAAGTGAGGCTACAAAAAGAATATGGCTCATGAAGAAATCTAATGATAGGAAAAGTCACCAACAAAATCAACAATCAGAACACAAAATAGCAGTGGGTGGAATTATTTTTACAGAATAGTCTGAAAGAGTTTTGAGTGTTCGAAGAGATAAACAACGGTATTACTTCCACTAAAAAGTAAAACAAGAAATTACTAAACAAACGTCATAAAATGAAAGAACAGGAAGTATTAAAAAAGTACTTAGAAATCTTAAAAATGTAACATACAGTTACTGAAATTCAAAATCCAATAGGTGAGTAGGGACTTCCCTGGTGGTGTAGTGGTTAAGACTCCACACTCCCAATGCAGGGGGCCTGGGTTCGATCCCTGGTCAGGGAACTAGATCCCACATGCATGCCACAACTAAGAGTTCACATGCCACAACTAAGGAGCCCTTGAGCCGCAACCAAGACCCAGTGCAACCAAATAAATAAATATTAAAAAAAAAAATCCAACAGGTGAGGATCAACTCTCTACTGGACACAATTTGAGATTTAGCAAATAATGTTAAAGTATGAAAGCTCATTTCTCATTCATCCAATATCCATCAACAATAGAATGGATAAAGTGTGGTACATTCAATAAAAGAAACACTACCCAGCAGTGAAAATGAATTAATTTCAGAAACATGAAAAATACAAAATTCAGGTAGTGATTATCTCCAAGGGAGGAGGGGAGGGGTGATGAGGGGCACACAGAGGGCTTTAAGAGCATCACTGTGGTCACCTTTCATCTTATACAGGGTGGTGACACTTGATATTTGCTATATCATTATTCTTTGTACCATACATGTATTTCTAAAAATCCTAATACACCACTTATTTAATGAAAACAATTACAAATAAATCCATACTTAAACACATTGTAGTGAAACTACAGAACAAAGACAAAACCTTAAAGGCCATCAGGGGGAAAAAAGACATATAATCCACAAAGGAAGGAGCACTGAACCAGCAGCAGATTTTATGGGAAAAATTTACTAAGCATGTATCTCCAGATGTTAAGCTTAACTATAATCTATAGCTTTCAACCCAAGAGAAGGGGGAAAAGGGTTGAAGGGTATTACAGAAAGGCAGGAAAGGGGAGAAAAAAACCCAAAGGAATGGTATAACAAAGAGCCAGTAACTCAGTAATCACAATAAATGAAAATGGATTAAGGTCACCTATTAAAAGACTGACAGTATCATGCTAGATGTTTTAAAAATCCATCTAAGAGACACCCGTACCAAAGAAATTAAACAAACAAAAAATAAAAAGATAACCATGCAAATGTTAGTTCCTATCTTCTAAAAAAAGCACCTTAATATCAGACAAAATTGAATATTTAACATTTTTCAAACATACTTTAGTAGGGAGACTACATAATGAACCCACACACTGATCACCCAGCTTCAACTGCATCTCATTCCTTCCCCTCTCAAAAACAATCACTACCCTGAATTCTGAACACTGACTATAGGTGGCACACGTTGGGGGAAAAAATGAAATTCTCATTTCTTTTTTTTTTTTTTATACATTTATTTATTTTTGGCTGTGTTGGGTCTTCGTTGCTGCGCACGGGCTTCAGTAGTTGTGGAACGCGGGCTCAGCAGTCACGGCTCACGGGCTCCAGAGTGCAGGCTCAGTAGTTGTGGCTCACGGACCCAGTTGCTCCACGGCATGTGGGATCCTCCCGGACCAGGGCTCGAACCCGTGTCCCTCGCATTGGCAGGCAGACTCTCAACCATTGCGCCAGCAGGGAAGCCCCGAAATCCTCATTTCTTAACCATCTGCTCTATCCATTTAATGACTCCATTAAAAGTAACGTTGCCATTAAAAATATTTTGGAGAACTATGCAGTATCTAAGAAATGGTTTACAACATGATAGTAAATGGAAAAGTAGAAAACTATAATGTATATTATGGATACGTAGTTATAAAAAATACAGCTGGCAAGAATAAAAACAGAAAAATTAAGGCAGTTTATGCTGAGATGGTAGATTTGTGGGTAGATTTTTTTTTCCTGAATTATTATTCCCTCTAGGATTACTATGAAAGCCTCTTTAGAAATTCTACAAGGCAAGGGCCGGAGCCACTGTGTACTATTGCCAGGATTCTCCTTTCTGGGAATGTGGGAGGAACACTCAAGTCACTGCCAGATCAGCTGAATCAATTAACCAATCCCCGTGGTCAATGGTAAGACACACATTACTCTCATGAGCACATGTTGTTTTAATTTCATCTTTACAATAAATAGTATCTAGAAGGAAAATACTGAGCAAAGACTGTTGGCACACATCTGATTGCCCCTTATCTAACTGGTTATTATTACAAATGTGTACAGTTTCAAACCAACCAGTCAGCCAATAACAAACTCATTGGGATGAAGTGATTTTTTAAGGTACTGTCTAAAACATATAACCAACGCCAATTTGGAAATAAAAATACTTGTTACCTGTTTAACAAAAGCAAGAGTCTCCATGCGTGTCAAATTTCAATGTAATATCAAAGAATATCTGCAATTATTTGAAAAGGCTATTAAAATTCTCCTCCCTTTTCCAACTACGTATTGTGCAAGGCTGAATTCTCTTTACATACTTCAATGAGAATAACATATCCCAACAGATTCAAAGCAGAACAGACACGAGAAGTCAGTCTTCTATTAAGCCATGCATTTAAGAAATTTGCAAACGCCACTCTTTTCACTAAAGTTTTTGTTTTGGAAAATACAATTATTTTTCGTTAAAAAAAATGTTAACATGTAATGAGATATTGTTATTTTTAAATGAGTTACAGTAAGTCACCTACATACCAACGAGTTCTGTTCCAAGAGTGCGTTTGTAAGTCCAATTTGTTTGTAAGTCCAAAAAAATTAGCCTAGGTACTCAACTAACAACACAATCGGCTATGTAGTACTGTATTGTAATAGGTTTATAATACTTTCCACACAAATAATACATGAAAAACAAACATAAAAAAGAAAAAAAGAAAACATTCTTAATCTCACAGTACAGTACTTTGAAAGGTACAACTGTACAGTACAACAGCTGGCATACAGAGGCTGGCATCGAGTGAACAGGACAAAAGAGTTACTGACTGGAGGAGGGAGAGGAGGTGGGAGATGGTAGAGCTGAAGGATTGTCAGCAACAGGAGATGGAGGGCAAGCTTCAATTTCACTCACGCCTGACGCTGATGGCACAGGTTCTGGTTCTTTGCTGGAACCAGATGCACGTTCGTATCTTTGAAAGTTTGCAACTTGAAGGTTCATATGTAGGGGACCCACTGTAATAAATACTTTGCTTTTTTTCAGTTTTAGTTCCTAATGCAGTCATATCAGTAAATATAACCCTCATAAATAAAGCTCTTCGGGATCCTCAATATCGTATAAGAGTATACAATCACAGGACCTGCCCGAGGACAGTGGAGGACTTGAGAGGTAGGACAGGGCTGAGGAGAGCGGGCTTTGCTGCCAGGATGGGCCTGACATAGGCAAGAAGGGAACCATCGTACGTTCTCAAGCAGGGAAGTGACAAGATAGAGCGACACCATGACAAAAATTAGGCTGGCGGTAGGGAGGTAGAATGGACTGGAATGAAAAGAGAATGAAAAAGATTATACATATGGACAACTGAGCCACTCTGCTGAACACCGGAAACAAACACAACATTGTAAAAAAAAAAAAAAGAATGAAATAGTTAAGAAGAAAGTTGGAAAACTAGGAAAACTTCTGCCAAAACTCAGAAATAAGATTAGAGTGATTTTGCAGCAACATGGATGGACCTAGAGATTATCATACTAAGTGAAGTGAGTCAGGCAGAGAAAGACAAATATAATATGATATCACTTATATGTGGAATCTAAAAAAAAAAAAAAAATACAAATGAACTTATTTACGCTCACAGGCATAGAAAACAAATTTAAGGTTACCAAAGGGGAAGGGGGGGAGGGATAAATTAGGAATTTGAGATTAACAGATACACACCTACCATATATAAAATAAATAAACAACAAAGTCCTACTACATAGCACAGGGAACAATGTCTTCTAATAACCTATTATGGAAAAGAACCTGAAAAAGAATATATATGTGTATATGTATAACTGAATCACTTTGCTGTACACCAGAAACTAACACAACATTGTAAAGCAACTAGACGTCAATTAAAACAAAAAAGACTATGGTAAAAAACATGAGCCATTAAGATATCTCACAGTCCACAAGATCAGCTCTAGGTGTTTAGGAAGGTGAGGGGGATAATTAACAGGGCTGGTATCAGAAGACTAGTGATAAGACTGAAACTGGAGATGATTTTATGGAAATCCTATTCATATGGATTAAAAACATTCTCCCAAAATATCCAGATTTTAATAAGACAAGATCCAAAATATTTTCTAGGGGAGTTGCCAGTCTCATATTTCTGTTAGAGAATCTAGATTTATACTACTGATGGCTTCAACAATTTCAAGAATTTTAAGTTATCTTAAAAGAAAACAAAAAACAAATGAGAAAACCCAGCCAGAGATAAGGTTCAACTCAGTGAAGTTCCTCCTTACCTGCCCGCCTCCCTTAGGGAGCCCTTCCTCCTCTGACAATAAAAAGTCCAATTTTTTTTAACAAGATGTACAGGGCTGGGACTTCCCTGGTGGTGCAGTGGTTAAGAATCCGCCTGCCAATGCAGGGAACACAGGTTCGAGCCCTGGTCCGGGAAGATCCCACATGCCGCGGAGCAACTAAGCCCGCGAGCCACAACTACTGAACCTGCGCTCTAGAGCCCGCGAGCCACAACTACTGAACCCGCATGCCACAACTACTGAACCCGCATGCCACAACTACTGAAGCCTGCGCGCCCAGAGCCCGTGCTCTGCAACAAGAGAAGCCACCGCAATGAGAAGCCCACGTACCACAACAAAGAGTAGCCCCCGCTCACTGCAACTGGAGAAAGCCCGCGCGCAGCAACGAAGATGCAATGCAGCCAAAAATAAATAAATAAATAAATTTATTTTAAAAAAAAAGATCTACAGGGCCTTCCGGGATCTGGCCCTGCCTACCTTTTGGCATCCTCTCCCTCTGCCTCACCCTGCCTTCTCCACCACCCGCTCTAGAGGGCTCCTAGAGGGCAAGGCCATGTTTCATTTCTCTCTAAGGTGCCCTGTGCATGGCAGGTACTCAGTGTTTTATAAAAGCAAATAGACAGAGAGGGGAAAGAAAGAGAAAGGTCCCCACCGGCCACAGTGACCTTGGCTAAAGAAAACTGCTGTCTTCTCACACTTGACCTCAGGAGTCAGTCTGAGGAGAGGCCTCAATCCAGACTGGAACAAATGCATCAGCCATTTCCCACCAGACAGATAATTAGGAAACAACCCACTGGATCCAGCAATTCCACTTCTGGGTATTTATCCAAAGGAAATGAAATCACTATCTTAAAAAGATAATGACATCCCCACATTCACTGCAGAATTACAATAGCCAAGACATGGAAAAACACAAGTGTCCACCAACAGATGCGTGGATAAAGAGTATGTGGTATGTATACACAAAGGAATATTATTCAGCCATAAAAAAAAGGGGAAAGAAATCCTGCCATTTGCAACATGGATGTACCTTGAGGGCATTCTGCTAAGTGAGCTGAGTCAGGTTGAGAAAGACAAATACTGTATGATCTCACTTACATGTAGAATGTGGAGCCTAAAAAGAAACTAAACTCAGAGATACAGAGAATAGATTGGTGGTTGCCAGAGGCGGGGTGAGGGGGGTGGGTGAAATGGGTGAAGGGGATCAAAAGGTGCAAACTTCCAGTTATAAAATAAGTCCTGGAAATGTAATGTACAGCATGATGACCGTCATTTTGAAAAAGAAGAAAGGGCTTCCCTGGTGGCGCAGTGGTTGAGAATCTGCCTGCCAATGCAGGGGACACGGGTTCGAGCCCTGGTCTGGGAAGATCCCACATGCCGCGGAGCAACTAGGCCCGTGAACCACAACTACTGAGCCTGCGCATCTGGAGCCTGTGCTCCACAACAAGAGAGGCCACGATAGTGAGAGGCCCGCGCACCGCGATGAAGAGTGGCCCCCGCTCACCGCAACTAGAGAGGGCCCTCGCGCAGAAACAAAGACCCAACACAGCCAAAAATAAATAAAAAATAAATAAAAAAGAAGAAAGAAAAAAAGAAAACATCCCACTGTGCCAGCGTAAGGTCTGTTCAGTGGCATCATATAGACAAAACTTTGCTACCTGTAAGAATCTTATGTCCCAAAGGAAACCACTCCTCGAAGTGGGGTGAGCTTCCCTAGGGCTACGTTGAGAAAGAGAGCTCTCTCCTGGATCGGGAAGAGTGACTCTAAAAATTGCACCATGGGATTTTCCTGGGGGAGTAACACTGAAAAGTGAACCAACACATAAATCCGCCTCCACGCCTTCAGCAATGGGGTAAAGGACCCATGAGAGGCTTGCAGAGTCCCCAAGAGACAGACTTCGTGACTGTCCTCAGTAAAGTCGCAAAGAACCTACCTCCAGGGTAATCATTTCCCGTGGGAGAGGGGTCGACGGGTACTTCTCAGGCACCTGAATCTCAATCTCATTTTGCATCTGATCTTCCAGAAAACCTGAGGGACAAAACCCCACCAGAGAGCCCGAGGTGACTGCATTTTCTCATACCTACGAAATGGGGTCAAGCAGGACAGGTGCCTTTCCCAGCTTAGCTGCCTGTATTGCCCTGGGGACCTGCCACAGCACCTGGATCCCATCTCTAACCTCCCTGACCCATCTCCAGGATCACCTAGAGTAGCATTACAAATAGGGGCATATTGCAGGACACCAGCCCTGCAAACCATTTCCCTCCCTGCCAGTTCACTTTTAGACAGCAAGCAGAAAATTGGCTCACGGAGGATTCTCTCCAGCGATTCACACCTTCTGACTTCATTCACAAATTTCCTTTGGAAGCGGCTCTCGTTCACATTTAACTAGAGGCGGGGGGAAGAAACCACAAGGCACGTGAAACCACAAGGCACACATTAGTAGCAACTGCTGCCAACATATTCTCTTTGGTTATTTTATTATTATTTTTTTTAATGCTGGAGAATGTTGCTGGAATCGTCTTAGGACTAGATACTTCTGTGCACAAGACAGGAGAGTTCCAGGCAAAACACACCTTGATGTTCTTACACTCAACCCCCCAAATGCCTTAAGCTCTGGCCTCCTTATACTTCTAAGAGTCCTCTTGTAGCTAAGGTTTCCTTATTTTTAGCTGCACTGACTAACCAAATTGCCTTGAATTCCTCAATGGAGTCATGCATATGGCAGGACCTTGAAAACTGCACAGCTCCCTGCAATGTATCCCTGTCTTCAACAAAAAGTCAGCGTCCTTGTGGTGGTGACTTCACAGCTCAGCCCAATAAATGTTATTGAGGAACTGCCCCATATCAGGTCCTGAGCTAGGAACTAGGGCCACAAAGAACAAGACATGACCCTTCTCCGCAGGGCTTACTTTTGACCCTGACCTTAGTGAGAAAATAAAGAGTTCAATTTTCTAAATTGGATTCAAAAGATTTTGGTGAGGATCTAAACTGCCTCTGGGAAATGATAACCCAACATCATACTCAGGACAGTCCAATGGTGACAGATGGTAAACAGACTTCTCATGGTGATCATTTTGAAATGAAAAGAAATATCAATATCCTGGTATCATTGTGTACCGGAAACTAACATAGTCATAGGTGTAGGTCAATTATACTTCAAAAACAAACAAACTCACTATACTGCTGAACTGAATGAATAAGCATTTTCAGAACTCTAATGGAAAACTGATGAATTCATAAAAGTGCTAACAAAAGATCAAGATGAAAAAAAAATTAATTACATGGGACTGAGTGAACTGATGAGGATGATTATAATTTTTGTGACTTTCTGTTTGAATAATAAAAAAAAATCTCACAAGGACTCAGAGGCAAAAAATATACAAATCAATTTTCACTGCAAAGTAAAGGAGCTGTTACAGTGGAGGATTACTGGACTGAATGTCAATATTATGACATAGTATGAGTGTTTCATGTTTGGTAATTGCAAACATTGTTGCTTTTGTTGTGGTCATCCATTTACAATGCTTGGTGTCAGTTTATTTATCTCTTGTAAAAATAAAATACAGTGTATGTGTGTGATAAAAACAAAAAAAAAACAAAAACAGAAACAAACAAACTCATAGAAAAAGAGATCAGATTTGTGGTTACCAGAGGTGGGGGGTGAGGGAATGCAGAAATTGGATGAAGATAGCCAAAAGGTACAAACTTCCAACTATAAGATAAGCAAGTACTAGGGATGTAATGTACAACATGGTAAATTATAACTAACACTGCTGTACGTTATATATGAAAGTTAAGAGAGAAAATCCTAAGAGTTCTCATCACAAGGAAAAAAAATTTTTTTCTATTTAATTTCGTATCTACAGGAGATAATGGATGTTCACTAAACTTATTGTGGTCGTCATTTCATGATGTATGGAAGTCAAATCATTATGCCGTACACCTTAAACTTACACAGTTATAGGTCAATTATATCTCAATAAAACTGGAAGAAAAAAAAAAAAAAAGAAACAGTCTAGCCCAAGAATGTCACTCTGCAGAGACTGTGGACTCCAGGATACTTTTTCCTCAGACTAACTAGTCAGGAAGAATTGGTTTCTGCCCTGAGAACAAGGTTGGTAATCCATGCGCCCATTGGATATATCAAATGTTTTGAAGATGGTACATCAGAAAGTAAAAAACAGTGCCATCTTTGTGATTAGAGTTTCAAAACATTCCTATAGAGGAGACACACAGGGAGGAAGGGAGAACATGTTTGCAAGTCACTTGCCCAGTGTTATCGCAAATCCTAGCCAGAAGAACTAGAAACACCGAATTCCATCTCTTCCAGCCCAGGGCTCTTCTCCCTGAACTTTGTTCACTACCAAGAAGTGGAAACTCCACCTTCTTCTGGTCTCCAAAGAATGCAGTACTTACATCTTTGAACTGAACCAATCCAAGCTCTCCAAGCTCAGCTACACAGCAATATGCAGCCTCAACCTGGAGGAAGAGCTGTGACAAACACATCTCCTCACTTCGGAATACGGACGCCATCTTGACCCAGCCTTGGTCTGCAGGAGACAAAGGTATTTGAGGTAACAAATGGGTGAAAACCTTAGGGTGAAAACCTTAGGACGAAAACTGGTTTTAGTTGCGTCAAATTAAAATCCAACAGAACTAAAAAATGCAACAGGAATCACTCCTGATTTTAAGAATATGAACAAAAACAAGGTAGCACTTTTCACCACCTATCAGATTGGCAAAAGATTAAAAGATATGATTGAAAACTCACCTTTGTGGAGAGTATGGGGAAGCAGGCATTTTCATACACTTAATACTTGAAGTGTTACATTTGTACAGCTTTATAGAGAGCAATTTGTCAATATCTACCAAACTTTATATTACTCATATCCTTGACCCAAGATTTCCACTGCTCTTCACCCAGATAAACTTGGAGATGTATGGGGAAATAGACTCACAAGGATGTTTCTGATAACATTGTGTATACTAATTATAATAAATAGACCTAACCTAGATATCCATCAACAGGGGAATGATTCAACTGATACAACAAGAACCTGTGCAGTCAGCAGGAATTAAAAAAAAAATCTGTATGTCCTCTATAAGGAAAAAGGATATTCACCTAGAATCCATTCTCATCCAAGACCCAACAGACTGCCCTATTGCTTCCAAACCAAATTGTCTTCCTCGAAGTCCAACCTTTTGGAAGAACTGTCACACCTCCCAGAGGGAGTCCCTTTTCCTTATCATTTTACAATATATAATCTACTATTTGCCAGACACTGGGTTTATCCTTCCTGTTTTAATCCTTCCATTGCCCCATTTTCCCACAGGATAAAGTCTAAAACCCTTGACGTAGCCAACGAAGGACTGCGTGCATCTTCCGGCCTCGGCCTTCCCCTCCAGCTTCACAGAATTTCTCCTTCTTACCCTAGATTTAGCACCTCAACTGCTTCCTCCCCACCCTGCATTCCCCACACCGGAATACTCCTGTCATTCCTCCCTCTGGGTGTCAGGACCCTCTTCCTCCATAAGCTTTCCCATCCCCAGCACTCCCAGTGAACTTAGCCCCCTCCTATATATTCCTCCCAGAATATAATCAGCTGCAATTACTTGCTTAGTGTCTGTTTTGCCCACTAACAAGAAAAATCCATGAGGTCAGAACTCTGTGTCTTTCACTCCATCACCAGTCTAGCTCAATGCCAAAGAAGGTGCTCAAAAAACGTTTCCCCATTTATTGACTAGAGGCTAACCCTCATCCCTCCCTCCAGAATGCAGAGTCTGGTTTTCCATTTTTGCCTTTTGACACCGAGATGAATGAATTTTTCATCCTGCCCATTCTGGTAAGTACGGCGATGTTTTCATAGAAAAGAGACGGAAGACATTAGCTTCTTGCAGACCAAAGAGCACAAGGTAGAGACCCTTCCTTCCTACCCAGCCTTGTCCGAGCAGGTCCTGGGCGCGGGTCTCCCGCGGCTTCCTTGGCCGGACCCCGAGCAGGCAGCGCGGGCCGCAGCGGCCGGGCCGGGTGTGTCGGGCTGGCGAGCGGCGGGCCGGACGGGACCAGCCCGGCCGGGGACTCCGCAGGCGACCTCCCTGCGGCGACGGCCGAGCCCCTCCAGCGGCTTCTCCTCCCCGGGCGCCCGCAGAGGCCGGGAGGCGGCTCTGTTGTACCAACACCGACCTGTCCGGGGCGAGGACAAACCTGCCCCACCGGCCGGCCCTGCTCAAACCCCCTCCCTCTCCCCGCCCCACCTGTGCCCTCGGCCATGACCTTGCGGCCCCACCAGGAAGCAGTGACTTTCTTCCCTAAGGAAGAAACCAATCCCCCAGTGAGCGGAGGGTTTGGGGAGAGGTTGCTCGAGGCCTCAGAAGGGCCCCAGAGACAACTTTCTGCGTATCTACTGCTCACATTAAAACCCTCCTCTTCGGTGGAGAAATGAAATAACATTAAAAAATGGTTTTGGAAAAACAAACAAACACACACTCACTACCCTACCAACAATTTCAAAAACACTTACTTTCAAAGGAGAATAGACAAACAAATCCATCTATATAGCCTATGGCTAAAATTCAGCTTCCAGGTGGCCCAGGTAAAGAGACAGAGCCAGTTGAGAGATTTATTCTTTTCCTACTGAGGTTTGCTGTCTTTCCCATTTATCTGGCGGAGGGGTGAGGGGCAGAAGAGTGAGCCAATTAGATGTGTTTCTCTGCAGGGGCCACCTGAGTTCACTTGGTGAGGTGAGCAGATCCCCCAGGGACGCCCTGGGTGCCTGTAAAATGTACCCTAGAATGAGGGGGGTGCTTTTTGTTTTTTTACACTTTGCTATGGAAAAATTCAAGCAACTGCACAAGTACAGAGGCTAGTATAAGAACCCCCCATGTACACACCAGTCAGCAGCAACAGTTGTTGAATTTTGTATCATCTAATTCCCACCCACTTCTCCTACCCACTCTGGGCTATTTTGAAGCAAATCTCATACATCACATTTTTCTTTCAAAATATTTGAATATCAAAATAGTCAAAAGATAAGGATTCTTCCATGTATATGTTATACACACACACACACACACACACACAATACTATGGTCACACCTAAAATTCAACAATAATTCCTTAATATCAAATATCCCATCAATATTCACATTTCCCAGGTTGTCTGAGATTTGCCTTTTTAGTCAGCCCCTCAGGTGATTTTTGTGTATGATCAAATTAGAACCATTGCTTTTGAGAACACACGGTGAAAAATCTAACTTTAGCCTGGGAGGAAGCAGAGAGAAGCAGGGTGTAGGCAGTTTGGAAACAATCAGCTGAGAAGAAGCAGCTATTTTGCACCTGGGGCAGTGGAGGACCGGTATTAAGAAGCCAAACTTGGCCACACCCACCCATCTCAACAGGGCAGATCCACTCAAGAGTCCAGACTCACCTGGGCAAAGTTTCAAAGACTGAACTCAGGATTCGCAAAGCAGAGCAGGAAGATTAGAACTGAAAACTTCCGAAGGCATCATCAGTGTTGACTCTGCCTCCCCCATCAGATAAGCTCCGGAGGCAAGAGGAGCCCCTGCCCCAATTAGTGCCTCCCTCTGCTTGCTCCTCCCCCTGCCCACCTCCGTTCTGCTCTTCACCCCAGCTGGGAGCGCTGTGTCTTCCGGTCATGTGGGTGGAACAGTAGCTCCCAAAGGTCCTGGTGCCCGGGAGTCACTGAGAAGCATAGAGAGAAAAAAGTACATCTTGATGGTTAAGAGCAGAGTCAAGATCCAAACTGCCTGGGTCAGGAGACCATCTCTGCCTTTTAACATGTGTGACCTTGGAGAAGCTATTTAGCCCCTGGGCCTCAGTGTCCTTATCTGTAAAAATACAATAGGATCCTAGGTATTTATTTAGCATGTGGAAATATAGGAGGGAGAGGTTATTTTCAGGTTTGCTATTTTTTCTCCTAGAGCCCCAAATCAAAGGTGCAGAAGGCCAGCATGCTCATATGACACTGGCAGGACTCTAAATTAGTACAACCTGGGGAACTCCCTGGCTGTCCAGTGGTTAGGACTCCGAGCTTCCACTGCTAGGGATGTGGGTTCAATCCCTGGTCGGGGAACTAAGATCCCAGGTGCCGTGCAGCAAGACCAAAAAATATAAATAAATAAATAAGTGCAATCTGTCTGAAAGTCAATTTGCTTGTCCTTTGCCCCAATAATCCCACTTTCGGAAGTTCATCCTAAAAAAAAAAAAGTAAGGATGTAAATCAAAATTTAACTACAATCATGTCTATTGTAGTATTGTCTGTAATAAGCATGTAATTGTAAAAGACCTGAATTCTTTCATCCATTCAATAAATATTTATTGAGAGTCTATTATGTGCCACTCTGTTCTGGGCTCTGAGGATAGGGTGGTAGATAAGAGACAAGGTCTTCCCCTCATGAAGCTCACGTCCAGATGGAAGGAGACAAACAGTAAACAAGTAATAAGTTAGCAAGATATTGAGGATTATGAAAAGTGCAATCAAAGAAAGATAGGCTTTAGAGAAATGAAGAGAGATTATTTTAGACAAATGGTCAGGGAAGACCTCTCTCATTTGAGAGGAGGTGGCATTTGAGCTGAGGTGTGGAAGTTTTTTAAATGAGCCAGTTTTGCAAAAAGAAGCTGCTAGAAGGGTATTCTAGGCAGCAGGAACCCCAAGGCAAGAGCAGGGGTGTGACATCATCGCAATAGCTAATATATCTATTGAGTGCTTGCCATGTGCTGGGCATTGTTCTCATGACTGTAGAACACAATTAAATACTTTACATGTGGACTTCCCTGGTGGCAGTGGTTAAGAATCCGCCTGCCAGTGCAGGGGACATGAGTTCCAGCCCTGGTCCGGGAAGATCCCACATGCCACGGAGCAACTAAGCCTGTGCACCACAACTACTGAGCCTGTGCTCTAGAGCCCGCGAGCCACAACTACTGAAGCCCACATGCCTAGAGCCCGTGCTCTGCAACAAGAGAAGCCACCACAATGAGAAGCCCGCACACCACAACAAAGAGTAGCCCCTGCTTGCTGCAACTGGAGAAAGCCTGCATGCAGCAACGAAGACCCAACACAGTCAAAAATAAATCAAAAAAAAAAAAAAAAAACTTTACGTGTATTAGCCCATTTAATTTTCTTAATAACTCTCTGAGGTTGGCAGTGTTCTTATTCTCATGTTACACATGAGGAAATAGAGGCACAAAGAAGCTAAGTCATTTGCCCAAGGTCACACAGTCACTTATGACAGGTCATCTGACACCAGAGTCCTTGTTTACAACCACTGCATGGTATTGTCTCACACCTTCTAAAAAAATTAACTCAAAATGGTTTAGAGATAAGTTGAAAACATAAAACTCTACAACTTTTAGAAGAAACACAGTAGAACACTTCCAGAACTGAGGGTTTGGTGAAGAGTTCTTAGACAGGACACCTAAGTACAATCCATAAAAAGAATAAAATGGATTTAATTTTTTTTCTTTTTGCTGAACAAAAAGACCCTGTTAAAAGGATGAAAAGACAAGAGAAAGGCTGGAAGAAAATATTTGCAACCCACATATCTGATAAAGAACCCATATCTAGCATTTGTAGAGTTCTCATTCTTCAACAGGAAAAAAACTGAACAATCCAACTAGAAAATGGGCCAAAGACATGAAAAGACATTTCACCAAAGAGGATATACAGGTTGCAAATACGCGCTTGAAAAGATGTTCAACATCACTAGCCATTAGGGAAATACAAATTTAAACCATAATGAAATATCAGTATATATCTACTAAAAGAGCTAAAATAATAAATACTGACAATTCCAAATGATGGCAAAAAGGAACAGAAGTTGGATCTCTCATGCATTGCTGGTGGGAATGTAAAAAGGTACAATCGCTCTGGAAAATAGTTTGACAGTTTTTTTAAAGACTAAACATGCATTTTCTTTATAACCCAGCAATCACACTCATGGACATTTAATCCAAAGAGATGAAAACTTATGTTCCCCAAAAAATCCATACATCAATCATAGCAGCTTTATTTATAATATCCAAAAACCTGGAAACAACCAAAATTTCCTACTTATGATACATCCATACAATAGGCTACTACTCAGCAATAAAAGCAATAAACTATTGATAAACACAACTCCGATAGATCTCAAGGTCATTATGTTAGTGAAAAAAGGTCACATACTGGATGATTCCCTTTTTTTTTTTTTTGGACTCACCGTGTGTCATGTGAGATCTTAATTCCCCAACCAGGGATCGAACCCGTGCCCCATGCAATGGAAGCGCAGAGTCTTAACGACTGGACCACCAGGGCAGTCCCCGGATGATTCCGTTTATATAACATTCTTTAAATGACACAAATTATAGACATGAAGGACAGATTAGTAGTTGCAAGGGACTAGGGATGGTGACATGTACGTGTGACGATGAAGGGGTAACATGAAGGAGAACTCTGTGGTGATGGGATAGTTTAATATCTTGATTGTGGCGCTGGTTATATGAATCTATACATGTGATAAAATGACATAGAACCACATACACTCTTTATATTATTGTCAATTTCCTGGTTTTGACATTGTACTATAGTTATGTAAGATGTAACCAATGGGGAAACTGTGCGATGGATATGAGACCTCCCTGTACTATGTTTGCAACTTTCAGTGAAATCTACAATTATTTCAAAATTAAAGTTTTTTTTTTTAAAGATTTCAATAAGAGCAAAGATGACTGGTGCTTAGGTGGCATCCTAAGAGAGAGAGCAGAGAAAAATTTTGGAGATGTGTGTTCTAGATCAAGCTAGCCCAAGAGATTTGAGCAACCTTCAAACGATAAGTCCCCACCATGAGACTCAGTTCCCTCGCTGCAAAATGAAGATGTTGAGCCAGATGAGTGGTTTTTAAACTGGGGCACAGAACCCTAGGGATTTTGCACAGCCCTCTTCAGGCCCCATTTTGGGGAAGCGGAAAGGAAGAGTCAAGATGCCCTGCTTCATCCTGAGCAACACCTTTATCTATGGTATTGCTGTATAATTTTTTCTGTTTGAACAGAGAATTTCCTCATTAAAAAGAAGTATGAAAACTAGGGCAGGGTGGGGAAAGAAATAAAATACAAAACAAATTACTCTGAAAGCTGCATGAAGAAAGGATTAGTAATGGACAAGAGAGGAAGCTAGTTCGTCAGGAAGAACTTTGAAATGATTTCAGTGAGAGAAAGTGGTTTGTCCTTACCCTATAATTGGTAAAAAGAATGATGCAGTCTTTATAGCTGTCATGTTATGAATTTTTGATTATTTAATCTTTTGTGATAGGCATATATAATTTTATAAAAACAAATTGCAAAACTTTGGGAAAAAGAGATCTTAAGAAGTTAGAAACAATATAAATGTTCAGCATTACAGAACTGGTTAAATAAATTATGACACAGCTGTGTGATAGAATAGAGTGCAGCTATGAAAATAGCACCAAAAGCATTCTACTGACAAGGAAATCTCTTCTTGGTACACTGTTGATGAAAAAGTATTTTATGAAAGTGTATATATAGTACTGATGACAAATTGAAATTATAATGGAGTGATCACAGTTCGGGCAGACAAAAATGGAGCCAGGTGGCCATTGAGGATCTGGTCTCAGACACGTCTCTGTACCACTGAGACCCTGAACTTCCTTTGAACTATACCAGACCCAAGGACACTACCAGCTATATTCCAAACAACACCTGCCAGCTGCAACCTTATGGTCTCAAGGTCTCCCCTTGTAACTATGCAACCATTTTGGACTCCAAGCAATCTTTAGTTAACAAGCACCATTACTTCTTGCCAGCTCCGATTGTAATTCTTGATAAACCACTGTAACCTTGCCATTTTTGCCTAAGTCTCCCCCATTTTGTAGTTCAGCAGAACACAATTCACGTGCTTCTTGAATTTGTGTCTCCCAAGCTGCAGTCCTAACAAACCCCAAATCAACACCTTTTTATTTCAATCAGGTCTCTGTTTCTAAAGTTTTCTGTTTCTAAAATGAATATACTTGGTGTAGCCGGCAGGATTCAGTGGCAATCGGCACTTCCTCAGATTTGGTGTAAGGACCTACACAGACCCATTGTGTCCAGCCGTCTCTTCAGCTGCATCAGGTCTCCTGGCCGAGGTCTTTCCGGTTGAGCTTCAGGCCTTTACTTGGGGGTTTTATTGGTGTCGACACTAGTCCCCCTCCCTTTCTGAGAGTGGGGTTTTCTTGTTTGTTTATTTTTCTGTCTTGAGATGTGGGTTTCATGTTTCCACGAGTATTCGGAATAATGGGACGCTCTTACAGAGAGAAATTCAAAGAAAGATGACACACCCACCCCCAGAAACCCCTGCTGGCCTTATGTTTAACATCTATGGACCCTCATCCTGTAACTACTTATCAAAATGGGTCCATTTAAGCTGGGATGATTTACATTGCATTGGCCGAAATGGCGAACTTTCAAAATTCTCAAATTAGTCTATCTTCATGCATGACTAAAAATGTTTCAGAAACAGACAAATAATAGGAAGCATATTTTAATTAGTGTCTGGAGGCCTCTAAATGTAACATCAAGAAAACTGCTTCCCTCCAAGCTGTAAATGAAAAGTTGACTCAGACTGTCTCTAAACTTGAAAAATCAGTTGAATGAACTCTCTTGCCCCCCTCCTACCCCCTCCCAAAGTCTGCATCTTCTCCATCCTTTTATGCACCTTTTCCAAACTCTTTTTTTTTAATCTGCAAGATGCCCCCTCCCTTCTCCTTCTCCACCGGACCCCCTTCCTCCTCCTCCTCCTTAACCCCCCCTCTCCTGGCAGGCCCTTTTAAAACTAAGCCCTCTGGACAAGAGAAAAGACCTGCCCTAGCGCCTCAGCAATTCCCCAGGCCTCCCTACAAGTAATCAGAAAATAAATCAGCTGCAAGCCAATATTCAAGGGCTAATAGAAGCAACTGTTTTTGTTTTGCAAATCTCTACAACTACTACAAACTACTACTATCCACCTACCTTCACCAGCCCCAAGGCCTCACCTATTCCTCTCAAATTGATTAGAGATATTATAAAAGATCAGGATATCAGAAAAAAAAAAGTCCTGTACTTGAAAATTTTTTTAAATAATCAGCATCCTAAGATTTATAATAATAGATACATTTCCTTTCTCTGTCCAATAAAGTTATAAATCTTATCATTTCAATGAAATGTAAACACAGCCACATCACCTGAGACTGCAACCTTAGCTCAATCAGTAGAACCCAAAACTAAAAAGAAAAAAAGAGGGAGAGAGACCGTTTTAAACACAGACTTCTAAAAGGACCCTCTTGCCCAAAGAGTCCCCTTAAAATTGCTTGTCAAAGGCAAAGACAGATCTTAAAAGTCTTCTCCATAAACTATAAAAGACTTTAGCCATCTGAGCAAGTAATCTAATTATCTAATTTATTTCAACTGTTATTTATAAACTAGTGAGTTTTGTAGTGCACCAATTCATGACTAAAGTTTTATTTTTTTTTAATTTATTTATTTATTTGTTTGTTTTTGGCTGCGTTGGGTCTTTGTTGCTGTGCACAGGCTTTCTCTAGTTGCAGCAAGCGGGGTACTCTTCATTGCGGTGCGCGGGCTTCTCATTGCGGTGGCTTCTCTTGTTATGGAGCACAGGCTCTAGGCACGTGGTCTTCAGTAGTTGTGGCTCATGGGCTCAGTAGTTGTGGTTTGTGGGCTCTAGAGCACAGGCTCAGTAGTTGTGGTGCAGGGGCTTTGTTGCTCTGCAGCATGAGGGATCTTCCTGGACCAGGGCTCGAACCCATGTCCCCTGCATTGGCAGGAGGGTTCTAAATCACTGCACCACCAGAGAAGTCCCCAATGACTAAAGTTTTTTTTGTTTTTTGTTTTTTTGTTTTTTTTGGCTGCATTGGGTCTTCGTTGCTGCACGTGGGCTTTCTCTAGTTGCAGCGAGCGGGGGCTACTCTTCGTTGCAGTGCATGGGCTTCTCATTGCAGTGGCTTCTCTTGTTGCGGAGCACCAGCCCTAGGCGCACAGGCTTCAGTAGTTGTGGCACACAGGCTCAGTAGTTGTGGCTCGCGGGCTCTAGAGCGCAGGCTCCGTAATTGTGGCACATGGGCTTAGTTGCTACACAGCATGTGGGATCTTCCTGGACCAGGGATCAAACCCATGTCCCCTGCATTGGCAGGTGGATTCTTAACCATTGCGCCACCAGGGAAGTCCACCGATGACTAAAGTTTTAAAACGAAAACTATGAGATCTCTGGTTGTGTCTGTCTATATCCAGATGGTATGGCCAAAATTAATTTGTAAAAGAGCTCTATTTAATTGGCTTAAACAAATAAGTGCTTATAGAAACTCTCAGAAATATAATAGAAACTAAACCAAATGAATTTCAGGTTCATATGACCTGGGGAAATATTCAGTATTAAAGCTAATTTAAGGGACTTCCTTGGTGGTGTAGTGGTTAAGACTCCATGCTCCCAATGCAGGGGGCCTGAGTTCGATCCCTGGTCAGGGAACTAGATCCACATGCATACCACAACTAAGAGTTCGCATGCCACAACTAAGGAACCCACATGCCGCAACTAAGGAGCCCATGAGCCACAACTAAGGAGCCCTCGAGCTGCAACTAAAGGAGCCCACCTGCTGCAACCAAGGAGCCCATGTGCTGCAACTAAGGGGCCAGCAAGCCACAACTAAGACCCAGCACAACCAAATAAATAAATAGATAAATAAATTTTTTAAAAATCTATTTATTTATTTATTTATTTTTGGCTGCATTGGGTCTTCATTGCTGCGTGTGGGCTTTCTCTAGTTGTGGTGAGCGGGGGATGCTCTTCATTGCAGTGCGCAGGCTTCTCATTGCGGTGGCTTCTCTTGTTGAGGAGCATGGGCTCTACGTGCTCGGGCTTCAGTAGTTGTGGCATGTGGGCTCAGTAGTTGTGGCTCGTGGGCTCTGGAGCGCAGGCTCAGTAGTTGTGGTGCACGGGCTTAGTTGCTCCATGGCATGTGGGATCTTCCCGGCCCAGGGCTTGAACCCGTGTCCCCTGCATTGGCAGGCAGATTCTTAACCACTGTGCCATCAGGGAAGCCCAATAAATAAATATTTTTTAAAAAGAAAATAAAAATAAAAATAAAAATTACTACTTGTTAAGTTTTGGTGTAGTATTAAAGAAAAATATCCACAACTATCTGAAAAAGCTGGTAAAACATTTTCCCCCCTTTTGAAACTACATATCTATGTGAGGCCAGACTTCCTTTATATACTCAAACAAAAATAACAAATAGCAACAGATTGAATGCAAAAATAGATACAAAAGACAAAAGCTGTCTTCTATTGTCAGACATTAAAGAGATTTGCAAAATAAAACAATTGTCACTCTTCTCACTAAATTGTTGTTTTGGAAAATAGCGTTATTTTCATCAACCTATATATTGTATCAACATACAACAGGTTTCATATTATTTTCGATGAGCTAATATCTAAGTATTTTTAGAATTTCTCAGTTTTAATTTCTAGTGTGATAAATGTCAGTGGATCGAATCCACATAAGCCACAGCTCTCTGGGGTTCTCAAGAATTTTTAAGGGTATAAAGGGCCACCTAGACCAAAACATTGGAACTGGCCTGGGGAGAGAACAGAGGGGTATATTAGCTTGCTAGGGCTGCCTGAACAAAGTACCACAAATTGCGTAGTTTAAACAACAGAATTTATCATTTCGGAGTTCTGGAAGCTAGAGTCCAAGGTGTCAGCAAGGTTGAATCAGCCCTTCTAATGGCTGTGAGAGATAATCTGGTCCATGCCTCTCCTCTAGCTTCTGGTGATTTGCTGACAATCTTTAGGGTTCCTTGGCTTGTAGAAGCATCACTGATCTCTGTCTTCATCTTCACATGCATGTGTCTGTGTCCAAATCTCCCCTTTTTACATGGACACCACACATCCTGGAGTAGGGGCCCAGCCTACTTGAGTATGAGTGTGACCTCATCTTAACGAATTACCTCTGCAAAGACCCTATTTCCAAATAAGGTCACATTCGGAGGGACTGGAGTTACGACTGCAACATATGAATTTGGGGGTGTACACAACTCAGCCCATAAGAAGGCGGAAGCAATAAAGTCAGGCCTGAGCATGGGAGAACTCAAGGTTTCAAGACAGGACAGAGTAGATGGACAAGAAACAGAGAGGGAGAAGGATAATCCGAAGAAGGAGAATTCTAGAGAAGAAAGTGTCTCAAGAACCATGGATCGGTCATGCCAGAGGAGGGCTGAGAAGCATCTGGAGGTTACTGATGACCCCAATGGACTTACTTCAGTGGAATGAAAGGTGCAGAATTCAAAGTAGACTGTGGACTTTGGAAGTCAGCGGCTGGTGAAGAGAAGATAGATAACAACAATTCTTTCAAAATATCAGGCTATTGAAAGGGAAAGAGGGACCAGGGCAGTAGCTGATGAGAAATAAAGCATCGTGGGAGGTTTCATTTATTTTTTTAAGGGCAGAGACAGTTGACAATCCAAGAGAACTCTGTGAGCTCTAGTTGCACTCTAGAAAATAGCAGCTTCTACTTTTCCTCACCCACTAAGCACATTTGAGACAATCACCTTGAACCATGCAAGGATATCGCTTAAATTTCTCTGGAAGTTTCCTGATTGAGCTCAATATTTTACAGGCAACTTTTCATAGCACTGCTGACTCACGGGAGGTTGAAAGAGAAGGTGTTAGCAACCACAGCCCAGTTAGTCTAAAACCAAAGTAAACTTCCTGAATTCTCTAGCCATACTGTAAATCTCCACAGTGAAGGAAGGAGAGAAAGAGTGAGAGAAGAACCAAGCCCAGTTCCGGCCCTAAAAGGGTTTTGCAGTGACTGGTAGAAAAGAGACTGAGATTTACTCCAATCCACTCACTGGAGCGGAGGCCTGTGAGGCTAAAAGATTTACCAAAGCCACGTAGGACACTCGCATTTCTTTAGTTATTTGTGTCACTGTCTTTTTTAGAAAATGCAAGTCATTCTCCTATTAATCATTAAATACTATATATTTTTAATATACTCTCAGCATCCCCAATAACACTTAAATTTGGCATTAGGTCTTGAGAGAAACTACGTTCTTAGAGCAGAATCAATCCCCTATATTATCCAAATGAACATTGTTTTTGATACCGAGTGTTTAATACCACAGTCCCCATTCTCTAGACAAGTCTGGGGCACAGTGCCAGCTGCGGCCACTATACACTTGTCCCTGCAGGTTTCTGGCAAGACACTTTCGTGCCCTGAGGACTGTCTATAAAATGGCTCTTGAGGAGCTGAAGAGGGAAGCACTCGACTTACACCACTTCAAAGTGGACATTCCTTTCAACAAAGGGCCTCCTTTGTTCTCATAGCCCTGGACCTGGGATTAGGATGATACTGGGAACAACCACATGTTCAGCTGTACAAGATCAATTTACAGGAGATCGTCACATAATTTAAAAAATGAAAAGGGGTAAGTGGAAAGCAAGCCAAAATCCTTGCAAGAAATTTACGTCAGCAATTCCAAAAAAGGTAAGCTGCAACACTAACAACCTGATTTTTCTAAAACAGTTTCTAATTTTTCTAAACTGAATCCCAGCCAGATCACCTTCATTCAAAGAACTGATTTTCCCATCCACTTACCTAGCACTTGTCCACCACAGGCCAGGCACTGAGCTCACCATCCACGAGCCTTCACAACAGGCTCTAACAGAGAAAGTGCTGGAGACAGAAAGAGAATGATGTGAGGTTGCTCAAAAGACAGAGAATGACATTCAGCTTCACAAACACACACACACACACACGATTAGGTGCAGTTTGTTGACAGTAACATTCATGAGTTCACGAGTCTATGCTGTCAGCACACTGAGGGTGATATTATGTATGCTGGAGCCAGGACCATCCCCTGCTGTGAGCGTCCCCACTCCCTCCTAGCCTCGGACCTTCTCCAGTGATGGGTCTCAGGGTGCGTTGGTGCCATCCAATGTCCATTTGGCCCTCACTGTTATTCTACAGCTTTCCATCCTCTAGATCACGCCCGGAGAGAAAGAGCCCTCCCAGGGACAGCCTCTTTCTCCTCCACCCTCCATCCCATCCCACCTCCCTGCCTCAGCACATGGGCACCTTGTTCCCGAGGAAAAGACCCTCCATCATGGCGCCCTCCAGCTCCCTTTTCTCCACCTCAACATGCCTTGGTCTTGTCTCTGTTTCCTTTCTCTCCAGAGCAGAACTACTTTACATCCCTTTCATTCCTGTCTTCACTTCAAGTCACAGGCTGACTGGGAGTGAGATTTAGGGAAATAAAATTTCATCATGAAGAGAACAGAATGTCTCTAAGTTTGTCACTGGCCAACTTTACCCATCACCTCTCCAAGTTTTTCACTGGGGAGCATTTCCCCAGTTATTCACCTTTTCTGTAATAATATTTACTCTAAATTCTATTAGGGAGTTTCTTTTCAGCATTATTCTACCTCTACTTTCTTAAAAAAAAAAAAAAGACTTTACTAGCTCATTTCTCTTCTTTCTCCATTTAATATACAATACTGAGCAGAGAGTCATAGAATCGTGCCACTGTAAGAAAACTTAGAGGTCTAATCCAGTCCCTTTACTTCAGAGGTAAGGAAACAAGCCCAAGGAGGTGAAGGAATTTGCCTAAGGTCACACAGCTAATCAGTGACCAAGCTGGATGCAGAACCCAGGGCTCCGGACACAGGGCTTTCGCTTCAACCCTGTAGCTTCCCAGTTTGTTTCTCACGGGAGTTAACATCCCTTTGTGTAGGCACCATATGGAGCAAAACCCCTTCTGGGGATAATTTATCCCCTCTGGGGAGTCCGGAGGACCCCAGACAAAGGTCTTCCCACACAGGATTGAAGGCAGCATTCCCCTAGATTTTCCCCCCTGTATCCCCCTCCCAGAGAGACGCCCACCATCTTTCTCGGGTAACATCATCGGCAAGGTGATGTGACTCCCCCAGGGTCTCACGGGAAGTGACTACATGAAAACTGGAATCCAGGACTCCTGACTCAGGGTTGGTTTTGCTGATCCCAAGGGGCTCTGGGCAGCCTGGACAGGAGAGATGAGAAAATGAGAGAGAGAGTGAAGGAAAGTCATAGAAGAGACTGGAAGCCCAAGGAGGAGAGAAGTTAGATGTTGGGAAGAGAGGACCAACAATCTCTCACTTGGCTACCTGGTCCTTTTTAGTTTCATGTGGACAAAACTGGAGAAGAAAAATTGGCCGAGTGTTTATTGCAAACATGCAGCTTATTTCCCAAAAACCTTAGCTTACTTTTTGGGAACACACATCTCTGTTTATTAAACAAAAGATGAATCTGACCACAAACACTGTTGTACCAACAGAAACATTTTGCACAAATGGTCAGACTGGGAACTGAAGGGAGCCAGAAATTGCCAATCACAGAGGCCCGGAGCTGAACAGGATCTCCCCTCCATTGCTGATTAACTTCACCTTAAAATGCCCTTCCCTGCTTCATGCTAGTAACTCACTAACATTCCCACAGCTGGAGCTATCCCACAGTGGACATGGCTGCCTTAAAAGTTAGTAATAAACCTGTCACTTAAGGCATTTTAGCAAAGTCCAAGTAACAACCTTGAGAAGTCAAATGCAGCAATACCAAACTCTAACCTACTACGTTGTTTGTAGGAGAGAATTCTTACGGGTTAAGGATTGGGCCAGGCGGTCTCTAGGTGCCTTGTCAACATTGAGATTCCATGTTGTCGTTGTTGTTGTTTTTCCCGTGTCTTATTTCTAGTCTTCTTCTTGTCCTGACATTCTTGGGTTTGTCTGCACTTTCTGTTATACACCTTGGGCACCTCAAGAGCAGAGGCTGTCAATAAGCAGTTCTCTGTACCATATGCAACTTGAAACTTCATTAAGATTTTTTTTTAATGGAGAAGATTTCCTGACATTGAAATTTTCCCCAAGCAGTCAGACATTGTAAACTGTAGTCTATCTGCTCCACTGTGACTACATTGCTTTCCTGTGAACTACTCTTTTAAAAAATGTACTAACTTGATTTTATTTCCTGACTATAAGAGTAATACACATTCCTTGTAGAGGATTTGAAAGACATAAAAAAGTATAAAAAAGAAAATAAAAATCATCAAAGTGTAATTTTAGATATGGCCACTGCTAACATCTTGGTAAGACGCTTTCCAAACTTTTTTCTTTATATATGTGTGTGCTTACAAAACTGCAGTGATACTGAATATACAGTTTTATATCCTGCTTTTTCTGCTTTGTATTATATAGCAAGTGTTTTCCCAAATAATAAACGTTATTCCAAACATAATATTAATTTTAAACATTGTTTAACATTTTATTCCATTATAAGTTGCTTCTAAGCTTTTATTTTTACAAATATTGCAATGTTGAGATGGAGAACCTTGGATATACATTTTGTGCATGTGTGTGCTCATCTCTGACTATTTCCTTGGGGAAAAATATTCCAAAGAGGGCTTCCCTGGTGGCGCAGTGGTTGAGAGTCTGCCTGCCAATGCAGGGGGACACGGGTTCGAGCCCTGGTCTGGGAGGATCCCACATGCCGCGGAGCAGCTGGGCCCGTGAGCCACAACTGCTGAGCTTGCGCGTCTGGAGCCTGTGCTCTGCAACAAGAGAGACCGTGACAGTGAAAGGCCTGCGCACCACGATGAAGAGTGGCCCCCGCTCGCCACAACTAGAGAAAGCCTGCACACAGAAACAAAGCCCCAACACAGCCAAAAATAAATAAATAAATAAAAATAAAATTTATTAAAAAAAAAAAAAAATTCCAAAGAGCTGCTCTATAGAAGGAAAGGTGACCAAAATAAGCTGACCCTAACAAAGTCTACAACTTAGCTATAAATCATCTCAATTACTGAGCCTGGACTGACATGATGGCACATTGTTATTGCCTCAAGCACCTGATTAAAGCAACCAACAAAAAAAATCATGTCTCATCCTAGGTCATCCTAGGTCACAAGTTATTTCTACAAACAATTGTATGTAATTACAATTTTTTCACACAATAAAAAATAACCAGACACATAGGGAAGCACAACAACATGAATGGAAACCAACAGAAATAATAGACAATAGAAACAGACCAATGGGGGTGGGCAAATATTGAAGTTGTCACACAAAGGTTTTTTTTTAAATTATGTTCACTCTGTTCATGAAGATGAAAAACATGACTGAATAACAGAAAGCTATTTTTTAAAGTACAAAATGAAAATTTAAGAACTAAAACTAAAATAATTGAAATTAAGAACCCAATGGGTAGTTATAAAAGTGGATTAGACACAGATGACAAGAGATTTAATAAAAGATAGGGCAGAAGAAAATATCTAGAATAAAGCACATGAAAACAATAGGATGGAGAATAGAAAAGAGGGTAGAGAATTAGAAGAGTCTATGGGAAAGCCTAACTTATGTGTAATTGGAGTCCTGGAAGGAGAGAAAAGAACGGGACAGAAGTAGTATTTGATGACTGAGAGCTTTTCAAAACTGATGAAAGACATCAAACTCCATATTCAATTGCCTACAAACCTCAAGCAAGACAAATAAAAGGAAATCAATACCTGAGCGCATCAGAATAAAACTGCTGAAAACCAAAGACAGAGCAAAATGCCTAGAAACAATCAAAGAAAAAGGAGACAAATTACCTACAAGGACGCACCAATTAGATGGACAGCTCTCAACAAAAACAATAAAAGTCAAAAGAAATAGAATGATATATTCAAAGCACTGAAAGAAAATATCTGTCAACCTAGAATTCTATGCACAATGAAAATATCTTTCAAGGATATCTTCAAGAATAAAAACATATCCAGATAAACAAACACTGAGAGCATTAACCACTACATTGAGGGAATACTAAAAGTTGTTCTTCAAGGAGAAGGCAAATGATCGCAGATAGAAGAACAGACATGCAGAAAGGAGTCAAGAGCAATAAACTGGCTAATATGGGGATAAATTTAATTTATTTTATAAAATAGTAGTAATGACTTAGAGTTAAAGTGTATGTATAGAGCTAAAAATACATGACCATAATGGTATAAAAATCAGGAGTTGATAAGTAAAGCTCCAAAGTCTTTGCATTATCTATGAAGAAGGTAAAAGTATCAATTAATAGTGACTCTGATAAGATCAGAATGCGTGCTGTAACCTCTAAAAAACTGAATAATAAAAAACTTAATCCAAACTTAGTAAGAAAAAGAAAAAAAGGAACATAAGAGATGGGAAAACTAGACAGCACTTGGTAAGATGGTAGATTAAAACCAAAACGAATCAGTAAATACAGTCCATGGGAATAGATCCAGTGGCCAAATTAAAGACAAAGATGGTTAGAAACGGTTTTTAAAAATCCTACACTATGTTTTTATAAGGTACATATCTAAAAACATAATAAAAATTTAGGAAAGTTGAAAGAAATGATGGAAAAAGATATAGCATGCAAAACTAAGCAAAAGCGGAGGGTGGGATGAATTGGGAGACTGGGATTGACACATACACACTAATATGTATAAAACAGATAACTAATGAGAACCCACTATATAACCCAGGGAAGTCTACTTCACTTTGCTGTACAGTAGAAACTAACACAACATTGTAAAACAACTATATCCCAATTAAAAAAAAAAACTAAGCAAAAGAAAAGTGGGATAGCTATAGTAATAGCAGACAAAGTAAACTTTATGGCAAAAAGCATTACTAGAGATGAAAAGGGATGTTACAAAATTATTTTTTAAAGGAGGTTCAATTCACTGGGAAGGTGTCATAATTCTGTGTTTGTATGAAGCCTAATTACAACCTCAAATATTTCATGCAAACATAGACAAGACTACAAGGAAAAGACAGAAATCCACAATCATCTGTCTCAGTAGTCAATAGAATTAAACAAACAAACAAACAAAAAAACAGGAAAAATATAGAAGATATGAACCACACAATTAGTACTCTAATAGACCTACACAGAATACTGAACCCCACAACTACGCGGTCTTTACAAGCACCATCAACCATTTATAAAATTTGACCATATGATGGTTCTTAAAGAATACACAAAATAAAAGTCATTCAAGTGGGGCTTCCCTGGCAGCGCAGTGGTTGAGAATCTGCCTACCAATGCAGGGGACACGGGTTCGAGCCCTGGTCTGGGAAGATTCCACATGCCGCGGAGCAACTGGGCCCGTGAGCCACAATTACTGAGCCTGCGTGTCTGGAGCCTGTGCTCCGCAACAAGAGAGGCCGCGATAGTGAGAGGCCCGCGCACCACGATGAAGAGTGGCCCCCGCTTGCCACAACTAGAGAAAGCCGTCGCACAGAAACGAAGACCCAACACAGCCATAAATAAATAAATTTTTTTAAAAAGTCATTCAAGTGTGTTTGTAGATCACGATGCAATTAAGCTAGAAATCAATAACAAAAAGATAACTAGAAAACCTCCATATGTTTGAAAATTCAGAAATATACTCTGAGAAGATGTGAAATAATGAGATCCAGGGCGGAGGCGGAATACGGCCTTAGCCAAGCGGAAGTTCCATTCTTTTTTATTAAACCCACCTCTGTCCTGGCCACCATATCACTGCCCTCTAGTGCAACTGTGGATTAAGGGCAAGCTGAGTCACCCTGGAACCGCTCAGAAATGGTTCCAAATGGTGGGCTCCAGGTCTTGGTCACTTTGTTCCTTTTATCAGCTCTGTGGTATGATCTCAAATTGGACGCTACGTAGTTCTCCATTTTTCTTACAAGGGTACTCCTCATTCTCTCCAAATCCTACACCTATAACTGAGTGGCAGTGGGTGAGGTTAAGCTCCTCCACAAACTAAGTGCTGCTCAGGGGAAGGTCTAGATGTTTCAGTCGCATGAGCAACTAGAGACTGACATTATTTTGTGAAAATGTATCCTGAAAAAGTTGCACGCAGGAAGAGCCGCAGACCCCATCTCTGCTCAGAAATTAGGGAATAGCAGGCACAGGCGTGGTCAGGGACATGATTCTCAGAGTGGATGAACCGGAAATGAAAGCCCCAAGTTCAAAGCCAGTGGTCTCTTCCCAGAGATGGAGAGGCGGTTAGAGGAGGCGATCAGAATCACAAGGGGGGTTAGGGAGGGATTGATTGGGAGTATGGGATTAGCAGATGCAAACTATTATATACAGGATGGATAAACAAGGTCCTACTGTATAGCACAGGGAACTCTATTCAATATCCTGTGATACACCATAATGGAAAAGAATATGAAAAAGATTGTGTATATATATATATCTGAATCACTTTGCTGTATGACAGAAATTAACTATACTTTAATAAAATAAATTTTAAAAAATAAATAAAAAGAATCACAGAGGAAGTTCCCTCAACATAAAATATCCTTCCGGAAGGCAAAGGCCATTTCAGGCCACAGAATGCTGGTTTTCAATCATTTAGCACAGGGAAACCCTCTGCCCCTCTCCTTCTCTTTTTCACATGAAATTATATCAGGGAAAACAGATAAAATTGGAGGCAGTGAGGGCGCTGGAACCCCATGCTCTAGGCCACCCCAACCTCAACATGGAGCCTGGTCACAGACATTTTAACTTGGACTTTAAAGTACGTGTAACCAAACACCTGTCTCAACCATTAAAAAAAAAAAAAAAAAAAAAACTTGAGAAAGTTCCTGCAGAATGTCTAGCTTTGAGCAATGCAACTTCCTGGTATACTTTCCAAAGGAAACCTGATGTAAAATGAAAGACTTACCAGCTGAGGTAACCACCTGCATGGAGTTACTAGTTATAGACGTGTTAAAATGAAAGACAGCTAATAATGGTGACACCTGTAAAACAGTTGCCACGCGGCCCTTCCTTTGGGAATTAATGAGTGCTCAGAGACCAGTCGAGTCCATCCTATTTTAGAATAATAAAATCCATTCATCTGTCAATAAGAGAATATTTGTCTTTTAAACTGACTTGCAAACACCTAATCTAAAACAGCCCCCAATCAACTAACAATGTGTTTAAAAAAAGAAGAGAGAGAGAGAGGACAGATCATTTCCCGTCCCCTTTACATCCACTGCTTCCCAGAATTACTTTCCATTGTATGACTTGATAGGATGCTGTCAGTTTAGACAGGTGCATATTCTTTAAACCCCCATCACAACAATCCCACACAGGGCTGTTTCAAATCTATGTCCCAGGCCCTCACAATTTTGGAGGGACATGCTCTGCTCACATCAAACATATGAAAATACACCCAACATCCTACATTAAATCGTTTCTGTTTAAATGTTTGAAATGAATTGTATAACTTTGCTTTTGAAATAAAGTTTTTTCCTTTTTTTTTTCTTTTTTTTTGGCTATGCCACAGCTTATGTTATCTTTGTTCCTGACCAGGGATCGAACCCATGCCCCCTGCAGTGGAAGCGTCGAGTCCTAACCACTGGACTGCCAGGGAAGTCCCGAAATAAATTTTTTGGATTGCACAGGTTTTGTTGCTGTCGTTGTTCATATTTTGGACCTGAGAACACTTTTCAGGTCTCAAACATTTTGGGGGCCCTTGAAAATCCCGTGGACCACACACACTGCTGTTATCTCCGCTGCCCTTTGGATAAATCAGCCCTAATCTGTGAAGCTCACTGAGGGGTGTACTGTGAGGAGAATGTCGAAAACAGAGATCAAAAGATAGGAGAGGGACTTCCCTGGTGGTGCAGTGGTTAAGAATCCACCTGCCAATGCAGGGGACACGGGTTCAATCCCTGGTCTGGGAAGATCCCACATGCCGCGGAGCAACTAAGCCCGTGCGCCACAACTACTGAGCTGGTGCTCTAGAGCCCATGAGCCACAACTACTGAGCCCGCATGCCACAACTACTGAAGCCCGTGTGCCTAGAGCCCATGCTCCACAACAAGACATGGCAATGACAAGCCCGCACACTGCAACAAAGAGTAGCCCCTGCTCGCCACAAATCGAGAAAGCCCGTGCCCAGCAACAAAGACCCAATGCAGCCAAAAATGAATAAATTAATTAATTTTTTAAAAAAAGATAGGAGAAAAAATCGAAAAAAGTGTTCATCCTATTAAGTAATGTCATCTCTGTGGGCACCCAAGGGGAAATGGTATCAAGAATATTTCTCTGGTTTTGGTATTAAGAGCAGTTGTGCTTTTAACAGATACACACTACTGTATATAAAATAGATAAACAACAAGGACCTACTATATCACAAGGAACTATATTCAATATCTTGTAATAACCTGTAATGGAAAAGAATCTGAAAAAGTATATATATATATATATATATGTATATATGTGTGTAACTGAATCACTTTGCTGTACATATATATATGCGTGTAACTGAATCACTTTGCTGTACACCTGAAACACTGAAAATCAACTATACTTCAATAATGAATAAATGAATAGCAGTGTACTTCCCCTGTTGTTTCCGTCTTGTGAGCTCATGAATCATGTATGTGATCATGTGACCCTCTTCGCACTGGCTACCAGAAAGCTTAGAAAACATGCATGTCATTTTTGTGCTCTAACCTCACTCATGGATCCATCTTTTATTTCCTATCCTAACTTTCTCTTTGCCTCATTTCTTCTTGTTTATTCTATTTTACCTAGCTTAATAAATGTATGTAAGCTTCCTTAAACCCTTTTTGGACCAAGGCAGGATATAAATAAATAAATGCATAAATAGCATTATTTTTCCTTAAAACTGCCTTTCTCCCATACTTTCTACTTACGATGACCCTTCTATTATAATGATGTTTACCACTGGCTGAGTACTTACCATCAGCCGGCACTGGGCAATGCAATTCACATAGATTACTTCATTAAGTTATCACAACAACTCCTGAGATAGGAGCGCCTCCTATTATTCTTCAGATGAGGAACCTGAGGCTTGGATGTATAAAGTAACCTGCCCAGGGCCCCTCAGCCAATAAAACGCAAGGCTGTGATTCTCGCCCAGACTGGCCTCATGGCCACCCACTCACCCCAGCTGGAAACCTTGCCTCCATCCTGGATGCTTTTTTCCTGGATTCCTTTCTGTTGATTCGGCCTGCTAAATACCTCTTGATTCTGTCCCCCTCTCCTCTATCCTCAGTCCAGCTGCTTATTTCAGGGCTCTTTTGATGTCTGTCTGGGATTTCTGCAACAGCTTCTTCGATAAACTCTCTGAGATTATCTCCTCAATTTTTCTGAAATACAAAGGTGGCCACAGCTACAATTTCCTTATAGGGTGCCCCAATCATAAGATGAGAGTCCGGTTTCCTTAGTCTGGCATGCAGGTCCATTTACAATCTGTTCTTAGTCTAACCAGACACACCATGACCCAGCCCATGCCCCGAGGACAGTAATTCCTCCCCAAGCAAGGGGCACACGGTCATGCCTCAGAGACCAGGCACACACTGGTCCCTTCTCCCGTGCCTGGCGAACTACACATCTCTCAAGTTTCAGGTCGAGATGCCACTTCCACTGTGAAATGTTCTCAGGACCCGCTAGTCCCCACCCCTCCTCACCACACTTATTTCACTGCGTTGTCATTACTTATTTGTCCATCTTCCTCACTGGACCCTGAGCTCCTCGAGGACAGGGGCTTTGTGGCCTTACCCATGTCAAACCCCCTCCCCCATACCAAGGGCCTGGATACACCAGCTATTTGGTAATCGTTGAATATTCGACCAAGTGGTAGGCCTAAACTGGACCTTTGTACACTGCCTGAAGATCAGCCTTCTTAAAGCTCTTCTGCCCCCGATCCCCAAATCCAAGTGTATAGGGTCACCATTAATTAGTACGTTTGGGCGGATTAGAAAAAAGTGCCCCCTCCAGGCTGATGTATAACAATGAGACATCCTTATTCTGGGCTTACACATGGCTTATACGTCCTTCTGTTAGGGAACCGAGGACCGAAACCATCCCTGAAACTAACCCAGAAGAATTCAGGAGGGGCCAAAAGGAGGAGGGAGGAGAAAATATGTCCTGCCACCCTCCCAGAAGCCCTCACGCTGGAATCCGTCTTGGCTGAGAGATGCACGCCACCAGGAAGGACCCTGAGTCAGACCAACTACGGGCAAAGCAAGATGATTGGCCAGAAACAACCCGGAAGCTAACCCCCTTACCATCAAAGCTGAGACTGTGAGTCACGTGGCAGAGCAGTTCTCCTGGGTTCCCTTACCCTCCTGCTTTCCCCCCAGGCACCCCTTCCCAATAAAGTCTCTTGCTTTGTCAACACGTGTGTCTCCTCGGACAATTCATTTCTGAGTGTTAGACAAGAGCCCACTCTCGGGCCCTGGAAGGGGTCCCCCTTCCTGCAACACTTCCACTGAGCTTTGAATGAGCTATACTTCATCCCTCACTCTCTTAGCCAGACCCAAGCTTATTTAGGAACATAATATACGTATCCACACGTGGTAGCCGGCCAGCATGCACACATGCTGCTATTCTCCTGCTATTCCTTGTACTCAGAAGGCCCATCACCTCCCACCTGCATATGCAAACTTCAATACCCAGCCCAAAGGTCACCTCCTCTGTGAATCTCCCCTCCACTGCTCTCGGGCAGACTTCCCCCTCCCTCTTTTATATCCCCATCACCGGGGAAGATACCCATACTGAGTCCTACCATATTGCCTCCCAGTTCTTTCTTCACTGCCTGGTCTCACTGCTGTACTGAGTAGGAATCAAGAGGAGGGGTCACATCTTAATCATCTTTGAGTCCGAATGCCTGGGATGGTGCCTTTCGAATACGTGGTTGGCATTCAACAAATGTCTTAGACTGAAGGCAGAGCTTCAGTCAAGTTACTACTCAATTCAAAATCTTCACAAAGCCTCCCTTTGGCCTCCTGACTGTTTCAAACCCTCCACCCCCAGCCTGGCACATCGGATGCTCAGCTTCCTGGTCACAGTGGATTTCTGAGCACCTCTTACCTCCGGGCCTTTGCTCACCTGTCCCTTCTTCATACGATGCCCTTTTCTCCTCTTTGCCTGTCAAAACCCTATCCGTCCTTCAAGGCCCAACCCAAATGCCATCTTCCTCATGAAGCAGCCATCAGGAGGTGAGGGCTCTTACTGCTGAGAAGCAAAGTGCTTTGTCCTTCACTCCTGAAACACTGCTCTGTGCTTTAATGATGTGTGTTGGTAATAAAGCACTTGGAGGGCAGGTATTTCCAGACTTGAGCAGAGGGTGATGCACACAGTAGGTGCTTGGTAAGTACTGGGCAGGACGACTGGGGAATCCAGCACTATGCCTGAAGGTGGAAGAGGCAGTAAACTCATCTTCAAGGAACCAGCACGACACAGATCTCCTCCCCTGTCCCCTTTTTTCTCAGCAGGGACAAAATGTGAGCTAAGGAAGAACCAAGTAAGTCACCGTCCATTCCTCCCCTGGCTTCCCTCCTGGAGAGGTGAGAGCCAGGTGTGTGACAGCCCAGGTTCCCTTTGCTCCACCCCCTCTCTTTCCCCCAAACACAGAACAGAAATTCACCTCGGCCGGCCAGCGTTGTTTGCAAGTTCCTGCCAGACGGGCCACACACAGGGCGCATGGCAGGCGGCCCTCAGCTCGCCTCTGCGGGGACCGTGATCACAGAAGCCTCTCTCCTCAGCATGAAGCACCTCAGCTCTGCGCCCTGGGCCGCCCTGATCCTCAGCCTGGCCTTTGCCTTTTTCCACCCGGCTTGCTTGGCAGGTAGAACTGTGAGCTTTATTCTCGCCACGCTGGGAAGAGGAAGGGAGGGGAGGGGGGAAAGGAGGAGGTCGGAGAAGGATTCCTTGGCTAGGGTTGGTCCCGCACAGAGGAAAGAGGAAACAGTCCTTTCTCATCTGAAGGATTAGGCAAGAGAGGGCAGGGTGGGATGGGAGTTGAGACCAGCGTCAGCCAGGATGCGAGCAGCCACCTCTGCTGGCCTTTGCCACAAAGAGGCTCTCCCATCAGGGGACCAAACTGGCCTAAAATGACATCTTTGGGTTGCTGTTTCTCAACGGCTCCTTGCCAGCATAATTGTGTTGCAATCCCATATTTTGCGGTTGTCATCCTGCTTTTGCATGCCCTCCTCTCACCTAAGGACCTCTGTCCCTCCCTTGACCCTGTGCGCCCTTTGCAACTTTCACAAAATCTCAACACACAAAGCTGCCGTACGCTGTTTAACCTTCTCCCACCTTGCCCGGCTCAGGAGATGTGGGGTTGCGTCCCGATTTTCTTGTGGAGGCTGAAGGGGGATGTTAGGTGGCCTCCCCTGTCTTGCTCTCCCAGGCTGGGCTCTGCACATCAGGGACCTCGGTCACATTCTCATGCTCCTCGTTTCTGCCTCTGGCTTTGATCTGGCTCTTCAGAACAGTCTGCCCTCCTCTCTGACAGACAGATTCTCCCTCTCTTGAAACCAATCCTCGCCATCCCCCCTCCAGGCTGTATCTATCTCTCCCATCCTCACGGTCTCTCCTATGGAGGTTCAGAGCATGGGCTCTCAAGCCACTGAGCCTCAGCTCAACTCTGGCTTCCACAACTTACTAGCTGTGTGACCTTGAGCAAGTTACTTACCCTCTCTGTGCTCCAGTTTCCTCATTTCGAACATGGAGATACTCACAGTGCTAATATATAGGCTTGTTGTAAAGATGAAATGGGTTACTGAATGTAAACAACTTTTAATAAAATAGCACATGGTAAACCCTCAACGAATGTTAACACATTCCTTTTATTTTCCAAATCACCCCTCCCCAGATAAAAGAGTGTTTTCTGTTTACCTGGCCATGCTTAAGAGAGGGCCTCAAACACTTGACAAATTTAACTGCACTGAAGGGTTGGGTCTTGCCAGCAGCCTTTACTTTGGAAGTGACTCCAAGTGGGACCAGTCCCTGGCTGGCTTTGCTTATGAGGGAGGTGGGTGATGTTTAAATTCTTAAGAATTTGTAACACGGTATTTAGTTTGAACCATATAAAATTTCTGATACTGAATAATTTTTGACCTACAGAAATGGCAATTTCATATGGTTGAACCCAATATTAGTATTCCATTAACTAGGTTTTTTTCCATTCACTAGCTCTACACCGGGACCACTTCCATTCTAGGGTAGAGGGGAGATGAAAGTCAGGGTCAAGGAAGTTATTTGGGTAACAAGGGAAATTAAAGCATTGAGGAATCAATTTTTCCAAAGCAAATAAAGACCAAGCTCTAAGGCATTTAGCTGTAAATAATTTACAGTAACAATCAGATTGCATCAAGGTAATTACTATACTTAAGCAGGACACTGGAGTGGCTGGGGGTGCGTGGCATAAAATTAGTCTGAGCAGCAATTTCATGGCTTTGGCTAAGCCAGAAGTTTCCTCCTGACTCGTCCTGCTCTGTGACAACAAGCAGTTTTGAAGGACATGTTAACCTAGAGTCAGTGGGGCCTGGAGAGTTTCCAAACTTTTTATTTGCATTCCCAAAGAAGCAGATTGAACAACAACATAATTTCCAGAAAGATTCTTTTAAATGGTCTCTTGGTTTTGCTCTACCTAGATCAGCATTGTCTAACAGAACTTTTTTGATGATGGAAATGTTCCATATCTATGCTGTGCTTCCAATATGGTAGCCACTAGTCACATGTGGTGATTGAGCACTTGGCATGTGGCTGATATGACTAAGTAGCTGAATTTTTCATTTAATTTTAAGAAACTTAAACAGCCACAATGGTTAGTGGTCACTGTGTTGAACAGAGTAGACCGAGACCACCTACATTCTGCTTTTTGCTTTTGTTTTTAATTTTTGGCCACACCCCATGGCATGTGGGATCTTAGTTCCCTGACCAGGGATCAAACCTGCACCCCCTGCATTGGAAGGCGGAGTCTTAACCACTGGACCACCAGGGAAGTCCAATCATCTACCTTCTTATTCTCAGTGATGAGAGGGCACATGGGCCATGGTTTTTCTCCCTTGGGGATCCTTATGTTCATCTCCATAACCCCTCCCCACCCCCCAAACTGATATTTCTGCCAAAGTGCTTTTTATCATTGTGCTCCTTGCTTATTAATCAAGGGACAATTCTAAGGGCTGCATATTCTAGAAACCTCTCAACTTGCTTGTAGGGTGTTTAATTTTTTTTTAACCCTCTGAGTAATAACATAATACTCATCATAAATAAAGAATCAAGGTCAGACTTCAATGTTTATTAGTTCAAGTTTTTGAAGGAAATTGAAGCTAGTTACGAAAAGACATTCCAGATTTTTAAATGATTGTGTTAATATATACTAGAAAAAAAGCTTATAGATGTACCTATCTGCATGGAAAGCAGCTAAAAGAGAGTGTCTAGAGGCCCTTGGTGACGGAGGGGACATGAGATATGAAGATAAAGCATCTCTGAATGGGACTAGGGAGTGATAGGAAAAGGGGAGTGTGTGAGTTTGCTACCCAACAAAATACCACAGCCTGGGTGGCTGAAACAACAGAAGCTTCTTTTCTCACAGTTCTGGAGGCTCCAGGTATCACCAGGTTTGTTTTCTCCTGAGGCCCCTCTCCTTGGCTTATAGATGGTCCCCTCTGTGCTGGGTCCTCATGTGGTCTTTGCTCTATGAGTTCACATCCCTGGTGTCTCTTCCTCTTCTTACAAGGACACCGGTCATATTGGATTAGTTTAACCATTTAACCTCAATTGCCTTTTTAAAGCCCTATTTCCAGAAAATGGGTTAGGACTCCAACCTACGAATCTGGGGGACATAGTGCAGGCTATAACAGAGGGTTAGCTTTATTGCATGAAATTTCAATGTACCTCTACTGGAACTTCTATAACACTTTCATAATACTCACTACTGATTCAAAAAAAGATGGCAAAGTCTATGCCTGAGAATGGCTTCTCCTAGTGCCTGAGACTATCTTCTGTCTTTTCTTCCAGAAGCAAGCAGCAGCAGCAACTCAACCTTGACTGTCCACCATCCAGGCCTTGAGACCCTGGAGCAGTGCCCCAGTAAGCTTCTCCTGGCAACCTCCCTAACCCCAGGGCTCACCCTGGAGCGGGCAGGGACACTTAAGCCTCCTTGCTTTCCGCTCATTGGCATCGGGCGGCTGAGCGCCTGGCTGGCCCTCCTGTGCACCGGTGTGGTTTGCTCACAGCCCCAGAACTGTCTGCAGAGCACGTCTAAAAAGCTCTCTTGGGCTTGGTCCCCATCTAAGCTCACACTCTTCGGTGCAGGTGGCTTTAATGGCCCATCCCCGGGACAGCAGTCAAAAACCCCCCTGACTTCCAATGCTTATAGAAATTTGGAAGTGGAAAGACCCTAGACATCAGCCAGTACAACTTATGCCCAATGCAGGCGCTTCATTCTGGTACCCTTTGCATACTTGTGTTCATCCTCTACTTGAAGACTTCCAGCGGCAAGGAGCCTACTGCTTCATAAAGCGACCACTGCTATGCGTGTCTAATTAATAGAAAGTTTGTCTTATTCATAGTTTGGCTCCTTGATTCTGCCTTCATCGAATGACCAAATGTGTTTACTTCTGGGCACTTACAAAGGAGGGTAATAGGCAATAACATGTAGAGGTTATGAACATGACTTTGGACTCCTGCAGGCTTGGGTTTGAATTCTAGTTCTGCCATCTCGTGACCTTGCGCAGGTGACAGCCTCAGTTTCTTCATGTCAAACAGCGGGAATAACTGTGTCTATCACTCTGTGAGGAATAAATAAGGTAATGTGCGTAGAGCACTTAGCCTAGTACATGGCGTGCTTTAGTAAATGGTGGCTATTCTATTATTACTGGTCTCAATGTTATGAATATTAGAGAAGAGCTCGGGGGAGGGGAGGCTGGTGTGATGCTGTCATTCTTGCTCTCTCTTCCCACCAGATGTCGACTTCTGCCCACAAGCAGCCCGGTGTTGCCACACCGGAGTGGATGAATACGGCTGGATTGCGGCTGCCGTTGGTTGGAGTCTCTTGTTTCTCACCCTCATCCTGCTCTGTGTGGACAAACTGATGAAACTAACTCCAGATGAGCCCAAGGACTTGCAAGCATGACACTTAGAATCTTTGTCCCAAGAATGTCAATCACCACCAAGTTGTAGGTAATAGCAGGCAGGGATAGTGCTAATGTGATTTCCATTACTTTAAAGTCTTTTAATCCTGTTTTGTTTGTTTTTGCTTTTGTTTTTGTTTTTATTTTGGCCATGCCATGCGGCTTGTGGGATCTCAGTTCCCCAACGAGGGATCAAACCCGGGCCCTCGGCAGTGAAATTTGGAGTCCTAACCACTGGACCTCCAAGGAACTCCCAAAGTCTTTTCACCCTTAAGCTTCAGTTAATTTTAAAAGGGAAAGAAGAAGGAAATGGGGATCCAAGGAAGACAAGACCAGTGCTGCTGCCGTCACACCTAATTTCAAAAAGCACTTGGGCCCTTTATAATCTGATATCTCCCTGATCATCTCCTTTCTCAAGATGGCCCCCATGGGAATTGCTTGTCGTTTGACCATCGCCTTCTTCTGGCTTCCAAGGGTGTGGTACACGAGAAACATAAGCTTCAGTCTTTCAGTCAACACATTCAAAACAAAACTCAGAACCTTCTCACCAAAAACAAGGCATTGTCCTTTGTCCCTTACTTCAGTCAAGGGCGTCATTGTCATTTCAAAATGTGAACTTCACCTTGGACACCCCCAGCTTCCTCACCCCCATGTCCGATGCTTCTCCAGCTCTTGTTCTTTCTCTGATGCATCTCCCATGGCTGTCCTACCCATTCTCCCTGCCGGCACCCTAGTTCTGGCCTTCACTACACCGTCTGACCATCATGTCAGGAATATTTCATTTCATTCTCACTGCCTTCAGGATCTGCACCCCCAGTTTGTCACTCCTCTCATCCCAATGTCTTCCACTTCTCTGCTGTCATTCCCTCTTCTAGGGTGGCTACTTCCACCTCCAGCTCCAGAATGAAGGCCATTCCTCCAAGTCCAGCTCTAATGCTTGCTCGGCCTGCAGCCTTCTCTGCTTGTCTTTGGGAGACCAGAAGCTGGTGGTCTTAGGGCATTTCTGTGCTGCCCTGAGCACAGCCATTGTGAATGGGCCTCTTCACGCTCTGGGGCATAATGTTTTCCAGTGAACGGATGAATAAGCCAATGAATAAGTTCTTGCCCTAGATGAATTTATGATCATCGCTCTGCATTCAGAACCACTGTTTTTCTATAGGTAGTTGACACAACTGACCTCTGGAGGAACTATTTGGTTCCTGCTCGCTCAGGGAATCCCTCAGGACCAGGGTGTCCCCATGACTGTGCACTCTTCCAGTGGGAGTCGGGAGGAAAGGAGGGTGGGTTCATGAGAAGGAAGAAAGGACACTGACTCTTTCTTTATGAAAACATGTCTGCCCTTTGAGAGCGAATATGTGTTTCGAATGGATAAACTCTAAATAATCATAATACAGAAAAAAAAAAAGAAAAGTCAGAGGCCTCTGAAATAGGAAGAAACATTTTCTAGAGGTGGCAAATGACCCAAAGCCAACCAACTGCTCTTTCAGAAAGTCTGAATAAATTTCCCTGACAATGGGAACTAAAGGATTGCCTGGCACATTGTGCTATCTCCTGAAGAGCCAGATGGTTTCAGAATCTCAGTTGTTTAATCAGTGAAACGGGATGGATTTATTGTTCCTAAGGGTTAATCATGTGGACACAAGTGTCTGTGTAAGCCCCGAGCGATGTCATGGACATACACGTGGATGTGTGTTCCACTTTTTTTAGAAATTGAAGGAAAGAGTTTCCACAATACATGAATGGTTTAATTCCTTCGAGATGAAAAGATTCAGTGTGGAGCTCACTTGGATTTAAGATCTGCAAACATTTTTGAAATAAATCAGTGTGCAATAGTGATAAGAGCACGGGCTCACAAAAGAAAAGAAAAAAAAAAGAAGGAAAATTAAGATTTATTTCTAACGAATGTGAATAGAATTGACTCATGTTGCCTTGCTGAGCTTCAATTTTCTAAGTGGAAAATGTAAGAACTGGACCGAATATATGGTTGCACTAGGTTCCAAAAGCTCAGGGAGCTATTCAAGGTGCTGCATGAAAGTGGGTGGGCGTGAGGTCCTTCCTTGCAACTAGAGCAGCAGGGCTCTAATCTCTTTTACACGTCTGTGGACCTCCGTGGCAAGATTGCATTTGCTGCCTTAAAGAACAGGCAGTCAGAGCACCAGTTGGCGCCTGGGACAACGTGTAGATTCTTTGACTACACTGAAATGAATTGTGTGTAGTTGCTGCCACTGTTACAATAAAATTTAGGCATTTTGTGAACTGCTTTTCTTTCACAATAGGAAGGATAGATCAAATCCAAACAACCACTTTTTTCTTTGAGACTGGAAAGAAAGATGGTTATATAATTTGATGGTTATGCTACCCAGATGCTGTCTCTTGGATCCACGCTCAACATGGAATCTCTTTATTCTAGCAAAGCAAAGATTTGTCAGTAAATTAAAAAGGAAAACCTGAGGGGGAAAACTGAGGATTAACATCTATCTAAGAGCTTCCTGGGATAAGGCAGCAGGACCTGCCTAACAGGAGATGTACTTTTCATTTAAAAACTTTGCTCTCAGTAACCAATGCTGTCCTTAGCACCATTACAGACTGTGTGACACAGGGCACATCCAGTTTGGGGCATTTCTAAATATCTCAAAATGCCCTACACAGAAATAGAATATTTAAACATTAAGGTGTGACACAATTATCTGGCTTTTAAAATCATCATCTTTAAATCTATTTGGTTTTAGATGCATGATACCCAAGGACAAATAAACCAAATATATAATTTTCTTTTATGTATAGAAACGTTATGCCATGCGAGATTAATTAAAAACAAGTCTTAGGGTAACTTGGGCCTCTTTTCCACAAAAATATATGTAGGCATATTTTTAAACTTAGAGAAAGAACAATCTAGAAATTTTTTTGATGAAGAACATTTCTTTCTGTTGGAGCCCTGGCTTCTGTTTTGAAGTCACATATACATACAGTGACATTCCATGGGTCTTCATCAGTGTGTGGTAGGAGTGCCTTGTAGACAACCTCTACCCGGCGTCTACAACCAGCCTTACCTGGCTCAGCCCATCCTCCACACTTCCTTCCAGAGTGATCTTTCTAATCCATAAATAAGGGATCGAGTCACTCTCCCCTGCCTAAAATCCTCCAGTGACTCCTCACATCTGACAGAGGAAACTCCATACTCTTAACTGACCCATAAGACCCTCTCTAGCTTTACCTGTTCTATATTCTTCACACACACCCATTTCTGAATTATTTCAGCTCTCTCACTATCCTCTAAACCTTCGTTCTTGCTGTTCACACCGCCTGGAACCTACGTTTCCCAAGAGGCAGATTTGCCATGAACCAAGAGAAGCTAAAATTTCTGGTCCCCTTTCTTGCATGCCCTCCACCCCAAGGTCCTCTACCTAATTTTGTATTCTGAATTTTGTATGTTTTTGTTTTTTTTTAAAGCGGGAACTCTAATTGCATACATTTTAGGTCGTAAAACTGGACCTGCCCTTGCTCTTCCCTCCCCTCTCCCTCTCCTGATTGGATTCATTTGGTTTACTGGGATTGGTCCTCCAAGTCAAGTTATCCCTCCTCCCTGGATGGACACACACACACACACACACACGTGCAAGCACGCACCCAGGCACACCCTACCTCAATGGCCTGTGCTTACCTCCAGGGCAGCACTGTGAAAAAGACTCTCTCCTAAGGGAGTGGAGAAAAAAGAAACCCTCCTACACTGTTGGTGGGAATGTAAATTGGTACAGCCACTATGGAGAACAGTATGGAGGTTCCTTAAAAAACTAAAAATAGAGCTGCCATATGATCCTGCAATCCCACTCCTGGGCATATATCTGCAGAAAACCATTCTGTGAAAAGATACTTGCACCCCAATGTTCACAGCACCACTATTTACAATAGCCAAGACATGGATTCAACCTAAATGTCCATCAACAGATGACTGGATAAAGAAGATGTGGTACATATATACAATGGAATACTACTCAGCCATAAAAAAGAATGAAATAATGCCACTGCTGCAACATAGATGGACCTAGAGATTATCATACTAAGTGAAGTAAGTCAGAAAGAGAAAGACAAGTATCATATAATATTGCTTATATGTGGAATCTAAAAAATAATACAAATGAACTTATTTACAAAACAGAAACAGACTCACATAGAAAACAAACTTATGATTACCAAAGGGGGAAGGGGGAGGAGGGATAAATTAGGAGTTTGGGATGAACAGATACACACTACTATATATAAAATAGATAAACAACAAGGACCTACTGTATAGCACAGGGAACTATATTCAGTATCTTATAAGAGCATATAATGGAAAAGAATTTTTAAAAAGAATATATGTATATATATCAGAATCACTTTGCTGTGCGTCTTTAACACAATATTGTAAATCAACTACACTTCAATTTTTAAAAAAAAACACACAAAGACTCTCTCCTTGACCAAACTCCTTTGTGCCTTCTTGTCAACTAGACCTCAACCTAGCCTATAAAACCCACCGACTCTCAACACAAATGATTTTGTCCCCCCACATTAAAGGCTTGAACAAACACTAACATATTTTCTAACAGCTCAAGGCTGCATCCCTAGGAGGACCCTAGCCTCTCTTTTCTCAAGGTTGCCAAAAGAATTTGCTGTTTGTTCTAACCGATGCCTGACAATAGGCCCCTGAGCATATTTTCTTAGAACATTTACTAAAAAGGGTTTAGTTGTGAGTCCTTCCACTGTCTCTTCGAGATATCTCTCTCTCCATCTATCTACCTATCCATCCATCCATCCATATCTCCTACAACTCAGGACCTGAAACCTGTTCCTTTAAAATTTATTCATCAAGAATAAATAGGATCAAGAAAGATAGGCCCTCTGTCCCCCGGTCTCTGTGGGAGGACAGAATCCTAGCTTCATTGTCTGCCAGGTAGCAAGTAGAGCTGGCCTGATCAGCATTTACACTGACCAACTCTGTAATTTCTCAATTCCCTGACTCTCCTGAGCCCCACTCACCTCTCCCTTCTCCCTCGTCCTCCCTGTAAAATGCCCAGCCACCTCTGTACAGTTGAGTTCAGTTCATAGTGGACTCCCTTCTCTATGGCAATAGTTATAGTTCTTATTCAGATCTGTCCTCACCACCTTAGTGTCCAGCTTTGTTTATCTTTGACAACTGAGCACTTTGGACTATAGTATCTACATGCTTGCCTTTCCCACTGGTCTCTCTGAAGGCAGAGACTGTGTCTTTCACCTCTGATTCCTTCCGCCTAACCAGTGTGCAGCAAAAACTCAATAAACATCTGATGAGTTAGTGAATCAGAGGAGACCCACGAATGTGGCCTGTGCAAACAACCACAGTGAAGCAGGAGAGCTGTGAAGACAAAGAAAGGGGCTCTTGGGAAAACTTGAGGTTTCAAGGCTGGGAAACATTTAAATTATTGTTTTCATTAAGTTCATAAGTATACATAATTAAGTCACTTGTGGAAACAAGTATCTGGCAGACCTCCCCAGGAAGTTGATTCCATGATGAGACTAAATATACAAATGGACAAGGGCCAGACCATATATAAAAATAGAACTTTAACCCAGAGTCTGCAGCAACCAGTCGAGGAAGCCAATCCACTACCTTCAGCAACTAGTCCAGGAAGTCAAACAACCTCCATAGCAATCCGTCCAGACAGCCAGGATTTGGTTAATAATGGACAGCTTCAGACAGTTTAATTAATCAATTCTTGCCCCAACTTCCAACTTGGGACCAACCACAGAAAGCCAAATAAGTACCCCTGACCAATCACACAGGATGCCCTGCTCCTACTTAGCCCATCTACAGCCATCCCATGCCAACAGCCTCTGATGGGGCACACCTGAAGACCTGAAGTCTTCCCCCTTTCACCATCAAGCTCTCCCACCCCACTGCCTGCCTTCGAGTCTCTGCCAAATGTAAATGATGGTGGCCGACTCCCCGAATAAATAGCGTTTGCTTGTTCTCAGTTGGGTGGTCTTGTTTATTTCCACAGTGACTATTTGTTGAACTCTTTGTTGAAACATTTGTCCTGTTCTTTGTACCCTGCAGGAGATCTTTTTACCTCGGAGGTTCCTGTTACCAGGTCAAAATGAGGGGAGCTATCGAGAGGGAGTGTTAGGCTGAATTGCGTGACCCCCAAAATTCATATGTTGGAATTCTAACCCCCTGTACCTCGGAATGTGACCTTATTTGGAAATAGGGTCATTGCAATTATAATTAATTAAGATGAGGTTACCCTGGAACAGACCTCTATTGGGCCTTTAATCTGATCTGTCCTTATATAAAAAAGATTTTTTGACACAGACACACACACACACACACACACACACACACACACACACACACGGAGGACAACGTGTGATGAAGGCAGAGATCAGGATGATGCATCCACAAGCCAAGGAATCCCAAAGGTCGTCAGCAACCACCAGAAGTTGGGGGGATGGGGATAGGCCTGGAACAGATGCTCCCCACGGCCCTCAGAGGGAACCAACCCTGCCAACAGCTTGATCTCAGGCTTCCAGCCTCCAGAACAGTGAGACAGTACATTTCTAATGGTCTTAGCCACCCAGTTTGTGGTATTTTATCAGAGCAACCATAGCAAACTAATACAAGGAGTATGGTTTTTTGAAAAAAGAGCAGTTTCAACTTGAAACCAAGGGGAGTCTTGTGCCCAGGGTTTGCAATGCCTGGACCACAGACATGAAGTGATTGAACGTGAACAGATAGGCAGGATGGTTTCCCATGGAGCTTCAAGCTGTGGTCATGTGGAGCGAGTGAGTCACACTTGGGGACCAGAGACCCAGGCCGTCTTCCTGCACCTCCCCATGGCCCAGGACGGCTCTCCTCTCCCACACCACACACTACCTGTTCAAGAACAGGTCAGGAGGGTGGAGATGATGCCTTGGAAGATGGGATGACTAGAGGTGGCAGATGCCAGCCCCAGGGTCGCACACATCCTGTGCACAGCACAAATGCGCCATTCCATCCAGACTTACCTGCGTGAGGGCTGGGAGTGGCCAGGGGTGGAGAATGCAGGACTTGAGGGATCTCATGTAAGTCCTGGGGTAGCAGGAAGCCCCCTTCCAGAAAACCCTATAATAAACCCACACTGCACCCATGGCTGTGCACACTGTTGCCTTGTTCTGGCCACACCTGGGGCCCCTGAGCTAGCTTCCCTCACCGGCCCACTCCCTACTTACTGCCTGACACTGCCACACTTCGTCCCCTCCTGCCCCACTGCCCCCGTCTGACTCTGAATGGTCCTGGGCAGAGGAACACAGAGTGTTTGAGAAGCCAACACAGGGCGCCTTGGGAACACATGAGCGGGAGAGCGAGTATGGGGCCGAGGCTGCGGCCAGCTGGGATCTGGAAAGCTCTTCTAGAGTAGCTCAAGTTGTTCATATGCACTTACTCAGGTTTCCTTGAGGAATGGGCACCCTTTAAAAGTTGCATAGAGGTGGCCTAAGGGCTGCCAAAACCTAAGAAAAAAGAAATGACACATAAGATGTAACCTTTGGCTTCAATTACAGGCTTGTCTGGTACAAAACACACTTGCTATATAGCATATTTGTAAATGCATTGTTTAAACTGTACTGAAATGGGAATTCCCTGGCAGTCTAGTGGTTAGGACTCTGCACTTCCACTGCAGGGGGCATGGGTTCAATCCCTGGTGGGGGAACTAAGATCCCACATGCCGCATGGCGCGGCCAAAAACAACAACAGCAACAACAAAAACAAAAACAAACTGTACTGAAAAGAAAAGGCTAAAGTTTAAAAAAACCCACAAAACTTGATTACAAACAATACTCCATAATGGCCAGACTGATAAAGTGCCATTGATAAAAGAGGCCACAGCACAGATGCGACACTGTCCGGTAGACTACAAACGTGCAGTTATGCAGTTTCCACGGGCAAAGAAGCCATTCCTATTCCCCACTAAAGCAGCCAGGCCCACAAATGCAATTATCATATTTCTTCTGTGACATGTTCGTTTCTATCAAGAAGGAATAAGAGCTAAACTGGTTCTATAAAGGTAAGCAACTATTTCTCTGTTTTCACTGGCTGAGCAAGTAGCTTATTTCTCAAATTTTGTATTGTTATAAGCAGTATATGAAATACAGAGAAAAATTATACTTTGAAGATGCTGAGATCAAATATTCTTTTTAAAAACTGAATTATAAGTTATTAAGCCATGCAAAGACATAGAGGAACCTTAAATGTACATTACCAAGTGAAGGAATGCAATCTGAAATGGCTACTTATTAAATGATTCCAGCTATATGACATTCTGGAAAAGGCAAAACTATGGAGACAGTAAAAAAAGATCAGTGTTTGGGGGTGAGAAGGGATGAATAGGCTGGCTGGTCACAGAGGATTTTTAGGGCAGTAAAACTATTCTGTATGATGCAATAATATAGGATACATTTCATTACACATTTGTCCAAAACCATAGAATGTATGCCAAGAGTGAACACTTATGTAAACCATGGACTTCGGGTAATAATGATGTGTCAGTGTCGGTTCTTCAATCGTAACAAATGTACTGCTCTGGTGGGAGATGCTGAGAGCCAGGGGGGCTATGCATGTGTAGGCAGGGGGTATGTGGGAAACCTCTGCATCTTCTGCTCAATTTAGCTGTGAACCTAAAGACCTAACCTAAAAAATAAAGTCTATTTTTAAAAGTGGATGTACAAGTATCTGGGAGAATCTTAGTACTCACTCCAGAGAAGGGTGGTTTTTTTATGCATCAAATTAAATATCCTTGAGTTTAAAATCTTGAACAAAAGACTACTTATACAAGGATAACTTCCGTATTGTATGCACTAGCACCAAACTTTAATGCCTAAATTAGTTTATCAAGTCCATTCTTAGGATCACTGAATAAATCAAAAATGTAAGTACTTGTTTACTCTTAAGATAACTGTACTCATTTATTTACTTATTTATTTGGGGGGAAATGTCTGATATACAGCCAATGGTCAACCCAGCTTTTCTTCATTTTATTCTTTATTCAATTTTACCCCCATTTCTCTCTCATTCTCCTGCGCCCACCCTCTAAGGCAACCATATTAGTCCCTATATGGACTCCTATAAAATATGAAGTATTATTATAAGTTTAGGTACTTTGAATTCACATAAGCTAGATTTCATCCTGCCTCTTACTTTGTTCACTTGCTAGTAATGTTTTGAAGATCTGTTTATACTTCTATGTCCATAAGTCCAGAGCTTCTAGCTGCTACACAGGATTCTACCACGTGAGCAACCACGGCTTACTTCACCATTTCCGGGGAGATGTACACCCAGGTTGGCTCCAAGCCCACCTCCACATCACACTTCCACGAAAATCCTCAGAGGCCCCCATTATGGGCTTGGGAATGTATTCCCTAGGGCAATACTGCCAGCTGCAGTAATGCAGGGTCACAGGAGAAACACATTCTTAATTAAAATAAGTGTTACAGGATAACTTGTTTTTTAAATCAACATACAGATATTTCATTTTGTCCCAGAAACTGAAACTGACTTTTGTTTCTTTCTATCTCCCTGTTCCAGGATAGACATCAATCATATCCACGCCTCATCCAAGAATAATACACGTAACATTCCCACTGTTAGACATTGAATTTGATTTATTGAATTCAATTTTATCTTGAATATGAAGACAGCACTGCTAATCAATTTGTATCAGAGTTAGCATTTTTCTTTTAAATGTGAGTTTTTTAAAGGTTAGCTATAACAGAAATTCTAGGCAAGTGTGCATTTTAGCTGAATTGAAAAATAAAATTTACTGCCCTGTTACTCTATTCCTGGCTCCGGGGCAGACTTCTCACCTTCAGATATACCAGGTTTGTGCCAAGATTGGGGAAATGTGGAGAAGCTGTTTTGTTCAAGAGAGCAATTCTGATGGAGCTTTTTAGAACTATGATGAGACCTCAGTGTGTTTTTCCCAGAAATGAACCAAAACGTAGCTTCTACTGGTCAGTTCTGAAAGTCTGTCCCAGAAGTGAGAACAAACAGCAGAGTGGGCTATGAAGCTGGATGACACCTGTGTTCCATGTTAAGATGGTGAGGAAACCTCAGATATCGTGACTTACAAGGCTTATACTGAGGGTATTTCAGATTCTATAAAACACTAGAGTATAAATGCCAGAGAGGCAGGGGTTTTAATAATTTTAAATCATTTTTTAAAACATCTTTTTTAGAGTATAATTGCTTTACAACGTTGTGTTAGTTTCTGCTGTATAACAAAGTGAATCAGCTATATGCATATGCATATCCCCATATCCCCTCCCTCTTGCGTCTCCTTCCCACCCTCCTTATCCCACCCCTCTAGGTGGTCGCAAAGCACCGAGCTGATCTCCCTGTGCTATGCGGCTGCTTCCCACTAGCTATCTATTTTACATTTGGTAGTGTATATATGTCCATGCCACTCTCTCACTTTGTCCCAGCTTGCCCTTCCCCCTCCCCATGTCCTCAAGTCCATCCTCTATGTCTGCCCCACGTCCTACCTGGTCACTGGGGGTTCCTCCCATCCCCTTAAGTGTCCGTGGCCCCCCACTGGTGCCTGCTAGGTGCCCTCATTGTGAGGAGACGTGAATTCTGGGTCCTCCTAGTACACCATCTTGACTCTGCCCCTTAAGAATCATTTTTAATATATTAAAATAATTTCCACAGACTTGATATACCACTGCAAGAGTTAAATTTTCCAGGGGACAAACAGAACCTCCCAGGGTACCCCAACATCTCCAATTTGCATTCAGAGTTGTCAGCCTTCCAGCCCATCTCTGGATAAAGCCACGTGGAAGGCAGCCAGCTCAATAGGAGCAAACAAACCTCTCACTTCCAGCTTTCCAAGGGCAATTCCCTTTGAAGAACCCTGGGGGTGAGAGGTTAAGGTGGGGTTGGCAGGGAGCCAGGTGGATAAGATCCGTGCGATGGGAGGAATTTGCATGTAAGGAAAATCAGACCTCCATGATGGTCTGAGGATGGTAACATTTTTTTCAGCTTCCTTGAGGTATAATTGACAAAAATTGTATATATTTAAGGTGTACAATGTGACAATATTTTTAAATTTTTTGCCTGGAGATGTTTAGCTTACCATTTAATGTTATCCACATAAATTATTTTTACAAGCATCTGTGGGTTTCAGTGAAACTCAAGGAGATAATGTAAGCTGACCAAAGTCACATCAATCTAAGTAGCTCAGCTTGGATTAAAAATATTAATAATAATAACTCTGATCTTCTCCAGGCTTGGAATTCTCTGCTTTAGGTCCTCATCAGCAAGACTGCCTGGGATACTGGGACAATGTAATGAGTCGCAGAATCGGAGTTGGAAGGGACCTTAGAGGCCAACAGAGTTTATCTCCTCTCTCTCTCTCACACACACACACACACATGCATTTAACCATACCTCAAGAAAGATGACCTGTCTGCTTGGTGACCTCCAGGAAATGATGTTCATTGCACTACGAAAGAGCCCCTTAGGACTCCCCTGGTGGCACAGTGGTTAAGAATCGCCTGCCAATGCAGGGGACACGTGTTCAATCCCTGGCCTGGGAAGATCCCACATGTCACGAAGCAACTAAGCCCGTGCGCCACAACTACTGAGCCTGTGCTCTAGAGCCCACGAGCCACAACTACTGAGTCCTGTGCTGCAACTACTGAAGCCCATGAACCTAAAGCCCGTGCTCCCCAACAAGAGAAGCCACCACAATGAGAAGCCCACACACTGAAACGAAGAGTAGCCCCCGCTCGCCACAACTAGAGAAAGCCCGCACACAGCAACAAAGACCCAACGCAGCCAAAAATAAATAAAATTTTTTAAAAAAAGAAAGAAAGAGCCCCTTAAAATCCATGTATATTGAAAACATAATAATTCAAAGGAAAAAAAAGCTTAGGAAATAATCTGGGCAAGTAGTAGTTGTTTCCAGTAATTTGCTATTTTAGATAATGGAACCTACTGAGAAAAGAATACTAAATATCAAAGAACAAGGTCAAGGAAAGATAATACGACTATGGAATATTATATAGATGTAAAATGATAACTATGAAAAGTATGTGGAAATTTTTTATTGGTCAATTATAAAATATTAAGTATATATAAAAATACTCTATTACTCAATGCTGGTGAGGGTACAATGAGATGTATTCTCAAAGTGGACCTTGAGGATATAAATTGGCCCAGGATTTCTGAAAAATAATTGATAATATGGAATAAGACCCTTTAAATCTATTCAGACCATTCACCTCAGTGATTTCATCTCTAGGAATTTATTCTAAGGAAAGGATCTGAAAATTAGACAGTTTATACACAAAGATATTTAGCACACCATTATGTACAAGAGCGAAACATTAGAAACAACCAAATGTTAAACATTGGGGGAATGGTTAAATTATGGTAGATGCACAGAGAGGAATATTATGCAAAAAAAAAAAAAATATATATATATATATATATATATACATAGCCCCTTTCACCATGTGAGGATACAATGAGAAGTCTGCAACCCAGAAGGGGTGCCTCACCCCAGTAGGCTGACACACTGATCTCTATGAGTTCCACCTCCATAACTAATTACGCTTTTCATATTTAAGCAAGAATGGTGAAGGAACCAGGAATTCTTCTGTTGAAGAGTTAAAGGGAATGCAAGTGCCAACCACAAAACTTTACAAAGGAACAAATACAATCAAGTTGCTAAAGGAAAAAATGTTTTTAGTAAAGAAATTAACTCAGATACATGGAAGCTATAAGACAATGAATTATACAAGAATTTGGGGGGAAATGTCTATTTAGACATAAAATGATGGGTAAAAATAGGTCTTCAGTGACATGGGAAAATGTTTATGACAATGCTTAAGAAAACAGAATAAAACATTGTATATAGAATATATCCCTCAACTAGGTAAAATAGGAGGCATACGGAAAAGTCTGGAAGGAATTTCACCCAAATGTTGAGAGCTGCTTGAATAAGCTGCATAGTAACCTCAGGCAACAAAATACAGGGCAATATGTATGTCTGGGTAGCACATGTATATGTGTTTAATTGTGAATTAAATACCACCATGTCTTCCAGCTTCAGTAAAACTTGTAAAGAGCTGAAACTCTGTTATAAGGTACTTGCAAGTGGACTTGGATGAGTCATAAGTATGTATTGCAAACTCTAGGGCAATTGCTTAAAAGAATAAAAATAGAAGAAAAATTGAAATGTTAAGAGAGGAGAGAAATGGAATGATATAAAATGTTCATAAAACTAGAGAAGGCAGAAAAAGACAAAAAAAACCCCAGAAACAACACAATCAATGAATGAAAACAGTAACAAATATGGCAAACATGTCCCCAATCACTTTAAATGTGAATGGCCTTGACATGTATACACTGATGTGTATAACATTGATGACTAATAAGAACCTGCTGTATAAAAAAATAAATAAAATAAAATTCAAAAATAAAATGTGAATGGCCTAAATAAACCAATTAAAAGAATATCAAAATAGATAGAAAAAAAACAAGACCCAACTATACATTGTCTACAAGAAACCCACTTTAAATATAAAGACATAGATAGATTAAATGTAAAGGGATGGAGAAAGATATACCATGCTAGCACTAATCAAAAGAAAGTTGGCATAGTTACGTTCATTTTAGAGCAGAATTCAAAGAAGGAAATTTATCAGGGATAAAGAGAAGCATTATAAAATGATAAAGGGGCCAATTTTCCAAGAAGATATAACAACCCTTAATGTGTATACTCCTAACAACAGAGCAACAAAATACGTGAGGCAAAAACTGATAGAACAGCAGGGAGAAACAGATGAATCTACTATTATAGCTGGAGACTTCAACACCCCTCTATCCATAACTGACAAACCCATCAGGCAGAAAATCAGGAAGGACATAGTTAAACAGAACAGCGCCATCAATCAACTGAATTTAATTGACATTTATAGACTACTCCATCCAACCACAGCAGACTACACATTCTTCTCAAACTCACATGGAATATTCACCAAGATAGACTATATTCTGGGCCATAACAAATTAAAGAGAAGAAATAGCTCCGTGTCACTCAGTCATTATGTTACCCCAAATAACAGACACTATTAATTTGAATGTATCTTTCTAGCCATGGAAAATGAAGCCGAGTTCGTCTTTTAAAAAGCACAAAATTAGACAATCTACCGTGAAATAATGTTTTTGCTGCCTATTAAAAAAAACCCCTAAGCTAATAAGTCTAAAGAAACGGTAATATATTCACTTGAAATCAATTTTTCTCAGAAGCAGAAAGGTTGTCAGTTTTCACATCTCTACAGACTGACATGAATCTGGGCTGTGTTGTTTTCCCTCCTTGCACAATGGGAAATATCCCTGCTCCTCCGAACACCAATTCCCCCATTATGCTCTGAATCCCAGCCCTTCTCACGCTCTTCTCTGTCTTCACTCCATGGGCCACCCCTATCAGTGCACAACATGTCTGGTATCCATAATTTTAAGGTTGCCATATTTAGCAAATAAAAATACAGACACGTAGGTAAATTTAGTAGGAATAAATGAAACTTTGATGTTCTTTGCCTGTGTTTTAGCTTATCAATATCATTTGTAATTCTGACTGCCACCCATCACAATACCATCCTTCTACATTTTGAGGCATATCAAATTCAGTTAAGTCATTCTGAACTCATTGATGTGAAGAGCATACAAACCCTAAATTCTGAGGTCCAGGGGACAGTAACCTCAGAAGACAGAAACCTTAATTATCCAGAAAGGGATTGAGACACGGAGGACTTTGTCATAGGCCAAAGCAGACTTTTGACCCTGCAGAGATACTTGAGATGTTACTCTTGGTTCATCCATCAATGGGTTGGGGAGAAAGAGGTAGGCAGCCTGGGCAGGAAATGCGTTATGGAAAGTTGATGTGTGTGCCAGTGAAGGGAAAGACATCGAGGCAAACACTTTTCACAAGGGTCCCCCCAAGGCAGTGTGCAGAAGCTTTTAAGTTACCTGCGTTAAAGCCGAGGCTAGAAATGGAATATGGCTTTCTGGACCCAGCCTCCCTGTCCATGAAGTCCTCTATCTCAGCTACAAGCACTGGGAAGTCCCTGCAAAATGCCATGAAATATGTCAGGAGGTCAATCGGCCAGTGCCCCCCAGTGGAGCACAGAATTAGCCACAAAGGGGTGGGGTTCTCAAGGTCATGGTGCCATTTCCCTCCAGCAGCTGAAGAACCCCAGACACATTCCCCCATCCTTCTTCCCAGATTACATCCTGCACCAGTTCTAATCCTTTTGCCCTCTTCCTGACCCTCCCCCTGCCCTTGTATACTTTGGAATCCAAATCAATAGATTATAAGATCAATTAGAAAGCAAATCATCATGATCAGTCCCAATCAACAAACAAGATTAAATTGGCTGTCTGGATGGGAGGGGAGTTTGGGGGAAAATGGATACCTGTATATGTATGGCTGAGTCGCTTTGCTGTGCACATGAAACTATCACAACATTGTTAATTGGCTATACTTCTATATAAAATAAAAAGTTTTTTAAAAAAGATTAAATTGGCTGAGATTTAAATTTTTTTATTAAAATTTTGATTGCAGTATCTCTGATGGTGGAGTTGTAGTGGTTTTTATTTCCTTTTTTGCTAATCTGAATTTGTCCAGAAAAGATAAAATTAAATAGATTAGGTTTAATGGGCTACCTATAGTATTGGGTTGACCAAAAGGTTCGTTCGTTTTTTTCCATAAGATGGCTCTAGTAGCACTTAGTTGTCTTTTTCATTCAAAACAATTTTGTTAGAGTGTATGTGACAGCTGTCATATGAATATGCATTTAAAAAAAGACTTATCAAAATTGGTGAATATTTGTGTAGCCATTTTAATATTGAAGATGAAAGAAAAAAGCAACATTTTCGACATATTATGCTTTATTATTTCAAGAAAGGTAAAAATGCAACTGAAACACACAAAATGATTTGTGCAGTGTATGGAGAAGGTGCTGTGACTGATCGAACATGTCAAAAGTGGTTTGCAAAGTTTCGTGCTGGAGATTTCTTGCTGGACGATGTTCCAAGGTCGGGCAGACCAGTTGAAGTTGAGAGCCATCAAATCAAGACATTAACTGAGAACAATCAACGTTATACCACGCGGGAGATAGCCGACATACTCAGAATATCCAAATCAAGTGCTGAAAATCATTTGCGCCAGCTTGGTTACGTTAATCATTTTGATGTTTGGGTTCCACATAAGTTAAGCGAAAAATACCTTCTTGACTGTATTTACATATGTGATTCTCCTTAAATGTGATGAAAACGTCCCATTTTTAAAATAAATTGTGATGGACGATGAAAAGTGGATACTGTACAACAATGTGGAATGGAAGAGATTGTGGGGCAAGTGAAATGAACTACCACCAACCACACCAAAGGCTGGTCTTCATCCAAAGAAAGTGAAATTGTGTATACGGTGGGATTGGAACGGAGTCCTCTATTACGAGCTTCTTCCAGAAAACCAAATGATTAATTCCAACAAGTACTGCTCCCAATCAGACCAACTGAAAGCAGCACTCGATGAAAAGCGTCCAGAATTAGTCAACAGAAAACGCATAATCTTCCATCAGAATAACACAAGACTGCATGTTTCTTTGATGACCAGGCAAAAACTGTTACAGCTTGGCTGGGAAGTTCTGATTCATCTGCTGTATTCACCAGACATTTCACCTTCAGATTTCCATTTATTTAGGTCTTTACAAAATTCTCTTAATGGAAAAAATTTCAATTCCCTGGAAGTCTGTAAAGGCACCTGGAACAGTTCTCTGCTCAAAAAGATAAAAAAGTTTTGGGAAGATGGAAGTACGAAGTTGCCTGAAAAATGGCAGAAGGTAGTGGAACAAAAGGGTGAATATGTTGTTCAATAAAGCTCTTGGTGAAAATGAAAAATGTGTGTTTTATTTTTACTTAAAAACCGAAGGCACTTTTTGGCCAACCCCAAAATATGATGTTCTGATTTAAATTTGGTTAATTGCATCTTTTTTCAAGAACTTTACTCCTAAACTTGTCTTGCAAGGAATCCAGAAAGAACAGTAGCAGGGAAATGTAAAACAGCATTCTAAACACATACCGGTTCTTGGACCTCAAATCCAGGCAGTGATTATTCGCGCGCTCTCTCTCTCTCTCTCTCACTTAAAGCTTTAGGAATTTCTAAAGGGAATAGCTACTTCTGAATTCTGCTACAAATAGAACATCCCTGCTGTTCTTCAAAAGCAGCCACACCGCCAAATTACTCTGAGGGAAAAAGACCAACATTCATTTGTACTAAAATGCAGCAACTCCATTTTAGTTTTTAAGCCATTGTTTAAAAAAAAAAAAACAAAAAAACCCCAACTCTTTGTACTAATGTTTTCTTTAGAACAATCTCAGAATTGTAAAATCCTGAATGAAAGACACCACTGATTTGAGGCATATCATCACATCACACAATCAAAGTCGAAATATTTACACTAATGCGTATTTTCAGGGTACTGATGTAACCACCTATGAACCAGTCACTCTAAAACAACTTTACAATAGGAGCTTTCCAGATTATGTTCTCTTTCATGCTTCTGTAATGCTATCCTTTGGCACAAATATGACACATAGTAGTTTAACTACATGAATATGGGTTACCTAGAATTGTGACTACAATTTTTGCAGTCTCCCAACACCAGAGAGATCAAACACACACCACCGCTAATTATTCCCCCAGGTGGGTGTAGCAAGGAAGGTGTGGTAGATCTTTAGAGGAAGAAAGTTACTGGATAAATAGTGCACGGTCCAACAACAATAAAAACATTTCATTAGTTATCTAACCCAGGCACTGGACCAAAGGACCTCTCTTATTTGTTATTGTTTCTTGTTTGCTTTTTACCTTAAACCGTGCTTGGCAGGTGCAATGTGGAAGAGGAGAAAGAGGGACAAGAAATGCCAACTATGGTTTAAGTTCACATTCACGTCAACCCAGTGGTCAGGCTCTGGGTGTGGGACCAGCCTGACCTTCCTCCTAAGCCTTAGCTGCTTCTCCTAACTCCTTGTTCTTCCACCATTTTGAACCTTTTCACATTCCGAGCATGTAAAATCTCTTAGGGGAACGAGGTGTACCAAGTAGTCCACACTGTGTTTTTGGTTTTACTCTGAAGGATACTTATTAAAACATAATATAAAGATATATTAAAACTATTATATTTCTTCAGCTATGTCTAAAATACTGGAGTATCTGACACCACTGTGTGAATATATGCATGTTTTTAAATCCCTTTATTTTTCTTTCAAGGATTAATTTTTGGTTTTGTCAAATGTGCTTAAACTTTCCTGATATCCTGTCCTTCTGTTTTGTTAGTTGTTTTTTTATTTTAACCTCTGTAAACAGCTGAAGCACACATTAGTTTCTTCATAGTGGTTTGCTTTCTCTAATTTTTAGGTTCAAATTCTCCTTTTGGTTGATTCTGTGAACTCTCCTTCGTGAAGGCTTATTTTCTGCCAAGACTTGCAACTGTTAACTGTGGTTTCCACTTCAGCAGGAGCTGACTGTCTTGAGAAGCAAGGCAAGTTCTGGGTCATGGATGCCCACGGCAGGCTCTTATTAGCCTCTGCAGGGGCCCATGGGCTTTATCTGTACCAGATTAGTTTTTAAATTTTCAATTAATTTTAGATTTAGAGAAAAATTGCAAAAATAGAGTGTTTCTGTATACCTTTTACATAGCTTCCCCTAGTATTAAAGTTAGCAGAATCAGTAAATGAACCTCTGTACAATACTGCTAACTACACTATAGACTGTATTTGGATTTCACCATTTTTTCCACTGATAACCTTTTTTGTTGTTGTTCTAGAATCCTATCCAGGTTTCCACATTTCATTCCTTTGTTGTGTTCCACTGTGTTTTGTAGTTCCTCTTGTTTTTCTCAGTTTCAAGGGGTTTTTATTTTCTTGAGTTTCATAAACAACTCCAGGTTTACCCTATTACCTTTCAAGATTATACAAACTTCGATCTTCTCAGTTATCTTTCTAGACTGTAGTCCTAATTTTTTAATTCCAAAATGAATCTGCTCTTAATGGAAGCATTAATTTGATTAGTGGGGAGCCATAAAGCAAAACAGTTGAGTAGAAAGGAGTGGCACCAACCAATGTGAGTGACAATTCTGCAAATTCCACACACTGAATAGACTGCTTTCAACTTAATTCCTTGGAAAATGAAAGTACCAGGTGTTCTCACGAGGGACACGAAAATTAGAGAAAAACATCTCATGCAACTTTCACATTTTGCAAATGAGAGAATTATCATGTTGCAAAGGAAATAAACAGAAAATATCACTTGACACCAATTCGTAGCATTTATTGACATTTCCATTTAAAATGCTAAGAAAGCTGTATAAATTGTAAACATGAAAACCAAACACTTGCATAAATTATCTCAAAAACTCTACAGCACATTAGAAAACAGTGCAGCTAATTGAAGGGTAGAAACATAACCAGCAAAGAGAAGGGAGGGTTCGATTACTAAATCATATACCCCTACTGAAATTTAAGGGCCCATTTAAGACCAGCAAACCATGATTGTCAAGTTCAAATTGCAGTACTGAGGCCACGAGTGTCCTCAATTTACTCTGCATATTTTCGTACATTAATACTCATAATCTAGGAATGAGAGTGCAGGAAGAGTCGTAAGACCATGGACCTTGACAAAGTCGGAGGAGACAAGTGGGCATCTCAGAGCGGCTCGGCTAAGCAGCCTTTCCCGTAAGGGCGAGGCTCGCCCGACCCCCATGCTCCCTAGACTGTGCCCCGGAGGAGGGCAAAGTGGAGAGTTTCTACTCCCCTTTTCTGAAATTAACCCTCTGTTGCTTAGAGCAACCAAGCCCATTGGTGGAGCCTCCGTTCCCCCTAGCGCCCCCTCCTCCTTCCCCACATCTGCAGAAGGAACAGTACAGGGACCCTGGCTAGAAGCTGGCCCTGTACTATTCCGACCTTGCACACTTAGGGAGTCAAGTTATGAATGCTGGAAATCTGGTGGACATGAGAAGGGGCTATTCATGACGTTCCAAATTGTCCAGAAAGATTCCGTGGAATCAGGGACCTCGAGACCCAAATCACTTCAATTTTTCGCTGTCCCTTCTACTTATCCACTCTTTCTTTAAATGTGAAGTGGCCCCAGAGCAGAAAAACCCAGAGGAAGAAGGAAAAGCAAAGAGCCTGCATGATTATCTACCCTGTGGGAAAGGAATTTGGACTGAGTGCCTCAGAGGGAGACATTCCTTCCTTCTTTCACTTGCTCACTGGTTCCCAACTTTGTTTCATGTTTCCAAGGCATCTGATATTCTTCTCCTAAATGTCAATGCTGCTGCGTGTTAAGATAAATTGTCGAGTGTTCTGTTACACACACAGCACGGAATGAGGATCGTACCGTGAGGTTTCGGTTTTCAAGCCTTTTTCATAAAATGAGAGAAAGGAGTCCTAGTTTAAACACTGAACATCACCAAGGATATCAGAAGAAACCTGAAACACACACACTCCTTGTTCGCTAGGTAACAAGTGTAAGCATAATACAGTTTACGAGTGTGTTACAGCAGTTGCTCAGAGAAACCCCTCTCACCTGTTACGAGAATATCCATGACGGTGCTGGATTAAACGTAAAAATGAAGTTCAAGTTATCGTCCCATAAAAACGTGCTTCGAAAAAAAAACCCCCAAAAAACGTGGTTTGTGTTCAAATGGTCTACATACAGGTGCGGAAGTAGACTTCTTCACGCTCCTGCTTGGAACAAAGGTGGGTAAGTGGGCTCTGGAGACTGGCTTTGGGGACTTGCTCTGGAGGTAGAAATGAAATGGCTAAAACATCTACAGTGGAAGCGGGCGTGGTACTTAACACTGGAGCCCCCTGCCCACCCACCCCTTAACCAGCTCTCCTTCCAACCAACAGATTCATTCATGTCTAGGAATCTCACATGAGAGGGATAGAGAAGTGTATTTAATGATTAACTCCTGAAGTACTGCAAATGCAAATCAGGGTCCAAGTGACTGGTTTGGTCACTGGAGCACTAAGTTGTGCAAACGCAGTAAACACTGACCCTGTACACAGTTCAACAGGAGGCTCATAAAGCACAGAATTACCTGTTTCAGCCCGAAGCCTCCAGGTGTCCCTTCACCTGTGCCCTGCATCACAGGCCTCACGCTCTGAAAAATCTGGTTGGCAAAAAACAGCTTAGTCTGCTGCTCAAAAGCCACATACCACCAAAATGAAAACACGCTCTGAAATTAAGTATAATCTGGAGGAAAATGTGTAGGTAGCTGCAAAGAAGTCAAATATATTTATTTATAACCCACTATGCTCCACAAAGGATTAAATGTGGCCGAGTGGCTGACCCTTGAGATCTGCTCTAAGCAGTAGACCTCTGTGGAAGTCTATTTTCACACTTGACATTGGTCATCCAGCAGTTCCTGGGACTCTCCCCTCCCCTTCAGAACGGATCTCTTCCTCCGCCGACCTTCTTCCCAAGCCTGGTCATTTTCTCGCTGTATTCCTGCAAATGTATCCTCATAGCATCACTTCCTCCTCTTATAAAACTCCCTCAACCGTGCAGTTAGGGATTTCGTCCCCATATTGGAGCGGATCAGGATCAAGGTTATTTTCAACGGCAGCTTCACCCACTTTCTCCATCTGGCTCTTCCCACACCATCTCACCATGCGCCTGGGAAGCGCCTGTCTTCCTTAAAGTAGCTTCTGACATTGAGTTCTCCCCAAGATCCCACTGTTTCCCTAGGTGCAACTTCCATTCCTCCTTCTGAGTGCCTAATGCACTTGTGTACTTTCAGTGAATCTTACTGATGTTTAAACCACGTTATTTTTCCTTTTCTTCCATCTTTTACAGCCATGGGCATTGTCTGATTCAGATTCTAAGATCTCAGAAGGCGGGGCTCCTACTGATTTATTTGGTGCCAGCAACAGCAGAAAATCAGGAGCAGAAAGTTGCATGATGATTGAAAGTTAACGGTGAAGGAAGTGAATTTAAAGCAAAGCAGGAGAGAGGAAGCGGAGTCACACGGGGCCTCTAGTTTTGCTCTGGTTACCTCCACGTGAACTCGCTCACTGGGAGGCCACAGCAGATCAGATCACCCATCCCACCACAATCACACAGATATCGTCTACATTCTCACAGTGCTTTGTGCTCCCTCCTCAAGGGACGTTTGCACATGTGACCACATCTGATTCTCTCAATGAGAAATTTCCTGGGGGGCGGGCAGGGGAGGCCTGTTCTCGTTTGGCTGATGCAGAAAATGAGGCTCAGAGAAGGGACCTGACACAGCCAGTGAGTGACTGCGTAGATTCCGAAAATGATCATTTCTCCAAACAATCTTCTCCAAAACTCTGACTCAAATTTATAGCTCTTGTTATTACCACTAGAACTTTTCAAAGAGGAAAAAAGAACAGACGTAACATTTAACTTTTCCTTTTGTGGTCTTTCAATAAATGGAACTCCAGAGCCACGCGTGACTGCCACGAGGACCTCTCGTTACGTAGATCCCATTCACTGAGTGATGCTCCCCACGACAGCTAGTCTGTTCTGAGCCTGGTGACGGTCAAACTGAGTGCAAACTGAGTAGGCTTTATGGCCAACGCCAAGAGTGCCAGGGATCCCACCGGCCTGCTCACACCCACCACACATCACCGGCTGTTTATTACACGTCATCTTTGGTCTTGACGTCGGTTTAAAAGTGTATCGGTTCTAAGAAGAAAAATACAGGTAGACTCCCCTTATGCTAGTTTGAAAGGCATCAAAACTGCTACTGCAGCCCTGTTTAAAACAGAGGCCCGTTTCTGCCATGTACTAAGGAGGTAATCATGTTCATACAATCTGCGTGTGAACACTTAGGACAATGAGTAGAATGGGAGGAGAGGGGCCAGCATTTACCCCAGCAGCTGGCACTCAATCTGAATTCACCGTAAGGTGTCCGTCATAAAATGCTGCTTGGATCTCTGAAATTCTTAATTACACATTCAAGAAACCTGGTATTTTTGAACGACATGCAAGGAGAATCTCCACTGTGGGCAAGTCTGGTATTAAACCAAGACCAAGAGGTGAGAAATCAAGCCCAGATCGGGGTCTTCTCTCCCCCGCTCTTTGGAGCCTGTGAGGGTCGCCTAAAAAGGGGTTCCCATTCCTTTATTTAGCGTTCTCAAGAGACTTGTCCTCCTGCACTCCCCCTTTTTCAGAGGTGCAAAGATGAAAAATGGCTACATTTTAATTTCCCAGAACCAACTTTCCCTGGATTGTGAGACTCTTGAGTCTACACAACAGGCTTAACATGACTCTCATGAAGGGCTGAAACATGACTCTGAAACCGAGTGATTACACTTTAGGAACCTATTTTAGCTGCTTCAGGGTTCTTAAAATTTGACACAGATACACAGATTTTGACCAGTCAGAACCCCAAATTCTGCCCGTGTATCTGATATTTAATTAAAGATATTAGTTGATCTACTAAAAAAGGATTCACGGAAATTTGTTATCTAAGTCTGTTTTTCTTCTTCATTTCACTCGGGTCCCAGAAAACAGAACAGCCCTTGTTACTCTATTCCTTACTCCACTTTGGGAAGGGGAGAAATGTTTGCTTCAGGGGTCAATCTCAAGTGGGAGGACCCCTCTGTTGGGCCCAAGGACGGCTTTAACAGTCACTAGACGGAGTCAGGGACAATAAAATCAGAAACTAGAAGCAACATTTTTTCTCCCTCGTGGTCTCAAAGCTCTTCTTTCCTTTCTTGACTCATTACGAAGAGGCTGAACAGAACTCGGTTTCATTTCCAGGTCTCGAACACAGGGAATGTGATACCATGAATGCATCCATGGATAACCAACCATTCAGCGGTCCTAGGAATTCTGACAGATCATTTTTGCTTATGTAAGATTTCTCGTTCAAACATAATTTGGGAGCAACTCATCAGCGAAGTGCAAGGATTCATTAGGACCCCCTGAAAGCCTCATTCTTTAGGCCTGGCCTGGATGAAGACATGTACTCAAATGAGACGCAATGGGCAGTTGCATGAGTCCGATTCACAAACCACAAATACAATTAAGAATGTAAATCTAAACTTTGATATGTATTTTGAATAACCAAATAAATATTAAGCTTTTTCCATTTTGGGAGGCTTTTTTTTTTTTTTTTCCCTTTCTAGAACAAAATGAAACCTTCCACATATCCTTCCATTGAGAAAGCCAAAGTTGCATTTCACAGACGAGGTGAAGGGCTCTTGGAGCTGTAGCACCAGAAGTAGAAGGAAAATGCAGTTGATGGCTTCGTTTGGAATCATCAGGCTCTACGATCTATCATTTGGTTTCTCACTAGTAGCTTTTTAAATTCCCAAATAGTCTTAGTATTCATGTTGTTAATATTACTATTAAAGTAAGTTCCTATGGAGGAAAAGAGGGAAATTAAGTTGTTAATGTCTTCAAATCTCTTTTCTCAGAAAACAAAGCAGCAGGTTCATTGTACAAACCAGTCTGAATCACATCTTCCCACGGAAATACTAGATTCCTTTAATCCCTACACCATCTACACATTTTCACCTTTCACCTTTAAAAAAGAGACTAACTTAGTAATTTCATTAGCTTAGAACTGTGGTTTGTCTTTCGTGAAGTGCTGCTGGCTTTTGGCCAAAAGTACATAAATTTCAACTGAACCCAGGTGGTCACAAAATTGCCAACGTATTAAAAGCATCATGAGCTGTCACGTGACTTATGGCATCTTTTAAAATTGCAACTTGTTCCCTTACTTGGGCCCTTAGCCCAGGAGATGCTTGTCCTCTTACAAACACCTGCTCAGTTGATTTCCTTTTAGTCTTGCTTCCACAGGAAGCGGATACTTGGCAAATCTGCAAGGTGAGGCCAATCAGCTGTGGAAGTTCTGCACGGTGGTCTGCTTCTGGGAGAGCCGGAGGAGCTCCTCGCGGATAGCTTTGATGAGAGAGGCTGAGGAGTGGCCGGGCTGGAGGTCTTCCGTGGAGCTGGTAGGGTAGGCCAGCCCGGCGCCCGGCAGCCCCCTGTGCGGGAGGTTCCCAGCAGCAGCCAAGGGCTCCCGCCCTGAAGTCCTTGGCACCTGGAACAGCGGTGACGAATACTCCTGATGTCCGAGCACGTGTGTCTGAAAAACATGGCAAACGTTACTGTACTTCCCACGTGAAAACAGGAGGGAAGATCAGATGCAAACTGGCATTGGACGTGCTCCGCCTGTCTCCCACCCGACAACTCAGCCTCCCTGGACAGGAATGGAGAGAAGTAACTGCAGACAAATTGCTCGAGGGAGAGCAGTACCATAAAGAAGCCCATGAACTTAACAAGGGCCTAGGGACTTCTCTGGTGGTCTAGTGGGTACGTGCTCCCAATGCAGGGGGCCCTGGTTCGATCCCTGGCTGGGGAACAAGATCCCGCATGCATGCTGCAACTAACAGTTCACATGCCACAACTAAGAAGTCCACATGCCACAACTAAGAGTCCACATGCCGCAACTAAGACCAGGTCCAGCCTAAATAAATAAATAAATAAATATTTTTAAAAAACCAAAAAGCAAGGGCCTATAAACACTTGCTTAAAGACAGACAGAAAGAATGAATGTGCAGTCGGCCCCATTGGCTAATCCCTATGTTGCCGTGTGTGGAAGTGAGTGGGCTGCTGGGGAACCAGGAAGGGCCCTGCAGAGCTGGACAGAGAGGGAGGCCAGAGCAGCCCACGGACGGGAAGGTCGGATGAAGATGTCTGCTCAGAGGGATAAGCACGTACTGGCAGACGGACCGACGGGAACAGCAACTGCCTTTGCTCAGAGTCCAGAGCCCAAGGAAGGCTCGATGAGAACACAGACCGGGCCCACGGGGCAGCAACGAGATCTCAGAGTCATCTTCCATCCTATCTGTCCGTGTGCCTGTATATCGGTGCCCTGTAGAGCCTTTTCTTTAAAAAGCTATCTGCGCTAAAACGTACAATAGTTTTGCTGGCGTTGGCAAAATACAGACTGAGCACTCCTTTGACAAGAATCGTACTTTTCAGTGATTTTTTTCCATATTTTTTCAGTGAAAAAAATCTCTCTTTTCATACACACACACACACACACACACACACACTACGTCTGTGGTTTCACTTGTGCAAAGAGCAACCTGATAGCCTGGTCAACATGACAGTCAAGCCCTAGAAAAACTTCTACATTTCACTTCTCCAAATCATGACCAAGAGGCCCTCTCAAAGTGCATGTCGGATTTGACGGGAAAACCCAGAACACCTCATGAAACGAAGCTGGGCACAGAAAAAGCAAAATGTCAGCAAATGTAAAGCAGAGACCTGAGACTATAAGGATAGCCATGTATCTTTCAGGGGAATATTATATTCTAAAGTTAATTTCTTTCCACTGAGTAAAAGCATGTAGTCACAAAAGGAATTTAGTGTATCTGCTGGAAAAGCATGTAAGTGCAACGAAAGTTGAGGCAGAGTGATAAGGATAAAACAAAAAATATTATTTTGGTTTGTGTTTTCAAATTCATTAATTTAATCCCCTTCGGTATAAAATTCTTGAGAAAAATGAAAGCATTTGTAGAAATTACCGGTGCCCATATTGATTCCATTCCTATCAAGGAGTGACCACAGTGATAAGAAGCCTCCAAAAAATGACTTATGTATTGCAATGTCCCAAACAGTCTGCTTAGCAAAGGCATCTATTCACGGTGGTTATAATGGAAATGACATTAACAAACCCACAATAAAGCTCAAATGGTGAGCAAGGAGGTATGTGAGATCATGAATATTTATATAGTGATCACACCAAAGATCAACTCCAGATTTTATAGGTTCAAACACACTCCTTAAAGGTCAAAATTATAGAGACAGAAAGTAGGATGGTGGTTGCCTGGAGCTGGGGGGAGCGGCGAATGGGGAGTTTGGGTTTAATGGGTATAGAGTTTCAGTTTTTCAGATGAAATGAGCTATGGAGATGGATGGTGCGATGGCTGCATAATATTACGAACGTATTTAAAACCACTGAGGTGTACACTTAAAAATGGTTCAAACGGTAAATTTTATGTTACGTGTATTTTACCATAATTGAAAAAAAAGGTAGGAAAAGTAACTGTTTCTTAGGCCTCTGTGCAGATTTTCCACAATGAATACTGCTTTTATTATTTTTAAGTTTTTTTTAATGGATCTTTATTGGAGTATAATTGCTTCACAATACTGTTAGTTTCTGTTGTACAACAAAGTGAATCAGCCATACGCATACATATGTCCCCATATCCCCTCTCTCTTGAGCCTCCGTTCCATCCTCCCTATCCCACCCCTCTAGGTTATCGCAAAGCACAGAGCTGATCTCCCTGTGCTATGCTGCTGCTTCCCACTAGCTATCTATTTTACATTCGGTAGTGTATATATGTCAATGCCACTCTCACTTTGCCCCAGCTTTGCCCTCCCACCCTGTGTCCTCAAGTCCATTCTCTATGTCTACATCTTTATTCCTGCCCTGCAACTAGCTTCATCAGCATCATTTTATTTTTGATTCTATACATATGTGTTAGCATACAGTATTTGTTTTTCTCTTTCTGACTTACTTCACTCTGTATGACAGACTCTAGGTCCATCCACCTCACTACAAATAACTCAATTTCATTTCTTTTTATGGCTGAGTAATATTCCGTTGTATATATGTGCCACATCTTCTTTATCCATTCATCTGTCGATGGACACTTAGGTTGCTTCCATGTCCTGGCTATTGTAAATAGTGTTGCAATGAACACTGTGGTACATGTGTCTTTTTGAATTATGGTTTTCTCAGGGTATATGCCCAGTAGTGGGATTGCTAGGTCATAAGGTAGTTCTATTTTTAGTTTTTTAAGGAACCTCCATACTGTTTTCCATAGTGGTTGTATCAGTTTACATTCCCACCAACAGTGCAGGAGGGTTCCCTTTTCACCACACCCTCTCCAGCATTTATTGTTTGTAGATTTTTTGATGATGGCCATTCTGACTGGTGTGAGGTGATACCTCATTGTAGTTTTGATTTGCATTTCTCTAATGATTAGTGATGTTGAGCATCTTTTCACATGCCTCTTGGCCATCTGTATGTCTTCCTTGGTGAAATGTCTATTTAGGTCTTCCACCCATTTTTTTAATTGGATTGTTTGTTTTTTTGATATTGAGCTCCATGAACTGTTTGTATATTTTGGAGATCATCCTTTGTCTGTTGTTTCATTTGCAAATATTTTCTCCCATTCTGAGGGTTGTCTTTTCATCTTGTTTATGGTTTCCTTTGCTGTGCAAAAGCTTTTACGTTTAATTAAGTCCCATTTGTTTATTTTTATTTCCATTTCTCTAAGAGGTGGGTCAAAAAAGATCTTGCTGTGGTTTATCTCAAAGAGTGTTTTTCCTATGTTTTCCTGTAAGAGTTTTATAGTGTCTGGTCTTATATTTAGGTCTTTAATCCATTTGGAGTCTATTTTTGTTTTGTGTACGGTGTCAGGTGGTGTTCTAATTTCATTCTTTTATATGTAGCTGTCCAGTTTTCCCAGCACCACTTATTGAAGAGGCTGTACTTTCTCCACTGTATGTTCTTGCCTCCCTTGTCGTAAATTAGATGCCCATATGAGTGTGGGTTTATCTCTGGGCATTCTATCCTGTACCATTGATCTATATTTCTGTTTTTGTGCCAGTATCACACTATCTTGATTACTGTAGCTTTGTGGTATTGTTTGAAGTCAAGGAGCCTGATTTCTCCAACTCCATTTTTCTTTCTCAAGATTGCTTTGGCTATTCGGGGTCTTTTATGTTTCCATATGAATTGTAAAATTTTTTGTTCTAATTCTGTGAAGAATGCCATTGGTAGTTTGATAGGGATTGAACTGAATCTGTAGATTGGTTTGGGTAGTATAGTCATTTTCACAATATTGATTCTTCCAATGCAAGAACATGGTATATTTCCCCATCTGTTTATGTCATCTTTGATTTCTTTCATCAGTATTTTATAGTTTTATGAGTACAAGTCTTTCACCTCCTTAAGCAGGTGTATTCCTAGGTATTTTATTTTTTTTGTTGCGATGGTAAATGGGATTGTTTCCCTAATTTCTCTTTCTGATTTTTCATTGTTGGTGTATAGGAATGCCAGAGATTTCTATGCATTAATTTTGTATCCTGCAACCTTCCCAAATTCATTGATTAGTTCTAGTAGTCTTCTGGTGGCATCTTTAGGATTTTCTATGTATAGTATCATGTCATCGGCAAACAGTGACAGTTTTACTGCTTCTTTTCCAATTTGTATTCCTTTTATTTCTTTTTCTTCTCTGATGGCCGTGGGTAGGACTTCCAAAACTATGTTGAAGAAGAGTGTCAAGAGTGGTCATCCTTGTCTTGTTCCAGATCTTAGTGGAAATGCTTTCAGTTTTTCACCACTGAGTATGATGCTTGTTGTAGGTTTGTCATATATGGCCTTTATTATGTTGAGGTAGGTTCCCTCTATGCCCATTTTCTGGAGTTTTTTTTATCATAAATGAATTTTGAACTGAATTTTGTCAAAAGCTTTTTCTGCATCTATTGAGATGATCATATGGTTTTTATTCTTCAATTTGTTAATATGGTGTATCATATTGATTTGCGTATATTGAAGAATCCTTGCATCCCTGGGATAAATCCCACTTGATCGTGGTGTATGATCCTTTTAATGTGTTGTTGGATTCTGTTTGCTAGTATTCTGTTGAGGATTTTTGCATCTATATTCATCAGTGATATTGGTCTGTAATTTTCTTTTTTTGTAGTATCTCTGTCTGGTTTTGGTATCAGGGTGATGGTGGCCTCATAGAATGAGTTTGGGAGTGTGCCTTCCTCTGCAATTTTTTGGAAGTTTGAGAAGGATGGGTGTTAGCTCTTCTCTAAATGTTTGATAGAATTCACTTGTGAAGCCATCTGGTCCTGGACTTTTGTTTGTTGGAAGATTTTCAATCACAGTTTCAATTTCATTACTTGTGATTGGTCTGTTCATATTTTCTGTTTCTTCCTGGTTCAGTCTTGGAAGGTTATATACCTTTCTAAGAATTTGTCCATTTCTTCCAGGTTGTCCATTTTATTGGCATAGAGTTGCTTGTAGTAGTCTCTTAGGATGCTTTGTATTTCTGCGGTGTCTGTTGTAACTTCTTTTTCATTTCTAATTTTATTGATTTGAGTCCTCTCCCTCTTTTTCTTGATGAGTCTGGCTAATGGCTTATCAATTTTGTTTATCTTCTCAAAGTACCAGCTTTTAGTTTTATTGATCTTTGCTATTGTTTTCTTTGTTTCTATTACATTTATTTCTGCTCTTATTTTTATGATTTCTTTCCTTCTACTGACTTTGGGTTTTCTTTGTTCTTCCTCTAGTTGTTTTAAGTGTAGGGGTGGATTGTTTATTTGAGATTTTTCTTGTTTCTTGAGGTGAGATTGAATTGCTATAAACTTCCCTCTTAGAACTGCTTTTGCTGTGTCCCATAGGTTTTGGGTCGTTGTGTTTTCGTTGTCATTTGTTTCTATGTATTTTTTTTAACTTTTTCTTTGATTTCTTCAGTGATCTCTTGGTTATTTAGTAGAGCACTGTTTAGCCTCCATTGATTTTCGTGTTTTTTACTGTTTTTTCCCAGTAACTGATTTCCAATCTCATAGCACTGTGGTCAGAAAAGATGCTTGATACGATTTCAATTTTCTTAAATTTTCCGAGGCTTGATTTGTGACTCAAGATGTGATCTATCCTGAGAATGTTCCATGTGCACTTGAGAAGAAAGTGTATTCTGCCACTTTGGGGTGGAATGTTCTATAAATATCAATTAAATCTATCTGGTCTATTGTGTCATTTAAAGCTTGTGTTTCCTTATTTTCTGTTTGGATGATCTGTCTATTGGTGTTAAGTGGCATGTTAAAGTCCCCTACTATTATTGTGCTACTGATGGTTTCTCCTTTCATGGTTGTTAGCATTTGCCTTATGTATTGAGGTACTCCTATACTGGGTGCATAAACGTTTATAATTGTTTTATCTTCTCCTTGGATTGATCCTTTGATCATTATGTAGTGTCCTTCTCTGTCTTGTAATAGTCTTTATTTTAAAGTCTATTTTATCGGATACGAGTATTGCTACTCTAGCTTTCTTTTGATTTCCATTTGCATGGAATACCTTTTTCCATCCCTTCACCTTCAGTCTGTATGTGTCCCTAGGTCTGAGGTGGATCTCTTGTAGACAGCATATATATAGGTCTTGTTTTTGTATCCATTCAGACCCATTTTATATGGGTCTTGTTTTTGTATCTGTGTCTTTTGGTTGGGGCATTTAATCCATTTACTTTCAAGGTGATTATCGATATCTATAATATATGTATATTCCTATTACCATTTTCTTAATTGTTTTGGGTTTGTTTTTGTAGGTCCTTTTCTTCTCTTGTGTTTCCCGCCTAGAGAAGTTTCTTTAGCATTTGTTGTAAAGCTGGTTTGGTGGTGCTGAATTCTCTTAGCTTTTGCTTGTCTGAAAAGCTTTTGATTTCTCCATCGAATCTGAATGATCCTTGCTGGGTAGAGTAATCTTGATTGTAGGTTCTTCTCTTTCATCACTTTAAGTATATCCTGCCACTCCCTTCTGGCCTGCATAGTTTCTGCTGAAAAATCAGCTGATAACCTTATGAGGGTTCCTTTATATGTCATTTTTTGTTTTTCCCTTGCTGCTTTTAATATTTTTTCTTTGAATTTAATTTTTGTTAGTTTGATTAATATGTGTCTTGGTGCGTTTTTCCTAGGGTTTATCCTGTATGGGACTCTGTGCTTCCTGGACTTGGGTGACTATTTCCTTCCCCATGTTAGGGAAGTTTCAACTATAATCTCTTCAAATATTTTCTTAGACCCTTTCTTTTTCTCTTCTTCTTCTGGGACCCCTATAATTCGAATGTTGATGTGTTTAGTGTTGTCCCAGAGGTCTCTGAGAATGTCTTCTTTCCATTCTTTTTTCCTTATTCTGCTCCTCGGCAGTTATTTCCACCATCCTGTCTTCCAGCTCACTTATCCGTTCTTCTGCCTCAGTTATTCTGTTATTGATTCCTTCTAATGTATTTTTCATTTCAGTTATTGTGTTGTTCATCTGTTTGCTTGTTCTTTAGTTCTTCTAGATCTTTGTTAAACATTTCTTGTATTTTCTCAATCCGTGCCTCCATTCTACTTCCGAGATTCTGGATCATCTTTACTGTCATTACTGTGAATTCTTTTTCAGGTAGATTGCCTATTTCCTCTTCATTTATTTGGTCTTGTAGGTTTTTACCTTGCTCCTTCACCTGTGACATATTTTTTTGCTGTCTCATTTTTTTTTCTTTTTTTTAATGAGTGGGATTGTGATCCTGTCTTACTGGTTGTTTGGCCTGAGGCTTCCAACGCTGGAGTTTGTAGGCTATTGGGCGCTGGGTCTTGGTGCTGAGATGAGGACCTCCATGAGACCTCACTCCAATGAATATTCCCTGGGGTCTGAGGTTCTCTGTTAGTCCAGTGGTTCTGACATGGAGCTCCACCGCAGGAGCTTCGGCTGGGTCCCAGGCTCATGAACCAAGATCTCACAAGCCATGTGGGGTGGCAAAAAAAAAAAAGAGAGAGAGAACAATAACAAAGTAAAAAATAAAATTAGACTAGGAAACTAACAGATATGTTAGAAAGAATATAAAACTAAAAATATAGATGAATCAACAACCGGAAGGTACAACGGCACCACAACAGTAAGAAAGAGGAGAAGGGAGAAGAGAAGAAAAAAAAAAGCAAGAAAGGAAAAAATAAAACAAAAACAGTGAAAAGGCCTTGGCTGTGGAGGGTGGGGCCTAAGCAAGGGCTAGGTTTGGGCAGTGGGCAGGGCCTATGCTGAGGACCCACAGGGCTGGAAAAGGCCCTGGGGGCTGTGGGGGGCAGGGCTTAGGCTCAAGGAACAGAAGGGGCCCAGGCGTGCCCCCCAACCCTGGTCTCAGAGGATGGGGGGCCTCACCTGGGAGCCCAGTAGGCTCCCCATGCCCGAGTGGGCGGGGCAATTGCCCTCTGCTCCTCTCCCGCACCTCCTGGAGGGCCCCTCCCGCCTGCCCCTCCTGATCTCCCCAGCCTCACGGGCACCAATCCTGTCTGGCCTCCACTTCTCCTCCCCCCTCTGTCCCTCCACGTCCTACCGGTTCACTTGGGGGTTTCTCCCGTCTCCTTGGACGCCAGGGTCCCCCACCAGCGGCCAGCAGGTGCCCTAGTTGTGGGGAGACGCTAACTTGGTGTCTTCCCACACCACCATGTTGACTCCGCCCTCTTAAGTTATTTTTTAAAACTCATTACTTCAAGCCTGAAAGCTACCTCAAGAAAAATTATATACTTTCCCAAATTTCAATGCCAGTACTCTCCCACTCTGGTCAGAGGGAATTTACCATCTACAAACTGCAAGAAAAAAAACACACTCAAGGGGAAAAAAAGTGAGGGGAGTTAAAACTTTATGTGGGTTTTAAAAAGAGATCCCCCAAGCAGAAGCAGCAGCAGCTACACTAAGTGATCATGTCTGAATTCTCAACGACGATCCCAACACAAGGTACTCACAGCCTCTCTCCGGCCGGCTTCATCCTCCCCGTACGAAGGCCAGCCTGGTCCCCCATACTGGCTGCCTCTGCCTGGTTGGATTTCCACTGGCTGAGCTCCAATTCTGCTGGCAATTCCCACCTGTGTCAGGTGCTGGATCTGGGAGCCTGGAGGAACACAGTGAGTGGCCCAGTGAACACTGGTAGGGGGGTGAGGCTGCCCCGTAAGACACTTCGGTTCTGACCACAGCACGCCCTGGGGATACGAGCATTGCTCAAACGTGGCACCAATTCTACCTCCAGAGAAGACACTGCCTAAGAAAAACAGACCGTGAGTTTCTGGGTTTGCAGGCTTTTACTTCCTTTCAATACAGTGGCTAATAGTGGTGTTCCTATTTTCCCGGCCAGCCTTCAAAGGACTGGGAATAAAGGGCATAACAGAGGGCCCTTCCATTCATTTCTGTAGAGGCTACAAATAAGGATGACCTTATCTATTCAAAAAAAAGGAGTGAAAGGTTTTGGAGCCACAAAGAAGTTGAAACCTGGTTCTTGCTTATGGCTTTGAGACTCACAAGGAGCTGAAAATACAATTATGCTTTTGTTTCCTTAACAGGCAGAGTGTGAATTCGGAATGTTAAAGTACATTTTTGTTACATTCACATTGTTTTCATAACTTTGTCATATGATAATTAAAAATTTAAAGCCACCCACCCAGCCTTCTCATTGAGGTATACTGATAGCAAAGACAGATATCTCCAGCACTCATTCTACACTCAGACTTGCTATAGCCTTGTGTGGCTGTGAAAGCCAGGCTTTAAACAACGTATTTTTCTCCCCCATCAACTTTGGCATATGGAAATATCCCTTTCCAACAGAAGGAGGGAGGAAAAACAGAGTTTTAAACACTGTGAAATAAAATACCAATTTCCAAATGCTCCTAGGATCATCTAATTCATCTGTGATGCTCAGACTGGTCCCACAAAGGTTCAGGGTTTTCACAGAGATAAGGGAGGTGGCCCCCTCCGTCTTCAAGTCTACTCCTACTCTAGTTGCCTAATTAACGGCCTCCATTAATCAAATACATTTTTAAAAACGTACTCTGCAGGAGTGCTTGTCAGTTACTGAAGATTCATAACAGTATTAAAATTATTAGAACTATCAGTACTGTTTACCCAACAGACATTGAGCAAATCTTGCAAAGAACAGAAATGCAGTACAGTGTTCCCCATCACTTATAAAGGTTCAGACAGCTGCACAGGGAGAAAAGCATACCTTTGTGTTAAAATTGTAACAGTAGTTGAGGTCGTAGTTCAGACAGGATTCTGTATCTTGCTTTGTTCACTTAACGAGACAGCACAAGCTCCCCCATGATTCAAGTGCCCCATCATCCCGAGTAAGCCTGGGTTTGCATTGCAGCTCAGCCACTGACAAGTCCCGTGACCTTGGACACCCAGTAATCACTCCAGCTGAGCCTCAATGCCTTACTTTTCAAATGAAGTTAAAAAGTCTACCTCACAGTGTTATTTCAAGGATTAAAAGAGATAAAATAGGTCAAGTACCAAATGCATAGGAGGCAACCAGGAAATCTTAAATTCCCTTTTTCTGGTTCTATCTGAGCTCTTCATTTTAAATAGCTGTACAGTTGACTACTGATGTCCTTGTAACTGGGTATTGAGGGAGCTCGGTTGTTTGCTATTCTGAATAATGCTCCAATAAACATCTTTGTACATGTAGTTTTTCTCCAGTATTTTGCATTTCTTCGGTGAGGGGAGCCTATATTCCCAAATTTACCAAATCAAAGGCTCATGAAGTTATATTGCCAAGCTGCTTTCCGAAAGTTTAACGATTTACACCATCACTGGAAATAATACAATAGTAATAATAATAACAATGGCAACTAATATTTATTGAAATTTGTTATATGCCACGCACTATTTTAAGCACTTTACATTTGTTATCTTCTTCAATCATCAACCATAAGAGGTAAGTACTAATGTTATCCCCATTGTACAGATAAAGAAACCGAATGCTAATTTTACCACATCACATTATTATAAAAAACAATTTCATGATTGAAACGGTGGCTCATCATGGTTTTAATTTGCATTTCTTTAATCATTTTCAAAACTGGACATTTTTCATGTTTACTTTCATATGATATACACACATTTCTTTTGTGCATTCCTTCTTTCTGTCCTTTGCCTGTTTATCTTTTGCAGTTTGCCCATTTATCAATTTATGAGCCATTCTCTATAATAAGACTACCTCTTGGTCGTATCTGCTGTAAATCTTCCTAGGTACTACTTTCCTTTTGTTTTTGGTAATTTTTAGACATATACATGTTTGATAATTTTACATAGTCAGAAAAGTAACTTTTCTAGTATATCTTAGTATTTTTTCCATTGCAAATTTTTACACAATTTAATCTCTTATGGCAAATTATTAGAAAATAACTTCCTCTGCAAATATTTCATACATATAATTTCTATATTCCTCCAGATTAAAAATGAATATGTCTGAATATTCTGTTTGGTATAAGTGCTATGCAACAAGGTTCAAATACAAAACAATTAATAAGGGAAACAAGACGCACTGCAAAGCACAGCACCTGCAAGGTATGGGAAATCCTGTAGGCTATCAGGATACATTCTTTGTTTTGTTGATTGACAGACAATGCAAAATACAAGACCACACTGGATAATTATCCATCAATTATCGCAAATTTGGAATTGGCCTAAACTAGTTACTTGATGACATTATAAAACTGTATATACTCCAGAAAATGAGAAAATAGCAAAATAAATTATTTAACATGTAATGGCTCCTCTTATTAAAGCACCAGCCTCCAAAAGGAAGGAAATGAACAGGGAAAATAAAAGATGGGCTCTGAGCCCTGGTAATAAAGTGCAGTAAGACGGAGTAATAATGAACTTCGAGGACTTTTTAGAGTAGCTGTACAAGAAACAAAAAGAAAAAAAAAAGAGAAAGAAATGGAAAGAGCTCAGGATCTTAAAGTACACAGATGTTTTGGGAACACTGAGTGATATGCACAAATCAGTGTTCATAGTATCAACTATTCATGAGATGAAGTTTCATGACATACAACAGTGATTTGTAATCTGGGGCACAAGACTGGGTCTCAGGCAACCTGGTGGAGGCCGACCAGCCAACTGCCTTGTCAGAATATCAGCTCAGCCATGCTGGATGCTGTGTGTCAATGACCAGCAGTGTCTCTCATTATGGGTCTGGAAGGGGTCTCTTAGCTGGTCCACTTACACTTCCGTTGGACTGATTAGGGAAATCAACTATGAGGTCTAGCAGTGTTTGAAAATTTGGGGATTTACAAAGATCTCAGAATGAATCCCTCATAAACGTCAAGCATCTACTGAACTTGATGAGGATTTGTTGTGGGTTCAACTATTATCACAAAATTCCCAGGAGACTCTGAGACAAATGTATTTTTTTCTTTTCTTCTCATTTTCTGAAAATAAATTTACTCCTAATCTGGATATAATTATTGAGGATACTCAATTCAGAAACCATTATACCTTTTTTGCTTTACCAAAATTCTAAGGGCTCTTCCTTTCCTCAAATCTCTACATGCATCTCAAAAACTGACAAAAAAGATTGTCAAAATACTGGTATTTCTAGCTCTTTTTCTAAAAAAGCAAAACTGAATATATGAAAAATTTTAATCCCTAAATTTTAATTTTGGTCTGAAAAAATATTCCCTGTATCTTTACATTGAATATACTAAATATTGTAGTTTTACAAGTAAACCACATTATGTGTAATGTTTCTCAAACAACAAATCAAAATATATTTTAGAATCCTTTAAAAATAAAACATACTTTCTCTCTGGCTTCAAGAGCTCCAGAAATTGGGCAGGCACTTTATGTTCTTTCAAGAACATAAACTGAGAACTTTTGTTTCCTATGTGGAGATAATCTGGTATAGATTTTTATTTGAATTCCAACAGGTAATTAAAGCAAACCTAAATACTAAAAGTAAAGAAAAGCAGTGTGCAAAGACTTAAAAGTTTAGTAATGAATTAGAAGACAACTTCAGAAAATGTGACCTTTCACTGTTGAATTACCAAGTAAAGAACTGCACTGGTTACTCACAAATGACACTAAGATTGTTCTTTTAATGATGACTTGAAAGAGGAGATGGAAAAAAACCTAGAACAGTTCCATGTGGCCACCAGCTTCCCCAGGCCCTCCACTGCCGACTCTGCCCATGTGTGACAGCAGGGAAGGGACAGGCATAGAGGCATGGGAAAATGACAAGGACATTTTAGAACGAGAAAAAGATGATTATTAATAAAGGTAGAAGGGAAAAAATGAAGGAGGTAAGGCTCGAGGAGAAAACAGTGATTATACCCTCCCAGAAATGACCAAATACAACACAAGTCTCCCTCTGGTCACTTTCCATCAACTTTTAGGTTGCTTATTACAAACTGGAAAAGTGCCTTCTTTAAAATAAACGCTTGTTTTCGTGCCATTGCAAGCACTCAGAAATAGGTCTTTCAGTTCACTGTAAGACTTCAGAAACGTTTTCCCTGGAAGAGGTGTGGGTGTGAATTCCATGTGAAGGGACTGTTTTCGAGACACTTACTCAGGAACAAATCAGAGGCTGTCAGTCTTGGGATCTCAGCCACTCTCTCCTTTCCTACCTCCCCAGCCCTACATCTTCACCGGGATCCGAGGGGACACGGCTCTTACCGGCGGAAGAGGCCAGTAACGGGATGCTGATACTCTGGGAAGTCGAAAATGATCTCTGCAGAAGTTAGCTAAAAGGAAACGCAAGGTAAATAGCCACATGTACCTGTGGTGCCCCCGACAGGCCGAGGCCGGGCCACCGATGGCACCTCCTCAGAGTAGATCCCTCGGGCAGCGAACGAGGTGGTTTCGGACGAGGCCTGGGTCTGCTGGGGCTCGGCAGGCACCAGCTCCGCAGACTGCAGCAAACCGGGGCCAAAACCTGGTCTGAAAGCGAAGCGCACCCAAGCGTCAGGACCACACTTGCCTGACTCTGGCACTTTATTAGGTCCACCCTCAGCCCTTAAGGAAAAATAAGACCGATTTGTCTGTTGGCTTATTATCCATCTCCTCTCCCAGAACACAGGCTCCCCGAGGGCAGGGACTCTATTTGCTCACTGACAAATCTCCAGTGCTGTGAAAAGTATATATACCATCCAGTATACACGCTGGAACACAGCTGATGCTTATCCAATCTGCTGGATGACAGAAGAAGAAATGCTCCAGTTTACAGACCCAAAGAGGGTGTGGCTCAAGCTCCGGGGCCCGTTCACCTCCAGCGCCCAACTAAAGGGGTGGTTCTCGACCTTGGCTGTACGGTGGCGTCACCTGCGGAGCCCATGCTGCACCCGAGACCAGTGAAAACAGACTCTTTAGACGTGGGACCCGACACCGGTAGTTTTTAAAGCTCCACTGATGACCCTGAGCTTCATCAAGGCTAAAAACCAGTGCTCTAAAGCAGTGGTTCTCAAACTATTTAGTTCTAGGACCCGTTTGCACTCATAAAAATGAGAGCTCCCAAGAGCTTTTGTTTATGTGGACCGTATCTACAGATAGTTTTCATGTTCAAAATTAAAACTGAAAAAATGAAAAATTCACTTAAAAATAACAATATTAAACCTATTACATATCAACATTTTTCATAAAATTAACTATATTTTCCAACCACCCCCCCAAAAAAAGTTAAATGAGAAGAATTCTACATTTTAAAAAAATGTCCTTAAGAGAAGACATCTGGATTCTCATATACTTTGTATTCAATCAGTTGCCGTCAGTTATTTTAAGAATAAAAGCTCACCGCACATAAATATGTAGTTGGGAAAAGGAGGAAGATTTTAATAGCCTTTCCAGATAATATTCAAGTAGTATTTCGCTTAAATATTCTTCTTTGAAACCACACCAGAACTCAACAATATTTCCTTAAGGGTGAGTGGCAATACAGACTCTGAAACAGTACCAATGAACTTTTCATGTCTGCTACATTAAAACCACTGGTCCTTCTTGCACTCTGAATAGACCTATGCATGGTTTTATGACACTGGTCATTTGGAAAATATTGGTTCAATGAGTTATGCAGACTTTTATTTTACTGACACATTTTATTTTACAGTAACCCCAAATCACATTCATCAATATCACCATTGAGCTCATCAGAGAAGGCTTTAAGTACTAGGAAGCTGTCAATTGCACGGTGGCAGACAAGTTTCCAAAATTCTAATTTTCACCTGAAAGCTCAATTTTATTATTGGCAACAAATGCTGTCAGTTGTTTTCCTTGAAGTGACAGGTTCTTTTTCGAGGCCAAACACCCAAGTCTGCTGGCTGTTTGTTCAAGGAAAAACATGGCACCAGTTAGTTCAATTCTCAACTCAAACAACTGAACAAGTGCCTTTCTTCAAAAGGCCATATTCAGTAGAAGTGCTTTATATGCATCTCCTCTTTTGTCACCCAGACTGTTAGAGACTCAAGGGTCTAGGTTTAATAAAATTAATTTTTACTACTTCATCAATGACATACTAACATAAAACTGGCATTTAAAAAAAAGCTGTGATTGCCCAGCGGTGAAGAATACTGGAGCGAGTCCTTCAACAGCTGGGTGCCACCGTCTGGATTCATGCTAAGGCACCACAGTTTCACCCACCATTGCTTTCACACCTTGGTGCAAGGGTCAGCAGAATGAGAGAAGTCAGATAACAGCTTAATATTATATAAAAATAGTTTTGACCTGACAGACCTCCCTGAACGGGTCTCAAGGAACTTCTAGGGATCTAAGAATCTCACCCTGAGAACCACTCTTCTAAAGAAATTTAAGAATAAAAAAAAGATAATAATTTAATTACAGTTTCTTACAAATGACAGTTAACTAGTAATTAATAGATTATACCTGTTCGATGAGAAAGTACACCAACTTGCCCTTATTCTATACTGTCATTTCTGGAGTACAGCTCATAAACTGAAACTCAGTCTACCTATATTAATCTCTTTAAATAACTGCTGCTGTTTTAGATTGACCTCGGAAACAGATGTCTGACCTCTCTGGCCTTACATATCTAAGAGCTTAGCCAATGCACACTCCTTCTTCCAGATCTGTAAACTGGAGCTCACCTAACCTAATCATAACCTCTGGACCATCCACCCAGGAACTATCTCTTGCCCTTTACTTAATTATTTCTGCTTTACCCAGTCAATTAGCACCCTCCTGCCTACATTTGCATCCTTTTAATCCTAAATTGTGTGCTCAGATAGTCCAGTGCACTCCAAATACTCTAGAATCTTTTATCTTGGGTGACCGTAAAATTTATCATCCAAACCAGAACACTTTTGAGAGTGAAATTTATTAATAATTATGCTGAACAACAGGTGTAAATTAGGACTGAACTGGGCAAGTCAGATCACCTGGTCCCCCTATCATTAGCTTCTGCCTGGGATCACCTAGTCTCCACCTGTTCCCTTTACTTTGTTGCTTTTGGACCACAAAGCACTGCCTTGGTGGGGGAGGAGGGTTGGGGAAAAATAGAAGAAACCCTGCTGAAAATGAGGGCAAATAAATAAAAATAAAGAAAGCGTGGGTTTCCCTGGGGGCGCAGTGGTTAAGAACCCGCCTGCCAATGCAGGGGATACGGCTTTGAGCCCTGGTCTGGGAAGATCCCACATGCCGCGGAGCAGCTAAGCCCGTGCGCTACAACTACTGAGCCTGCACTCTAGAGTCCGCGAGCCACAACTACGGAGCCCACGTGCCACAACTACTGAAGCCCACGCACCTAGAGCCCATGCTCCACAACAAGAGAAGCCACCGCAGTGAGAAGCCGCGCACCACAACGAAGAGTAGCCCCCGCTCGCCACAACTAGAGAAAGCCCGCACGCAGCAACAAAGACCCAATGCAACCAAAAATAAATAAATAATAAATTTTTAAAAAAAGAAAAAGTAAGGAGGAAGCAGATAACATTCCTACTTCTGTGTGACTTCCGATCATTAAAGGGATAGTTGAATATAATTTCTGAGACTCTGTTTATCTACAATTCCTTCATTGAAATAAACCAACTGTCTATTCACATGTGGGCCTGAATTACCAACCCTCTCTTCTGTTCTAACGGTCTATTTGTCTTGCTTTATAACAATACCACACTCTTAATTCCTTGACAGTAATTTATAACATTTAGAACAGTGCTAACATCTTATTCTTCTTTCTCAAAGTGTCTTGGCTGTTCTTGGCCCTTTGTATTTCCACATACATTTCAGAGTGAGTTTGTCAGTTTCCAGGTATTAAAAAACCCAACAAACTATTGGGATTTTGAATGGGACTGCAATAAATCTATAGATCACTTGGGGAGAATTGACATTTAAAAAATATTGAGTTGCACAATCCATGAATATCTTTCTTTAGAAGGCTTGAATATCTTCAGTTAGATTTATCCTGAGGTATTTTATATTTTTGAATGCTATTTTATATAGTATCTTTAAAATTTTTTATTTTCTGTAACTGCTCATAAACAGAACAGATTTTTGTATACGGGTCTTATAATGCTGTATACTGATCTCTGTAATCTTCGTATCCAGCTACCTTGTAATTTAACTATCTTGCTATTTTGCCATCTTGCTAAAGTCGCTTACTTCTAACAATTCATGTGTTGACATTTTAGGTTTTTCTACTACAAAATTATATCATCTGTGAATAATAACGGTATTATTTCTCTCTTTGAATTCCTTAATCCTTTTGTTTCTTTTTCTTGCCTTATTATACTGGCTAGGACCCCACAGGGCAATGCTGAATAGAAGTAATACAAGCAGGCATCTTTGTCTTGTTCTTGCTCTCAAAGGGAAAGCTTTTAACCTTTCACCATTAAGCAATATTTGCCAAGATACCTTTTTATCAGATTACTATCAGTCTGCTTCTATCCTGTGTTTGCTAAGATTTTTACCATGTATGGATGTTGAATTTTATCAAACGTTGTATCTACTGAAATGAGAACATTTCCTCCTTTATTCACTGCCAAGTGGAGAATTACAATGATTTTTAAAAATTTTAAATTACTCTTGCACTGCTGGAAAAAAATCCAATTTGATTATGATATGATAGATATCCTATTGACTTTATTGCTGGATATACTTGCTAATATATAGTTTCAAATTTTTGGCATCTATGTTCAGGAGTGAAACTGGCCCTTAATGTTTCCTTTCTTGCAATGTCCTTGTCCTTCTTGTCTTTGGTATCAAGGTTATGCTGGTCTCATAAAATGAGTTGAGGAGTGTTTTCTCTTTTTTCTGTTCTTTAGAAGAGTTTGTATGACATTGGTTATCTTTTACTCCTTCAGTGTTTGGTAGAATTCACTGTTGAAGCCACCTGGCCCTGAAGTTTCCTTTGTGGGAAGAATTTTAATAATGACTTTAAACTCAATAGTTATAGGACTATTCAGGTTTTCTCTTTCTAGGAATTTTTCAAAGAACTAACTTTCAGCTTTGTTGATCTTCTCTAGTATGGTATTTGTTTTCTACTTCATTAATTTCTATTCTTATTTTTATTATTTCCTTCCTTCTACTTCCCTAGGTTTATTAGATCTTTTTTTAACATTGAGACAGACACTTAGATTATTGACTTTCAGCCATTTTTCTTTTCAAATATATTTTGAGTCTTTCAAGGCATCAAAGTGCCTCACTAACATGGCTTTAGATGTACCACACAACTTTCGATATGGTGCATTTTCAAGACTCCAAGCCTCATGAGTCTGTCAAAAGTTTTGCCCAGCTTCTCAGTCACCTCCTCTGGAATCAGCAGGTATCCGCGGGAGAAAGGCAGGGCTCATCTCTCTGGATTTGCTGGATCTTGGCCCCATACGGCTTCACTGCCCTGTTAGCCACCTGGTTTTTTGTTTTTATTTTTTAAATCTTGTCTAGCTTTTCCACTTATCATCAGCAAATTATCTAGTCTGTCACTACTGGAAGCAGGACTTAAATTCCAACTTTTTTCCTCCTCTTCTGGTTAGATCAAGATAACACACAACTCAAGAGTTTTTCATCTGCTCATATTAGCTAAAAGAAACAAATTTGCAAAATATAAGAAACAGCGTATGTGAGAAAGTCCTGATACATTTTCTCCTAAAAACCTTACCTTGGTAATGGGCCTGATGGGGGAGCCATTCCATAGTCTTCATATCTCTGGAAGAAATTCAAAAGAAGATGAAGATTAACATTCAATATTTATTATAAAGTGACAACAGCAAACTTACAAATTTAGATTTGCAGGATCAACTTCCAAGAGAATTATTTTCTCATAAAAAGTTAGCATGCTATCAGGGCATTCTGCCATCAAGTAATGCTAGAAGTTTCAGTTTGGGGAACTGGGCTAATAAACACACAACTAGTTTCTAGACCTTTCTTTCTTTTGTGAAAATATTAATAACAGACAGGGTTTCTGCACCTGCTCTTCTTTGTAGGCTTATCCTCTACAAACCTGTATCTTCTGCTAAAAAGGTGGGCCTTAAATGGCCACATTTAGTACAAATGACTCTATCGACATGGGCCACAACGGTCACCAGATCTAGTGGGTGCCCAATAGCAATTCAAATACACTCAAGAAACTAAACAATGCAAACGTTGTACCATGTTGTAGAATGCTATAAAAAGAGAAAGAATATAAAGAGAACCATAAGTTAGACCCTAAAAGGTGAAGTGAACACCTTCAGTTTCTGACAGTTTTCTAGTACCAAGGAGGCCCAGCCAATACTCCCTGCCCTTAAATTCCATAAGGTGTCCGTGTATCCTTCAATCAACTCTTTTTACTTGAACTAACTTGCATTAACCAAGTGCTCTTTGACTGAAACAAGATGGCACCAGAATTTTTTTTTTTTTTTGGCTGCGTTGGGTCTTCGTTGTTGTGCGCAGGCTTTCTCTAGTTGCGGCGAGCAGGGGGTACTCTTCGTTGCGGTGCTCGGACTTCTCATTGCGGTGGCTTCTCTTGCTGCAGAGCACAGGCTCTAGGCACGCAGGCTTCAGTAGTTGTAGCACACGGTCTCAGTAGTTGCGGCACGTGGGCCCTAGGGCACATGGGCTTCAGTAGTTGTGGTGTGTGGGCTCAGTAGTTGTGGCTCTTGGGCTCTAGAGCGCAGGCTCAGTAGTTGTGGCGCCCGGGCTTAGTTGCTCTGTGGCAGGTGGGATCTTCCCCGACCAGGGATCGAACCCGTGTCCCCTGCATCGGCAGGCAGATTCTTAACCACTGTGCCACCAAGGAAGTCTCCCAGATTTAAAGAAATCTAGACTTATATTGCATTCCTCATGAAATCAACATATCTTAACCCTAGCATACGTGGGACTCGGATTTTAACACTTCTTTTCAACAACTATGAATCATTATTTTGGAATCAGGTATTTTAGCAGGATAGAAACTCTGGACAGCATCCATCCAACTCCAGTCAGTTTAAACCAATAGGTTGTCCAGGATCAGGAGCTCCAAGTTAAGTTAGTAATTCAGCCTTGCTTCTGGACCTGCTCTAATATTAGATCTTTATTTTTCTAAGCTGACATTTACTGAATTATTATTTTGTTATTCACTATATGAACACTAACTCAGGCCCACAGCAACACAAAAAAGTGCTGACTATCTCTGTTTACAGATGAAACCAACACACAAGGAAGTTAAACAATTTCCTCCTAATTTATCTTTCTGACATGCTTTTAACCACTGGGCTGCACCACCCATAATTCCTAAAACCAGACTTTCCCTCTTGAATAAATCACTACTTTGCGGGGTTTTGGGGGGAGTAGGAGCTTTGGAGTCAGACACACTGACCAAACTACTCCACTTCCCTTGGTATATTTCCTTAGGCCAAGAAGTAGGGAACAATCTCTGTACCTCACAGAGTTCTGAAGGGATTATTAGACATGAAACTGTGCTCAAATTACTTCACCTCTGACCCTCACTGCTTCCCTTCCCTTGGCAAAGGGAGAGAGATTAGAACCCTGTAGAGTTCCTCAATTGAGGTAAAATAGCCAAAGGGGATTATGGAAGAAGAGAGAAATAGGACGAAAAGGAGTGTCAATTCCTTTTCCAAATAATTAAATAGAAATCTGAGACTGCATAAAGATTATTTACAGTGGCCCTTGTGCTTTCAGCACAGTTTGGACTTTTTAAACATAGCCACATGCAAAATAAAACCAAAAACAAGGATCAAGACTTAACAGTTTACCTATCAGGATTTCAAAAGATCTAATAAGTGATAAACTAAAAGAAAATCAATGCAAAGTAGCTATCTACTCTTTAACTGTTTTATTATTGTAGTGCTAGGCATTTCCAATCTATTGTAGTCAGAAAAAGGATACTATTTTTCTAGAGACTACATGCCCCCAGTGAAAAGGTTTCAAAAAAAATCGCAGACAGATGGCAGGCATTTCCTTTAAGTGGGTCACACGTGTAAAAAAGTTTGGAGGACAAAAGAGAACTTCAAGGTTTCAATCAGCTAGGTGAATAAAAATCCCATTTTAATGCATCCTTTCTTTCTATACAGTATAAAACAAGCCAACAGAGCAAGAAAGGCAAGTGGTGAGTGGAGTCTGGAGGGGCCTGAGGTAAAGCAACCAGACGGTAAGGTCTGCTCGTAAAATATCTTAGCTCAGGTATTCACACCTGCTACTTAGAGGACAACTCCACGGAGGTTAACTTTACTCAGGAAAGCAGAAATACCACCTATTAAGTGGCCTGACTCACCAACGTATAACTAACATCTTTACGCTGGCAAAAAAGAAATAAAAATGTCATCAGATGGTAAATAAAGGTTCATGGGGTAACTGAAGGCACCTTGAAATCCACATTCCTGTGGTTTTTTACCGTAGTCAGCAGGAGCAAATAAAAGGTGATCAGGTTCCTCCTGGCAACAAACAGTAACTTTACAACCAATTTATAAACACATTGAAGTTACATTAGATATGCCCAAATAAAACCAATGATTCTGGTTTTCCACTAGATTAAATTGCTACCACTCCCATCAAAATATGAAGGGTAACATCAAAAAGTTCATATCAAAACCACTCGATAAGAGTATTTATAAAAATCTTGCTATGGGTCTGAGTTCTTGGTTAAGATGGAGGAGTAAGGCATTATCACGGAATCGTTAATCTGCAACACGCATGAACAATGAGGAAAGAATAAAAATAGTAATACAAATCTGTCAAAAATTACTGCTCCACTTGATCAGCAGATACCAAACAAGTAAATAAATGGGTAAAATATGCCATAAACTGAGAAAAGCAGTGGCCAAGGGGGGGAAAGAAAGATTCGGGTAGCACAATGTGGCCCCTAACTTAGTAAGAATAGCCATTCCTCTTTTTAACTTCAAAGATGTGGTAATAAAACAACAAAATGAGAGACCACAGAACTATGGAAATAATGTGAGGACCAAAACAATGCCAGTATGACTTTAAGAGATCAACTAATGGGGAAAAGAATAGATATGGTTTAAAAGCAAATCAATGCCACAGAGAAAAGGCCCAGGATAACCGTAATCGAAGGCAGAGAAAAAAAGAACAAAGTAGCCAAAGCAATTAGAGATAAATGATAGATACAGAAAAGAGACAAAGATGAGCCAACATAAAAATAATTGGTACCTTCAACTCCAATAAATAGAACAGAGTAAGACAATTACTTCAGAAATAAAATAAAAGAAAGTTTCCCTGAGGTGAATGAACGAATTGAATCCAAAGATAAAATGGACGTTGGTTATTCAGGGCGGAAAAAGATTCAGAAAAACTGGTTGAATGCCAAGAACTATTTACGCTTCCTAGAGGACAGGACACATACATCTTCTATCAGAAAGGGAGAAATTAAGATGGGCACAAATTTCTACACTGAACAATTCAAGGAGCAAAGAGAAGCAACAGGTAGATGCCAGCAGCGAACAAGTTCAGGTCGGGAAGTGAGATGAGAGCTCTCCTTTTGGAAAAACGCGACTAAGCGAAAAAGCTCCTGGAAGGTCTCCCTCTTCACTCCAAGTCCTCCTGTCACCTATAGGATGCATCTACTGTGCTAGCCTCTCAGCTTCCTGGTCTGCTCAACACCAATAAACGGCATTTTACTTGTCAGCCACCACCCTGACATCCTACTTTCAAGACCACAGGCAGGGAGATGATTAGGAAATCTTCCAATAATCTTGGTGAGAGATGATGATGGCTCCAACCAGTGTAATGCAGTGGGTAGATTTGAGAGGAAGAATCTACAAAGCTCCAGCATGTTTAATTGCCCACTACTTTCCCTTTCAGTGTATGGTCTATCATCACCTCAAATGCACCCTCTGATCTGCACATCTCTTCCCAGTTGTCCTTTCATCACATATGCCTGATAAACCCCCAGCTCCAGATCAATCCAACTGCCTGTTTTCTCCTTGTCTACACCTGGGTGTCTGAATGCTGATAAACAAAACTACAGAACTTTAATCTGTGCCACTATAATTTCACGATCGTCAGTCTGAACAGCGGCCTCAATGCTAAGTAATTACTCCCACGTCCCTAATCTGTTTTCTCTCATTCTCCACAGAGTATTTCAAGTTTCTACTCTCCCTCAACCCTCCTGCCTTGCCTTGCCACACTTGTCTCATTCTCAACAGATGACTCTGCTTTCTCTACTATGAGAATAGAAACCATGAGATGGGTGGTCCTGCAATGTACTGCCACCCAACTACAAACCTGATTGTACTTGCACCCAATTCTTTCTCCCTCCCATTAAACTGGAAGAAATACATCCCTTCATTTCTAAAGATAATTCCCTCCACTGGTACTCTGGATCCCCTTTCCTGTATGAGCAAGCTCTCCTCCTACACTGGCTCAGTGCCATCAGCAATTAAACATGCTGAAGCCATGTTGATTCTTCCTCTCTTGCACTGTGACAAACCACTCTCCAGTGTAAAATGAGAGCAATCTTTCCAAAAGGCACACCTAATGATGTCTCTAGCCTGCTCAAAACCCTTCAGTATCCAGGCACTACCCTCAGGATGAGGTCTAGGCTCCTAACCTCTCCGCTTCTTCCTTTCCCTCTCCTGCCTCACATCTCACCACTTTTACTTCCCACTTCCCATTAGTTCCCCAGAACTAATTTCAAGGGCTGACTGCATCCCTGCTATCAATTACTGAAAGAGTGTTGAAATCTCTGACCAGAATTGTAGATTTGTTTATATGTGCATGCAGTTCTGTCAGTTTTTGCTTCATGTATTTTGAAGCTCTATTACTAGGCACATAAACATTTAAGATTTTTATGACTTCTTTTTTGTTTTGTTTTGTTTAAAAAGATCCATTTATTCTAAAATTCTTTTTATTTATACTTTTTTAAAAAACATCTTTATTGGAGTATAATTGCTTTACAATGTTGTGTTAGTTTCTGCTGTATAACAAAGTGAATCAGCTATATGTATACATATATCCCCATAACCCCTCCCTCTTGCGTCTCCCTCCCACCCTCCCTATCCCACCCCTCTAGGTGGTCACAAAACACGGAGCTGTTCTCCCTATGCTATGCGGCTGCTTCCCACTAGCTATCTCTTTTACATTTGGTAGTGTATATATGTCAATGTTACTCTCTCACTTCGTCCCAGCTTACCCTTCCCCCTCCCCATGTCCTCAGGTCCATTCTCTATGTCTGCATCTTTATTCCTGTCCTGCCCCTAGGTTCATCACAACCTTTGTTTTTTTTTTTTTTTAGATTCTATATATATATGTGTTAGCATACAGTATTTGGTTTTCTCTTTCTGACTTACTTCACTCTGTATGACAGACTCTAGGTCCATCTACCTCACTACAAATAACTCAATTTTGTTTCTTTTTATGGCTGAGTAATATTCCATTGTATATATGTGCCACATCTTCTTTAACCATTCATCTGTCGATGGACACTTAGGTTGCTTCCGTGTCCTAGCTATTGTAAATAGTGCTGCAATGAACATTGTGGTACATGTCTCTTTTTGAATTTTCTCAGGGTATATGCCCAGTAGTGGGATTGCTGGGTCATATGGTAGTTCTATTTTTAGTTTTTTAAGGAACTTCCATACTGTTCTCCATAGTGGCTGTATCAATTTACATTCCCACCAACAGTGCAAGAAGGTTCCCTCTTCTCCACACCCTCTCCAGCATTTACTGTTTGTAGATTTTTTGATGATGGCCATTCTGACTGGTGTGAGGTGATACCTCATTGTAGTTTTGATTTGCATTTCTCTAATAATTAGTGATGTTGAGCATCCTTTCATGGGTTTGTTGGCAATCTGTATATCTTTGGAGAAATGTCTATTTAGGTCTTCCACCCATTTTTGGATTGGGTTGTTTGTTTTTTTGATATTGAGCTGCATGAGCTGCTTGTATATTTTGGAGATTAATCCTTTGTCAGTTGCAAATATTTTCTCCCATTCTGAGGGTTGTCTTTTCGAAGATTTTTATGATTTCTTGATGAACTGGCCACTTTATTATTATGAAATAATCCTCTTTATCCTTGGTAATATTCTTTACTATGAGAACTATTTTGGCTAATATTAGTATAGCCACTCCAGGTTTTGTGATTAGCGTTAGCAATGGTATATCCTTCTTCATACTTTCAACCTACTTGTGCCTTTATATTTAATGTGGGTGTCTTGTAAGCAGCGGATAAGTGGATCTTGCTTTTTATCCAATCTGACAATCTCTGCCCTTTAATAGGGATATTAAACTGTTCACATTTAATATGATTACCGACAGGTCTGGATTTAAATCTACCATCTTGGTAGCTGCTCTCTATTTGTCCCATCTGTTCCTTGTTCCCCTTTTCCTCTTTTTCCACTTTCTTTTGGACTACCTTTTTATTATTTCATTTTTACTCCTTTGCTGGCTTATTAGCTACAATTATTATTTTTTTTAGTGGTTGCTTTAGGGTATATGTTATATATTATTCACTTATCACAGTCTACCTTCAAGTGCTATTATTCCACTTTGTGCATGGTATAAGAACATTAAAACAGTCCCCTTCTACTTCTCCCCATTTGGTCTGGGTGCTATAGTTTTCATACATTTTACTTCTACCCCACAATACTTTGTTACTACTTTGCTTTAAATAGTCAATTACCTTTTTAAAAGATTTAAATAATGAAGAAAAAAGTTTCCTATAATTACCCACATATTTACATTTCTAGTGCTTTTCATTCATTTATGAAGGTCCAGATCTTTATCTGGTATCATTTTACTTCTGCCTAAAGGACTTTCTGTAACATTTCTTATAAAGCAGGTCTGCCAGGGATGCATCCTTTCAGCTTTTGTGTGTCTGAAAAAGTTTTTATTTCACCTTAGTTTTTGAAAGAGGTTTTCACTGGATATAGAATTCTAGGTTGACAGTTTTTTCTTTCAGTTCTTTAAATATTTGTTCCACTGTTTTCTGGACAATGAGAATTCTGCTGTCATTCTTACTTTTGTTCCACTGTATGTTATATCTGCCCTTTTTCTCTGGATAATATAAAGATCTTTATCACTTATTTTAAGCAATTTCATCATATTTTTGGTATAGTTTTCCTCATATTTCTTGTGCATATGGTTCATCAAATTTTGTGGATCTGCAGATTTACAGTTTCAATCAAATTCAGAAAAAATTATTCCTCTATTTTTTTCTGACACCCTCTCTGCTCCTTCAAGAACTCCAATTACATGTATATTAGTCTACTTAAAGTTGCCCCACAGCTCACTAATGAGCTATTCATCTTTTAGTCTAATATTTACTCTCTTTGTTTCATGTTGGATAGTTTTTATTACTATGCATTCAAGCTTACTAATCTTTTCTTCTGCAAATCTAATCTACCATTTATCCCATCCAGTACATATTTTTCATCTCAGACATTATAGTTTTCATTTCAAAATTTGATTTGTATCCTTTAATATTTTCAATGCTTCTAATTAATATGTTCACTCTTTCCTCTAGTTTCTTGAACATACAGAACTCCATTATAATTCTCTTAATATCTTTGTCTACTAATGGTACCATCTATGCCATTTTCTTGCTTCTCTGCTTGTCTGGTTAGTTTGATTGGATGCCAGACTTTGATTATTAAGTTGACCTTGTTGGATACTGTATATTTTTGGTTTTCTTTATAAATATTCTTGAGCTTTGTTCAGGTTCAGGTCTTACTTTTTTCTGTGTTAGGTAGAATGAGAGCAGCTCTAAGTACTCTAATCGATGCTCCATGAATTATGAGGTCTTTCACACTGGTACAAAAGAAACTGTATTAGTCATCTCAGGCTGCCATAACAAAATATCACAGATTGGGTGGCTTAAACAACAGAAATTTACTTTTTCACAGTTTTGGAGGCTGGAAAATCCACAATCAAGTTTCCAGCAGGTTCAGTTGTTGGTGAGAGTTCTCTTCATGGTTTGTGGACAGCTGCCTTCTTGTGTCCTCACATGGTGGAGAGAGAGCTCTGGCGTCTCTTGCTCTTCTAAGGGCATCAGTTCTATCAGATCAGGGTTCCAACCTTATGACCTCATTTAACCTTAATTTCCTCCTTCAGGACTCTATCTCCAATATATTCGCATGGGGGTTTAGGTTTCAACATACAAATTTGGGGGGAATACAATTCAGTCCACAGCAGGAACATATTCCCACGTTTATGTGAGCTCTGAGGATTGTTCCCACTAATCTTCTGGGGTAGTTCTGTACTTAAAACTGGTCAGTACTCAAATGAAGATTCCATGCAGCTCTCTGGAATTATCTCTCTGTGCAACTCTCTGCTTTCCTGCACTGTTCATTGTGAACTCTAGCTGCCTTTTCCTCCCCAGACTCTCAACTCTGTTTTCTCAACTCAGGGAGACCACTGAGCTCTGCCTGGGGTCTTCCGCCCTGCACCATAGCTAGAAACTCTCTCAAGACTAGAAACTCTCTCAAGACAGTTGGGGTGACTGTAGGGTTCTACTCATCTCTAACGTCCAATGTTGTGAAAACCCATATATTTTGTTCAGTTATTTTAGCTGTTTCTGGAGAGAAGGTAAATCTAGATCCTTTCCTCCATCTTGTCCAGAAGAGGGAGTTTGTACCAGACACTTTCACTTCTGTGTCTCTGATAGCTTCCCCACTACCTGAAATACTCTTCTTTAACTGATAACCACTAATTACCCTCAGACTTCCACTTAGATTTCATTTTGTCTATAAAATCCTTCCCAAGCACTTTCGGTCAAGTACTCCCCCCACATACTTTCCTCTTGCCATGACACCTGCCACACTGTGCTGTACTAAGTTACTGCTTCAATTGTCCACATACCCGCACTGGGATGTAGGAGCTGGAGTTGTGCATCATGCACCTCTGTATCCCAAGCACCCAGAACATGGCAGGTGCTCCATAAATATATTTGAATGAATAAACAAATGAGAGAAGCTTAAACAGATAGCAGCTATAGTCAAATTCATTTTATCACCGAGTTTTGTTCTGTATCATCCATTTCCTTAAAGATTATAAACTACCAGTTACAATTATATACCAACTGTAATTATGAAGTAGTTTAATACTTATTGTTGAAACAATCTATATTTTTATATTTAAGACAACAATGACTAGATTGAATATTTTTCCCCTGCATGGTAGCCTTTATCTATACCTCAGGCCCACCATGCCTTGAAGGAAACAATCTATTGCAAAGAGCATACTTTCAAAATTCATACCAATTTCAGAGATGAAAATTCTTTTAACATATGTTTATTATCACCCAATTTAACCTTAATATAGTTAACAAAATTAGAGGAACCCTGTATAAACACTCCTTGAAGAAGAAATTTAAATTGTAACCTATTAACATCTTTCCGGAGTCAAATGTTTCAGTCTGATCGTTTAATCTGAAATTAGCAAAAAATAATATTTATTGCTACATCCTTGAGTTCTACTTCTTCTCCGTGACTTGAGAAGGTACATTTGAAAGGTCTGACTGAATATGAAAAAAATAAAGGATCACAAAGACAGATGAAACACTGAAATGTCAACTCCCAAGATGGAAATCTGGTATTTGAAAATGACTGTGCTTGGCTACTTGTGGACTAGCTGCCTACACTCCCAGACCCTCGCCTCACCTCTTCAGTCCCAGGTGGGCTACACAAAAAAACTTAATGATTCTAGCACATTCTTAACTGTACCTCTTATGGAGACATCAATGAGAATATATTTTGACACATACTCCACCTATATGTCATGACAATGAAGGGAACTCAGGAAGATACCTCCACAAAACACCTGAGTTGCACAAAAGAATGCTTTCAACACTGAGAATTAACCTAGAAGATAATAAAAACTAAGACTCATCATCCAAGCTTTAATTCCAATCAAATCCAACAAGAGTATTGCAGGGATCCTGAAAACGAGGCAGTCAGGCAACAAATCTCCGACATCTTGCCCATAAGAGAATTCTAGAAGGTCCACACTTACACTGCATGGGTTGTTGGCCGTCTGGGCTGGGCTGTAGAAGGACCCCCACTGGGTGGCTCGTCTCTCTTCCCGGGAAGGGGTGCTGTTCACAGGCAGGCCGGCTGGGACCCCAGGGCCTGCAGCCGCAGTGTTAGGGGGCTGGCTGCTGGGGGCCACGAGGGCAAAAGCATCATCCAGGAGGGAGTGCATGGTCTGCCGCGCCTCCTCGATGGACGGCTGGGGCGGGACGTACTGGGAGGCCGGGAAGGGCAGGCCTGGATACCTCCCCAGCTCAGCTGAAGACGGCGTCTGCACATCTGCTGGGAGGTCGGGATCAGACTACAGCGGGGGAAACAGCAAAGTGAAGAATCAGACACGAGCTTCTGTGGAGACCCAAAAACAAAACTCTAGGACTAAAAAAGAATTTAACAATTTTCACTGACATTGAGGAATGGGTTCACCGTAAGAATTTTTCAAATCACAGCTGAGGAATGTGCATTACCTTTCATGGGGGCAAAAAGTTTGAATCAGAAGAAAGAAAAACGTAAAAATATTCAACAGACGTTTGTCCAGCAAAACTCAATCAACTCCCTGAAATGTATCTCAGTACCTGGAAGTGCACATTTTTTCCTGAAAGCCCCTAGCAACCAAAAACGATGTGTCAGAGTCTATATACTAAAATACCTAGTTGACTTTCCCTAGATACAGAAACCCAAAACTAAAGCAGTCTATTGACTATTAATAATAGGAAGAATAGCCCTATACACCCACAAAAGAGTTCAAAGGCACCATGATATTACAACTATGTGTGTATAAACCATTTAAATACCTATTACGACAACTCTTTACAAACAGTAAATAGTGTCAATTATTTGTTCAGAAACTACTTCTTTTAAATGGTGGTATCCCTGGATAACATGAGTCAACAAGAAAAGTTTAAATTATATTCTATACCCACTGTCTAAGAGGCAGGGACATAAGTAACAATTAAGATTTTTTAAAAATCTTATTTCCTGATACTACCTTCTGAGCCAAATGTGGTCATAATATACACTCGGTAAACTGTAAGAGACAAAACAAGGAACCAATGGAAAAAGAGGCCTTTCTGGTCTCAGTGGCCCCAGAAGCCCAAACATCACAATGACTACAACTGACACACTGAAAAGAGAAGAGGTTCTGCTCAAGGGGCTGGTGACCCCATGCCCTCTATGAAGAAGGGTGGGTGCCTTTTTCTGGAATGCTCTGCTTGCCCTACTAGTCCACGGTTTAGATTTGCTCGTTGGATCACTCTACATGAGGGCCAAAGGAAGGCATTCCCATATCTGTTTGGATCAGTGAGTCTCTTACAAAGAAAATCTCTATTGCAGAGACACATCCTTCCTCTTAGCCAACTGTCTAAAATGCTTCCTAATGACTATGGTCTGTCCAGCAATGATCCGTTATTATTCACACCAGCGTCAAACACTTAAGAGCAGCAGCTGCTTAACTCCAAACAGAGAGAAAACCAGATAACGGACTGGCAAACCCACCAACAGCTCACAGACCTGTTCTGCTTAGCCCGCACCAGTCTTTAAAAAACAGATGGCCAATATTTTAAAAATCTGAAAATTTCCTACTAAAACTCAGAGTTCCGGATTCTCTTGGCAGACCTGGAAGCCCTGGCATCACTGGGCCCTCACCCTCTACAGAAACAAGTGCCACTAGGTAGAGACCGCCCCCCCCGAGACAGGCAGGTGCTCTGCCCTTCACAACAGCGAGTGGATGGTCTCACTCCAAGGTACAATACACACTTAGTCCTGTGAGGCTGTTTCTCCGAAACACAATATCCCAGTAAAGTTCTACTAAATGACTTCATCATCAAGGTAAGGATTTGGGGCCCCAAAGGTCTCTGGTTTATGACATAGCATTGGAAAGACTCTGTGTTCCTCTCCTTACAAGGTGCAAAAAAGGGCCCACACGCAAGCCCTTCTTCCGTTCTTGGTTTTCTCGAGGAGCAGACGGGGAAGAATGTAGTCAGCAGAGAGCCCCCAACCTAACACTTCATGGAGAAGAGGAGAAGCATGTTTGTAAAAACATCCTACTGGTAAGTAAGAGGGTCTCTCCAAAGCCAGAAGTGATGTTCCTGGCGGTGGTTCCAGAAGCTGACTGGGTAACCACACTGCAAGGAAGACAGCGGTGTGGCCACAGCCTAAACCGAGATTCCAAGGTGGGGGACAAACCCTACATACACTTGAAGAGAGTCCCGAAGAGCTATAGCCACTGCCAGTCTCACCCTCAGTAGCCATAACTTTAAAGAAGGTTTAACTTTTACAGCAAGAGAGACATGTTGTGAAGGTGTGAAGTGAGGTCCCCTAGGCATCTCACTGATCCCATGAATCCTGCCGAGAAGGCAAAGAACTACAGAGCCGTGATGTCAGAGTTTCCTGTTCTCTGGTCTTCTTGCTGCCTCTGCACTTCGCAGGCTAGACTATTAGCAACCTGCAGGCCAAGAAGAGGTCTTGTTCATTTTCCTATGTCCCAACATCCAGCACAGTATTTCACATGTAGATGGTACTTAATAAGAAATGAATAACTGTGATCTTCAGAAGCTGAGATTTACCCAGGATCCCTGAGTTGGAATTTGAATTCCATTCTCTTGAATCCAAGTTTGATGACTTTGTTTTAATTTATTTTATTTATTTATTTTTGGCTGCGTCGGGTCTTTGTTGCTGCGCACGGGCTTTCTCTAGTTGCGGCGAGTGGGGGCTACTCTTCCTTGTGGTGCGCAGGCTTCTCGTTGCGGTGGCTTCTCTTGTTGCGGAGCACGGGCTCTAGGCGCACAGGCTTCAGCAGCTGTGGCTCGCGGGCTCTAGAGCGCAGGCTCAGAAGTTGTGGCGCACAGGCTTAGCTGCTCCATGGCACGTGGCATCTTCCTGAACCAGGGCTCGAACCCGTGTCCCCTGCGTTGGCAGGCAGATTCTTAACCACTGTGCCACCAGGGAAGCCCCCAAGTTTGATGACTTTGATATTCAACTTGTTTCCTTTGCACAGATACATGTTCACCTATCACTCCTCAGAAATACATGAGAACTTTTTTACCTTTAGTCATCAGAGATGATGTATTCTGGTGCCTCTTCGCAATCCTTTGTATTATAAGAGAGTGATCATGCACCATGGTTGGCCCAGGACAAGCTCAGTTCATGCTTGTTGTCCTAGGATAATTAACAGCATCTCCTTTCACCCTCACAAGTGTCTGGCTTGGATAATAAATTATATCGGCATTGACAAACTTCCATAAAGGGCCAGAGAGTAAATAGTTTAGGCTTTGTGAGCCATACAGCTACTCAACTCTGCCACTGTAGCAAGAGCAGCCATAGATAACACAAAAATGATGGGTGTGGCTGTGTTCCAATAAAACTTTATTTACAAAAGCAGACAGCAGGCCGGATTTGCCTGAGGGTCAATGTCTGCTGAGGCTTGAATTACAATAGTAGCCCTAGTTACAAGAAATCCAGAAATATTTCTTTCACCTCAGGAGAACAGAGCTCTCAAGAAGAAGATATTTTGAGGCGAAAGCATAAAATTCAAGATAGTTCAAAAACATGTATGTCTAGTATAACCTTCAAGATGAAATACTACCTAAGAAAAGGTGAGTTCCCAAAAAGGCATTATCTGTGAAGGTATATGTTTCATCAGACTCAGACTTAGAAAACAAACTTATGGTTACCAAAGGGGAAAGGTGGGGGGAGGCATAAATTAGGAGGTTGGGATTAACATATACAACAAGGACCTATTGTACAGCACAGGGAACTCTACTCCATCTTCTGTAATAACCTATATGGGAAAAAATATCTGAAAAAGAATAGATATATGTATATGTATAACTGAATCACTTTGCTGTACAGCTGAAACTAACACAATATTGTAAATGAACTATACTAAACAAAAATCATACAATATAAGCATTAAAAAAAAGAAAATATATGTTTCAGAATTTTTAGGGAGAGAAAGTAAAAAGTCCATCTGAGGAAGAATTTCCTATTAGGGAATCTTTGAAAAATGGAGCCACGTGGGATGAAGCAGCTGATTGAGGTAGTGTTCTCCAGGGAAGGGCTTCTTCCCACCAGCTGAGGGAGGAACCTCTGTGCTTTCTGCTAAGAAAAAAAGCAAGGAGAAAAAGGACAGTCTGGGCCACCATGAAAGAGGCCTGATTTATGGTCATTGAGAGGGCAAGGGCAGGACAGGTTATTCCCTCACAAAACTCAGTGGCACTGGACGATGGAACTCAGGGCTACTGACAAAAGAACGTGCAGGACTGCAAAGGCTCTCCTACAGATTCGTCTCAGAGAAGGAGCCCTGGGCTCTGGAAGCCAAGAGGGAAGAAGAAATGCTCCCCCTTCTTCTGCTCATTGGTTTCACACAACAGGATCTCTGAGATCCCGGAGGAGACAAAAACGAAAGCTCCAGGGGACCATCCTGGGGAGCCAAGGGAAAAGCCCTCCCCAGATCAAGCCAAACACCACAGACGCCCAAACACCTGTCCAAAAACACGGCAGCGGCTCAGGAGCGCCATCTACTGTGAGAACTGCCTGAGGTTCCCCCACCTGAGGAATTCATTCACAGCCTTCAGAAAGGATTCCTTCATTCTGTTGGGGAGCAAAGCAGCCTAATTTGTAGACCTTCCAACCCGCGGGAATCACACCAATCCTCATGAGCCAGTTACGAAGGGATGGTCAGTCTCAGGACACCAGAAACACAGTAAGTTCCAAAGGAAAAGCCTGGTTCTTTCAGATGATCATGACTCAATTATATTTAGCCCCAATGTCAGTATGGTATTTAGCACATATGTGTAATTATGTTTAGTGTCTCTCAGTGTTAGTTATTTGTGTAATTTGAGAGATAAAATATAAAACTCAAATAAGAAATCACTGGTTACATAAGCTCTAACTGAAGTGATCATGTACATCACAAACTCCTTCTCCAAGGATGTGTTTTTGCTAATTTCTCTCTAAGAAGGATAGCTCTGTAACTTTGCCTCCGGAAGGAGAAAGGTGGTCTTGTGCAACGACAAAGGGCTTCACCCTGGCACAGGGCTACAGACGTGCACTGTGTGTCCCCGGTGCTGCCAGACACACTGGGAACGTGGGGCTCCTGCTCTGTCTTGGGGTGTCTTTGTGTCTGTATTTCTCACAGCCCCTTGGGGAGGCTGGCCCTTTCTTCCCTGCTCAGTGAGGTCTGTATGTGTCTTAATGCTGTCAACGTCTGCTTTAACACTACAAGCAACTCTGTGCCCCTTTCCTTTAGAAAAAATTGTTTAACTCCCTATTTCTTAACTTCCATTAAACTCTTTCTTCCATCTTAAAACTAGATATATATATTAGCAAATGTAATATCCTCTTAGCACTCCAAGAACAGAAGATGGGACAAAACCCTAAATGTCCCTCCTACCACCATGAAACCCAAACAACTCTCTGATGAAGGAAAGAAAAAAGAAACTTTCTGGATGCTTCTCTCTGTTTTCCAATTGACCTCAAGAAGTTGCCATTCTGAAGCCTGAGGACAGGGTTTGCTTATAGGAAGTAAAAACACTGAGTGTGTTTCCAGAGGGCTCCCCCAGCAGCCCCTTGGTCTCTATGACTCAAGTCTCTCTTCAGAGGAACTGCCCACCCCTTCCCCACCCTCCATGCCTCACAACCTAGCTGGCCCTGGCGCATCACCTACTGGGCATCACCACCACCCAGGGCAGCAGCCACCTCTCCCTAAGAGTGACCAGAAGCCAGGCTCGACGTTACGCACCGGGCAACCAATATAGGCAGAGTTGTGGACACCAGGGGGCCGTTTGTAAGTGCCGTCGCTGTCTGTGGTGATAAGTCTGTCCTTCTCAGCATCTCCGGGGCAGCCATTGACCTGATGTTTCCGGCGTGGTTTAGGAGAACGTTTTATCCTGGAGCTGCCGGGAGAAAAGAGAGGTTATCTTCATAGGGAATAACCTTCCGGCCATGGGCTCATCAACTAAACGCCAAATATTTTCTGAGCACCTAGGACCCGCTAGCCACTGTAGTAAACACCCCACAGGATACAAACAATGTGTAAGACACAGTCTCTGCTCTAAGAAAGCTCACGGTCCACCTGGGCAGACTGTACTAAACACAGGGAACAAGAGAGAATAATATCATCACTGGCTACCTGTGTCCTGATCTAGGTCTTGAGGAATGAGTAGGATCTGCGGACAGGGAGGAAAGTGGGGACCGTGTGGAAGGCCAGAAACAGGAATGCAGATGAATGTTTAGGGGGCAATGAGGCCACCGCCTAGGGGGCGGCAGTTCCTCTGTGCTGCTGGGTGGTGGGGAGCAGCTGGGTGAAAGGCAGCGCCCCGCTAGGTACAGGAGCCCAGGGTCCAGCCGGCAGGCAGCCCAAGTCAGCACAGGTGTGAGCAGAGCAAGACACAAACAAGAGCTGATCTCACAGAAAATGCCTCTACGTTAGGGGGCAAGGGTCTGGGAGACCAAGAGACTGAGACTCTGAGGGCGGCTGTGCGATAAGGAACGAGAGATCCAAAAAAAAGAAAAGAAAAGAAATGGGAGATTCGCCCGGCTGAACTGGAGACCAAGCACAGGAGGTGGAGATGCTGGGGGTGAGAGCTGAAGAAGAGAGGCAGGAGGAGGGAGCCATGGAGCAGCCTCAGAAGGAAGGCGCCACCTTTTCAGAAGTCTGAATTCCAGGAGACACGAAACCCAGGGAAGTGCTCCAGGGCCACTGGGGCGGAATGAACGCAGCCTTCACCACAGGTGACCTCCAGGCGGGATGGCGGCCTCCCAGCCTACACAGCCTGGACTCGCTTCCAGAGACTTCTCCCCGCCCCCTCCACAGCCGAGCCCTTGTACCCCTGCAGCAGGGGCCCCTGGCTCGGCTCGGGGCCCACCTCTTCCTGGGCTCTATGAACACGGAGGGCACGCTGGCCGTGGGGTCCAGGATCTTGTCGATCTGCATCTGCGCCCTGCGGTACACGCGGTGCCGCTCCCGCGTGTCTCCCGACGACAGCTCGTCCAGCACCGGGAACTCGTAGTGCCCGCGGCGCTTGGCGCGGAGCCGGATCTTGTTCCGATGGTGCTCGATCTCCGACTTGTGCCGCAGCGCTGTCTGGATCTGGGAAACGAGACAGACGGAACGTTCTGACGGTCTCTGGGACCACGCAGAGAAAGCAGCTGGGAGGCCTTCCTGCGACTCTCCTCCCCCCGCCCCCGGCTGCCCTAGGCTCCCACAAGGCCCCGAAGGGGTGACAGGGACAGGCACACCCACACGGGGCGCGGGGAACCTCCATCATCCGGAGCTGTATCCCCACACTCCACGTGATGGGTGTGACGGCGGAAGCCGTGGTATCGGCCCCCAAAGAGGGCAAAAGAACTCAAACCCGGGAAACAGGCCAGGGGCAACTCTGAAGATACTGAGGAACAGTGACAACTATATTTCATACTCTCCGAGAAAAGAGTAAATATTTTCCACACCCAATTAATATTCCTACTTTAGAGATTTTTAAATTAAGACAGAGTGAAAGAAGGTATTTGCATTATACAATAAAATACCCATTTACTAATGATCTTTAGTGTCACCAAAACAAGCCCCCTGCCATGAGACACCCCTCCTCAAAGAGCAAAATCAACACGTATGGAAACACAGCCTCGCTGGCTACAAGGGGCCTGAACTAGGTCTCCAAGAGCCGGCTGGTTCTGAAGCAGGGGAGGGAGGGAAGTGGGCAGAGGGTGTGCAGGGCAGGCACCAAGGTGCTGAGGGCCAGAAGCAGGAATGTGGATGCAGGTCTGGGGGAACGAGGCCACAGCTCCGGGAGCGGCAGGTCGGCTGAGCTGTCGGGGAGAGCAGACGGGGAATGCTTTCCCTCATGGAGGTGCATCCCCTCGTTTTCCAAGCCCTTACCCCTGCTTCAGAGGACTTAACAGCAAGCGAGATGGAGACAGAGGGAAAAAAGGGAAACCAAACTAGGAATCCGACTGGGAGAAGAGAGCAGGACCAACGTCTAAGACAAGGCGGAAGGCTCCTGGCCACGCCACAGTGGACGAGAAGCCACGTACTCCTTGAGCCTGCTTGAGAGGGAGGGTCAGGTGGAGGAGATTCTTGACAACTTCCCAGCAGGAGAATTCAGCAAGCCCCTCTTACTCTATCAGGATCTAATTGTTCTTTAAAATACATGAGGTCCCCACAGGAGGACCAAGACATGCTAGGAATCTGCACCAGAAGCTCCTAATAAGAAAACGTTTCCACTGAGATGTATGGAGCCTATAGGTAGGTGCACCAGTACTGATAATGCCTCTTGTTCTTAACTTGGGTTTTCACTTTATGCTTTATAATCAATATATATGTTTCCCATACCATATGTATGCATCAAATACATTTTAAAGATAGTAAAAGAAAAAAGGGGCGATGAGTGCTATCACCGCACTGGTGAGCTCATTCTCTTCTTTTTTTGGCCACACGGAGAACCCACTCCAGGGTGCTTACTCACGGCCGTGTGAGGCACATGCAACGCAGGACTGATGGGGAGAGGTCTAGGCTAGGACCGGGGTCCTGCAGCGCCAGGGCTCCCGAGCATCCGTGAGAAGGAACAAGCACGTGTCCCCTTGAACCCATGACGCACGTTCTTCTGGTCACGTCCTTGGCAAGGAGCCAATGAGGTGTGGAGAGGAGAGTGTGTAAGAACTCTTGCTAAGACTTCTGTAAGATGATCCACTTTAAGGATTCAACTGTGTCCATTATTACTTCACCTGGCAGAACTCACAAGAGCAGCAGGTGTTTCTTAGAGGCAAGAAACTGACAGTCATGATGCTACCATGTGTGCAACCCTGAACAGCATTCATTCCACTCATGGTCCAGCCCAGGTCAAACTCCTCAAGTTCAAGTTAACAGTGACCTGACCTGGCCTTCTGGTTCCCCAAATCTTAGGAGGAAAGCAGATCTAACTCACTGTTCCAGGAGTCACTGGAAATACAGTTTCTTCCCAAGACTTACCTAGATATTTGGGGCCAGAGCAGATCTATCAGGGATCACAGAGTCTACTGTGGTCCCAAGATTACCCCACATTCAACGATTCACTAGGAGAACTCTCCGGACTCAGAATGTTAAGTCCAATTTATTACAGCAAAAGGATACAAAGCAAAATCAGCACAGAGGAATGGCACACAGGGTGAGGTCTGGAGGAAACCAGGCACATCTTCCAAGAGTCCTTTCCCAGAAAAGTCATGCAGGATGTGAATTCCTCCAGCAACGAGTTGTGACAACACATGTGAAACGTCTACCAGGGAAGCTCATTAGAGACTCAATGCCCAGGACATTTACTAGAGGCCGGTCACACAGGCACCCTCTGCCTAGCAGGTACCAAAATTCCAGACTCCCAGAAGAAAGAGTTGTTCAGCATAAATCATGTTGCTTGTACAAACAGTTTAGGCACGGCGAGCCACTCCATTCTGGGAATGGTGGGAATCTTTCCAAGATCCAAATCCCCAAACCCCAGCCATGGGCTAAGGTGGACTTTTTACAGATAGCCGCCCCTGGTCTTTAATCTGCACATCCACCAGTGTGCCTACTGGTGTCCTTGAATGGTATCTGATCTAAAAACACTGAGTACCAGATTTAATATTAAGAACATCTGTGAGCAGCTCATATCTTTAGCTCATATTTTTGACACTAACTTTCATTTTTAAGCAGTGACCAAATCAGGATCTAAGGTGTTTTTTTTTTTTTTTTTTACTAATGTACTTTTTCATAAAACCAAATACCTCTTTGTTAATTTTGTTGGTTTCTGCCACTCGGTCGGCCAGTATGGGGTGCGGAACTGGAGGTGCTGGGATGGGCTGCATGGCGATCAGCTGAATCTTATTGGGGACCCGCCGACTGGCCTCCGAGGAGCGGGAGATCCTGTCCACGTGCTCGAAGATGGAGGCTGACGAATGCTGCTCGTTCCCCGAGCTGGGTGCTGCCCCTGGAACAGAAGGAAAAGCAAAGTTAAGAAATAAAAGTCATTGTAAAGAAAGAGCAAATCATCACAATTATGGATTTCTTAAAGAATCGTCAGAGGGGCCCCTGACCAAAAACATATCCCCAACTCCATGGCAGAGTACTTGAAATGTCACTATTCGAGCTTAAATTGTCTGGGTTAAGTAGTGTCTCCTTCAGCCTTATTACAAATTACAAATATCCGTAGGCAGGATATGAAAACCACTATGACATTTTGTGCCCCAAAGGGTCCTGTTTTGTCTAAAGGTGTTTCAAAGTCTTCAGTAAGACAGGGTAAAGGACAGGAGAAGCCTGACGTGGGTAGGCCAGTAGCAATTTAAGAACTTGGAGGACAACACTTATGGCAGCTCTGAATGTCCATGCTCATTTGAAGTGATATAAATTTAGTTGCAAGGCAATTATACTGTTGAGATAACAAAAGACCAGGGGATTGTGGACCTGCCGGCAAGTACCGGTGAATGATTAAGGCTTCTGGCTTTTCAGTTCTGATGAAGAAAGAAAATGAAGAGTTAGGAGAAGAAAAAGCTGCTGCCTGCACGGAATTAGTTCCCACTTTAAAAACAGATGAAGAGAACACTGAAAAATGGTTAAAAGGGTAAATTGTATAGTATGTGTATTTTACCACAATGAATTATTTTAAGTAACCAGAACTGCAAAGAAGAAAAATATTCAAATGTATAGAAAAAAAGATAGAAAAACACTTTTAAGAGAGACTGTATCTTGGTATAATGAGTAATGTTCTCTAATTTCTTATTTTCTGTAATGTGGATTTTCTCTAGTCAGTATTACTTTTATAAAAGAAATAATCCTAATAAACTCTAATTTTAAAAAGGCAAAGAAGGTCTTCCCTGGTGGTGCAGTGGTTGGGATTCTGCCTGCAAATGCAGGGGACACGGGTTCGAGCCCTAGTCGGGGAAGATCCCACATGCCGCGGAGCAACTAGGCCACAACTACTGAGTCCGCGTGCCACAACTACTGAGCCCACGTGCCACAACTACTGAAGCCCACACGCCTAGAGCCCGTGCTCCGCAACAAGAGAAGCCACCGCAATGAGACGCCCACGAACCGCAACGAAGAGTAGCCCCCACTCACCGCAACTAAAGAAAGCCCGCATGCAGCAACAAAGACCTAATGTAGCCAAAAATAAATTTAAAAAAAAAATTTTTTTTTAAAGGCAAAGAAAGAGATGAAGAGGGGCTGAATGGATAGAAAGAACTCTCCAGTTAGACACACTAAGATCCCTGATGCCCTCCCTCTAAGCCACAGGTCACCTCTGGACACTCTGGACACTGCTTGAAAATAAATGGCCAACAGGCCAAGAGAAGGAGTGAAGGCATGCCGAAACTGTTTTTAAACAAAAGCCTAAGGTTTGAAACCTCGAGCATAAGTGAAAAATATACAGGTTTCCCCTCAGTGTAAAAAAAGTGTTGAGCAAGAGGGCAGACAGCAGAAGCAAGAAGAACTACAATCCTGCAGCCTGTGGAACAAAAACCACATTCACAGAAAGACAGACAAGATGAAAAGGCAGAGGGCTATGTACCAGATGAAGGAACAAGATAAAACCCCAGAAAAACAACTAAATGAAGTGGAGATAGGCAACCTTCCAGAAAAAGACTTCGCAATAATGATAGTGAAGATGATCCAGGACCTCGGAAAAATAATGGAGGCAAAGATCGAAAAGATGCAAGAAATGTTTAACAAAGACCTAGAAGAATTAAAGAACAAACAATACAATAAGTGAAATGAAAACTACACTAGAAGGAATCAATAGCAGAATAACTGAGGCAGAAGAACAGATAAGTGACCTGGAAGACAGAATGGTGGAATTCACTGCTGTGGAACAGAATAAAGAAAAAAGAATGAAAAGAAATGAAGACAGCCTAAGAGAGCTCTGGGACAACATTAAACGCAACAACATTCGCATTATAGGGGTCCCAGAAGGAGAAGAGAGAGAGAAAGGATCAGAGAAAATATGTGAAGAGATTATAGTCGAAAACTTCCCTAACATGGGAAAGAAAATAGCCACCCAAGTCCAGGAAGCACAGAGAGTCCCATACAGGATAAACCCAAGGAGAAACATGCCAGGACACATAGTAAACAAACTGGCAAAAATTAAAGACAAAGAAATATTATTAAAAGCAGCAAGGGAAAAACGACAAATAACATACAAGGGAAATCCCATAAGGTTAACAGCTGACTTATCAGCAGAAACTCTACAAGCCAGAAGGGAGTGGCATGATATACTTAAAGTGATGAAAGGGAAGAACTTACAACCAAGATTACTCTACCCGGTAAGGATCTCATTCAGATTCGATGGAGAAATCAAAAGCTTTACAGACAAGCAAAAGCTAAGAGAATTCACCACCACCAAACCAGCTCTACAACAAATGCTAAAGGAACTTCTCTAAGTGGGAAACACAAGAGAAGAAAAGGACCTACAAAAACAAACACAAAACAATTAAGAAAATGGTAATAGGAACATACATATCGATAATTACCTTAAACTTGAATGGATTAAATGCTCCAACCAAAAGACACAGGCTTGCTGAATGAATACAAAACAAGACCCATATATATGCTGTCTACAAGAGACGCACTTCAGACCTAGGGACACATTCAGACTGAAAGTGAAGGGATGGAAAAAGATATTCCATGCAAATGGAAATCAAAAGAAAGCTGGAGTAGCTATACTCATATCAGATAAAATAGACTATAAAATAAAGAATGTTACAAGAGACAAGGAAGGACACTACATAATGATCAAGGGATCAATCCAAGAAGAAGATATAACAATTATAAATATATATGCACCCAACATAGGAGCACCTCAATACATAAAGCAAATGCTAACAGCTATAAAAGAGGAAATCGACAGTAACACAATAATAGTGGGGGACTTTAACAGCCCACTTACACCAATGGACAGATCATCTGAAATGAAAATAAGTAACGAAACAGAAGTTTTAAATGACACAACAGACCAGATAGATTTAATTGATATTTATAGGACATTCTATCCAAAAACAGCAGATTACACTTTCTTCTCAAGTGCACACAGAACATTCTCCAGGATAGATCACATCTTGGGTCACAAATAAAGCCTCAGTAAATTTAAGAAAATCGAAATCATATCAGGCATCTTTTCTGATCACAACGCTATGAGATTAGAAATGAATTACAGGGAAAAAAACGTAAAAAGGACAAACACATGGAGGCTAAACAATACGTTACTAAATAACCAAGAGATCACTGAAGAAATCAAAGAGGAAATCAAAAAATACCTAGAGACAAATGACAATGAAAACACGACGACCCAAAACCTATGGGATGCAGCAAAAGCGGTTCTAAGAGGGAAGTTTATAGCTATACAAGCCTACCTAAAGAAACAAGAAAAATCTCAAGTAAACAATCTAACCTTACACCTAAAGAAACTAGAGAAAGAAGAACAAACAAAACCCAAAGTTAGCAGAAGGAAAGAAATCATAAAGATCAGAGCAGAAATAAATGAAATAGAAACAAAGAAAACAATAGCAAAGATCAATAAAACTAAAAGTTGGTTCTTTGAGAAGATAAACAAAATTGATAAGCCATTAGCCAGACTCATCAAGAAAAAGAGGGAGAGGACTCAAATCAATAAAATCAGAAATGAAAAAGGAGAAGTTACAACAGACACCGCAGAAATACAAAGCATCCTAAGAGACTACTACAAGCAACTCTATGCCAATAAAATGGACAACCTGGAAGAAATGGACAAATTCTTAGAAAGGTATAACCTTCCAAGACTGAACCAGGAAGAAACAGAAAATATCAACAGACCAATCACAAGTAATGAAATTGAAACTGTGATTGAAAATCTTCCAACAAACAAAAGTCCAGGACCAGATGGCTTCACAGGTGAATTCTATCAAACATTTAAAGAAGAGCTAACACCCATCCTTCTCAAACTCTTCCAAACAATTGCAGAGGAAGGGACACTCCCAAACTCATTCTATGAGGCCACCATCACCCTGATACCAAAACCAGACAAAGATACTACAAAAAAAGAAAATTACAGACCAATATCACTGATGAATATAGATGCAAAAATCCTCAACAAAATACTAGCAAACAGAATCCAACAACACATTAAAAGGATCATACACCACGATCAAGTGGGATTTATCCCAGGGATGCAAGGATTCTTCAATATACGCAAATCAAGCAATGTGATACACCATATTAACAAATTGAAGAAGAAAAACCATATGCTCATCTCAATAGATGCAGAAAAAGCTTTTGACAAAATTCAGCACCCATTTATGATAAAAACTCTCCAGAAAGGAGGCATATAGGGAACCTACCTCAAAATAATAAAGGCCATATATGACAAACTCACAGCCAACATCGTTCTCAATGGTGAAAAACTGAAACCATTTCCTCTAAGATCAGGTACAAGACATGTTGCCCACTCTCACCGCTATTATTCAACATAGTTTTGGAAGTTTTAGCCACAGCAATCAGAGAAGAAAAAGAAATAAAAGGAATCCAAATTGGAAAAGAAGAAGTAAAACTGTCACTGTTTGCCGATGACATGACACTATACACAGAGAATCCTAAAGATGCTACCAGAAAACTACTAGAGCTAATCAATGAATTTGGTAAAGTAGCAGGATACAAAATTAATGCACAGAAATCTCTTGCATTCCTATACACTAATGATGAAAAATCTGAAAGAGAAATTAAGGAAACACTCCCATTTACCATTGCAAAAACAACAAAAAAATACCTAGGAATAAAGCTACCTAGGGAGACAAAAGACCTGTATGCAGAAAACTATAAGACACTGATGAAAGAAATTAAAGATGATACGAACAGATGGAGAGATATACCATGTTCTTGCATTGGAAGAATCAATATTGTGAAAATGACTATACTACCCAAAGCAATCTACAGATTCAATGCAATCCCTATCAAATTACCAATGGCATTTTTTATGGAACTAGAACAAAAAATCTTAAAATCTGTATGCAGACACAAAAGACCTCGAATAGCCAAAGCAGTCTTGAGAGAAAAAAATGGAGTGGAGGAATCAGACTCCCTGACTTCAGACTATACTATAAAGCTGCAGTAATCAAGACAATATGGTACTGGCACAAAAACGGAAACACAGATCAATGGAACAAGATAGAAAGCCCAGAGATAAACCCACCATGCTCCTATGGTCAACTAATCTATGACAAAGGAGGCAAGGATATACAATGGAGAAAAGACAGTCTCTTCAATAAGTGGTGCTGGGAAAACTGGACAGCTACATGTAAAAGAATGAAATTAGAACACTCACTAACACCATACACAAAAATAAACTCAAAATGGATTCGAGACGTAAATGTAAGACCGGACACTATAAAACTCTTAGAGGAAAACATTGGAAGAATACTCTTTGACATAAATCACAACAAGATCTTTTTTGATCCACCTCCTAAATAAAAACAAAAATAAACAAATGGGGCCTAATGAAATAAAAACAAAAATAAACAAATGGGGCCTAATGAAACTTCAAAGCTTTTGCACAGCAAAGGAAACCATAAACAAGACGAAAAGACAACCCTCAGAATGGGAGAAAATATCCGCAAACGAATCAACGGACAAAGGATTAATCTCCAAAACATATAAACAGCTAGTGCAGCTCAATATTAAAAAAACAAACAACCCAATCCAAAAATGGGCAGAAGACCTAAATAGACATTTCTCCAAAGAAGACATACAGACGGCCACGAAGCACATGAAAAGATGCTCAACATCACTAATTATTAGAGAAATGCAAATCAAAACTACAATGAGGTATCACCTCACACCAGTTAGAATGGGCATCACCAGAAAATCTACAAACAACAAATGCTGGAGAGGGTGTGGAGAAAAGGGAACCCTCTTGCACTGTTGGTGGGAATGTAAATTGATACAGCCACTATGGAGAACAATATGGAGGTTCCTTAAAAAACTAAAAATAGAATTACCATATGATCCAGCAATCCCACTACTGGGCATATACCCAGAGAAAACCGTAATTCAAAAAGACACATGCACCCCAATGTTCATGGCAGCACTATTTACAATAGCCCGGTCATGAGAGCAACCTAAATGCCCATCAACAGACGAATGGATAAAGAAGATGTGGTACATATATACAATGGAATATTAGTCAGCCATAAAAAGGAACGAAATTGGGTCATTTGTTGAGACGTGAATGGATCTAGAGACTGTCATTCAGAGTGAAGTAAGTCAGAAAGAGAAAAACAAATATCGTATATTAACGCATGTATGTGGAGCCTAGAAAAATGGTACAGATGAACCGGTTTGCAGGGCAGAAATTGAGACACAGATGTAGAGAACAAACGTATGGACACCAGGTGGGGAAAGCGGTGGGGGGGTGGGGTTGGTGGTGGGATGAAGTGGGAGATTGGGATTGACATGTATACACTGATGTGTATAAAACTGATGACTAATAAGAACCTGCTGTATAAAAAAATTTTTTTAATTTAAAAATTAAAAAGAGGGCTTCCCTGGTGGCGCAGTGGTTGAGAATCTGCCTGCCAATGCAGGGGACACGGGTTCAAGCCCTGGTCTGGGAAGATCCCACATGCCGTGGAGCGGCTGGGCCCGTGAGCCACAATTACTGAGCCTGCACGTCTGCAGCCTGTGCTCCGCAACAAGAGAGGCCGCGATAGTGGGAGGCCTGCGCACCGCGATGAAGAGTGGACCCCGCTTGCCACAACTAGAGAAAGCCCTCGCACGGAAACGAAGACCCAACACAGCCATAAATTAAAAAATAAAAAAATAAATTAAAAAAAAAAATTAAAAAGAAAAAAGTGTTGAGCAAAGCAGTAAGGAGTAGTAGTTGATATTGTATAGAAGGAATGCACATCAGTGGTACATAAATCTTTGTACTTCCTCTCAGTTTGGATTATATGCATTTGCTATCCCAAGTGATTAGAAATTATGTGCATAGTTCTGTGAATGAAGACATCTCTCTTGTGGAGGAGGCCTACTTCTCTGGATTCAGGCTATTCTCCAGCTTTCTCTCCCTGCCTGGAGGGAGCCTGACCATTTGCACAGTACAAGCACAGCCAGACACCGCCATTCATCCCTGCAGCTACTCAGATTACAGGCAAGAAGCCTAGAAGGAGATAATTAGCTTCACCAGATAAGGCTAGCCTTGCTAACCCAAACTTTTAAAGTGACAGCAAATGTCACAAAGGGTGTCCCATTAAGCTACTGATACCTAAGGCTGAGACTGCTTTCCTCCAGGATGGTAACAAGGTCAGGGTGCAAAGGTGACCAGGAAGAAAGGCCTCTCCCCCCGTGCTGTCTGCCTGCCTGGGTCCAGGGAGCTGCCGGCCTGTGAGTGACTCTTGTCCGTGCCCCATCCCACTCCCCACCTGGATCCTCGCTCTATAATTCACCAACTGCAACAGGAGAAGCAGGGGACATGCAGAAAACCCTCAACTTCTGTACTGCCTGGAACCCAGCCCTTCCAAAAGGCTGAAAAGAGCAGTTTTTTATTTGTCATATTCATATATTATATATACACACATACATATATCTCCATACATATATATAAATAAACTGGGTTATTATATATAGAAATATATATATATAATACATATTATAAACATTTATTTTTATTGTTTGCTATGCATTGCACAATTTTTTTTTTTTTAAAAACTACCTGGATAATAACGACCAATGGAAAGTACAAGGGCTACGTAGAGATCAATACTGTGTGAATCCTGCCTTAAGGCAAGTAGGGACTTTGGATTAAAGTCCTTTCTCTTCAAATATTATAAAACAAACAAAATATATATATATATAAAATGATAGAAATTACAGTATAGGATAATGCCCACAAAGCAGAATGACACAGGAAAAGGCAATCCGAATTACTGAAATACCGAAGCAACAGAACATTTTTAAAGAAATATTAGTTTCATTATCTATAGGTAAATACATCACACTGCATTAATACTAAGCCTGTGACCCACATTAATATCCTGTGAGGCAGGGATCACATCTGTCTCTTCGTCTTCATCCTATCCCAGCACCTAACCCATCACAGGCCCTTAGTAAACATTTGCTAACTGGATGAGTAAATGACTAGCCATCTCAACTAAGTTTATAAAATTCTACCTCAAAGAGGTCTCTGGGAATTCACTATAATGAAAAGAGGAGAGTTATAATTTATGGTCTCAATCATTTTATAAATGTGTCCTCCACAATTACTTGAAAAACTCTGATGTTATATGTAGTCAAAAGAGTCACCCTACAATGTTGTTAAAAATTTAATTTGCTTTGCAAACTCTTTAGCATGTGCAAAAGTAAATGCCAGCTTAGTTCCTATGTGAGAGTCCAAAATCTGGATTTGTTGAATTCAAATTAATGAAGTTCTAACTACTTAAAAATCACAGCCTTGTATACATGCAACCTACGGAGAGCATAAAGAAAATACTCAGCATTTAGCCATCCTTACCTACGTGGTTTATTCCTGATGATAAAGAGAAGACAGAGAAAACTAGAATTATGCCTGGACACAGCACTGGTAGCCTGAACGTAGCTGCCTCCACTTAAGGAACGTGTGTTACTCCAAACCTCAGCCGTCTTCACAACTTTGCTAAGGGGAAGCAGTGGTAATGATGTGACTTATTCTAAAACTGCAATAACTGTGAACGCAGGGACACTGAACACAGAGTGAATAATCTCATAAGGGTCTCGAAGGTTGTAAAGGTATGCAACACGGTCTAGCCACATTCCAAAACTGGTTAGCTGGGAAGGAATAAAGTACAACACTGAATTGACCCAAAACCAAAACAATGGTCTTTTCTCAGCTTCCATTGCAAGGTGGGCCCTGAAAATGCTGGATGACTTGTGACAGCCATTGAAAGCCTTGCCAAGGAGTCTAAAGAGACCCAGCAGCTATGCCACCCGCTGTCGTGAGCAGCAACAGTGGTCCCAGGGCAGCATGCAGGAGGGACCCAGAATGGTTCTCAAGCAATCTTCCGCCTCCATTAATTTGCATTTCATTAGGATTTGCAACACAAGATGGATTTTTATGTGAATTACAAAATAATTTAAAAGCTATGAATAAAAATTCAGAATATTTTTATAGGGTATTTAATTAACTAAGTTCTAGGCAAGCAATAAAACACCTTTATGGCAGCATTAAAATTTTAAAGAAGTAAATAAAGTTTTGCAGGTGAATCGATATTTGTAGTGAGAAAACCATCTTTCTAAAGCATGAAAATAATGTACAAATTCTGGTGCATTTGCAAATCAAAATAGCGGCATCTGAGCTTCTAGGACCCACGAGAACATCTAGCCCTCTTGTCTCCTTCCATGGTCAACTCTGAGTCGAGTCCCAACACTGACATGCTTACTACTTGGATTTTAAATATATGTTGAGAGTGAAATTTGATTTTTGTTAGCCATGTAGAATATACTGGTTCTAATACTATCAGTAAGGACTTAAAAACAGGAACTAAAAGCAAGATTTTCTCAGATATGCAATTAACAGAAATTAAGAAACTCCAGAGCTGATTTTTTTTCCCCAAATATTTCTTTCCCAGAATGAAAATTAGATTTTAATCCTGTCTATCTGAAACAGTACACCTGTTACCATAGTGCTAAATAATTTTTAAGATTCTATGAAATTAGAGCTAAAGAAAAAATTCTTTATTCACCCCTTATTCTAAGGGGTATTTTTTTAACATTAAAAAAGAAACAACTGGAAGAAACTGGAAGGAATCTCAAAAACCAGCTAGTTTAGTCCCACAGGAGCCCCAAAGACTAAGGGACATACAAAGTCACAAACACGACAGTGACAGAACAGGCCCTCCAGCTTCCAACCAGAATCCATTCATTTACAGAATATGGTTCACTCTGTACTGCATCTTTATACAAAGAAATTTGTGATGAAAATATAAGTATAAAAATTACTCTTAAAAATGATATCCTGGAAACTCCCTGGCGGTCCAGTGGTTAGGACTCCACGCTTTCACTGCTAAGGGCCTGGTCAATCCCTGGTAGGGGAGCTAAGATCCCGCAAGTGGCGCAGCCAAATAAATAAATAAATAAAAATAAAAATGATATCCTGAGGCACCTGAAGCATAAATAAAGCTCCAGCAAGTATAAGAGCTGTACCAGCACATTTAACAGAATCTATTCAACTAAAACCAAGCTACCTTGTCATCAGGCCAAAAAATGCTCCAAGTCTACTAAGACCTATGGGCTTAGTTCTACCGCAGGGCATAAGTTTTATGACAATACTCTTTAAAAGGGGAGTGAAGTACAGTTCATACGTGGCCTAAGGAGTTACAGCATCTGACAACACATGTAAATATATGCTAAACCGTCTAATCACACTCAATTATTTCCGGAAGACAGATCTAGGACCAGGACCAAATGTAATGCACTTGGACCTATGAGAAATAATCAACTTTCTAACAGTGACAACTGTGAGACACTTGAACAGGCTCCCAAAAAGGTCACTGAATCCTGGATGCAGTTTTTGAGACTCTGGTTTTAGTTTGATTCCTCCTTGTCCTTCAGAGAGGAAAATCATTAGGAGCCGCCACTAGAGTAGAAGGTGACTGTTAAGGGCTTCCTTGGTGGCGCAGTGGTTGAGAATCTGCCTGCCAATGCAGGGGACACGGGTTCGAGCCCTGGTCTGGGAAGATCCCACATGCCGCGGAGCGACTAGGCCCGTGAGCCACAACTACTGAGCCTGCGCGTCTGGAGCCTGTGCTCCGCAACAAGAGAGGCCGCAACAGTGAGAGGCCTGCGCACCGTGATGAAGAGTGGTCCCCGCTCACCGCAACTAGAGAAAGCCCTCGCGCAGAAACGAGGACCCAACACAGTCAAAAATAAATAATAAATAAATAATAAATAAAAATTTTAAAAAAGAAGGTGACTATTAACCTCAAAATATATCGGTGAATCTCTAACTTCTAGCATGGCCCCATCCCAATGCAGACACAAAAACAGTGTTAGATGGTGACAGTCAATCTGAGAAATTCACTAAACGAACGATGAATATTCTACTGCACAGGTTTTGTTTTTTTTTTAATGTTCTGCATTTGAAGTAGTATAAAACCCTAGTCTATTGGAACCTCATAATTACTTTGGTTTTTTTGGCCACACCGCATGGCTTGTGGGATCTTAGTTCCCTGACCAGGGATCAAACCTGCAGCCCACAGCAGTGAAAGCACGGAGTCCTAACCACTGGACCACCAGGGAATTCCCTCATAATTACTACTTTTAAAGTGGAGAACAAGAAGGGTCACAGACCACTCTGCAGGGCTCTGTGGGACTTGCCATCGGTCACCGCTCCTGGAGTCTTGTCCCCTGCTTCCCTCTCACTGGACTCTTCACTTACTGTAGAGTCAGCATCTGAGGGAGAAACTCTGCAGACACAAAACAAATACAAACATTAGGAAAAAGAAAGAAAGCGGGGGAAAGGTCACATTCATTTGGATGTGGAAGTCAGGCTTCCAGGCAAAAGTGGGAGAAATCAAACAGTCCAAAACATTGTTTCGTGGCCTGGCATCTTCAAGGACCACATTAATAGCACACAGTCACCTTGTGAAGACAGCTTGACACAGCTGACTAAATGGCTCAGTGGGCTCATTTCAACACATGGTAGGAAACCAGGTACCCAGTGGAGGATGGTCCCCCAGCTCCCTGGGCTTGGACTTGCAGTCTGGGGCTGGCGTGGGTTGGGTTAGAGGATCTGGAGTTCAAGCTTGGTTAGGCGTTAGCTGGGTCTGCAGAATTCCTAGGAAGCCAGGGTAGTTCTGCAGTCACCCCATACATAACTCCAAATCTTTGGAAGAAGCCTACACTTACAATACAAAGGCAATGATTATCGCTGAGATTTGATTCTATATATAAAAAGCAAGGGTGTCACAGAACCCAGGTTGCACCAGGCTAGTGAAAATCCTTAATCAGTTAACACTCCTTCTCTTTGGGCTTCCTGAAATGCCGAGACATTCCGGTGCCCCTGAGACATGCTAAAATATGATATTAACCATGCAGAACATTAAGATGTTGTGACTAAATGTTTAGGATGAGGTTACCAGAGGAGAAAAACGACCCTGCTATATTGTACTAGCATATTCAATGATCTTTAAGGATTTGATTTACTCTCACTCTGCAAAGTAATGAAGCAAATGATCTCTCTCTACATTATTCATCTTATTTTGTAAAGAGTGTGTTCTAACATTCATTAAATTCTTAAAACTAGGCCAGAAACCCTGGAGTAGGTTTTTTGTTAAGTCAGAAATTATAAGATCATTTTGAATGTTGGTATGATCACACACTTTCCCCTTCTCAGCAGAAAATCGGGATTTGGGGTTCCAAAGCTCAAAGGAAAGCTGATAATCCGAGGCTTCAACACCAAAGCCTGAACATGCTTTAATCTAAAGTCAAGTTAATAAAACCTGATTCTGAACCGTGTCTTCACACAGCTGTAGCCCGTCTCACAGGGTCACAGGGCCACGGTAGGTAGTCTGTTAGCAAGCAGTTCTCTGTGCACTTAATTTTGATAAGTGGAATGGGAATTAACTGGGAATGGGGAGCTGGGCAGGGGGAGGCGATGAAGAATCCATGCACACACGCTAACAAGGGTGACAAGAGGAACACATGGAGAAAAGCCAAGCAAGGAAAGAAGGATATGATGAAGGTCACCTGCAGACCGAGCAAGGAAGCCACAGCTCCAGTGGCTGGCATAACGGGCAAGGGCAGACCTGATACTGGCTGAGTGTGTATCATAGGCCATGCATTTTTTTATACATTATTCCTAATACCACCTCCAGAGGGCCTGGCATGGTCACCCCACAATATGTACCCTAGAGCTGGTCAATCCCTAATGAAGTTCCAGGCGGACCACCAAACCATGACGGACAGTGATTTATAATCTTGAACACTTTGGGGAAGGAAAGCACACAGGCCTCCTTTGAGAGTCCATTAGAGTGGATCAAGAGCCATCAGGTTCGTTGACTTTGGGCAAATGTTGTCAGTCTTCCAGGCTGCAGACCCGGACAACACTCACCATCAGCCTTTCTGCTACTGGAAACTGACACATGGAAAAGAGAAACGCGTGCCACGATAGAGAACAACACAGAAAGCCCAGTAAGAACCTTCCTCTGTGACGGACGTTCTTGGAAGGGATCTTTGCCTTGGGGCTCGGCACATCTCCATTCTCAGAGGGCGTGGTGTGGTCCTTCACAGGTCCTGGCAGCGGTGCTGGCTCGTGAATGATCAGTATGTCATCTTTATTGTGCTGACCCAGATGCTGCTTAGCAAAGTCGAAGCCCTTCACACTAGGGATCTGCAACTGAAACAGACACACACAGACACACACACACACACACGGGAAATCAATCTGAATCCGAGGACTGTAAGATGAGATTGTGAGGGCTGGCAAGATTGTGAGTGCCAGCTTCTGACCCAAGACTGTGCTTGCAATTCTACCCAACCGGCTCAACATGCATCTCTAAAGCATTGACCTGTGCAAGGTTTATACCTAGAGTTTGCAGAAAAGACAGATACTTGCTACAGATTCAAGTACAAGGATTAAATATTTAGACCATAATACAAAAGACATCACAAGACAATCCCTGACTGCTGTCACAGCAGCTACACAATTCCAGAGGGTGACGTGGGGTGAGATATTCTTCCTAGAAACTGGGGACTTGTGCCAGGCCTCAGAGGACAGGCCGAACTTGGAAATAAAAAGAGGTGGCTACACAGAGATTGTTCTAAGTTGTGTCAAGGACCAGAGAAGACTTGAGGTTTGGGAGAAGATTACATTAGCTGCACTCGAACGGTCAGGATGTAGGGGAATGAGAGAAGGCCAGGCTGTACGTAGACGACTCCACATGCCAGCTGCTAGAGCAGAAAACCACTAAATGTTTCTAAAGAGGCAGATTTCTAAAACGCAAGCATTTAGGACAAAAGGAGACCAGTCAGAGGGTCCAACAGTACTATGTGCACAAAATGACAAAAGCCTGGGCCCAAACCTCCACAATGAAAATGGGAAGAAATGAAAAGCTCTGGAAAATGGGAAGGAATGAACAGCTCTAGAGACCAGGCAGAAGGACATGGAAGCTGAACACAGACTCGAGAGGCAAAGGGGAGAAAGACTCCAGTGCTGACATGAAGCTGCATTCGGGGTATCCCAAACAGTAGACGTGACATTAAGAGGAAAAGGTGAGTTGCAAAGGAATGATGACAAAGAGGTAAAAATACAGGTTTCGCTCCACACATGCTTAGTTTGAGATGGCAGGAAAAGCTCTGAAGAAAAGTAGCTCAGCGTAGCTGGAGACAGAGGACAAGCTTGGGGGAACTCTCAGGCTGGAGGTGTGACCTTGAGAGCATCTGTATAGAAGGTGACACATAGGGGAGTTGAGATTTTCCAAGATGAAAACAGAGCCTATGGATAAAACGTTGGAGAACATCTAACAGTTTGCGGCTAAGAGGAGGAAAAGGAAGCAAGGAACAAAACAGACGACTTCAAAGAAACAGAAGAATGTGGACACTTCAATGTAACAGAAGCCAAGGGAATAAAGAATTTCTAGAAAGGAGTGGCCAACGGAGGTAATGGGGTCACAGAGATGAAGGAGAGAGGAGTCTTCTCAAGTGCACCCCTCACACTGGTGGATGCAGAAGCCCTACCAGGGGATACCGGGTACCAAGAGCAAACCCACAACAAAAACCCTGTGAGCCCTGCGACCACAGAGTCCAGGGTCAGCTTCTAGGCCTGTGCTAAGACAGAAAGAGGTCTGAAGAGGTACAGGAACGTGGGCAATAAAGGTGAGGCACTATTTTGGCGACACTGAAAGTGCCAGGGGTGGGTGTTAGCCGTTTCCTTTATTCGAGCTTACAAAGTAGAGGAAAATAAACCACATATTAATAGTTGTACCAAGGGTCTCCTTGGGAGGACCCCCACATGCAGTCCCATCGGGCTGAATTCCACACCCACAGAGAATCCTATCAGTCAGAAGACAAAGGCTAACCCATCTAAGGAGCTGTTCTAGACAATATACTGCATGTAGAAGTGAAAGGTTTTGGCATATTTGTGCTAACTTTATGCACAGATGAGTGACAACGTCAATGGCTTCGATTTGTGATCTCTTAAGGTCTTTTAGCACTAAAAATCTAGGCTGGATGAGTAGAAGGAAAGTAGCCTGCAATAATGGCTTATGCCAGCAGAGGGGGACAGAACTTACTATAAATAGAGTTCACAAAGATACTGCTCAGAAACAAAAGGCAGAGACTGGCGTGCCTATATTTTCTAAGTTAATGATATCGTGTTACCAGCAGTCTACTTCACCACACAAGGGCAGATTGTGAGTGGCACGCAGTCCTCGGCTCACAAACGCTGTTTCCCAAACAATGAGCCCAAACCTGCAGCTCCATGACTCCCCCCGACCTACCAGCCATCTTCAGCTGGGCTCCCCAAATCTCTGGGGGTGTATACCTTCCTAGGGGCATGTGGCCCTTTTAAAGGAATCAAATTCCAGACAACTTCTGTACATAAACTTCTGGTTTCTCCTTTCTGAAGAATCCTTCTTCTACTTCATAGAAGAAGCACACCGTCATCCGTGTGTCTGCTTTTACCCCAGCTGCACCTCATTTTAGCTCCATAAGGTGCCTCTAAATGAAAGAATAGGGACGTCCTTGGTGGTCCAGTAGTTAAGACTCCACCTTCCAATGCAGGGGGGTGCAGGTTCGATCCCTGGTTGGGGAACTAAGATACCACATGCCACGGGGCAAGTAAGCCCGAGCGCTGCAACTAAGACTGGACGCAGCCAAAAGTACATAAATAAATAAATATTTAAATAAGTAAGTGAAAGAATAACAGATATAATCAATAGTCATTTAATCATCAACATCACCTCTTTTGCAACTTAGATGATTTGCTTTACCAAAATTGGAGGAGGAGCCCCAGATTGCCTCCTCTAAGCAAAGGTCTCCAAAGTGATAAGGGAAAAATATGGACAGTACTGCTTCCTTGGTGCAGTCTGTACCCAAGTCCAGGAACTAAATGCCTTCCCTGACACGATCTCAGGTTCATGTAAGAAACATATTGTACGTATGTATATGTCACAGGGAAACAAAATTTGCTACCCCCAAATGTCTCTCTGGCATGCGGATTATTTCAAGCTGAAAACAATCAAGGCCCAAAAGACTCAGGAAGAAAGTTTGATATTTCCTTCCCCCACCAACTGCCTAACAGAATATAGACAGAGGACCTATTCCAGAAAGAGAGCTATCACCACTCCTCTCTGCGTCCCCTGTCTCTGACTGGCCTAGCAGGCATTTGTTTAGCAAACATTTGCTTTTCCATCTCCATGTGAACTGCCTTCCTCCCCTCTGAAGTCCCAAACCACCACCAACATCCTCTTTTGTCTTTAGCTGAAGGTGATAGATATTTAAGGTGAGGGTTTTGGTCACTTTGGTGAGTTACTCAGTTCTATACATGGGTCTCTCCCATGTATACATGTTATTAAACCTTTCTGTGATTTTCTCCTGTTAACCTGTCTCAGGTCAATTTAATTTGTAGACCAGCCAGGAAAACCTAGAAATTTCTTCCTCCCTGACAATGTCAAAATGCTTCATAAATGCCAAGGCACCATGCAAATGAGATTGACAGCAATGTTATTGCTGTTGGTCAATGAAACATCAAGCAGTTAATATAGTCAGCTGAAAGTTCTCAGAGACCAGATAAAGCTATAGATACAAATTTAGATACAAAATTTTGTAATTCAGCAACAGGACATGACACGTGGTAGACCCTCAATAAATATCTGATGACTGAATGAATTTCAAAAAGGTCAGTTGAAGCATCAAACTTACTGGATTTCGTGGGGAACCAAGAAAAGGGTAGATGTCATATGAAATATACATCCGTTATAGCCTTAAAGTCCTGCTGGCTTTCGTTAATTCTGACTAATATCTTTTTTTCTGGTAAGTTTTTTTTTTCTTTTTGGCTTGTCTTTATGGAAATGCGGTTAGTTTTTTTTTATGTTTTTTATTTATTTATTATATTTTATTTATTTATTTTTGGCTGCATTGCTGTGCACGGGCTTTCTTCTAGTTGTGGCGAGAGGGGGCTACTCTCCGTTGTGGTGCATGGGCTTCTCATTGCGGTGGCTTCTCTTGTTGCGGAGCACGGGCTCTAGGCCCACGGGCTTCAGTAGTTGTGGCATGTGGGCTCAGTCATTGTGGCTCGCGGGCTCTAGAGTGCAGGCTCAGTAGTTGTGGCACCCGGGCTCAGTAGTTGTGGTTCGCAGGCTCAGTAGTTGTGGCTCGCAGGCTCGAGAGTGCAGGCTCAGTAGTTGTCGCACACGGGCTTAGTTGCTCCGCAGCATGTGGGATCCTCCCAGACCAGGGCTTGAATCCGTGTCCCCTGCCTTGGCAGGCGGATTCTTAACCACTGCGCCACCAGGGAAGCCCCCCGACTAATTTTTATTTTATTTATTTTTTTAAATAAATTTATTTATTTTACGTATTTATTTTTGGCTGCGTTGGGCCTTCGTTGCTGCACATGGGCTTTCTCTAGTTGCGATGAGCAGGGGCTACTCTTTGTTGCGGTGCGTGGGCTTCTCATTGTGGTGGCTTCTCTTGTTGCAGAGCACAGGCTCTAGGTGTGCGGGCTTCAGTAGTTGCAGCACGTGGGCTCAGTAGTTGTGGCTCGCGGGCTCAAGAGCGCAGGCTCAGTAGTTGTGGCACACGGGCTTAGTTGCTCCGTGGCATGTGGGATCTTCCCAGACCAGGGCTCAATCCCATGTCCCCTGCCTTGGCAGGTGGATTCTTAACCACTGCGCCACCAGGGAAGCCCCCCGACTAATATCTTTAAATACGTTCATTAGATCCCTGACATCTCTCAGGCTGGGTGAGTCACCTCCTTTTATAACAATAGAAGTTTTTTTGCTTACACACAAAACAAACGCCGTCTACACAGAAGGAAAAAATTAGAGAAAACACTGTCCTCCTCACTTACGGAACTGGCTCCTTTGGTTTCATCCTTATTTTCTGGAACACTTTTTCTAGTTTTTCCAAGTCTTAAAAAAAAATCTAGAGTTAAGTTTAGCTGTATTGTGCCTCCAGCCTCCACATGCAGAATAAGCGTCAGTCAGCATTTTATAAAAGAGTCACAGTTCATTAGTGCCTTCAATATTCCCATTAGGACCCAGGTTTTCTGAGGAAACATGGCTCTTTCGTTCCTTCTTTCTTTAATATATCACAGAAGGGACAGACCCCGTTGTCTGTATCTCCTCGGAATATGTCGCTGACAAGTCAGGGTGGGCTGGTAGAGCAGGTCAGCCGAGTAACAGGAGAGACGCCTGATGAATTTTAAAACACGTAAGTCATAAATATAATGTGACCCAGATGGAACACGACAGAGTGAAGTCCCCAGTACTCGGGTTAGCCTGAACCCCTGGGAAGGAGCAGTTAAGATGACAAGAGAAACCACAGAGCAAATCCCCAAAATGGCTGAATAAAAATGCGCAGCCTTGGGGGCTTCCCTGGTGGCGCAGTGGTTGAGAATCTGCCTGCCAACGCAGGGGACACGGGTTCGAGCCCTGGTCTGGGAGGATCCCACATGCCGTGGAGCAACTAGGCCCGTGAGCCACAACTACTGAGCCTGCGCGTCTGGAGCCTGTGCTCCGCAACAAGGGAGGCTGCGATGGTGAGAGGCCCGCGCACCGCGATGAAGAGTGGCCCCCGCTCGCCGCAACTGGAGAAAGCCCTCGCACAGAAACGAAGACCCAACACGGCCAAAAATAAATTAATTAATTAATTAATTAAAAAAAAAAAAAGCGCAGCCTTGACGAGAGAGCCATTGTTTAAGCGCTTGCTGTTTGATGGGTGCGGTGTGTGAAAAGTCACTACAGCCACCACGCTGCTTCCATTCAGGAGGTGAAGACAAGGCGGACCTATTGCCATCTGCGGGTCTCCACGGCGGCCCAGCATGGGGCCGCTGGTCACCCTGAGGTCCGGGAGGTGGCGAGCAGGCCTCCAAGATTGTCCCGCCCCCAGGCGGCAGCAAATCACGTGGGTGCACGGAAACCACCAACACTTTAGCTGTTACCAGGATCCTTGCGGAGGGGGACGAGATGAACTCGGCCCAGATGGAAGAAACGCTCTTGGAGCTTCGCTTCAACCCGTTGAGCCCCTTCAGTGGTGGTTCCAAACACAGATGTGTCCAAGCTCCTCCCCCCGCCCCCGAGACCCCCTCAGTGGCGGCCAGGGCCTACAGCGTCACCTCCGCCCCCTGACGTGTCCCATAAGCCCCTCCAAGAATGGCTCTTGCCTACTTCCGTGGCCTCGGTTTTGGCTGTGCCCGTCCTCCCACTCACCTCTGCTCCGTCCCTCCTGCCTGGGCCCACGTCACCTCCTCAACCTCCAGACGCAGGAGCGGCTGCCCGTTGCCCGTACTCCCCCAGCGCCCTGGACAGACTTCCGCTGCTGCGTGTCAGCTTTTAGCTGCTTGCCCTTCCCCCTTGTGAAAGCCCGCGAAGGCAGGGACCGCGTGTCATCTGTGCTCGTCACCCAGCCCAGCCCTGCTTGGCTGAGAGCGAACGCTCAGCGTCTGGTGAATGAACATCAGCGGCTGAGGCAGCTCCATCTGGCTGCCCACAGTGCCAGCCGGCTAGGAACCAGGGTCCCAGGCCAACCAGGGGGTGTGGCCTGTCCCCGGCAGAAGGAACAAGTTTCCGCAGGGCCGGCAGCATCTAGCCAATGCCGTTCATGTCTTTAAATAGAACCTCAACAGGGCGAGGCGGGTCCAAGCTGCAATTTTACTGGGAGCAGTAAAAAAGTGATGCCTTTGGGCTACAGATTAAAGGGAATACAGATAAAAGAAAGACATGGGTTAGGGGTTTTTTTCTTTATCATTAGAAATTTTAAAAGACCCTGCTTCAGAATAAGACAGAATGGCCTCTCTCATCATATTTCAAAACTAATCTACTCCCAGACAATATGAAGAGGTTTCCTTCTGCTTACAAGAAGAAGGGGGTGTGGACTTTGGGTCAGCAGATTTATCGTTTCCAGATGTTTGCAGCTCTGGGATTTGCTAGAAGATTTCAGAGAGTAGTGGTGAAGCGCCGTCAGGGGGGCGGGGTGAGCAGAGCGTAGAGAGAAAACACAGAGCCGCACAAGAAGGAAAAAGAGCTCTCGCAGTCACAGGGAAGACAGCATCTTTGCAAAGTGCCCCAAGGAATGGGCTGGAGGCCCTTCACTATGGCCAGATAATCTTAGAAGAAACGCTTATGAAGTAGAGATATTTATTTTTAAACTAAATAGAAATCATCATTTTCTTACTGTAAAAGCATGACAAGATCTATATGGTGAGAGCCTCTGCCAGCAAAACAAAGACCCTCCTATGCTCCTAACAGGGTCAGAAAACACTTGTTCTCTCAGGGAGTCCTCCATGCAGAAGACCGTTCCTGCAAAGATGCTGTAAAAGGGAATGCACAAATCCAGGCAGCTCTTGCAGAAGAGGGACTCCAAAGGCTTGAAGTTCTATTGGAAACTGTCCATTTCGATGTACAGCAACATCTGGGACGTGAGACTCTTTCAGAAGTAAAAGTGGGAGACGGCGAAAGCTTGCGGAAGAGTCTGCTGTGAACTCAAGGGATGCTGTCCTCTGATAGTTTACTGAAGTAACAGACAATGGATGAGCTTCCACAGGAGTGTTTATGTTAGGAAGCACAGCACGTTACTGACCTAAATATATAACCATCTACACTGGTCAAATCTCTCTGTAACAACACTCTTTCACCAGAACAAAAGCATTTCCAAACCTACTGTTGATCTCATTACGATGAAATTCACACTGTGAATCATTTAGTATAATAAGGACTTTTTTCCAGGTTTTCTCCATGCTATTCACCAGTCTAACAACAAAACGACCTTAGCAGACTATGTAAATAATAAATGAAGATAGGTAATAAATATAACCTTAGTAGAAACTGCTTCCAAAATACTGGGTAACCATAAGCTTGCAATTTAATCAAGAGTTTGCATTTCTGGGGGCTTCCCTGGTGGCGCAGTGGTTAAGAATCCGCCTGCCAATGCAGGGGACACGGGTTCGAGCCCTGGTCTGGGAAGATCCCACATGCCACAGAGCAATTAAGCCCGTGCGCCACAACTACTGAGCCTGCGCTCTAGAGCCCGCGAGCCACAACTACTGAAGCCTGTGTGCCACAACTACTGAAGCCCACGCGCCTAGAGCCTGTGCTCCGCAACAAGAGAAGCCACTGCAATAAGAAGTCCGCACGCTGCAACGAAGAGTAGCCCCCGCTCTCAGCAACTACAGAAAACCCACGTGCAGCAGTGAAGACCCAATGCAGCCAAAAAAAAATTACATAAATGAATAAATAATTTATTTTAAAAAAAAGTTTGCATTTCTTACTTAATTTGTAAGAAAAAGAATGCTCTTCATTTACTTTTACAAACAAAATGAATTTTAAAATAACACTTATTTTTTTCATCCATCAGGTCTAGGTTGATAATGTGCAGAATTTTTTTATACCCAGAAAATCAGAGTAAAATTAAAAGGTTAATAGGGCGATCCTTTACTTCTTGTTCTTCTGCCCCGGGCTTGCTTTTTCTTAGCAAACTTTTAGAGTCGAGTGAGTCCTCTAAATGTGTGAGACCCATAGTGGGTACATGTTAATAAACAGAGTCCACGACCACCACTTCCCACGCCCTGGGTGTGGCTGACCAGCGTGTTGTGCTCAGTGTTTGCACCTAACGAGCTCTTCTCTTAACTTGGCACGTTCTTGCTCAGCGGGGAGCTGGAAGCTGACCAAGAGGCTATGTCCTCGCTCTGAAATTTGTATGTGACAAATACTGCAGAAACTCTCGAAACCTAAGTGTGAGAAGGGAACTGCTGTTACCATAAAAACTAAATTGAATGCCTTGGAAAGACATGGAAAAGGAGCTGCTAAAAAAAAAAGAAAGAAAAAAGAAACTGCTGTCAAAGTAGGCGTACGAGAATTAATTCTAAAAGACTGCAGAGTAAGGTGGGAGGGGGGGATACTGAAAAAAAATCTAGAAAATTTTGTACTCAGGTTGCTTTGCTCTTTCCTAAAGAAACCCAAACTGGAAACTGCAGCTGATGCCTTATGTGTGTTGCTTCTTCACAAGAAAGACCACACAGAATTCCTTTTGGTAGACTGACACTCCAAATTTTTTTTAAAGATTGTCAAATAAAGACTAATTTTATATATATATATATATATATATATATATATCTATATATATATCTGTGTGTCTGTGTGTCTGTGTATATATATCTATAAAGTTAAAATGTTTAAGGCATGTGTTACCATTTTTTAATGATTATGTGGTCTTGATCAAGGTGGACAACTAGTCTTGCAATATGCTGGACGGAAAATAAAGGAGCCGGCCAGCAGAGCTGCGTATGAAAGAAATAGATACACAGATCAAAGAAAATCTTCCTTGGCTCTTGTTCTCTGAAAATATCCAGGGTTAATATAGATCAGAATTCATACACAGAATGGATGTGATCTTCTAACTGAACATCTCAAAAATAAAATCACAGTGGAACTCAGAGCCCACAGCATTGCTGAGCCTTTACACAGCTTCATTTCCTGGGCATGTATTTAATACTACAGAAGACCTGGGTTTCTAAGCAAACATGGAGGCAAAGGGACACCACCACTAAAGCTAAAAGATTTCCTGACCAGCTCTCTCCCCTGTCCTTCAGTACCAGGAGCCTGACCTGCCCTACCCCAGTCCACAAGACGCTCACGTGAACGCGAGGGCAGGGGTCTGTCCCTTACCTTCTGACGCTGCTGAATGTTGGCCACGGTGTCAGGCTGAAAGTCCAATTTGTCCGTGCGGCAGAGTTTCCAGTAGAGGATGATGACGATCACCATCACCACCAGCACCGGCACGACCACACCCACGATGACCCAGAGGTTGCTGCTCTGGGACTCAGGGGACGGCCTCTTCACCCTGTCCACAGCTGCAGACGAGGAAGAAAGGCCACTCAGTGAGTCCTCTGCACTCCTTTACTGGACAGCCCTTCTGGGCAGTAAATGTGCCCTCTTCCATGAGAAACCCCGGAAGTCCCTGTCATTTCAGCTCAAGACAACTGGGAAGAGACTATGGTCTCCTGATGACAGGGAATGGGACGCAGTAAACAAACACAACACGTTCCATCTACAATAGAGTAGGGATCACAGTAACATACATGACGTGTCTAAAGGAACGTGGCTAATTCAATGGCAAAGTGAGGTTTATTCCACGTCTCCTGATGTCCAGTTTATTCTACCAGGTCCCTCTCTAAATTCTCACTGCAGGAATGTTGCCATACCAAAAACTAGAAGTCCCAGTAAGCAGTCTGTGAGCACTGCCTTCACTTCCTTACCCAGATCTCTCCCTCAACCCTTCAATTAAAACATGACTTTTAACTGAAACTGCTACACCAGTTGTCAATTTTAAAATTACATTAAATCAACTTACTTATTTTGAATCCTCCACTCCCCAACCTCCCCACTCCCACCCCTGCCTCAGCCCCCCATCTTTCACGGCCTTGGACGATGATGCTTCAATTACTCTGTCCTCCTTAATTTCCTTCACCAGCTCCTCTCCCTAACCCGGCCTCCCAGTTCTGGACCCTCATCCTCTTCATTCCGTACTCATCCTCTCGCAAGATTCAGCTCTTCTTAAAACTGCTTCCCTGGTCCTCTTAAAGCTCAGGTTCCAATCACCAGGCTCTGAAAACCAGAATGCCCCCCTTCCCTGCCCAACTCTCTCATCTGTTAGGGCCACTTCACAACGACCTCTCCATGACCACACTAGATTCCCCTTGTCTAAGTTCTTTTGTCCTTGGTTGTCTTGGTCTTGTAAATGGCACCTCGTTATTCTTCTACAATGCATTTTATTACATAAATGTACCATCCTGATATACTATATACTACTTTGCTCATTAATATGGTCATGACTCTAAGCCTTGTCTCTTCAAATATATATCAGTCTTCCTGAGCATAGACTAACTTTTACGCTCTTTTCATATCCTATAATGGTTAACACGTGCTACGGGATCAGAATGTTTTTACTCAAAGATGTAACAATAAAAAGATGCTTAGTGCTGGTTTAAGTTTGGGTTTAGGCCCCTTAGAGAGTGACCAGGGAGGGGAGCAGGCGCTCTCAAGCACAAGCACTATGAAAGAAGCACAAATCACAAAGCAAAGACTATGCGGGAAATGGAGAAAGTGGCAAAGTGTTAAAATTTTGCATTTTTTCATTTGACCTGAATATAGTTTGTATATGGAGTTCATTTTGCATGAAAACAGCTGACAATATAGGAGTGACACAACCAAACTGAGGAGCTGAGACAACTGGGTACTCTTCTTAGTTCTAACCTAGTAAAACCCTGTGACTCGTCAAAACGAGGGCCTGACATCAAGTCTGCAGCTGTTTTGGGGCTGGCCCTGGTGTTGGCTTAGGCTCCCAATCCCAGGACTATTGGTTTTCAGCATGAAACTGAGGCAAGAGGAGTGCAAGAGCAGAGGAAAGTAGTCTTGAAAGGTGCCCAGAGCCTACTGCAAAGAATCTTTTCTAAAAAGTGAAGTGCTTAACTGGAGTGGGGCACTTCTCCAACAATCAGAAATGTCATATATGAAGAAGTACAAGTAAATGTTTCATTACTTTTTTTTCTCACTGCTTTGAAATAGAACACACTAATATACAATCATATCTCAAACACACAAACACAAAGCACCAATGGTTATTTGCTTCAACTCTCCCATCATCACCTATAAAATGGAGAAAGTGTGCCCACAGCCCTCATCCTGGTTAGTTTCCAGGGTCAAGTATAGCTCTTACAAATGACATTCCATCATGGGGGATAATTTCAAAGCTGTCATTTGTTAAAACCTGCCTTCATTGCCGAAGTTTCTCGGGAGTTTTTCAACACTCTCTGATGCTAAATTCCTTCTAAACATTTAGTTATCCCTTTACTGTTGGGAGCAAGTTTCTCTGAGCTCTTACAAGGATTGCTCCCAGGATTATAAAGGAAGAACACACACATTAAAATAGTAGTCTGATTCATAAAGGTATATTTAGAGAAATATACTCTTCCATGCCTCTCCTCTTCTTAATTTTAAATACCCAAAATCTGTGAGTTGGGGAAAAACGGCACTGAGAGTAGCCATTGCCAGGGGAGCAGGAGCCTAGACTCTTCCAACAATAATAAAGAAATATCAAAATACCTCTTTCTAAATTATGAGTGATGTGAGGACAGGGTGGGAGAGAAACAGGATTGAAAAGAGTAAGAATCAAGGACTTCTTTGTGTTAAAAGACCCAGAAGGAAGCCAATAAATGCAGAGGGCACCTCCCAGCTTCCTGCATGACTCACTATCCCCATCAACATTCAAAATATGACATGTAAGATTTTGGAATGTATACAGAGAAAACACATTATTTTACCTAGACAAAAATTTTTTTAAATAGTACAGGAGGAGGGGAAAAATATTAAAGTTAACTCAAGCTACTAAAATTCACTATAACACTATGAATATAAAATGATGGGTAGGAAAAAGAACAGCGAATGCTACAACTGCATGCAATCAAAATAAAGAAGGTCTTGGCAAATTAATTTTAATGACTGACCTCTTTTATCTACTACGCACACATAAGAATGCTTTAAATTCAGAGTTTAATGTCAGAAAAAGACTGGCTTTTGACCCCAGCACAGCACAGATGACTGTGAGGGGCCACGCCTCACGCACTTACGTTGGGCAACAGCTCCTTGAATTCGGTAACCCAAGATGATGGCTGCTCTCTGGATATCTATCTTGTTAATCAGATCTGAAGATTTGACTGCACTGAGTCTTTCTCCATCTTGATCCTCCACGAAGTAGATGAGCTGCACAGGATTATCATCTCCCTCGAGCCTTGACACATTTACCACCTGAAAGATAACAGAAACTATCAGCATTTTAGAAGCTCATGTTTCCAGATGCCCTTTCTTGGGGCACTCAATCTTGACTGTGTTACTCAGGATTTATTCCTATCCCTAATAAGGTCATTACACCATTCCAGATCCCAGAATGCCCAAGATGCTCTCTTGATGGGAAGAAGAACAGTCAAAATGAAAGTTCCTCTGTGCAGAATAACAAACGTGCTTTGTCTTGCTCGAAGTCTTCTCTGAGACTAAGGGGCAAGCAGGGTACACAAAACATACCAAGTCCAGCCTAGAATAGCCATCAACCAGCTCCAACAGGTCATGGGAGGGCACTGTTGTCCTCACAACATCAACCATAATGGTTAGGTACATCCCTGGTTCTCTGAAACTATTGATGGTTCTAGCCAATCCTTTCTCAAATCTATTAGCATTTTCTCCCTGTTCTTCTAGGGCAGGGTTTCTCAGCCTTAGTACTATTGCCATTTTTGATCCAGATAATTCTTTGATGTGGGGGACTATCCCAAGTATAGGAGAATGTTTAGCAGCATCTCTGCTCTCTACTCCCTCAAGACCAGTAGCAACAGCCATGCCACGTCCTTCCTCACCAGCTGTGACAACCAAAAATGTCTCCAGACATTGCCAAATGTACCCTGGGGGGCAAAATCATCCCCAGGTGAGAACCACTGCTCTTGAAATAATAAATCTCATAAACTCTTTAATATCCCACTCTCAAAAAGGGATAGATCATCTACACAGGAATCAATAACGAAACAGCAGATTTGAACAATGCTGTAGACCAAATGAACCTAACAAACATATAGAACGTTCTATCCAGTAGCAACACAATACACATTCTTCTCACATGCACATGGAACATTTTCTAGGACAGATCATATGTTAGGCCACAAAACAAGTCTCAACAATTCCAAAAAGATAGAAATTATATCAAGTATCTTTTCTGATCACAACGGTATGAAACTATAATCAATAATAGGAGGAAAGCTGGAAAATTCACCAATACTTGGAAATTAAACAACACATTCCTGAACAACCAGTGAACCAAAAAAAAAAAAAAAAAAATCAAATGGGAAATTTTAAAAATATCTTGAGAGAAATGAAAATGGAAACGCAACATATAAAAACTTACAGGATGCAGCAAAAGCACTTATAAGAGGAAAGTTTACAGTTATAAATGAAATCAAGAAAAAAGAAAGATCTCAAATAAATAACCTAACATTACACCTCAAGAAACTAGAAAAAAGAAAAACAAACTTAGCCCAAAGTTAGCAGAAGGGAGGAAATAATAAAGACTAGCATGGAAATAAATGAAATAGAGAATAGGAAAACAATAGAAGAGATTAACAAAACTAAGAGTTGGTTCTTTGAAAAGATAAACAAAATTGACAATTTAGCTAGACTAACCAATAAAAAGAGATAGGACTCAAAAACTATAAATGAAAGAGAAGACATTACATCAGATACCACAGAAATACAAAGGATCAAAAGAGACTACTATGAACATTACATGCCAACAAATTTGACAACCTAGAAGAAATGGATAAATTCCTAGCCATATACACCCTACCAAGACTGGATCATGATGAAATAGAAAACCTGAACAGACCAATAATGAGTAAGGAAATTAAATCAGTAATCACAAACTTCCCAGCAAAGAAAAGCCCAGGACCAGATGGTTTCACTGATGAATTCTACCAAACATTTAAAGAAGAATTAATGCCAATCCTCAAAATTTTCCTAAAAATTGAAGAGGCGGAAACACTCTCAAATTCATTTTACGACACTAACATTACCTTAATACCAAAGCCAGGTAAAGACACTATAAAAAAAGAAAACTACAGGCCAATATCTCTAAGGAATACAGATGCAAAAATTCTCAACAAAACATTAGCAAATCAAATTCAACAGCATATTATAAGGATCAGGTACCATGATCAAGTGAGATTCATCAACATATGCAAATCAATAAATGTGATACATCACATTAATAAATGAAAGATAAAAACCACATGATCATATCAACAGATGCAAAAAAAGCATTTGACAAAATTCAACATCCATTCATGATAAAAACTCTCAACAAATTGAGTAGAGAAGGAACATACCTCTACATAGAAAAGGCCATGCATGACAAACCCACAGCTAACATTGTACTCAATGGTGAAAGGTTGAAAGCTTTTCCTTTATGATCAGGAATAAGATGAGACTGTCCACTCTCACTATTCCTATTCAACACATTACTAGAAATCCTAGCCAGAGCAATCAGGCAAGAAAAAGAAATAAAAGGCATCCAAACTGAAAAGGAAGAAGTAAAACCATCTCTGTTTGCAGATGACATGATCTTATATATAGAAAACCCTAAAGACTCCACCAAAAAACTATTAGAATGAATAAATGAATTCAGTAAAGTTGCAGGATATAAAATAAACATACAGAAATCAGTTGTATTTCTATACACTAATAACAAAGTATCTGAAAAAGAAACAAACAGTCCCACTCCCAATAGTCTCAAAAAGAATAAACTATTTAGAAATAAATTTAACCAAGGAGGTAAAGATCTGTATACTGAAATCTATAAGACATGATGAAAGGAACTGAAGAACACACAAATAAATGAAAATACATCCCATGTTCATGGATCAAAAGAATTAATACTGTTAAAATGTCCATACTATCCAAAGCTATCTATAGATTCAATGCAATCCCTATCAAAATTCCAATGGCATTTTTTTACAGAAATAAACAATCCTAAAATTCATATGGAACCACAAAAGACCCTGGTGACAAAGGAGCCAAGAATACTTAATGGGGAAAAGATAGTCTCTTCAATAAATGTTGTTGGGAAAACTAGATATTCACATCCAAAAGAATGAAATTGGACACCATCTTACTCACAAAAATTAACTCCAAATGGAAACACCTAAAACCGTAAAACTCCTACAAGAAAACATACGGCAAAAGCTCCTTGACATTCGTCTTGGCAATGATTTTTTGGATAAGACACCCAAAGCACAAGCAACAAAGCAAAAATAAACAAATGGGACTACATCAAACTAAAGAGCTTCTGTACAGCAAAAGAAACAATCAACAAAATGACGAGGCAACCTATGAAATGGGAGAAAATATTTACAAATCATTATTTGATAAGGGGTTAATATCCAAAATATATTAAGGAACTCATATAACTCAATAGCAAAAAAAAAAAAAAAATCTGAGTAACATATGGACATAGGATCTGAACAGACATTTTTCCAAAGATACAGAAATGGCCAACAGGTACATGAAAAGGTACTCAACATCACTAATCATCAGGGAAATGCAAATCAAAACCACAGTGAGATATCACCTTACACCTGTTAGAATGGCTATTATCAAAAGGACAGGAGATAAGTGGTGGTGAGGATGTAGAGAAAAGGGAACCCTCATGCACTGTTGGTGGAAATGTAAACTGGTACAGCCACTATGGAAAATAGTATGGAGGTTCCTCAAAAATTTAAAACTAGAACTAGCATATGGACCAACAATTCCACTTCTGGGATTTCCAAAGGAAATGAAATCACTATCTTGAAAAGATATCTGCACCCCATGTTCACTGTAGCATTATTTACAACAGGCAGGACATGGAAAAAACCTAACTGTCCATCTACGGACAAATGGATAAAGAAAATGTGATATGATACATGATACATACCCACACGACAATGGAATATTATTCATCCATAAAAAAGAAGAAAATCCTGTCATTTGCAACTACATAGGATGAACCTTGAAGGCATTATGCTAAGTGAAATAAGTCCAACAGAAAAAGACAAATACTGTATGATCTCACACATATGTGGAATCTAAAAAAGCCAAACTCACAGAAAGAGTGGTTGCCATGGGTGGAGAGTAAGGGAAATGGATGATGGTGGTCAAAGGGGGTACACTTCCAGCCATAAAGTCCTGGGGATCTAAAGTACAGCATGGTGACTATAGTTAACAATACTATAGTCTTAGTCAATACTACTAAGTATGTATTGCATACTTGAAATGTGCTAAGAGAGTAGATCTTAAAAGTTCTCACCACACACACACACACAAGACAACTACGTGAGCGATGAATATGTTATCTTATTGTGGTAATCATTTCACAATATATACATATATCAAATCATCACACTGTACACTTTAAACTTACACAATGTTATATGTCAATTACATCACAATCAAGCTGGAAAAAATTTCAAAAATTCATAATCTGCTGGGTCAAACAGTACTCCGATTTGTCCCAAAATTTATATCTCTCTGGTGTTAACAGTGAAGTACTCTTACGTTAGTACTTTAGAATCTAGTATACTCGATATATCACAGTTTTGCATAAATATAGCTTTCTATTTTGTTGCTATTTCTCTTAGTAATATGCAACAACTTTATGGCCCCTTTTAGACTGCAGCAAAATGGTGGACTGACGTTCCGAGAGAAAGATCAACGTTAACTCCTAGCCCTCTATTTTGTACACGTAATTTGAATGTTTGGTCTCTACATTTGCCATTGGCAAAATGCAGCTGCTACTTTTCTAGCCACGTGTACAGAACTGTAATAGTGCCCTGTGCTCTGGACACAGCTGCTGGCCTCCTTCTTCACCACTGGAAACTTTTGGCAAATCAACTATTTCATGATTTCATTGTGAATGCCTACTTCCAGATCATGTATAAAGATCCTTAACACAGGTCCAAACTCTCATCCCTGGAGAATCTGTTCTTTATAACTCTATATCTTGAGAACGGCTCACCTGTCCAGCCCTCTGTTAGCTGTTTCTAGGCTAGTTCCTTGACCACTTCTGCTCCCTAACCACCTACTTCTTTCCCTGGAACTGTGCTGCAGTGGTTAATTTTTATTAGCCTTCAGAATGAAATACTATAAAGGGTTACTGAAAAGCAATAGATTATATCCACCTGTCCCTCTACCTATATGCCTATTTATTCCATTTTAAAGTTCTGATAAGTTTTAGAAATGTTTCTTCTTGCAGAAACCATATACCCAAATATCCAGTGATAGCCACCTTGAGTAAAGATTCTAGGGACTTCCCTGGTGGTTCAGTGGCTAAGACTCCACGCTCCCAAAGCAGGGGGCCCGGGTTAGATCCCTGGTCAGGGAACTAGATCCCACATGCCGCAACTAAGAATCAACACAGCCAAATAAATATTTTTTTTAAAAAATTCTATAAGCTTCTCCAATCTGAAAGTAACAGTCAGTAAAATCTAATCCCAGCATCCTTTCTAGATGACTTCTTATCAGATTCATATCTAGAATCCATAAAACCATGGTATGATGGAGTCATCATTTGGGGCAACATTTTCAATTTCATTTTTTAAAATATTTTCTGATTAAAATCACGTGTTCACTATACAAACTATATGCTCATTAGAGAAATTTTGAAAAACATGAAAAATAATTATAAAGAATAAAACAAAAATCACCTGAAATTCAATCAAAGAAAGAAAATCATTGTAAGCATTTTGGCATATTTCCTCCTGTTTTTTCATGATTTGTATATTAATATTTGGATATATTGCACACATTCTTTTGTAGCCTCTCTTCACTTGAGCTTTTTTCTATATTCCCTCACTAATTTAAAAAAAAAATGATAATGGGATTTTCCAACACATAAAGATTTCACTACAATTTTTTTTAACTTTGGGTTTATTTTATTTATTTATTTATTTATTTATTTATGGCTGTGTTGGGTCTTCGTTTCTGTGCGAGGGCTTTCTCTAGTTGTGGCAAGTGGGGGCCACTCTTCATCGCGGTGCGCGGGCCTCTCATTATCGCGGCCTCTCTTGTTGCGGAGCACAGGCTCCAGACGCGCAGGCTCAGTAATTGTGGCTCACGGGCCTAGTTGCTCCGCGGCATGTGGGATCCTCCCAGACCAGGGCTCGAACCCGTGTCCCCTGCATTGGCAGGCAGATTCTCAACCACTGCGCCACCAGGGAAGCCCCTTCACTACAATTTTTTTGCCCATTCTCCAATTGCTGGACATTTAGGTTGTTCCAATACTTTCACTTTTACACATTATGTTTTGATGAAGAGTCCTGTACCGTTGTAAAAAAATTCTTATCTACATCTTCGTGTTTGGTCATTCTAAAGGGGAACAGACGTAGGGCACGGTTTCTAAGCAATCCATCAGATGGCACCGTTAGTCTGGGATGGCTTGGTTAACTTCCATGAATCCCGCATTTCTATCTCAGGGAACTTGCAGAACTAACCAAGCATCTCATTCTGTAGTTTTATGGTACACTATAACTGTTTTATGTGCATAAATTAACCTCCACCCAGAGCTGCTAAATAAAGCAAGGCTTTTATAATTCATTTTCATTTTTATTCTTAGTTTTATAGTCATTTGTTTAATATTGCTCTCAGTTTTTTAATGAGTTTTTACATTTCTCTATATTCTACTGCATCCGGCAAAGGAACTATTTTAGAAACCTAACAACCACCTTTCTGGGAAGGAAAATAAAGAGTAACACTTGCAGGGGAAAACCTGGTAAAAGGGTTGAGGGATGATGCTGATGCCAGCTCTCCACAAACTGCCCAGCTCCCCTACCCAGTGTCAGCGTCACGCCTCTCTCTCTCTCTAGCCTCTACACCACCAACCTCCCCACCCCTGCACACCAGGGTCTCACCCTGGCTTCCTGTCTCTGAAACGCCATAGCTCTAAACGTCCCCTCTTCCTAGCTCTACAAGTCAGCATTTGGTAAAGGAAAAAATCCAAAATAACGTAATTCACATGGAGATGGGAAGAAATTACAGCCCAACCTCCAGCTCTCTCTGAGCGTGTGCATTTTTAAAGGGGTCACTTTGGGATTCAAATGAATCTGTCATTTGTAACTTTCTGCCAGTTTACGTAGTGAAGGCAATTTGGGTAACGTGAGACGAGCAGGGCTGGCAGGAGGCAGAGAGGACAGAGTGCCGGCATAGAGGGCAGAACATTTTCCTCTTTCCGGCCTCTCAAGGTCTCTTCCAGCTGAACGATTTGTCTCTATGACGCTATCAATAATGCTTACCATTCCATAGAACTGACTACATTTTTGGTAATTAAAAAACTACTCTTTGAAAAATCAGGTCATCCAGTGGTACGGCAACCCACTTAATGTATTCTTTTGCTGTGGTCCCCACAAGGCCATTTGCTGTACGGACCCTTACTAAAGACTCGGGAAACATCTGTCTAGACCCCAGTGGAACTGAAATGCTGGCACAGTCAGTGGCTGCCTACGACAGCCATCAGTCTACGTAGCAGCATCTTCTCCCGGCATTTTCCATCTGCGTGAAAATACGGCCCATGTTTAGACGGCTCTCTCTCCTTCCCCTCCCCACTCCTTTGGCCTTCTTCTTCTTACCTGTACCATGCTGTTCCCGGCAGCGATGGTAGCCCTTCTCCACATCCGCCTTCTGGTGGAAACTTCGCTGAGCAGCTGGGCCAGTTTGCGCTCCATCTCAGCTTGAAACACTTCATTCTGGAGCTGCTTCTCAACAACACCCAGGAGGACTACATTTAAGGTGAAGCACGCACAGGCCCCAAAACAAGTTGGCAGTGGAGAGAAAAGGATGTGTGCACAAGAGAAATGAACACAGGATTACTATAAAATGCCGGTTCCCAGAGAGGAGACATTAAAAGGGGAAAGAGGAAAGCTGGACGGGGTGCAGGAGAGTCCAGGGAGGGTAGCCCACAGGTCTTATCTCTAAAGTCTACAAAGACTGGTGGCCAGAAGTCCCAGGAGCTCAGCAGTGCAGAAGCTTTGGAGCTCTGAGCTCCTACACAAGATCAAACGTTTTGTCTGCACTTATTTCAAAATTTCTGGAAATGGTTTGAGTTCGTATCTTATCTTGACTCAAAATTTAGACTCATTAACTGACTTGAGATAAGGAGGCCTGTCTTCAGACGTCTAGATTATCTAAACAGACAACATCTTGTCAGCCTTTACAGGAGAAAAAAGCTTGTGCTTTCCAGCCAGAACTGGCTCAAATCCCCTTTGAGACAGGACCACGGGCAAGTCACTTAACCACTATGAAAATTATCTGGAAAATAAGGCCACTGTACCATGCAAAGAGGTGGGGCCTTTATATGGGATGTTGTATGTGAAGCAACGAGAGCTGGCAGGGTCCGGGAACCTGTCAGTGGTGACTATCTCCATTCTACAAGTTTCCTCCCCACGACCAGTTGCTTACTCACTGTGCTGCTTACATGCTGGGTAGACGCTGAGCAACCAGCTCTCTTCTACACTTCTGCATACCAAGTCAGAAAGCCTTTATTTGCAACGCCATAGCTGTAAATATCTGACCCAGGCCCACAAGGCTTTAAAACATGCTTCTTATTGGCTCACCAAGTTACCTTATTTGTCCTCATAAAACCAGACATATGAGGCTTTCAGGAAAAAAAGAGATCCTTGCTTCAGAACCTTGTCCTATTCTGGTCAGAAGATCATCAATTCCTGTTAGACTTTGCCCTGGACTTGATGTATGAATTTTAAAGAAAGCCAATCCTTTTTGTGCCGTAACTCAGTGGGACACATTCCCACAGCCAAATTTGAATCCCTTTCTCATTCATTCTTTGCCAAGAATCTAAGGTACATTTTGCCCTGAATTTAGGACTCAGAAACAGGAAAGGCAGTATCTTTCTCAATACCCCCCCACAGACTTCTCACTCTTACAGTTCCCAAAAACATTACGTAAGTTAAACATACCTGTTCTTACCCAAGAGGACTTCAACAACTGCGATAAGTTAAGCTGTGGGTACTGGAAGGCTATAAAAAGCAAAGGGTGAGAAAGGGAGAAAGGTACGTAAAAAACCTGTTTGCAACAGTCAGAAAGGTGAGTGTTCTCGGGAGCGCTGGGTAACTCACAGCACACTGCTTCTCCTACACTAATCAGCTCTGCCTATGGAAGAAAAAAGTGCCAGCTGGCGGGAAGGCAGGGTCAGTGGGAGGGTCCTGAGCACCTTAGTCTCCGGGAGAAAGAGGGAGAAAAAGAAAGAAAGGGCTTACTCAAGTAACACGATGGGACACTACTTCACAGAGAGCTCACCCGTAAGTTCCCCTTGAAATGTCATTGTTCCAGAGCAATGAATTTTTCACACCGTGCTCCTCAGAGCCCTGGAATTTCCCAGCAATGACTCAGGCAGGGTAAAGTGACAATCTTCTATCTATCACTGAAAGTTGCTATTTGTAAATAACAATTTTACCCCTGTCTACTTCTGCATTTTACAAGTTATTCCTTTCCATTTAATTAACAGTACACGAAAATACGACAAGAATCATTAAACCTTCTGGCTGCTCCATTCTGAAAAAGAATCTGATATCTTTTTTGCCTGACTTCAACTCTGGAATCTACTGTATTTGGGGTGGAATCTACTGTATTTTAAACGTTTTGAAGTAAACGTTTCCCCTACCTCCACTCCGTTTGTACTATGAATTAAATCGCTTCCACCAGGAAGGAAGGTTTTGTTTGTTTTCATTTCTGTTTCTTTTTTCTTTCTAAGTGTACACACAGTGAACCTCACTCTTTCTGGTGTACAGTTTTATGGGTTTTGACAAATGCATGGACATGTGGAACCACCACCACAATAAAAATACAAGACATTCCCATCACCCCCCTGAAAATTGCTTTCCTCGCATCCTTCACCCCTGGAAACCAAAAATCTGTTCTCAGTCTCTCTGGTTTCACCTTTTCCAGACTGGTATAATCTTTGATAGTGCCCTTGGCTCTCTAAAGAGAATAATAAAGCAAGCCCAGTGGGAGAGAAGGGTTCTGGAGGCCCACCCTGGCATGATCTGAGAAGCTCCAATTTATAGTCCAGATTTCTGTTAGCTATTTTATTTGAAAAGAAGAGGTCCGCCAACACGAGCACTCGCAGCCACGTCCCCAGGACAGCGGCACTCACGTTCAGCAATCTGCAGCACTGGGTATCCCAGGTAGAAACTGAACTCCACCACGCTCAAGTTCCTTAGCATTTCGCTCACTTCAGACCCATTCAGAAACCCCTGCGAGCCTCTGACAGCAAAGACGATGTTCACTGGGCCCCGGCGAGGCGCCAGCCTTGAAGACCCCACAGTGATATTCAAGATCTGAAAGAAAGAAATCAGAATAAGCTTCTAAAATAAATTAAAATGTCTAGCCAAAAGCCTGACTATGATTTTGCTCTCACAATTTCCCTCACCAAGTTTTTTTTAAAGGAGCATTTTTAAAGGAAGAGTAATTGGCTTCACAACCTGGTTCCCTTTTGTAATACTCTTAAACCCTTAGTTTATTGAAAATGTTTCTTACATTAAGTGGGGAACTGAGCACATGTATTTATAGTCCCTCCCCTTTTCTTTCCCACCCCAAATCCCACTGAAATAACAACAAGATGAACAAAGGGGAATAAATCCACAACAGCACTGAGAATGGAAGAAAACCAGAGATTCTGTCAAACTACTGAAAGATGGAGAGAGGGTGGGATCATGTTGATACAAACCAGAACAGAGGGAACCGAGACCCCAAACACACACAGGCACAGACCACAGTAGACTGAGAGTGGTCTCCCTCAGGGGCCCCAGGAGGCCTCCACGGCAGAGATCTGCAGGAGCTGAGACTAGGGTGGGCTGCGGGACCGTGATCCGGGTCACTAATTAAACACTGAGTGCCAACAGCTGAGTCGGTTGTCTCCCTCCCTTCTCCCTTCCAACTTCACACCCAGGCCAACTCAGAAGCGCTAGCAGCTCCACCTTCACCCCAGGAGCCCGAAGAACTGCTCCCTGAGGAAGATGAGCTCCCTGCCTGAGAGGACCGAAGACTCACTGTGGCGTGGCCCCCTAGGCAGGAAGGTGGGTGGAGTTAACCGCAGTGCACACAAGAGACAAAGAAAGAAAGAGAGTGAGAGAATGAGCAGCTCTGCCATGAAAAACACACTAACTCGCTCCATCCCCAGGGTACAACCTCCTCATCTCACACGGTGGGCAGGGGTGCCCACGCTGCCTGTCCATGACCACACATTGCCTGGTACCCAGGGCTCCAGTGAATCCTCCCATCAGGAGACAAGGCTTATGTATATGTAGACACAGACTCTACAGCTGAAGTGGAAAGATGAACAAGGTGCCAAAACTAACCACCTGCTTCCTCATTCCTAGAGACAGCCAGCAATGGTCCACAGGTGATTACAGAAACCTAACAGCACGAAAGTGAAGGACCAAGATCAACACAGAGCAATGGCAAAGAATGCAGAGAAAACAGAGACAACTTAGTACATGGAAGACAACATATTAAAAATACTAATTAATGTCTCCAGAAACTTTCAAGGAAATATCGTATCATCATTCAAGATAAGCCTGCATCATAACAGGAAAGGCTGCAATGAAAAAAGAGCAAATAAAAATGAGAAAACAATGATGGCTAAAAGAAAATTCAATAGAGGGACTGAATAACATAATGAACACAGCTGAAGACTAAATTAATAACTTAGAGGACAAGGTTTAGAAATCTGTAAAAATAGGGAATTTAAAAAAGAAATGGAAAAAATAAGAAATATGGAGGGTGAATCCAGGATCACCAAAATCTACTTAAAATGAATTTGAGAAAGAGAGAACCAAGAATATGGAGGGATAAATATCAAAGAAATGTAAAAACATCAGCAGTTTCCACGTAATACATACAAAACCTATCCTTTGATTAGTAGCTATGTTTTTAGAGTGAAGAACTGCATTTCATGGTATTCCATGAAACAAAATTCCATAATATGAAACACTAGTGTATTTAGGCATTTCCCCCATTGGATATTTAAGTTGATACTTAAAGTTGATATTTAAGTTCTTTTCTGGAACATTCTTGCATTTCCTACATAGGCTCATCTCTCTTCAGCTCACCGTATCTGAACTCCCTGGTTACTGGCTCCTCTACAATGTTCAAATATACTTAGACTATTCATGCTCTGTGGACTCGATATGGCCATGGAAAGACATGATTTCTAATCCATGTGAACTAAATCTCCTCTGCTGGAGGGGATTAGTAAGAGTTAAGTGTGTCTTAAACAAAACATTATGAAACTAGTTCCTCTTTAAAAGAGAAAGCATCTTGTTCTGCATTCGATGCTATTCTCACCTGCACCGTGAGGTTATACGTCCCCTGGTGATGTTTTCTCACTTCAGAGAGAGCTATCATCAGGCCTTTCTCGATGCGCTGGGTGAAGTTGCAGAAGCCCGTATCCACACTCTGAGGCACAAACTGCAGTACTGAAAAGAAGGACAGTATCACAGTCCCATGAACAAGGTGTTTCTTTAGTATTAAGTAACGAGAAGAGGGAGAAAATAGTGTGTAAATCAATGAACTCTGATCCATAGTACAGGATTAAGTACTATGATGTGTTATTATTTTTTAATTGAGGTAGTTGATGTACATTATTATATAAGTTTCAGGTGTATAACACAGTGATTCACAATTTTTAAAGGTTATACTCCATCCATAGTTATTATAAAATATTGGCTATATTTCCTGTATTGTACAATATATCCTTGAAGCTTATTTATTTTATACATAGTAGTTTGTACCTCTTAATCCCCTACCCCTATATTGCCCCTCCCCCCTTGCCTCTCTCCACTGGTAACCACTAGTTTGCTCTCTATATCTATGAGTCTGTTTCTTTTTTGTTATATTCACTAGCTTGCTTTATTTTTTAGATTCCACACATAAGTGATATCATACAGTATTTGTCTTTGTCTGACATATTTCACTTAGTATAATACACTCTAAGTCCATCCATGTTGCTACAAATGGCAAAATTTTCATTCTTTTCTTATGGCTTAGTAGTATCCCATTGTGTGTGTGTGTGTGTGTGTGTGTGTGTGTGTGTGTGTGTGTACCACATCTTCTTTATCCATTCATCTGCTGAGGGGCACTTGGGTTGCTTCCATGTCTTGCCAACTATAAATAATGCTGCTATGAACACTGGGGTGCATGTATCTTTTCAAATTAGTGTTTTCTTTTTTTTTGGATACATACCCAAGAGTGGAACTGCTGGGTCATATGGTAGTTCTATTTTTAGTTTTTTGAGAAACCTTCATTCTGTTTTCCATAGTGGCTGCACCAATTTACATTCCTACCAACAGTGTACGAGGGTCTATGATGTGTTATTTATATGTATCATATCATGGAAATGTAGAAAGCCAACTGTACCAAATGACTACACACAAGGTGAAGGTGATTTGTATCACTTTAAAATGGAAAAATATCTAAGATAATAATTGGAGCATCAAAAGATGCAACACTGAAACATTTCAAATAGAAATAAATTCATTAGAGATGAATTCTTAAGTATTTATGGGTGAAACAACATGATACCTGGTATTGTTTTAAAACACCCTAGCTTCCTCAAAAAAAGTTTGTGTGAGATAGATGAAACAAAATTGGGAAAATGTTGATAATTTTTAAAGTTTGTACGGGCATAGGTGGGCTAAATATGGTATTCTCTCTACTTTTGTATATGTTTAAAAATGTCCATAATAAAAAGTTAAATGAGGGGACTTCCCTGGCGGTCCAGTGGTTAAGACTCCACGCTTCCACTGCAGGGGGCATGGGTTTGATCCCTGGTCGGGGAACTAAGATGCCACATGCCGTGCAGCAAGGCCAAAAAAAAAAAGTTAAATGACATTAAGGAATCACTGTTAATTTTAGGGGGTGTGATAATGATACTGTGGACAGATGTATGTGTATGTATGCATGTATATGTATGTATGTGTATATGTTATGTGTGTGTGTATATATGTTTAATAGTCTTATCTTTTAGAAGCATAGGCTGAAATATTTATGAATGAGACGACATGATGCCATATCAAAATAACATGAGAGGAGGGAGTGTCGATGGGGGTGTAGATGTAACAAAAGTGGCTAGGAGTTGAAAATTGTTGAAGCCATACAATGAGTACCTGCGGGTGCACTAAACTATTCTGTGTATTTTTGTATATGCTGGAAATTCTCCATAATTATAAAGTTTTTTGAAATTTAAATAACAAATTTTAACATAATCCTCCCCAAATTATTTTGGAACACAAAAAATAAAGTGAAATTCTATTTACAAATCAAAACAACTATGCTCAATTTTCTTACCCGTTTGAACTTGGAACCTGGACTCTGGCATAAGGAAGGAGGGTTTCACAGCCAAGATTAAAGGAGTCTGGTCACGAACAAGTTTACTATTTATAAGTACATTTATGACTGATATTGCTGTGTAAACGAAGGGACCAGATGTTACCAGAAAAGTGAAGTCAGCGAACAGTTCATAAACCTATGAAAATAAAAAATGCAATAGATGATAATTATCAAATTTGAGGGTACCATAATTCAAACTTAAAGGAAATCATACTGAGTAGAAAAAAAAGTTAAAAAAATAAATAGTTTTAAATGAAGGGGTATTGCTTCAGAGATAATTAAAATTTTATTTTAGTTATGCCTCTTACATATCTGTCAACTTTCTCAAAAACAGCACAAAATTACAAGAGCAAGGACAGTGAAAAAGAAGAAGAGTCAATAATATGAACCGAATAAGGAATTAAGGAGAATTCAAGGTGTTTTACTGTACTTACCCCCCATAAAAAGGAGCACTTACTCTACTAAGTAGAGCTGTCCAAAAGAAACATGTGAGCCACATATGCGATTTTTAAATTTCTAGTGGCCACATTAAAAAAAATAAAAAGAAACAGGTGAAATTAATTTTAAAAACATTTTACTTAAGCCAATATATCTGACATGTCATTTCAATTGTAGGCAATGCAAAAAATTATTGAGCTATTTTACATTCCTTTTTGCACTAAGTCTTTGAAATCTGGTGTGTATTTTGCACTGACAGCACATCTCACTTGGAACAAGCCCCATTTCACATGCTCAACAGCCACACGTGGCTCGTGGCTCTGTTCGGGATGGTGCAGGCCTAGAGCGGGGCTTTCTGAGCTTATCAGGAGAGAGAAGGCACCGGCAGACGTCCAGCAAAAAACATGTAGAAATCTATCTCTATCTCACTCGATGTACAGAAACATACATACGCACTCACTCTAAACTCTAATCCAAGCCCTTCCGTGTGAATAAAGGGAAGCGAGATCATTAGGTCATCACCCCAAACTCTGGTCTTAGAGCCCTTTGTTCCAGCTCTGCCAGCACATCCCCGTGATGGACTAAACCTGGCCTCATCTGGGGTCAGAAGGGGCTTCCCTGGAGAAGCAATGTTTGAGCAGAGGTCCAAAGGACGAGTAGGTGTCCACCAGGAGAAGGGAGGGGAGAGAGGAAAGCACATGTCCCACTCCCATTATGATGTGCATTCGACTCGGACTCCCCCACCAGACTTCCGTGCCGCAGGCACCCACCTTGAGCTCCACCACACGGTTGAAGTGGCTCCTCAACACCTCTTTGATGGACATAATGATGTACTCCTGCACAGCTCTGCGGGCCAGCACTGCAAATTAGTTCAGTGTCATTATGAATAGGCAGAGGATCCACGGCCCTCCTGGGTCTCAGCGTGGAGAAAAAAGACCCAGCGCATTCTCCTCCCTCCTCCCCTCCACCTGCCCTGTCCGTCCGCTGCATTCCTGCTCCACCTCTCCTGCCATCTTCTCCCCCTTCTTCCTTTCTGTCCCCCATCCCCATCGACACCAATACAGAGAGCCAGGTTACTGATCAACCACATGCTGTACATATTAACAGGGCACCGACTTTATGCGCAACTTGCCACTTCTCAGGAGGAACGAGTGGGAGAGTCTGATCAAGGGGCCACAGTCACCAGACTTGTTCAGACATGACATCAAAGGTATTCCAGTTTCATGTGACTAAAGCAGCCGGCAGCTGCAAGGGAAGCTGCTGCCTGTCGGCTGGTGACTCGGACTAAAGGCTGGGGAGAAGGTCAAAGTCTGTGACCCAGTTCAGAGGATACTCAGCCACTCCATGTTCCTCCACTCCAAGTGACATTTACAGGACTATATAAGAATATAGTGCCCCCTCTTTTCCAGGAAAAGTCAGAACAGTAAATTAGTAAGAAATTGCAACGGTGGCCCTTACACATTTGCCCAACTAACTGCTTGAACGAAACGTGAAGGCGTTTTGCTTTAACCGTGTCATCTACGCATCCAATGGGTTATGAGCTCCAAAGACAAACATCCTAGCAAACATTTCTAAGGCTCCTTTAAATCTTTCCTTTGTTTTCATTGCTACTAATTTGTAATATTTTGTGGGCGCTTCTTATATGCTGGGCACTGGGTTAAATATTTTATATGCATTAATGCATTTAAATCTTTACAATAACCCAAAGAAGTAAGTGCCACCATCATCCCTGTTTAATAGTTGAGGAAACTGAGGCTTAGAGAAGCCTAACTGTCTAACTGTCTGGAGGACTCAGGGGAGCTGGCAAAGCAGTGAAGCCTACAACCCAGGAGTCGTCTGGGTCCAAAGCCCACACTCTTTGCCACGATGCTACACATCACATGAGCATTTCGTATCAACACCTCTGGAAGATCACCCCAACCAAGAGAAGTGATGCGAAGCAGGGCCTTACCAGTTGTGATCAAATAGGCATCGGGAACCGTGATATCACACACATACGGCGACTTGGCGGTGACCAGCGCTGGAGTATGAACCGTCGCTTCGGGAGCCGGGGTGGTCGCGGGATGAAGGGATGGCGGGGGGAGAACCGTGCCGCCCTCATGGCGATTCTGACTCACGGTTCTGCTGTTCAGGGTGGTGTGAACAGAATTCTCAGGGGCAGCACCGGTGTCAGATGTGCTCAGCTCAGTGGAGGTGTTCCTCGGTAAATCTGTGGGTGTGAACGATGGGCCACGCGTACCATCCGGCTCTGTAGGCAGAGGCGAGCGGATCACCTCAGGAAGAAACGAGGATGCCGATGGCAGGTACCCAGTGCTGGCCACCACTGTGGTGACAGGGATGACTTCAGAGAAAGAGGGTAAGACGGACGTGGGATTGTTCATAGCACTGACACCACCATCAGAAGGTGTCAGGGTTGAAAAGACAGAAGATTCCGTTAAAACGGGTGTAGTAGGAACAGCAGTCAAAAGTGATGTTAAGTGGGTTTCAGCAGTCAAAATGGGCTCAGAACTGGAGGGCACCAGTGTGGGGACTGCAGATTCATGGGACATGAGTGAAAACTCAAAATAGGAGGTAGTTGCAGTGATAGCTGAGGTAAAATGAGCTCCGGCATCTGTGGGTGACACTGTGGGTGCTTCAGAAAACTGTGGAGAACTGGAGGGAAAGCTGGAGAGTAGTGACATTTCAGAGTAACTAGGGAGAAAAGTGAAGGTGCTTAAAAGAAGGTCTGAGCTTGGCCAGAGCTGAGAAAACTCAAGGTTTGTGGAATTGGGAACAGAAAGCTGAGGTGACCGAGAATTGGTAGAGTTGGTCAACAGAAGTGTCTCAACCAAGGTAGAAAATGCCTGAGAAATGAAGGTGGACAGATCACTTGACCTCGGAGACGGAGAAGCAAGTACTTCTGAAGATGGAGAGACCCAGCTGCTGAATTCCAGTGGTGGAGTGGAGAAAAAACTGGATGTAAAATCCCAAATACTTGCACTTTCACGCTGGGAAAAACTGGCAGGTTCTCGGTCAGGGAAAAGCGAAGGCTGTGCCGACAGGTCCAAACTGTAAGACGTAAGAAGACCTGGGCCTCCGACAGCAAGCGATGCTGTGTTTTTGTTTGCTGTGATGGGGAAAGAAGAGTCAAGGAGAGCACCTGGGGTGACCGAGGAAAGCACGGCTGTCACACTGGATGGCATTACTTGAGTTTCGGCGACAGAGGAGGAGCGAAAAGCAGCAGCGTCAAGTGACACAGGCACAGAGAGGTGGCCCTGGGGAGGGGACACTTGTGCGGTCATAACACTACTCATTTCCCCCTCAGCTGAAATACCGACGCTCGTTGCTGAGATTTCCACAGATGGAGAAGAGAGGGGAACCATCGGTCTTGAGGGGAAAAGTGTATGAAATTCTTGAGGGCCTTCGTCAAATTCAGAGAAGTCCACTGTGACACTGCTCAGTGGAGAGATGCTGCCCACTTCTGAGGGCCCTGAGAGGGTCGGGGACAGGGTCTCAGCACCATCCCCTGAGCCCACGTCCTTCTCCGTGAGGCTCGATGACAGCACGTACCGAGGCGACACCGCAGTGCAGGACACACACCACGTGTACGGTCTGAACGAAGACACTGGGCTCCAGACGTGAGTGTCACCCGCACGACTTGGGGCCGCTGAATGGCCAGGCAATTCTGATGCCTCACTGGAGCTGGCGGGAAGACAGGGGTTATGTGAAACACCGGCTGATTGAGTAGAGAACAATCCAGACGCAAGAGGAGTTGAAAACAAAGCCAAATGTGCACTGCTGCGGCCAAAGGCAAGGGCCATCTGGGACAGAGCTGCAGAGCGGTGTGTGCCTGGAGAGACGGTTTCATCCAGACTTCCACCCAAAGCAGCAGTCACGTCAGAGTATCTGTCTGTACCTGCGGCCAGAGCATCCTCTGGAGGCGGTGAGACCTGCCCGGACAGGGGAGGAGGCTGCCGAGTGACACCATCACGTGGCGGTCGAGGCTCAGAATACTGCGAGCTGAGAAGGAAGGTTTCTGCACCCTCTACTCCCGAAGCCATGATCTCTGGCAAAGTCCTACTTGAAACGTGCCCGTAAGTGTCAGTAGGATAAAACACCAAGTTCCTACTAGGAGTTGGAATTATGCCCTTGGAAGTGGGAAAAGCTGACAGAAAAGCACTGAAATGATTGGGGGATTCAGCAGACATTGTTGGTTGTTGCACTGTGTTTTGCCAGGCAGATGTCACTTCTTCATCTTGTAAAGAAATGATGGGTAACGATGGAGTCGGCACGGAGTCTAACGTTTCTTTGAGCAGCCCTGGCAGACTGTGTGAGACGTATCGTATGGGAGAAACCACGCGGGAAGTGGTCCAGGAAGTCTCTGGCAAAAAGTTATCCATTTCATCATCATCTATGACCTCGTTGCTCGTCACGGACACATAATTTGCCACAAAGATGCTGTGATCTGCTGTACTTTGGGTCCATTTTCCTTGGTTAAAAAAGTTTGTATCAAAAGTACTGGGGGATGGAGATGATCTGACGTGGAGAGAACTGCTTTGCTGGGACCCTGGAGCGGCTTCTGTTAAGGCCACATGTGCAGTGCTGTGCACGGCGCTTTCCCTTGGCGTGAACTCCAAGGAGGATAAAGAAAGGTTGTGCTGTTCCAGAGGGAGCTCATCTACAAAGAAAATAACAGCTGAGTTTAGCTGCAAGGCAATGAAAGTCATACTGCTAATATTTTGTTTCAGATATAAAAATATCCTCAATCAACAGATATCCACTCACTGTGAACAGCCACGATTCACGGTTAGAAGTTAAACAACCAACTGGAAGTCAGAAATTGCCACAGTTACTGTCAGCATAATACCTGCGAATAGTCGTAAATTTGAGCACCACTTCTACTTAAGCGTGTGTGTGTGTGTGTGTGTGTGTGTGTGTGTGTGTGCACACTGACATGTTTCTCTTACTTTCTAACACCACCACAGAATACTGTAAATGGAAGAGGCCTTACGGGCCTGTCTTGTCTGTTCTCTCTCATTTATCACATGAGAAAGAGAGAAGGTAACTAAATCAATTACATGATCACCCAGGCAGAGGTGGAGCTGGTATCTGCACATAAGCCTGCCTTGACTCCCAAGCCCATGTCCTTTTTCTTCCATAAGAGTTGGCTCTTACGAGAAATGATCATGACCACTCTGACAGCATCACTCACCACCCAGGGAAGAGGGTTCAGCAGTTTCCTAGTTATAGGACCTTCCACATAAAGACCTCAGACTACCTCCAGGCTCACCTCTCATCATTCCCTGCTCCACTCTCACGCCTTCCCAACGAGGCTCTGGCCGAATGAGCTACCCAGATTCTCTGTGGCTTGGTGTTTTGCACATTCTTCTCTCTCTGCCTGGGATGCCCTTCCCAGGCTCTCCACCTGGATTACTCCTACCGGCCCTGCAGATGCAGCACAGATACTACCTCCCTCCTCAATACTCCAAAGCTGGGTGAGTGCCTCTCCCTAGGTTCTACCTGTCACATCCCTGATTGTGCCCCACTGAAATGAACTGTCTGCTCATTATACTCCGAGATTCTTGAGGAGAGAAACTGTTGATCTGTTACCCCAGTGCCTAGCACAGTGAGTGACATATACTAAGAGCTCGATAAACATCTGTTAAGTGAATGAATAAATCAATGAATGAATGAATGGTGTCTGAGGACCAAGTTCTGATATGTGCCAAAAGCATCCCATCATCCTCTCAAACTTTCATATTCTTCATCCTTGTGACAGCTGTCACTATCATTTAAGTGGCTTAGGTATCTCCATCTGCAATTCAGGTACACTGTATAGAGAGGCAGGAAATGTGATGGCCCAGACCCCTGATGAAGGCCCAGGGCACAGGTCCTAGAGGAACACTGAAACAGAGAGCTTAGAGGGACACTGGACCAGACAGCCTGATGGTCAAGCATGACTGCAAAGTTACAAAACACGTAAGAAATAAGGTATTATGAAAAAGAGTCAAGAGAAACCGCCCCCAAAAGTAAAAAGAAGAAACCCACACAAACAGTATCAGATTTGTAAAGACTTCAGATATTGGAATTATAGGATACATTTTTGAAAGTGTGTTTAATTCATTTAAAATAATAAAGAAGGGACTGAAAACATGAGTAAGGAGCAAGAGGCTATGAAAATGGTCAGAAAGATTTGAAAAACCAAAAGAATATTTGGAAATGAAACAATAATTAAAATTTTTAAACTCAATATACAATATGTAATAAACAATAAACAGCAATTTAGACACAGCTGAAGAGAGATTTAGTGAACTGGGGGACAGACCTGGAAATTACTCAGAATGTACCACAGAGAAACAAAAAGAGGAGAAACGTAAAAAAGAGAAGAGATGTGAACACAGAATGAGTCCAACACATATTTGATCAAAGTTTTAAAAAACAGTAATGGAGGGAATTGGGCAGAGACAATATTCAAAGAGACAGTGCTAAGAACTGTCCAAAACAGTAAGAGACATGAATCCTTGAATTCAGGAAGACAAAGAATCCCAAACCACGTGAATTTTTTTTTTAAAACCCATACCTATACACATGACGATACCACAGAACACCAAAGACAAAGAGAAATTGTACAGGCAGTCAGAGAAAAGGAATGGCAATTACACCATGAGATAACTACTTCACAGAACTAGGGGCCAATTCACAATGAAATAACATCTTCAAAGTGCTGAGAGAAGATACTGACATCTAGATTTGAATAAACAGCAATACTCTCCATTTGTTAAAAGAAGGACATTTTCAGATTTAAAAAAAGTGGTTATACCAACAGAAGAAGTCTTTCTAAACAAGGATACATCAATACTTCAAAAGAAAAGGTAATTATCCCAGAGCGAAGATCTGAGAAGAAACAGAGAATAAACAAATGATAAAAATATGGTTAAATCTAAACAAACATTGATGGTATAAATGAACAATAATACTATGTAATTTGTAAGGTTACAAAAGACATAATACAGAATTAAAATAGCTTGTTACATTGCACAGAAGCTGAAACGGGGGCGTCCAGAGGAATCTGTGACTCACTAGCAGAGATGAAAATCAAGAGTTAAGACAAAATTCTATGAACAGATTTTGTGTGTATACACCAAAATCTGTAAGTGATATTTAGTCATATATTTATATAGATGAAATATTTCTAGCTGGTTCCATTAGCATCTGAAAGTTACAAACTTACAGCAGATAGAAGCTGCTTACTTTATTTTTTATTGGCGTATAGTTGATTTACAATGTTGTGTTAGTTTCAGGTGTACAGCAAAGTGAATCATATATATATATATATATATATATATATATATATATATATATATATATATATCCTCCTTTTTTTAGATTCTTTTCCCATATAGGTCTTTACAGAGTATTCAGATTCAGTAGAGTTCCCTGTGCTATACAGTAGGTCCTTATTGTCTATTTTATATATAGTACTGTGTATGTATCAATCCCAATCTCCCAATTTATCTCTCTCCCCCCTGGTAACCATAAGTTTGTTTTTTACACCTGTAACTCTATTTCTGTTCTGTAGATAAGTTCATTTGTATGCTTTTCTTAGGTTCCACATATAAATGATATCATATGATATTTGTCTTTCTCTGTCTGACTTACTTCACTCAGTATGACAATCTCTAGGTCCATCCATGTTGGTGCAAATGGCATTATTTCGTTTTCTTTTATGGCTGAGTAATAGTCCATTGCATATATGTACCACATCTTCTTTATCCATTCCTCTGTTGACAGATATTTAGGTTGCTTCCATGTCCTGGCTGTTGTAAATAGTGCTGCAGTGAATGCTGGGGTGCATGTGTCTTTTCAAATTATGGTTTTCTCTGGATATATGCCCAGGAGTGAGATTGCTGGAACATATGGCACGCTATTTTTAGTTTTTTAAGGAACCTCCATACTGTTCTCCATAGTGGCTGTACCAATTTACATCCCCACCAACAGTGTAGGAGGGTTCCCTTTTCTCCACACCCTCTTCAGCATTTATTGTTTGTAAATTTTTTTGATGATGGCCATTCCAACTGGCGTGAGGTAATACCTCATTGTAGTTTTCATTTGCATTTCTCTAATAATTAGTGATGTTGAGCATCTTTTCATGTGCTTTTGAGCTGTCGGTATGTCTTCTTTGGAGAAATGTCTATTTAGATCTTCTGCCCATTTTTTTGATTGGGTTGTTTATTTTTTTGATATGGAGCTGCATGAGCGGTTTGTATATTTTGGAGATTAATCCCTTGTTGGTTGCTTCATTTGCAAATATTTTCTCCCTTTCTGAGGGTTGTTTTTTCATTTTGTTTATGGTTTTCTTTGCTGTGTAAAAGCTTTTAAGTTTCATTAGGTCCCATTTGTTTATTTTTGTTTTTATTTCATTATCCTAGGAGGTGGATCTAAAAAGATCTTGCTGTGATTTATGTCAGAGTGTTCTGCCTATGTTTTCCCCTAAGAGTTTTATAGTATCTGGCCTTACATTTAGGTCTTTAATCCATTTTGAGTTTATTTTTGTGTATGGTTTTAGGGAATGTTCTAATTTCATTCATTTACATGTAGCTGTCCAGTTTTCCCAGCACCACTTATTGAAGAGGCAGTCTTTTCTCCATTGTATATTCTTGCCTCCTTTGTCATAGATTAGGTGACCATAGGTGTGTGGGTTTATCTCTGGGCTTTCTATCCTGTTCCATTGATTTATATTTCTGTTTTTGTGCCAGTACCATACTGTCTTGATTAATGTAGCTTTGTAGTATAGTCTAAAGTCGGGGAGCCTGATTCCTCCAGCTCCATTTTTCTTTCTCAAGACTGCTTTGGCTATTCGGGGTGTTTTGTGTCTCCATACAAATTTTAAGATTTGTTTGTTCTAGTTCTGTGAAAAATGCCATTGGTAATTTGATAGGGATTGCATTGAATCTGTAGATCGCTTTGGGTAGTATAGTCATTTTTACAATATTGATTCTTCCAGTCCGAGAACATGGTATATCTCTGCATATTTTTGTGTCATCTTTTGTTTCTTTCATCAGTATCTTGTACTTTTCTGAGTACAGGTCTTTTGCCTCCTTAGGTAGGTTCATTCCTAGGTATTTTACTCTTTTTGATGCGATGGTAAATGGGATTGTGTCCTTGATTTCTCTTTCTGATCTTTCATTGTTAGTATATAGGAATGCAAGAGATTTCTGCGTATTAATTTTGTATCCTGCAACTTTACCAAATTCATTGATGAGCTTTAGTAGTTTTCTGGTAGCATCTTTAGGATTTTCTATGTATAGTATCATGTCATCTGTCAACAGTGACAGTTTTACTTCTTTTTCAATTTGGATTCCTTTTATCTTTTTCTTCTCTGATTGCTGTGGCTACGACTTCCAAAACTATGTTGAATAATAGTGACGAGAGTGGACATCCTTGTCTTATTCCTGATCTTAGAGGAAATGCTTTCAGTTTTTCACCACTGAAAATGATGTTTGCTGTGGGTTTGTCATATATGGCCTTTATTATGTTGAGGTAGGTTCCCTCTATGCCCACTTTCTGTAGAGGTTTTATCATAAATGGGTGTTGAATTTTGTCAAACATTTTCTGCATCTATTGAGATGATCATATTCCTTTTATTCTTCAATTTGTTGATGTGGTATATCACACTGATTTGCAGATATTGAAAAATTCTTGCATCCTTGGGATAAATCCCACTTGATCATGGTGTATGATCCTTTTAATGTGTTGTTGGATTCAGTTTGCTAGTATTTTGTTGAGGATTTTTGCATCTATGTTCATCAGTGATACTGGCCTGTAGTTTTCTTTTTTTGTGACATTTTTGTCTGGTTTTGGTATCAGGGTGATGTTGGCCTCAGAAAATGAGCTTGGGAGTGTTCCTTCCTCTGAAATTTTTTGGAAGAGTTTCAGAAGGGTAGATGTTAGAAGCTGCTTACTTTAAAGGGTCACACTCCTTCATATGGAACATGACTTTTAAAAATGAATAGACAAAAAAAAAAAAAAATGAATAGACAATAAAAGAAAAAAACCATTTCTCAGAGATTTTAGGTTATTTCATAGCAATATTATTAGGCATTGGTTGTCTTCCATACAACCTGGCTCTAGGATTTCTTGTCTATGTGCTTTTACTATTTACCTGCCACATTCCAAGCATGGGTAAAAGTAAAAATGATACTTATTACAACTACAGTAAAGTAGCTGTTCTTCTCTACAGTAAAGGTTAAAAAGTTATAAATTTGAGAAGTAATAAAATTACAATATGTACAACTATGTAGCATAAAGATTTTACAGTTTTCCTAAGAATAAATTATTTTATGTGTCTGTTTTAAAACTCTGCTATGATATGATTTATTTTGAAATACAAGACCTGAACAGAGAGCAAGATCCCTTTTAAAATGAATCACAAACATATTCGTAAGTGCACTGGAAAACTGCAAGAGATAAAATAGCAAAGAAAGGAGCGTTTAGTGGCTAATTTATGAGCCCAAGTATCTGATGCAAATTAGAATTCAATCAATTCTGCCTACAAAGGACAAGGAACAGGAAAGGCAAAGTGATCAAAAGAATGAAAAATTCTCCTAGCTAGTAAAACTGAGAAACAAAAACCTCTATTAAGAACTGTGAGGTGAGCCAAGCTGTGAAGGTTTTCTTCCCCCTCCTTTTGGCCAAGCCCCAGGAGAGAGAAATCAACTCTAAAGAGACAGCTGCTGAAATGCCATGGGAATCACTTCTGTAGTTAATTCAGGAAGAGGTTAGAAAACCCAGGTGAGTGTCTCCCGGCAGAAAAGGCTTCGGAGACTCTAATTTCAAGCCCTGGAGATCAATTTTCAAGCTCTCAAGCATTAGGGCAGACAAGAGTGAAAGGTTCTCTCTCTGACGACAGAGAGAAAGGAATGGGGATGATATATGCGTGATGGGGGATCTTGTTAAGATGCAGGCACTGTCCAGCAGGGCTGGGGTTGGGGGGTGGCCTCCACTGAGCTTCTGCATGGCTCTCGGGGGGGCCAGGCCTAACCACATTCTGAGTAGCAAGCACTAAGCCACTTTCTCCTGTATAGACGGTACGACACATACGTATCCAGTGCCGATCTTGTACCTCCTCCTTTGCTAGGTCCCTGCCATGCTATATGTAACAGAGCAGGAACTGCCCTGGTGCCATGCAGATTCACAGTGATTAAAAATTCACGAGACAAAACCGCAGACAGTACGACACCAAAGGTGAACCCCCCAAAGTGACCTACAAACTGTGGGTGACAATGCTGTGTCAGCGCAGGTTCATTCGTTGTAACAAATGTACTGCTCTGGTGGGGATGTTAACAGTGGGGGAGGCTAAGCATGGGTGAGGGCAGGGAGTATATGGGAAATCGCTGTACCTTCCTCTCACTTTTGCTGTGAACCTAAAACTGCTCTTTAAAAAAAAAGAAATCTTAAAAAAAAAAAAAAAAACATAAAACTTTTTTAAAAAAACTCATGAGGGAGATGTCTGTCTCTAGGAATGTTTTGGTCTCACTCCCAAAGCAGAATTTGGTGTTTTACTGATATTTACCCTTTTTGAAAGTCATATTTTTCCATCTGGAAATCTTCCCTAAATATAGTAGTCGATCATGGAATCATGAACTTTTCAAGCTGAATGGATCCTTTAAGACCTCAGCAATCCCCTCGCAATGAAAACGAGGCTCAGAGTTTAAGCTGACTTGCTCAAAATAGCATCAAGGCAGAGCCAGCTAGAAAGGCAGGTTCATAAGTCCTCAGTGGTTGAATGCTCTTCACACCACACCATGTTTAGTCACATCAGCCCATTTCATTAAGACTGCCAGTGAATAAATTACATTGAAAAACATGCTAAGTTACGTTATAAATGAGTTGAAAGCATATGCTAAATTCTGTGCTACCAAAACCTATGCAAGGCATGCTTTTTGAATTGTGAGGGCCCACCATCCACATGGGATAGCTCACAGTTGCAGGCATGGGCGCTCAGAAAACAAAACATCCTCTGAGGGCTGGGCTGGAAAACCCAAGGGACAGCAGCATCAAAAATCTCTAAAGAGCTTTAATCCAAATAGAACCATTACTTTTGCTTCTCTGCTAAACTGTGGCGTTTTCAAAACATGATGAGTCATCTCAACTCTGTGGATATTAAGTCTACTACAAAACAAGAGCCCACTTGAATTCCTAGGTGTTTAAAAACAAAAGTAGTCAGGGACTTCCCTGGTGGTCCAGTGGGTAAGACTCCATGCTCCCAATGCAGGGGGCCTGGGTTTGATCCCTGGTCAGGGAACTAGATCCTGCATGCATGCTGCAACTAAAACTCAGCATGCTGCAACTAAGAAGTCCACATGCTGCAACTAAGAAAGTCTGCATGCCACAACAAAAGATCCCACATGAGGCAACTAAGAACCAGGGCAGCCAAAATAAGTAAATAAATACTAAAACAAACAAAAGTAATCAGATAATTAAACCAATACCCAATTTGGCAAACCTTCAGCAACTTTTATCCTTCTAGTTCTCAGGTTGTCCGAAGTAGGATTTTAGTGCCATTATTAAAACCATCCTTCTCCTTTTCCTACTTTTCATTTTTATCTCCCTGGTTTAGAAAAGAGTGTCTCTCTTCTCATTCGTTCTCCAACCCTAACTGTATACTAAATACCTTATACCAGGTTACTCTCTCCTCCAACTGGTACTGTTTTTATTATCAAATATCGAGTAGATAAGAGCTACTATTTATAAAGATATATTTATCAGGCAGTATATATAATAATATAAAGAACACCTGAGTTCCCATCACTCAGTTAAAGAAAATCAGTATTACCCTTACTTCTGGCATCCCCCATGTACCCTTTCCCATCTCTTCCCTTCCCACTGAGGGAACCACCATTTGGAACTATGCATCTCTCATTTCCTTTTATTTATAGTCTTACCATATGTATGTATCTGTAAAGAGTATATTCTTCAGCTTTTTATGTTTTCAAACTTTATCAAGATAGAATTATACTGCATATATTCTACTGCAACTTATTTTTTCCATTCCATATTGTTTTTCACCTGCGAGTGGGTTTTTTTTGGCATGAAGCTATAATTCATTCATTTTCACTTCAACATGAATTCCATTATATGAATATACCAAAATTTATTTATCTATCTATTGTTGATGGACAGCTGGACTATTGCCAATTTTCATTATTCCAGACATTTCTTATATGACCTTTTTCACCCATCTCCTGTCACGCATATGTATATATAAAGTATTATGTATGTTCATGTGTATATATGTGCATTTATGTGTGTGTTTGTGTGTTGGTATATATATGTGTGTACATGCATGTGTGTCGTGCAAGTACATACATGTATGTATTTGTGTATATGTGTATGCATGAGGGGTGTGGGTGCATACGTATGGGTATGTGTGTGTATGAGTGTGTATTAATGTTTGTGCATATATGTACGTGTGTATGCACCCATGAGAACTGCCAGGTCAGAGGGTATGGTCATCTGAAACTTTTCTAAATAATACCAAATAAGCTTTCAAGGTAGTTGAACGAATTTATCCTCCCATTTGACTGCTGCAAATCCTCACCAATACTTAATACTCCTAGATGTTCACATTTTTACTAATCTGGCCAGTATGAAACCTTATGGTGTAACTTGCATATCCCTAATTACAATACACTGATCACCTTTTCCTATCTGCTGGCCACTCACGTTGTCTCTTCTAGTGTTTTTTCAATTCTACTGCCCATTTTGTTATGGGGTTGTCTATCTTTTTCTTTCTGATCCAAAGGCATTCTTGACAGGTTTTAGGTACTAATCCTATGTCAGTTATAGCTTCTCCCAGTTTGTGGCTTATTTGATTCTCTTTATGTGGTCTTTCAATGAACAGAAGTTCTCAGTTTTAATATGGTCAAATTTACCAATCTTTTCTATTATTGTTTGAGATTTGTGTGTGTATTAAGATGGAAGGTTTAAGAAATTCTTCCCTATACTAAAAGCCAGAAAGATATTCTTCTATATTGTCTCCTAAAAGTTTTAAGGTTTTGCCTCTCTCTTTTAAAGTCAAATATGCCTGTAGGTATAAGGTGTGTGCATGCACGTGCACGCATGTGTGTGTGTGTGTGCGCGCATGTGTGCACTGCTCCTTCAGAGTAGGTCGTGCTACAAAAATATGCCAGCTGAACCAGGCAGCATGTTCCATGAGGGGTCGATTCATGCTCTGGTCTAAGCTCCTTATCTTGACTTGGACGGAAACAAGGGTTTGCAGGCCAGCTCGCTGCGCAGTACTTTCTGGGCAGAGGATATGGGATCTGCATGAGGCCCAGGTGGGGTGGGGTAGGTGGGGGCAGTACTGGCCACTGAAGAACACAGAGAAGAGCAGGAATTTGGGAGGGAAGGGAAGGAAAGATAAAGAGCTCCAAGATGGGGTCAGAGGGAGGTAGGGGATCAGAACATGTAAGGCTTGGAAGCCACGATGCTGAAGATAATGAACAATAACATAAATGCAACAGGAAGCCATCAAAGCCATTTAAAAGCATGAGAATGGCTGAGACCTTCAAGATGGCGGAAGAGTAAGACGTGGAGATCACCTTCCTCCCCACAAATACATCAGAAATACATCTACATGTGGAACAACTCCTACAGAACACCTACTGAACGCTGGCAGAAGACCTCAGACTTCACAAAAGGCAAGAAACTCCCCACGTACCTGGGTAGGGCAAAAGAAAAAAGAAAAAACATTGACAAAAGAATAGGGATGGGACCTGCACCTCTAGGAGGGAACGTGAAGGAGGAAAAGCTTCCACACACTAGGAAGACCCTTCACTGGCAGAGACCGGTGGGGGGGAAGCTTCGGAGCCACGGCGGAGAGCGCAGCCAAAGGGGGGCGGAGGGCAAAGCAGAGAGATTCCCGCACAGAGGCTCGGCGCAGACCAGCACTCACCAGCCCAAGAGGCTTGTCTGCTAACCCGCCAGGGCGGGCGGGGGCTGGGAGCTCAGGCTCAGGCTTCGGATCGCAGGGAGAGGACTGGGGTTGGCGGCGTGAACACAGCCTGAAGGGGTTAGCGCACCACAGCTAGCCGGGAGGGAGTCCAGGAAAAGGTCTGGAGCTGCCGAAGAGGCAAGAGACTTTTTCTTGCCTCTTTGTTTCCTGGTGCGCGAGGAGAGGGGATTCAGAGCGCCGCCTAAACGAGCTCCAGAGACAGGCGCGAGCCGCGGCGATCAGCGCGGACCCCAGAGACGGGCATGAGAGGCTAAGGCTGCTGCTGCCGCCACCAAGAAGCCTGTGTGCGAGCACAGGTCACTCTCCACACCGCCCCTCCCGGGAGCCTGTGCAGCCCGCCACTGCCAGCGTCCCGTGATCCGGGGACAACATCCCCGGGAGAACGCACTGCGCGCCTCAGGCTGCTGCAACGTCACGCTGGCCTCGGCCGCCGCAGGCTCGCCCCGCATCCGTACCCCTCCCTCCCCGCGGCCTGGGTGAGCCAGAGCCCCCGAATCAGCTGACCCTTTAACCCCATCCTGTGTGAGCAAAGAACAGACGCCCTCAGGTGACCTACACGCAGAGGTGGGTCCAAATCCAAAGCTGAACCCCAGGAGCTGTGCGAACAAAGAAGAGAAGGGGAAATCTCTCCCAGCAGCCTCAGGAGCAGCGCATTAAATCTCCACAATCAACTTGATGTACCCTGCATCTGTGGAATACCTGAATAGACAACGAATCATCCCAAAATTGAGGCAGTGGACTTTGGGAGCAATGATATATCTTTTTCTTCCTTTTTCTCTTTTTCTGAGTGTGTATCTGTATGCTTCTTTGTGTGATTTTGTCTGTATAGCTTTGCTTTTACCATTTGTCCTAGGGTTCTGTCTGTCCGTTGTTGTTTTTTTTTTTCTTAGTATAGTTTTTAGCACTTGTTATCACTGGAGGATTTGTTTTTTGGTTTGGTTGTTCTTTCTTTCTTTCATTACACTTTAATTTTTTTATTTTTAATAATTACTTTTTATTTTTTATTTTAATTACGTTATTTATTTTTTTGTTTCTTTCTTTTTTGGTCCCTTTTCTTCTGAACCGTGTTAGCTGACAGGGTCTTGGTGCTCCAGCCGGGTGTCAGGCCCGTGCCTCTGAGGTGGGAGAGATGAGTTCAGGACACTGGTCCACCAGAGACCTCCTGGTTCCACATAATATCAAACGGCAAAAGCACTCCCAGAGATCTCCATCTCAACGTAAAGACCCAGCTCCACTCAATGAACAGCAAGCTACAGTGCTGGACACCCTATGCCAAACAACTAGCAAGACAGGAACACAACCCCACCCATTGGCGGAGAGGCTGCCTAAAATCATAATAAGGTCACAGACACGCCAAAACACACCACCAGATGCGGTCCTGCCCACCAGAAAGACAAGATACAGCCTCATCCACCAGAACACAGGAACTAGGCCCCTCCACCAGGAAGCCTACAAAACCCACTGAACCAACCTTAGCCACGGGAGGCAGACACCAAAAACAACAGGAACGACGAACCTGCAGCCTGCGAAAAGGAGACCCCAAACACAGTAAATTAAGCAAAATGAGAAGACAAAGAAACACACAGCATATGAAGGAGCAAGGTAAAAACCCACCAGACCAAACAAATGAAGAGGAAACAGGCAGTCTACCTGAAAAAGAATTCAGAGTAATGATAGTAAAGATGATCCAAAATCTTGGAAACAGAATGGAGAAAATACAAGAAACGTTTAACATGGACCTAGAAGAACTAAAGAGCAAACAGACAATGATGAACAACACAATAAATGAAATTAAAAATTTGCTAGAAGGAATCAATAGCAGAATAACTGAGGCAGAAGAATGGATAAGTGACCTGGAAGATAAAATAGTGGAAGTAACTACTGCAGAGCAGAATAAAGAAAAAAGAATGAAAAGAATTGAGGACAGTCTCAGAGACCTCTGGGACAACATTAAACACACCAACTTTCGAATTATAGGGGTCCCAGAAGAAGAATAGAAAAAGAAAGGGACTGAGAAAATATTTGAAGAGATTATAGTTCAAAACTTCCCTAATATGGGAAAGGAAATAGTTAATCAAGTCCAGGAAGCACAGAGAGTACCATACAGGATAAATCCAAGGAGAAACACTCCAAGACACATATTAATCAAACTATCAAAAATTAAATGCAAAGAAAAAATATTAAAAGCAGCAAGGGAAAAACAACAAATAACATACAAGGGAATCCTCATAAGGTTAACAGCTGATCTTTCAGCAGAAACTCTGCAAGCCAGAAGGGAGTGGCAGGACATATTTAAAGTGATGAAAGGGAAAAACCTACAACCAAGATTACTCTACCCAGCAAGGATCTCAGATTCGACTGAGACATTAAACCTTTACAGACAAGCAAAAGCTAACAGAATTCAGCACCACCAAACCAGCTTTGCAACAAATGCTAAAGGAACTTCTCTAGGCAGGAAACACAAGAGAAGGAAAAGACCTACAAAAACAAACTCAAAACAATTAAGAAAATGGTAATACGAACATACATATCAATAATTACCTTTAAAGTAAATAGATTAAATGCTCCAATCAAAAGACACAGACTGGCTGAATGGATACAAAAACAAGACCCATATATATGCTGTCTAAAAGATACCCACTTCAGACCTAGGGACACATACAGACTGAAAGTGAGGAGATGGAAAAAGATATTCCATGCAAATGGAAATCAGAAGAAAAGCAGGAGTAGCAATTCTCATATCAGACAAAATAGACTTTAAAATAAAGACTATTACAAGAGACAAAGAAGGACACTACATAATGATCAAGGGATCAGACCAAGAAGATATAACAACTGTAAATATTTATGCACCCAACATAGGAGCACCTCAATACATAAGGCAAATGCTAACAGCCATAAAAGGGGAAATCGACAGTAACACAATCATAGTAGGGGACTTTAACACCTCACTTTCACCAATGATCATCCAAAATGAAAATAAATAAGGAAACACAAGCTTTAAATGACATATTAAACAAGATGGACTTAACTGATATTTATAGGACATTCCATCCAAAAACAACAGAATACACTTTCTTCTCAAGTGCTCATGGAACATTCTCCAGGATAGATCATATCTTCGGTCACAAATCAAGCTTTGGTAAATTTAAGAAAATTGAAATCTCATCAAGTTTCTTTTCTGACCACAACACTATGAGACTAGGTATCAATTACAGGAAAAATCTGTAAAAAATACAAACACATGGAGGCTAAACCATACACTATTTAATAACCAAGAGATCACTGAAGAAATCAAAGAGGAAATAAAAAAATACCTAGAAACAAATGACACTGAAAACACGACGACCCAAATCCTATGGGATGCAGCAAAAGCAGTTCTAAGAGGGACGTTTATAGCAATACAATCCTACCTCAAGAAACAAGAAACATCTCAAATAAACAACCTAACCTTACACCTAAAGCAATTAGAGAAAGAAGAACCAAAAAAACCCCAAAGTTAGCAAAAGGAAAAAAATCATAAAGATCAGATCAGAAATAAATGAAAAAGAAATGAAGGAAACAACAGCAAAGATCAATAAAACTAAAAGCTGGTTCTTTGAGAAGATAAACAAAATTCATAAACCATTAGCCAGACTCATCAAGAAAAAAAAGGAGAAGACTCAAATCAATAGAATTAGAAATGAAAACGGAGAAATAACAACTGACACTGCATAAATATAAAGGATCATGAGAGATTACTACAAGCAACTCTATGCCAATAAAATGGACAACCTGGAGGAAATGGACAAATTCTTAGAAAAGCACAACCTTCGGAGACTGAACCAGGAAGAAATAGAAAATATAAACAGACCAATCACAAGCACTGAAATTGAGACATGATTAAAAATCTTCCAACAAACAAAAGCCCAGGACCAGATGGCTTCACAGGCGAATTCTATCAAACATTTAGAGAAGAGTTAACACCTATCCTTCTCAAACTCTTCCAAAATATAGCAGAGGGAGGAAAACTCCCAAACTCATTCTACGAGGCCACTATCACCCTGATACCAAAACCAGACAAAGATGTCACAAAGAAAGAAAACTACAGGCCAATATCACTGATGAACACAGATGCAGAAATCCTCAACCAAATACTAGCAAACAGAATCCAACAGCACATTAAAAGGATCATACACCATGATCAAGTGGAGTTTATTCCAGGAATGCAAGGATTCTTCAATATATGTAAATCAATCAATGTGATACACCATATCAACAAATTGAAGGAGAAAAACCATACGACCATCTTAATACATGCAGAAAAAGCTTTCGACAAAATTCAACACCCATTTATGATAAAAACCCTCCAGAAAGTAGGCATAGAGGGAACTTACCTCAACATAATAAAGGCCGTATATGACAAACCCACAGCCAACATGGTTCTCAGTAGTGAAAAACTGAAAGCATTTCCACTAAAATCAGGAAGAAGAAAAGGTTGCCCACTCTCACCACTATTATTCAACATAGTTTTGAAAGTTTTAGCCACAGCAATCAGAGAAGAAAAAGAAATAAAAGGAATCCAAATCGGAAAAGAAGTAAAGCTGTCACTGTTTGCAGATGACATGATACTATACATAGAGAATCCTAAAGACACTACCGGAAAACTACTAGAGCTAATCAATGAATTTGGTAAAGTAGCAGGATACAAAATTAATGCACAGAAATCTCTTGCATTCCTATACACACAGATGATGAAAAACCTGAAAGAGAAATTAAGGAAACACTCCCATTTACCATTACAATAAAAAGAATAAAATACATAGGAATAAACCCACCTAAAGAGACAAAAGTCCTGTATGCAGAAAACTATAAGACAGTGATGAAAGAAATTAATGATGATACAAACAGATGGAGAGATATACCATGTTCTTGGATTGGAAGAATCAACATTGTGTAAATGACTATACTACACAAAGCAATCTACAGATTCAATGCAATCCCTATCAAATTACCAATGGCATTTTTCACAGAACTAGAACAAAAAATTTCACAATTTGTATGGAAACACAAAAGACTCCGAATAGCCAAAGCAATCTTGCGAAGGAAAAGCGAAGCCAGAGGAATCAGGCTCCCTGACTTCAGACTATACTACAAAGCTACAGTAATCAAAACAGTATGGTACTGGCACAAAAACAGAAATATACACCAATGGAACAGGATAGAAAGCCCAGAGATAAAGCCACGCACATATGGGCACCTTATTTTTGATAAAGGAGGCAAGAATATACAATGGAGAAAAGACAGCCTCTTCAATAAGTGGGGCTGGGAAAACTTGACAGCTACATGTAAAAGAATGAAATTAGAACACTCCCTAACACCATACACAAAAATAAACTCAAAATGGATTAAAGACCTAAATGTAAGGCCAGACACTATCAAACTCTTAGAGGAAAACATAGGCAGAACACTCTACGACATAAATCACAGCAAGATCCTTTTTGACCCAGCTCCTAGAGAAATGGAAATAAAAACACAAATAAACAAATGGGACCTAATGAAACTTAAAAGCTTTTGCACAGCAAAGGAAACCATAAACAAGATGAAAAGACAACCCTCAGAATGGGAGAAAATATTTGCAAATGAAGCAACTGACAAAGGATTAATCTCCAAAATATACAAGCAGCTCATGCAGCTCAATATCAAAAAAACAAACAACCCAATCCAAAAATGGGTGGAAGATCTAAATAGACATTTCTCCAAAGAAGATATACAGATTGCCAACAAACCCATGAAAGGATGCTCAACATCACTAATCATTAGAGAAATGCAAATCAGAACTACAATGAGGTATCACCTCACACCAGTCAGAATGGCCATCATCAAGAAATCTACAAACAATAAATGCTGGAGAGGGTGTGGAGAAAAAGGAACCCTCTTGCACTGTTGGTGGGAATGTAAATTGATACAGCCACTATGGAGACCAGTACGGAGGGTCCTTAAAAAACTAAAAATAGAACTACCATATGACCCAGCAATCCCACTACTGGGCATATACCCTGAGAAAACCATAATTCAAAAAGAGTCATGTACCACAATGTTCATTGCAGCTCTATTTACAGTAGCCAGGACATGGAAGCAACCTAAGTGTCCATTGACAGATGAATGAATAAAGAAGATGTGGCACATATATACAGTGGAATATTACTCAGTCATAAAAAGAAATGAAATTGAGTTATTTGTAGTGAGGTGGATGGACCTAGAGTTTGTCATACAGAGTGAAGTAAGTCAGAAAGAGAAAAACAAATACCATATGCTAACACACATATATGGAATCTAAAAAAAAAAAAAAAAGGTTCTGAAGAACCTAGGGGTGGGACAGGAATAAAGATGCAGATGTAGAGAATGGACTTGAGGACACGGGGAGGGGGAAGGGTAAGCTGGGACAAAGTGAGAGAGTGGCATGGGCATATATACACTACCAAATGTAAAACAGATAGCTAGTGGGAAGCAGCCACATAGCACAGGGAGATCAGCTCGGTGCTTTGTGACCACCTAGAGGGGTGGGATAGGGAGGGTGGGAGGGAGAGGCAAGAGGAAGGAGATATGGGGATATATGTATATGTATAGCTGATTCACTTTGTTATAAAGCAGAAACTAACACACCATTGTGAAGCAATTATACTCCAATAAAGATGTTAAAAATAAATAAATAAATAAATAAAAGCATGAGAATGACACGATCAGAATAATGGTCCAAAAGTCCCTCCTGCTGCAGCGTGAAGAACGGGTTAACCAGGGCCAAAAGGAGATGTGGAGAGATCAGTTATGCGATCACAGCAATTTAAGCTTCAGATGATGGTGGCTTCAGTTACAGTGGGTTTTTTTATAGTTTTATTACTCAGACTGTGGCCTGAAGACCATCAGCATCACCTGGAGTGTTTAGACATGCAGCATCTTAGGCCCATCGAGACCCCACTGAGTCAAAAATGCTTTTAACAAGAGCTCCAGGTGATTTATGAGCCCATTACAGTGGGAGGCACTAGCCTGAGATTTATTTTAGAGAAATCCATGTGGAAATATCAAGTTTGCAAGCGAATATCTGCACCTAGAGATAAACCTGCAAAAAAGTAAGAAGGGGAAGTCCGAGAGGTAGAGGAACCAGGAACGTGCGAGGACGAGAAAAGAGCAAAGGTGTTCAGGAGCCAGGCGGGGTCACCTGTGTGGAATGGCCCTGAGAGGTCGAGAAAAGGAAGCACCCCCTACATATGACAGCAGGGTTCTTTGGCCTTGTGGTGGCAGAAGCCAGGTTGCCACAGGTTGAAGAGTGAATGACAGGTGAGGAAACGGGATTATGCGCAGACAACTTTTTGAGTGGTTTAGCTGTGTAGGACAGGGAAGGGAAGAGACGGCAAGTGGAGAGTCCAGGGAAGGTTGTTTGGTTCTCAGACAATAGATAAGAATCACCGAGGAGCTCATGAAAGGTGCTTCTAAAAATGCAAAACGTCAACCTCAACAAGTGAAAACATCAGACAAACCCAGAGACGTTTTATAAAAGACCCGACTCTTGGACTTCCCTGGTGGCACAGTGGTTAAGAATCTGCCTGTCAATGTAGGGGACACGGGTTCGAGCCGTGGTCCGGGAAGATCCCACATGCCACGGAGCAACTGAGCCCATGCGCCACAACTACTGAGCCTGCACTCTAGAGCCCGTGAGCCACAACTACTGAGCCCGCACACCACAACTACTGAAGCCCGCACACCTAGAGCCCATGGTCCGCAACAAGAGAAGCCACGGCAAGGAAGAGTAGCCTCCGCTTGCCGCAACCAGAGAAAGCCCGCGCGCAGCAATGAAGACCCAACGCACCCAAAAATAAATGAATTAATTAAAAAAAAAAAAGATGTGACTCTTCAAAGATCTCAAGGTCATAAAAGACAAGGAAAGACTGAGAAACTGTCACAAGTCTAGAGAAGACTAATGAGATGGGACACCCAAATGCAATGGGGCTCTGGACTGGATTCCAGCACAGAAGAAGTGGAGAAAAAAAGGGGTGAAATCCTGTAAAGTCTGTAATCTAGTTAACAATATTGTACCAATGTTAATTTCTTAGTTTTAATAACTCTAGTATGACTTTATAAGATGTTAATATTAGGGGAAGCTGAGTAACCGGCTTATGAGAACTCTGTTAATTTTGCAACTTTGCTAGATGTCTAGAACGCTTTCCAAATACAAACTAAAATAACTCGGGTTCTCATTCAGCAGCTTGGGCCTGGGGCTCAGGACTACCGAGTATTTGTGTTTGCTGCTGTTCCTACTGTCATGGAATCTGTGTTTTAAACCACGCCACGGGTAATTCTAACCCGAGTACAAGGACCTTGCTTTGTAAAGGGTCGGATTAGGAGCAATGCTGATGGAACAATCCAGGAGAGAGGAAGAAGTGGAAGAGACAAAGGATGAGTGATGAGCCCAGGCGGCAGGGAAGGAAGAAGGAAATGGGATCCAGAGGGGAAGTGGCCTTTGATCCTCACCTGGAGAAGAGGGTGAGGGCAGAGAGGACACACCGCACAGAGTTGCTGAGGAGAACTTAAGGGAATTCTGGCCCAGGGTGGGGACGGCAGAGTGACCAGGACAGTGGAGAATGTGTGAAACAAACAGGGGAGGGGCTGCCTCCAGACATGAAATGAGATGGCCAGGCTCTACAGTGGGAGCTACAGTCTGAAACCAGAGAGCAGGCTTCCCAGGTCCCATGCGAGGAAAATTGTTGTTCCCAAATCAGTGTTTTAAGCTGCAGTTGGATACAGGGACTCAGCCAAAGAACAATCACTAAAGAGCTCTCTGCACAGAAAAGAATCAACCCCACGGCGAATGAAGAGTAACTGACGGCCTATCCCCAGTATTTTAAGACCGCAGCACTACGTAAAAACTTCTTTTAGAAATCTTCCTTTGGGGACTTCCCTGGCAGTCCAGTGGTTAAAACTCCACGCTTCAACTGCAGGGGGCACAGGTTCAATCCCTGGTCAGGGAACTAAGATCCCGCATGCCACACAGCCAAAAAAAAAAAAGAAATCTTCCTTTGACGTCCTTTGTTTCTCAACTTTTATTAAGTCACAGACAACATTAAACTGTCTGGATCGCCACAGTTCACATCTGCATGAACTGAATTGTGTCTCCCAGAATTCTATGTTGAAGCTCTAACCCACACTGTGACTGTGTTTGGAGATGGGGCCTTTACGGAGGTAATGAAGGTTAAGTGTGGTCGTGAGGGCGGGGCCCTGATCTGACAGGACCTGCCCCCTCGTAAGAAGAGGGACACCAGAGCTCGCTGGCCCTGGGTGCACTTGCACGGAGAAAAGGCCACGTAAGAACACAGCGAGGGGGCTTCCCTGGTGGCACAGTGGTTGAGAATCTGCCTGCCAATGCAGGGGACACGGGTTCGAGCCCTGGTCTGGGAGGATCTCACATGCCGCGGAGCAACTAGGCCCGTGAGCCACAATTACTGAGCCTGCGCGTCTGGAGCCTGTGCTCCGCAACAAGAGAGGCTGCGATAGTGAGAGGCCCGTGCACCGCGATGAAGAGTGGCCCCCACTTGCCACAACTAGAGAAAGCCCTCGCACAGAAACGAAGACCCAACATAGCAATCAATCAATCAATCAATCTTTAAAAAAAAAAAAAAGAACACAGCGAGAAGACACCATCCCTAAGCACAGGAGGGGAGCCTCACCAGAAACCAACCCTGCTGGCACCTTGATCGTAGACCTCCAGCCTCCAGAACGAAGAAAATTAATTTCTGCTTAAGTCACACAGTCTGGCGTTTTGCTATGGCAGCTCGAGTGACCAAGACAACATCTTTCATTCCTGGTTCAAGCAAGAAGCTCTGTGATGGCTTAGAGATTACAGGAAACAAGAGCCTGCGGGCCTCGGGTCCAGGCCTGCTCTCCCACAAGTTCATTAACTGCCGACCCTGAGTAACTCACTGCCCATTCCTGGGTCTCAGGTCCCTCTTCTGCTCATAAGATACAAGGGTTACTGAAAATTACTACCTGAAAAATGGGTGTTAGAGTGTGGACTTTCCATGCACAGGCCTGACATGCGACTCTATGCTTACTTATTCTGTAAGGGTTTCTCAGTCAGGATTCTCTGCTGCAGTATAAACAACTCTGGCTATATACGCAGGAGGGGATTCAGTGGGAGGACACCAGAGGGGCCACAGAACAGACGAGGTGGTTCAGGTTCAGAACAGAGTCGAGAACCAAGTGAGACTGGGCAGCAGAGGGGCTCAGCAGGGTCCCTGCAGGGAGCGTCTGCCGATCGCGCTGAGCCGGGACTGCCGATCGCGCTGAGCCGGGACTGCCGCCGGCACAGCTGCCAGCAGACCTTCCAGGCCCCTGCTTCACAGCATCACTCCCACAAAGTTCCAAGTCCAGCTGGGAGTGGCCCGCTAGCCACGCCCAGGTCACATGCCACACTGCCTGTCAACCCTGCAGCCTTCTGACCCTCACACGATAGGGATTCCCCAGAAAGGGAAAGAGTGATCCCCAAAATGACAAATGGCTATTACATCAGTAGTGGGGGGCGGGGGGGAGTGTGCTTCAGTTTTAGCTGGAAAAATCCAAGCTAATAAAAAGCAAAGCACTGGTATAATACAATCCCAGTCAGAGAGAGAGAGACAACAGCTCCAGAACCTTCCGCAGATAACAGAACTGCGTCCTGTTCTATATCAAACTTGCTCGGTTCCCCTGAAGAAATCTCTTGCAGTTAGTCACACCTTCCATTTCCTCCTCTAGAGATGGGGATGCAGATAACGATTAGCGACTTCACTGAACCATGAAGAGAACTAATGAGCAACTTCAGAAAACAACAACTGCAACCAAACAATACTGAAAGAATGGTACCACGAAGCTTTTTAACAACTCATACTATTATAGCTAAAAACACTAGGATGGCTTCCCGTTGGGATTGGGGACACTATCTCTGCATGATTTTCTCATTTGAGGAGGTAAGGATATTAAAATGTTGGTTTAATTCAAAGCATGTTCCAGAGTATTTATTGGAAGATGTTCTGTTGCGCTCTGTTTTGTTTTATTCTTTCCTAAATAAAATGCAATCCTCTTTCACCAACCTGGAAGGCAAGGCTGTCAGCACTTTAAGTAACCAAAACAAACTAAACTAAATACTCAATTCACTAAGAACAAAGGCGAAAAAACTCTCAGTCAGCCATCTGTTTCTAAAATAATTTAATTCAAAACACAGTCCCATAACAACAGGGAAAAGGACACCACCAGCTTCAAGATAATCTTCCGTCTCCAATTACACTCGGAGCTGGAATGGCACATGACGTCCCGTGACTAAGCATGAGAAGGCACTTCGCCCCCAGACACAGGAGCCCGAGGCCAGTAGTTTCCACACAAACACACAAGCCCAAAGCCAAGTGACCAGGAGACGTCACTGCCTCCTGGGTGGTTCTCCTCCCAACAAACAGTCAGGAGCTTATGCTACAGGCTCAATTCCTTAATTCAGCTCTAAATTAAGCTTTTATTTTATATCAAAGGGAGCAGGAGGCTTAAAAGAGAGAAGGGGGGCCATGCCGGCTGGAAGGAGCAGCGTGGACAAAGGCTCCACGTCTGGACAATGTGAAGTGTGTTTGCATAACAAACAGTAGTGGCTCCATTTGGTTGGAGAGAATATTAGAAAAGTTGGCTGAAGAGCGTGAGAATGTTGGTGGACAATGGGAGCCACCGGATATTTGGGGCGAAGTGGCCTTCTTATCAAAGTTACGCTGCAGAAAAATCAACCTGGCAGAGCGCAGAGGGGCACAAAACATCGATCTACCGCACACACAGGTACACGGTCGACGGGGCAAGGAATGAGGAGAGTATGATCAGATGGGCATGGAAAAGACGTTACAAGAGAGACTGCACAGCAGGCCGGTGATAAAATTAGCCACTGATGAGATGGATGGGGCAAGAAAAGAAGAAAAAGTCCAAGGAGATTCTGAGTCACAGATTCAACTGCCCACTATAGACAATTCCACTTCAGTATCTAACAGGCCCCTAAAAAACCCTGATCCTCCCTCTCTGTGCCAGTTAGTAAGTCCTTCTCACAGTCAGCTTCTTGTAGTTAACTCTCAAATCCTTTCATCCCCACCACTACTAAAGTCTGGGCCCCTACCACTGCTTGCTCATAGCCTCTGTGAGGAGATGGGCTTTCCAAGGTACTGCAGAGCACAGGACCTAGAGACGTTCTGACACCCTAGACACCGACCCTGCTTCCTTGCTCACCCTGAGGCTGGTTCAAGAACCAGGAGAACCCAGAGCATCTGTAAACAGTCCTCCCAATGACACAGAAGAGACTGCGTTGATAAGTGCTTCTTGAGTGGTGTGGTACACCCCAGTACAAAGGGTGGTGGCCCAGTAAGGGCTGGGCACCTCCAACATGACAATTTTCTATTCGTGCACAGCGTCCCTAGAGCTGTGTGACTAACCCCTCCCATGCGCCCCAGCCCCTAGGGCTCTAGGGCCAAGGGAAATTGTGCTAGGAAATGCTGTAACTGTAGGAAATTCTGCCTGATCAGAAGTGTGCTCCTGGCCACGGAAATCAGTCGAGGTTGTGGTCTCTCACTACAAGCCATAACCCACCCTAAACGCCGAAGCCTCTTCTAGCGCCTCCAACCCATCCAGAGTTTTCTGACATGCAGAAACGATCAATCCATTTCTGTATATCTGAGGTTTATCTAAAGGAAGAAAAGAAATAATCCTTCCATGACATTCCAGTCTTAAGACCCTCCACGGGTTCCTAAGAGCCTTCAGAAACCCAAAGTCCTCAGCTGTGACACAAGAGCCCTCATCTTCCGGTCACTGCCTGACCTGCTGGTGTCACCTCCCCCAAATCAGCCCACACTGCCACCATTCAGCATTTCCTCTGACCACCACGCTTTTGGAAAGTCTGTTCCCTCTCCTGGAAACACCCATCCCTCCTTTCCCTAACTCCTATCACGCTCCCAGACTTCTTTTTTCCATCATTCCCAGAACCCTGTGTGTGCTTTTCTCATAAAACTTAAATGGCAACACTTGGCTTGTTCATCTCCCTCCCCTAGTAGACTATAAGCTACTTGGAGGAAAAAACTGTTATCTTTCACCAGTCTGCCTCCCAGGTCTAGCCCAAAGCCTGACGTGTCCATTCATTCATCAATCATTCATTCATAAATCCAACAAATGTCTACTGGTCATGTAAGCTAAGTGCTGGGTGTGAAGTGTCAACCAACACAAAAAGGTGTCCTGGCTCACGGACCTCACAGTGGAGAAGGGAGACAATAATTATAAATTGAGAAGACGGCTAAGGAAACAAGCAAGGTGCTATGGCTGAGGATGACGGGCAAAAGAAGGTCAAGAAAGATGACTTTGAGGAGGTAATGTCTGAGCCAAGACCTGAAGAACGAGGAGCCAGGAGAAGAAGAGTGGGAGACTGCTCCAGGCAGAGGGGATGGCATGTACAAAAGGCCTGAAGCGGGAAAGATCTGGAGAGATGTGAAAAGAGCTGCTGTAAATGGTGCACAGCCAGCAAGGGGGGCCTGTCTCGGGCGAGGCTGGTGTGGAAGGCAGGGAACCAAGTCCAGGTGGGTGGAAATGTGATTCTAGTGCCCAACAGAGTAATGGGGGCCAAGGATACAGATTTGGGGATTACCCGCAGAAAGATGATAAGTGAAATCAAATGACTCCATCAAGGCAGAGAGAGAAAAAAGTTTGACTGCCACACTCTACAGTGCTACGTTCATTTAAGGGGTGGCAGGAGAACCCCGTATTCTACAGCAGTCTGAAAGGGCCACCTTTAGCAATCATACAAAATAGAGCGCTATTTACATACACCTCTACAAGCTAACTCAGTCGAGCACACAAATTATTCTCATCCTTACTTAATTTATTTCCATTCACTGACAGTCTTCCCCAAACCCCCTTTTCTGCCTGTTTATTGGTATGAACAGCCTACTGATTAGCAATTATCCACATTGTTAACTCTCTAAGTTTCTGTAATTATGACCGCTCTTGGTTTGTTTGAGGGCTCCTTGGGACTTCAGGATGAGGAATAACATGAAGTTAATGCAAATACTAATTTGCCAAGAAACTAACCAGATCAAATATGCAGATGAGTCAAAAGGCAATTTTCCAAAACTGAGGTTTCTACCAGCCTGGAGAGTTCTATATTTGTTATTGCTATTTAAAGTGAAGTGTTTAAATGCCACCAATAAACCAATTTTGGCATTTTTAACTTTTTATTATGAAATTTTCAGACATACACAAAAGCTGAAAGACTGGAACCCATTACCCAGTGTGAACACCAGCTTTCTGCTATTCTCACTTCATCTACACCACCCCCCAGCTTTTTTTTTTTTTTTAATGAAAGTAAAGCATATCCCAGACACCATTTATTTCACTAGTAAATACTTCAGTATCACTTACAGGACTTTTAAAAATCGTAACTACAATCATTATCACAGCCAACAAAATTAAAAGTAATTCCTAAGATCATCTAATTATCCATTTCACACTTAGTTGTCCTTGATGGCCTCATAATATTTTTGTACAATTGTTTTTTGCAAATCAGGATCCAAAACAGGCACACACATTTCTTTGGTCGATGTATCTCCCAAGTCTCTTTTACTCGGTAACAGTTTTCCCCTCCTTTTTTTCTTTTTTTAAGCTCTCACTGTTTACCTGCTAGAGAAAAAGGCCTTTTGTCCCTGTAGATAGCCCACATTCTATATTTGGCTGTCTGTATTCTCATGGTGTCATTTAACATGTTCTTCCAAACCTCGGATTTTCTATAAACTGGATGTTACATCAAGAGGCTTCATTAGATTCAGGATCAATGTTTTTGGCAAGAATACTTTCCAGGTGGTCCTCTGTACTTGTCGCTGCATCACCACAGGAGGTGCCTAATACCTGGCTGTCCCCCTTTGAGTGATACTAACATTTATCTGGGGCTTTAGGTGGTGACAGCCTGCTCTAGCCATTCTAAAGCTCCCATCATCTTCTCACCTAATGATGAAGCAGTCAAGGTGATCACTGCTTAAATCCGTTATTTCATTAGGGAGGTTGGGATTTTTAACCCTGCCTTAATTAAAGATATTCCTAATGCTCAGACATACGATTACAGAAAGAATAATTATTATTTGGTATCTGAAACAATAACATATTTGTGTGTGTTTGAGAACATTTCTTAAGTCACCTAATTAGGAATTCAATACAAACATGCTGACTTCTAGACTGTTCTTTAGAAGGATTACTTATAAATCACTGACTGCACAGACTAAAGCTCTATGTCTGTCTGTCTCTCTCTCTAGAGTTCAAAGTTCCAAAAAGATAGCGAATAAGGAGTAAAGGAAATCTTGGCAATTACGCCAATTATGAAGGAGCAGGGGAGGAGGAAATAGAAATGGCAGAATATTTCCCAAAGCAGTACATTTATTTCAGTCCCTTTCCAAAGCAGAGATTAATGGAGTACTAAAATAACCTTAAGACATGATGGTTGGGCTTCCCCGGTGGCACAGTGGTTAAGAATCCGCCTGCCAATGCAGGGGACATGGGTTCGAGCCCTGGGCAGGGAAGATCCCACATGCCGCAGAGCAACTAGGCCCATGTGCCACAACTGCTGAGCCTGCGCTCTAGAGCCTGCGAGCACAACTACTGAGCCCGCGTGCCACAACTACTGAAGCCCGCGCACCTAGAGCCCGAGCTCCACAACAAGAGAAGCTACCGCAATGAGAAGCCCGCGCAACGCAATGAAGAGTAGCCCCCGCTCGCCACAACTAGAGAAAGCCCGCGTGAAGCAACGAAGACCCAACACAGCCAAAACTAAATTAATTTAAAAAAACATAAAAGACATGATGGTTAAACAGTTTCAATTTCTACTTCTTCCCAAAGCTCTTAAGTAGAGTTTCTAGAAAACAGCCAAAAAGAATCTGAATCTTTTTCTTCCCTATTCCATACTCATAGAGGTGTTAATAAACAGTATAATACCTGTGTGGACAGAAGCAGGAACCCTCCCCACCTCCAAAACTGGCAACGAGAGTTAATACCATATGAAGAATCATTTAATGCCCCTGAGAAAGCCTCTATTAACAGCCAAGCCTCCCAGGGTGTCTGCATTTCCCTCCGCTATGGAACTTCACCAGCCTGGGGCGATCGGGAGGGGGAGGGGGACACGGCACCCTGTCCCCAGGTGTGACCTCCAGGGAGGATGAAGAGAGAGCCTTATCTCCGCAAAGAGAAGAAATAAGGCAACGTTAAAAAAAACGTGGCAATGGGGCTTCCCTGGTGGTGCAGTGGTTAGGAATCCGCCTGCCAATGCAGGGGACACTGGTTCGAGCCCTGGTCCAGGAAGATCCCACATGTCGCGGGGCAACTAAGCCCGTGTGCCACAACTACTGAGCCTGTGCTCTGGAGCTCGGGAGCCACAACTGCTGAGCCCGTGTGCCACAACTACTGAAGCCCACGCGCCTAGAGCCCATGCTTTGCAACAAGAGAACCCACCGCAATGAGAAGCCCATGCGCCGCAATGAGGAGTAGCCCCCGCTCGCCGCAACTAGAGAAAGCCCACACACAGCAACGAAGACCCAACGCAGCCATGAAAAGAAAAAAAAAAGTGGCAATGACTGCCACTGAGCTGTATACTTTAAAACTATTAAAATGGTAACTGTTATGTTATGTTGCAATGGTCAACTGAGAGGTTTACAGGCTCTTGTCAACAATAACCACCACTGTGTGACAGCCGCTAGGATCTTATCCTTCTCACTTTATTGGTGAAGAAACCGAGGCTCCAGAAGATGAACTAACTTGTTCAAGGCCCACAATTCGTACGTGGTTCCGATCTGAACCTGGATCCGAAAGCCGCCTATGCCCCTTGCTGTCTCACAACACCACGCTGCCTCTCTGGGGAGGTCTGTTGAACTGCATCCAAGAGTTTTCAGGGGGCATTTCTAATCATCATTCTTGAATAGCTATACACAAAAATCTTCATAATTACACAGCAAACAAGAATTCTATATATTAAAAACGGCTTCCCAATGTGAAAAGAAAACTATGCTCACTGCATCCCAATACAGCCCTATCAACTTGGAGGGCGTTCAACAATATTTAAAAGAACCACACAGGAAAAATAACATCTCGACACAAAATCCACAGGGGCATGAAGCTAGCTCCTGGGTCAGCTCTGCATCAGGACTGCATGAAGGTGCTGCCACGGAAGGACCTGTAACTGATTAAGGTTGCTCAGGTCCACAGCAACTTTCCCGCTGACAGGCTTTCCTAGGCTTTGGGCTGGTAACACATTCACTCCCCTACCTGTCAGGGTAAGTTGGAGGTTGGGGTGGAAGCAGGAGAACTCAAGCAATGAATACAGAGGACCACTACCCCCAGCAATCTAGGACCACTACCCCCAGCAATCTAGAAACGGTTCCCCGGGGCCTCACACAGCAGATGGGCAACTACAGTGTGTCCCTCCAGGTTGCCTATCCTCCAGGTTGAGGAAGCTAAGGCAGCTTGCTAGACCCACGAGAAAGAAGCAGGGATACAATGACAGATCTTCCCACTTGTGACAACGATGAGGACAATAGCTCCAGAGGGCTCCCTGTGTGCCGAATGCTTTAATGGGTCCTTCCTGATGCTCACAAAGCCCCAGGCGGGGAAGGTACTGTTGGCATTGCCGTTTCACCAAAGGCAGGCATGGAGAGTTCTGGTTTGCCCAAAGCCTGGCAAGAGTTGGGACTAGGACCCTCCAGCACCAGCGACACACAGAACTGTGGCCCTGAATTAAGAAAACAACACCCGGGGGCTTTCCTGGTGGCGCGGTGGTTGGGAGTCCGCCTGCCAATGCAAGGGACACGGGTTCGAGCCCTGGTCTGGGAAGATCCCACATGCCGCGGAGCGACTAGGCCCGTGAGCCCCAATTGCTGAGCCTGCGCGTCTGGAGCCTGTGCTCCGCAACAAGAGAGGCCGCGATGGTGAGAGGCCCGCGCACCGCGATGAAGAGTGGCCCCCGCTTGCCACAACTAGAGAAAGCCCTAGCACAGAAACGAAGACCCAACATAGCAATCAAGCAATCAAGCAATCAATTAAAAAAAAAAAAAACTTTAAAACTAAATTTTAAAAATAAATTAAAAAAAAAAAAAAAAAGAAAACAACACCCATCTGAACGCATTTTAACTTAAAAGCAATAGAGCTGCCAAAAAGCTCAAGAAAAGATGCTCAATGTCATTCGTCATTAGGAAAATGCAAATCAAAAGCACAGTGAGATACCAGTTCATACCCACTAGGATGGCCAGAATTTAAAAAAAAAAAAAAAGAAAGAAAAGGCAAAACAAGTGCTGGGGAGGATGTGGAATAACTGGACTCCATACGATGCTGGTGCGTCCACTGTGGTAAAGAGTTTCGCAGTTACACACAGAACGACCATAGGACCCAGTAATTCCACTCCGAGGTATATACTTAAAAGCACTGGAAACAGGTGTTCAAACACGAACTTGTACAGGAATGTTCACAGCAGCACTACTGACAATAGCCAACAGGTGGAAACGACCCAAATATCCATCAGCAGATGAACAAAGTGTGGTATATCCATACAATGCAATATCATCCAGCCATAAAAAAGAATGAAGTACTCATACACGCTTCAACGCAGACGAACCCTGAAAATGTTATGCTAAGTGAAAGGCAGCCAGACACACCCACAAAAACACATACTGTTATGATTCCATTTACATGAAATATCCAGAATCGGCAAACTGACAGACACAAAGCAGATCAGCGGTTGCCGGGGCTGGAGAGAGAGCAACAGAGCTAGACAGTGATGGTGGTCGCACACAATACTGCAAGTGTACTTAATGCCACTGAACTGCACACTTTAAAATGCTTAAAATGGTAATTTTAGGTAATGTGTATTTTACTACCATTTTTTAAAAAGGCAACCAATTCCAGGGCTCAAATACAAAAACTCCTAGGTGCAAAGTAAACATTCTTATCCCAACTTACCTTTGGTAAGTTTTCATTATCCTCAAGCTGTCTTTCCTTTCTACCAGCGCAGTGTTTCTCAGAGGGGTCCTGCTCTCAGAATCACCTGAAGATCTTTTAAAAATATGGATTTCCAAGCCTCTCCAAGGGGGCGGGACTCAGGAATGCACAGTTTAACAAGTGCCCCAGTGCCTTAGCACCACCTCTAAGACTCCCTGTCCCTCCAGCCAGTAAGCCAGTTGCTGAAGCTTCTCAAAAGGAAAGTGTTAATCACCCCCTTCCCACCTGCTGGCAGCTGCTGTCTGGGTACCACCTCTGAGCCATTAGCATCTGCTGTGTTTAGCGCTCAGCTGCACTTTCCAAGTCAAGACCCGCCCCTCCTCCGGCAGAAGCTGACCTTAGCCCCACTATTCGAAGTTCTTTTTCTGTTCCACTTCTGGTCCACAGAGGTGGCTACCCTGTTTTTGAGGCTGATGAGACTTTTGGGTTTTCTGTGCTTGTATTTCATCTACCAATGTTATGTATTTAAAGTACTGTCCATATTTAAAGCATGAACTCACACATGCCATCTTACCCAAAGACTGTGTTTCACTTCTGACTATCCCCACTTTAAAACCAGATTGCTAACATGTTTTCTTCTAGGCATATTAAAATCCTTCAAAACACACCAATCTTAACATAAAATTATAAAGGGTTTCTTTCAATATATGTAAGTGGCAGTTTTAAAATATATCCACAGTCTAGTTCAACAGCAAACGTGGCAAACAACACATTTAAGCTGGTCCCCCCCTCTCTGAGCTCACTAACCCACCACACTCCGCCCCTCCCCCAGTCTCTCTCCATCCTTTGCCAGCCTCTCTCCATCCTTTGCCAGCCTCTCCCCAGTCCTCTGTTCTTATCTGCTTCTCATCTTCTCCCCTTCCTCAACTGGTTTCACATAAGAATTTGAAACCAAATAATAAAGTATATTCATTGTTACATTTACTGAGGGAGGTTTCTATTCTCCATTTTTAAACACTGGTTACAATTTGTTCTTTAAAAAAAAAAAACAAAACTTTTTTTTGCTTGTATGTAAGCCTTGGACGACTTCTCTAGAGGAATCAGTGGCCTCTAAAGAGAAAAAGCCTCTTGATTACTGATGCTATTTAAATAAGGAACACAGGGCATCCTCAGTGAGAATTTTAAACCACTCTACTGTCATGATACAATCACTCCTTCTTTTGCTTGGCTATAGGGACAAAAAGTCTCTCATAGACCAAAGATACCCTAAGACAGAATCTTAACTTTTAAAAAATGAAAATAAAGGCTTTACAGCAGTCCTGTGAGAGGCACCTGGAGGTCCCCAGTTCTTTGGAATCCCTGACCCCACCCATTGTCTGTAATCTTCACCCCACTCTGACAATGACAACAAATGCGCCTGCAGTGATCCTGGCCCAGCTAAGAACCACTGCCATGTGCTGCATCTTCACTGGGGAGGCCTGGGGAGGGTGGTAAACCCCCAAGTCATCCCCGGCGGTACTCCCACTGCCAACCAGTGTAAGAAAACCACAGCACTGCGTTCACTTGGAGAATCAATGAGAGCTAATATCTGTTGACTGCCTGCTATGTGCCATGCTCTGTGCCTTGCAGGTATTGTATCACTTAATCTCCCCAACACCACGTTTTATAAACAAGGAAACTGAAGCTAGAGAGGTCAGGGAACCTGCAAAGGCCAGCTGTTAGGTCAGCCGTGGAACTGGGATTTGCACGCGGGCCTCCAGCTCTGTGCCTCTCATCCCTGTGGTCAGTCCAGGCGGTGGTCTCCAGACTGATGGGGTGACAAACTCCATTAGTAAATGTTGAACCGTGTGAAAGTATGACATAATAAAAGCTAGATTAATTTTTTAAATTTTTAAACAAAACACAATAGCATGCCTGCTGATTCTGGCTGGAAGCTTGGGACCCATGCTTTAGATAATATACCTACTGGAAAATAGTTAAGTCACTGGTACTAAGAAAACCCAGTCAAAGATACAAAAACTTTCCCGGTGACGCAGTGGTTAAGAATCCGCCTGCTAATGCAGGGGACACGGGTTCAAGCCCTGGGCCGGGAAGATCCCACATGCCGCGGAGCAACTAAGCTCGTGCGCCACAACTGCTAAGCCTGCGCTCTAGAGCCCGCGAGCCACAACTACCGAGCCCGTGGGCTACAACTACTGAAGCCCGCGGGCCCAGAGCCCGTGCTCCGCAACAAGAGAAGCCACCGCAATGAGAAGCCCGCGCACCGCAACGAAGAGTAGCTCCCCGCTCGCTGTAACTAGAGAAAGCCCGTGCGCAGCAACAAAGACCCAACACAGCCAAAAATAAATAAATAAATAAATTTATTAAAAAAAAGTTGCAGAGATTCTGAAAGTTCTCCCTTTGCACTCTTAGGAGACTCTTAAACACAAATGCCTAGAGAAGCAAGGGAGAGAAGAGGTCCAGGAGTGAACCTTCACAAAATAAAGGGCACAGGGTCAAGGAAAGGGGGCCACAGAGATTCATCCTGGGCCCAGCGCCGCAATTCAGGAAAGCAGGCTTGGTGAGGCCAGGTTTTCAGTCATTCCAAGAGAAGACAAATCTACATTTTGATGTGAAATCTCCCGATTTTTAAATGTTGGCAATTCTTTCAACATTTAGAAAAAATAAATAAATCTTCAAGCCAATGAAACCACTTTGCCAGGCTCAGGCTCGAAGGCAGAGTACCAGGAGATGTTTGCATCAAGTTAAGAGTTCCTAAAGTTACCTAAGAATCGCCTGTGTCCCCTGCGATGAATGCAGAGGCCCAGGGCCACCCAAGACCTGGGACAGATCCCAGAACCGCCTGCAACACACCAGGCTCCTAGAGACCCATGGGTATGTCGCACACATCAAGCTAACACAGCTGAGCCAGCCCCCGGCGGGGCGTGGGGACAGCCTGTACAAGTTCACAAGTGCAAGGAACAGATCTGAAGTCAACGGCCTGCGGCTAGCCATAAGCCTCCTGACTGACGCCACGTCTGCAGGAAGACGGCTGAGGCCATCTTACTTCAAGATCTGCACAAAACTAGCTACCCTGGCAAAACAAGCTGTGACCAAATTTGTGTATGACGTGAGTGCACATGCTAATTTACTGTTTCAGCTCTTAGACCAGGATAGGGATTACCCTGGGGGAAGGGGACACATGGGGGGCTCCTGAAGGGCAGACGATACTCTGAGCTCAGCGCTGTTATACACCTGAATTGTTTGTGCAAATTCAGGCTCTACACTTAAGAGCACTTTTCTGTGTATACATTATACTTTTAGTTACAAGTAAAGGTGTAGATAGATAAGTAGAGATAGAAATACAAACAATTTCAAAAGCTAAATTTCTATCAAATTTGTAAAATCCTTAAAACACTTCTAACAGATCCAAACACTCACGCTAAGCCGCTCACTTAGTTAAAGCCACTCAACTAAACTGTTAGAAAAAGGAAAGGCTGACTACAGTCTTCCCTCTGTCTAGCTTTACTAGTCTTCAAGAAAAGAGAATACACTTTGTGAGCTTAAATTTGGGTTATGAGATGAATTCTCAAAAAGCTGTATGAAAACTACCTCTGGGATCGGAACTATATTTGAACGCCGTAGGGGGACTCGTCATTTAAAGACTATGGAAGAATAATCTCTTCCAGTTTACCTTCCTGTGCAGAACTCCCCATCCCCAGTTGCACTGAGAAGGCCTCGGCGCCCCAGCTCAGGCCCAGTACTGTGCTGATGTCACTGCTGGGTGATCCGGTCCCCAACGCAGCTGCTGCGCTCCTGCCCTCCCCTGGGGCTGAAACCTCACACCCCCATCAGATAATCTCTCCTACTTTGCGGAAACTATCAGCAGCATATCACACGAGGTCCCTGCCACCTTCAACCTCACCTCAGCCCACTCGGTCGCCACAGTTACTCCCTATCACTCCTTCATCCCCAAGGTCAGGCGTGCCTCTCCCCTCCCCCACCTACACATCTTCTCCTCCGAATAACCTGAACCCCAAACGTGGCATCACAGAATGCAGGCTCTGAAGGACATTCCCTCCGCCGGCTTCTTCGTCTCTCCCTTTTCCTCAGATCTTCTCTCTCGCCTTCTACCATCACAGGCCTTCTCTCCCTGGAACACTGTCTCCTTAACCCTGTTGCTGCTCGGGGCACTATTTCTCTTTCTCCCTTCCCTTCCCTGGGCATTTTCTGGAATGCACAGTTGACCTCCTCTCCCCGCACTTCCTCTTTGTTAGCTCTGCACTCACGAGGCTGGCCAAGGGGACAGTTCACGTCCATCTCCGCAGTTTCTCAAGCAGCTCCCAAATGAGCAACTGCACGGGCTTAAGCTATAAACCCACTCGTTAGATGATAACACCTGCTCTCTCCACAGAACAACTGACTCCAAATAAGTACACCTTTTAACAAAGTACCAAAAACTGAACAAATCATCCCTCTGGGATCATTCAGGGACTGAGTTAATCAAATGCTAATCGGAAAACACTCCTGAACTGATAGAAATTCTATATGTCCTGATGAGCAAACTACAGGAAAAAGGAACACAATATAGATGCCTGAACAATAGCCAGGAATTTAAAAGTACTGATGAACTGATGTTACAGAGTTACCTCTGTAAATATTGCAGGATGCCACTGCTTTTATTTATTTATTTATTTAATTTTCATTTATTTTATGTATTTATTTTCGGCTGTGTTGGGTCTTTGTTGCTGTGCACGGGCTTTCTCTAGTTGCTGCGAGCAGGGGCTACTCTTCGTTACGGTGCGCAGGCTTCTCATTGCGGTGGCGTCTCTTGTTGGGGAGCATGGGTTCTAGGCGCGCGGGCTTCAGGAGTTGTGGCACGCGGGCTCTAGAGCGCAGGCTCAGTAGTTGTGGGGCATGGGCTTAGTTGCTCCGCAGCATGTGGGATCTTCCCGGACAAGGGCTCAAACCTGTGTCCCCTGCACCGGCAGGCGGAGTCTTAACCACTGCGCCACCAGGGAAGCCCCACTGCTTTGTTTTAATCAAACAGTCTGGCTCCAAAGCGTAACTAATATGTATTGAAAGAACAGTTTCTGGAATCAGACAAACTGGGTTTGAATCTCCACTAATGCTGGGTTGATCAATCCTGTCCTCAGTGTTTCCATCCATAAAATGTGGAAAAGAACACACGCTCCAGAGTGTCATTAAAGCAGGGGACCCTTAGCTGCATATCAGAATCGCCTGCGGCTCTGAACAGAATACTGATGCCTGGGCCCCACTCCCAGAGGTTCTGACTGAACTTTCTGGGTACACACTGGAATTTTGAAACTCTGCAGATGATTCTAATGTGCACAAGGTCAAGGACCAATGAACAAACACGTGGCAAGCCATCCCGCCAAAATGCCAGCTATCAGTATGATCATTCATAATATGGCTTGGGAAAAGAAGAATTCGGGGCTCTAGGTCTAAACAAGAGAAGGCACATAGGGACTTCCCTGGTGGTGCAGTGGTTAAGAATCCGCCTGCCAATGCAGGGGACACGGGTTCGATCTCTGGTCTGGAAACATCCCACATGCCGCGGAGCAACTAACCCTGTGCACCACAACTACTGAGCCTGCGCTCTAGAAGCCTACGAGCCACAACTACAGAAGCCCACGCGCCTAGAGCCCGTGCTCCACAACAAGAGAAGCCACCGCAATGAGAAGCCCGCGCACTGCAATGAAGAGTGGCCCCCGCTCGCCGCAACTAGAGAAAGCCCGCGCGCAGCAACGAAGACCCGACGCGGCCAAAAATTAATTAATTAATTAATTAATTTTTTTAAAAAAAGATGAAGCACATAAAAGAATCAGGCTAAGGCAAGTGAGCATTTTAATCATCAGGAACCTGAAAGGGAAAATAGGTTTGTTCTGCTCTTCTCAGCTAGTAAAATGAGAAAAATGTCGTTCTTAGGAATAAGTTAAGGAGTCTATATATCAAGTGATGTTCGTGAAGCTCACTCAGGGTAAAGGAGTAGGAACCGTAAGTTGTTGGTGTGAACTCCCAGGGCCTGAAGCCCTAACCAGCCACTAATATAATAATCCCCTAATGGGCCACTTTAGCAAAATATTTATACGCTAGTCTAGAAATGTATGTTTCACCCACTGAAATTTGCACTTGGCATTAGAGACACTTTTTTTTCTTTTCTTGGTAATTTATTTTTTTATTTTTTATTTTCAACATTTTTATTGGAGTATAATTGCTTCACAATGGTGTGTTAGTTTCTGCTTTATAACAAAGTGAATCAGCTATACATATACATATATCCCCATATCTCTTCCCTCTTGCGTCTCCCTCCCATCCTCCCTATCCCACCCTTCTAGCTGGTCACAAAGCACCGAGCTGATCTCCCTGTGCTATGTGACTGCTTCCCACTAGCTAGCTATTTTACATTTGGTAGTGCATATATGTCCATATACATACTACCACTCTCTCACTTTGAGAGACACTAACTCTTATCACTTCTGTCACTTTTTGATAATCTTGAGAAGATTCTTGGTTCCTTGAAGAAGAGTTCTAAAAGGTCCTATAAGGCTTTAAAAAAAAAGAAAAAGGGTCACCCTTCCTACATGAAGCACTGCCCTCCCCCCCCCCGAAAAAAAAACCTCACAACAAACAAGCTGAAAACTCCATAGTGAAAAACAAAAAAAATGAAAGAAAACATGAGTGAAATAAAATGAGGAAAGCCACCTTAGGAAAGAACGTAGTGCTACATTCAAAAGGGGAGGTTACGTGATTCACATTCCCAAAAAGAATCTATGGGACTTTAATTTAAAATTTTCAAGAAATAAAATTTCAAGACCTTTTCCTGTAATTTCATCTATCTTTCTCATCTATCTTCCATACAACACAAATACACACACGAAACAAAATAAACTAAACAAACACTTATTTCACATCTATTATGACTCATCCATTCAAAGGAGCTTTTTTTTCACATTCTAAGATATCTGAAATTAGGATGCATTTGCAACCAAGGGTGTGCCATCATTTAAGTGGCAATGTGTTTTCTTCATGATTTTTCTTCCTCAGAGGTACAGAAAATAACTGGTCCATCGCACTCTTGATGGCATTCTAGTTTCAATGAAATATTATACTAGTAATCAGAAATAATATTACTATGTGCAAGGCTTTATGCTAGCAAGGGGCCAATAATCTAATCACAGAGATAGGATGTATGCAGAGAAAGTTAGATTAATAATAATTAAAATTAGCTCTTAACAAGGGCCTGTATATAGTATGGATGTAATAAACAGAAACTGCTAAAAGAATATGAAGCAGAAGACATTTGTGCAACTGAACTCTGTCAGTAAAAAATAAACACTGAACTTTGCTCTGAAGATAGTCAGAATTTAGCAAACTGGGGAAGCCTGGGCAGGTGTTGCCTCTGGGGGAAACAGCATGAGTAAGATGTTAAACGCAGAACGCAGAGGGCCCATCTGGGGCGTAATTAACCTGGGTCAGGTGGGCAGGTCAGGCGTTCACGTAATGGGAGACAGGGTGGAAGAGGGGGTGAGACTCTTGAGGACCTGAACAGCCAGACTAAGCAGATTGGAATTGATCGAACAAGCTGGCCTGGCATCCTTAACATCCACCCCCTGCCAAGACGCAGGCTCCGCAACAGCCAAAGGAAATTCCCCGGGCGCCTGCCCTCTGGCCAAAAATGGTCTGCTTCCTCCCCTACGTCTTTCAGGGAATTTCTCTGCCTCTGGGCCCCTCTATTCCCAAAGGATGCCAGAGTGGGTTTTCCACTTCGGCTTCCCCTCCAGATGTGGTCCCAGACCACCCTTCCTGGCTCACTGAAGCTTCTGCCTCTCCAGGAAGGGATTTGGACCAGGCAGAGCTCCTCAATTTTCGGGAAAAGATAGCCTTAAGCAAGAACCAGGGACTTCCCTGGTGGCCCAGTGGGTAAGACTCGGCGCTCCCAATGCAGGGGGCCCGGGTTCGATCCCTGGTCAGAGAACTAGATCCCGCGTGCCACAACTAAGACCTGGCACAGCCAAAACAAATAAAAATAATAAATCATAAATAAATAAACCATAAACAAACTTTCAAGTTCCAGCAGAGGAACTTTAGGGGAAAAGAAAAGCAAGAACCACAGGAAGATTCATGTAGTGCAGAAGAAACTGAGCAGTGTTAGATCAGGAGATGGGGGACTAAGGTGGGGAAAAGGAGAAGCCGCAGATGGAAGGCAGATCCAGCAACCCAGGGCGAGAACAGGGAGACAACAAAGCCATGGAGCATTCGAGCTGCGATGCCCAACAGGCTGATGACGCCACAGGAAAGACCCACAAACAGATCAGCCAGGACTCATTAAGTCACCACCCACGTCGCGCTCCTCTGAAGCGCCCTCGGGTGGCCCCTCCATCTCTTCATACAAACACTGACAGGCCCCCACCATGTGCCAGAGACAGCACCAGACCTCTGGGATCTGGAGACACTGTCCCTGTCCCCGAGTTGCTCCTAGTCTGATAAGAAAAACAAAATTAAAAATAAGCCGCTGTAAGAGTTTCAGTGTGAGAGGATGAGAAGTTCTGTAGCTAGACAGTGGCGATGGCTGCACAACAACGGGAGCACTTAATACCCTGAAAAACTGTACCCTTCACCATGGTTAAAGAGTAAATCTTATGCATTCTTACCACGATAACCAATCAATCACTGTAATACACGGTGGGAACAGTCAAACAGAGACAATGAACACAGCTGTGGCACAAAGAAGGCTCAGGAAAGAGGTGCTTAACAAAGGAAAGACAGCTGGGGCTGGACCCTGAAGGCTGAGCAAAGGGGATGTTCCAGAAAAGAGCCTGTGTTCCTCCAGCTCCCATCCTCCCACCCCCAGATCATACCCTCAGTCCCCCAGGATCACATCCCCGGTGTGGCCAAGATTCCCACCGCCAAACACCTTCTGACTCCTGGGCTCTGGATCTTGAAAGGTATGCACAGGGTAGTGACCCCTTTATGGGTGAACACCTGTTCATGATGAGATGAAATAGAATACAACCAGACAACACGGCTGGGAAGAAACAATAGTCCTGGCCAGGTAGGTAGTCTCCTTCTGGAAAATTGCTGAACTACACAAACTATAAACCTGTTTCTAAAATCCCCAAACAGAGGGCATATTTTGGAATAGTTATTCTGGAAAGCATTCGGGTTTACACACACACACACACACACACACACACACACACACACACACACAGGCTTTTCCTTTTTGACCCAGTTATTCTCCTTCTATAAACCCATCCTAAAGGAAGTAAACCAGAAGCTCAAAGATCTATGTACAAAGAGGTTCATCAGAGCATTGTATAAAATGGCAAGGATGAGTGCCAATATAGATGCCAAACCAAGAACGGCTTGAAAAATTCTGCTCTGCAAAGAACTACTATGCATCCATCAAGAAATATTTTAAGGAATATGTAATAGCATGGAAAATGTTTATAAGAAAATGAAAACTGTAATATGGAAAATTATACAGATAGTATGATCCCATTTTATGAAAAAGTCTATTATATATACCTGTATGTACATTTTTTAAAAGATGAGAAAGACGCATATCAAACTGTTCATGAAATACTATAGTTATTGTTAGATGGTAGAAATAAAGGTGTTTATTTTCTTCTAAATATATTTCCATATTTTCCGAAGAATATATAAATGAGTATTATTTATAATCAGAGACAAATATACTTTTCTTACCCCAAGACAGAAGGAATCAACGATATGCAGGAAACTTGGACATTGACAGTATTAAATTTAAAATGACATTTAACATCCACAGGGGTTTAAGTTCAAGGACTAGGTCTGGGACAAAGACGCAGTTTTGAGGCTCAAATGTATAGAGGTGACTCCTAGGGCCAAGATACTGATTAAAATCTTTAAGAAGGAAAAGAGGGTGTGAAAAGAGTTCTGAGTTAGGATTCAGGAAGAGGGAGTGGCAGTGAAAGATAAAAGAAAGTCTAGCTTTAAGAAGCGGCTGGTGAGTCCAGGGTACTGCATTCACTGAGTCATTATTCCGGTTCACTCAATCGCTCATACAATCACGTATCCATTCAATCATTCACTGACAGGATCATTCTTTTCTTCAATCACCCATTTAAGTAGTCAACAAACATTCACTGAGGGCCAGGCATGGTGCTAGGCAGTGAGGACACAAAGACAAAAAATGCACCATTTTTCTACCCTCAAGAAGCTTCCAATATAATTAGAAACAAATACTGCTCAGAGTGGTCAGTGCCATTATAGGGGTGCATGTGGACGAATGGCGTCTAAACCATTCTGGGATTTCTGGAAGGCTTCCTGAAGGAGGTGATATCTGGGCTGAGATTTTTGAGGAGGGAGAAAAATCAGGCAAATGAGGAAGAGAAAAAGCATTCTAGCAGAAGGAACAGCATAGGGACAGCATGTGCAAAGGCACTGAGACATAAAGAACTCAGTGTAGTTCCGCTTAGGGGAATGACCATATGGCCAGAGCAGTGTGGTGGAGAGGCAGAAAATGAGGCAGGAAAGGGGGGGAAGGCTGCTCCACTATTATAGGCAGATCGAGAAAAATGAAGATTCAACAAACCAAGGACACTGCCATCTGTGGCATCACACTGCCCTTCTGATCAAATGAACTTAGTGAACACGCTGACTAGGAACAGAGCCAAGAGGCCCATGAACGAAAACACAAGCAGAAACCCAAAGTCAACCGATAAATCTCAGCCAACTACGTTGTTAACGCATGTAACTCTGGACCCCATTCGCATCCCATATCACTCGCTGCCCTGACCTTATCTCTGCTGTCCCTCTATTTTCTCTCCCTCTTCCACCCTCTACTATTCAGCCTTCCTTCCCCCGCGCATTTTATCTCCAAGCACCCAGGCACTCTGCTAAAGGCATGGACTCCTGAGTTTGTCTATAAAATTAAACATTTATTTCCATGTATCTATCTATAGGTGTATCGGTGTATGTACCGCTATTAACCTGTATACCTGTACACATGAGGCTTCTTTATGTACTCACGTGTCTTTGTGTATGCTGTATTTGTGAAAATGTCTGTTAATACATATTTCTGTCCTTCCTCATCTTTGCCTGAATGTCTTCCTCTGGGTGTACGTACGCGCATGTTTCCCTGTGAGTACGTGTGTATACAGGTGAAAAGATGTGCCGAGCATGAGTGGGCATGTGACGCACACGCAGGCCACAGGAGTGGGCATCTGCAGCTTCAGCCTGCGTGGCACCCACTCCCCCAGTCTTGCTTTGGGGAACACTCCCTCCACCATGATCGAGGTACCATTGTCACCCAAGATGCCCATTCCCTCATGGTCAAGGGATGGGCACCTAACCCAAGCCCCAGGCTCTCCCCCCAGAATTGGAATCTTGAACAGAATTATAATAAAGGCTGAAATTCATCCTGTTGGCTGTGCCCTAAAGGAACAGTCTCCAACTCCTACAGCCTGGTTCCTGAAGGTGTGGGCCCTGGGGCATCTTGTCAGGGCCACAGAAGTAGAAATTGACACACACATGAACATTTACATAACTTCCCAGCTGTAAAGTTCTGTGATTCAGGAACTATTTTACAACCTGTCACACACTTCCCATGACAACAGCTTTGCCCGGGATTATTTTTAAAACTGTGTTTCTCCCTCCCCCGTTCAGTTTCTTGCTGCCTCACTCTCCCACCAGCTATTCTTCCTCTCCCAGCTCCAGAGAGGACCGGCTTCTGCCTAGTCACCCTTAACTAATGTGGACGGCAGACACTTCTGGATCACTCAGCAACAATCCAATATGACCCAAACAATGTGGCAGAGCTCAGAAACTGCTCCTGTTCAGGTAGGCACATAAGTTACACTATTAGAGAAGTACACATTTGTTTTTGCACTGTGGCCAAAAGTTCTAACCCATAATTTTTTAACCAAATAACCTTAGTAGTATTATAAAAACCTGGTATATATTAATGTATTCCCTCTTGGCAATTAGCCAACAATCAAAACTAAAAGACTACCAGAAATCATGACCATAAACAACTAGAAAAAGTACCATTGATCCACTCACTCATTTACTAGTGCTGGGCACTGTGGAATACAGGTGGCTCTAACAGGGACCCCACCGTAGGAAAAGGGAATGAAGGTGTGTGGCCAAGGGGCCCAAACTGCACAGGGCAGAGAGTCTTTGTATTTATTTCCCATAAAAAGCCTGCAATTAGAACCCAGATTTTATAAATGCAGAAAATGCAATCATTGTTATGATCATTTTTAACGTTGACATTGGTTATCAATTATTTCAGCATGAAATATGTCTTGAATGTTTGGTTACAAAATAAGATTTATTTAAATTTATGTTAAATTAGAAACATTTTTTTCTTGATTAGATGATCCATTAACAAATCTCTTTATAAAATTATGTAAATGTTACTGTCAGAGTTACAAGTTAGTAAATTCCAAAGAGCTAAACTGCAGGGTCAAAGTGTATATGATGATCACAGAGCAACTGTGTAGGGAACTGTGTCTCTGAGCCAGACATGATCCGTCTTTAAACACTCAAGGACTAATAATTTTCAACTCCAAATGTCATGGCTGTGTTGTATCAGGTCAGTGCTCAGGACTAGAGGACAAAGATAGAAAAGACTACCAGTTTCCTGACATGGATAAAATCTGGTCTGGTCAGAAGCTTCAAAAGTTAATCCAAGATAGGGTGAATCAAAGCAGGAATTAGAGTGATGTCCCAGGCTCAATTGCTCAAAGGCTGACCAATTGAGGGGGGCTACCAGGGTCCAGGAGAAACAGAATTAACCCCTGGAACTCTGTGGCATGGGAGATAGTACAGATGATGTGTCAGAAAACACACACTAAAATGTTTCCAATCCCAGCAGAAGGCTGAACCTCCCAGACACCCAGGCTGCAGCCCAGGCAGCAGTGGCGGGCACGTCACGGGAATTTACCTAGAGCCCTCCTGGAGGTAGAGCTGTTTCTTCCGTATGGAATGTGCTTTTCTCAAGAAATGCTTTCTAAGGCACTGCAGAACTACGAAGACAAGTGGAGGTGCCTTCCGGACTTTCCAAAGCGATCAAACTATTATGAAGATACACTCCTATGAATCAGTCAAAGTCGCCAGGAGCATAATTGGTCGGAGTGCTGGGAAACTGCAAGAGCACTACAGACGCCGTACAACAAGGGCAATTAAAGGGAAAGGATGGACACACAACGCAGCCTCTCCCTCAGTGCCTTCCTAACCAGACGGGCCCCATGCAGGCCATCAGCACGACCTCAAGAGCCAAAGCCATCTCCCCCTCCCTATGACCTGGGTGACAGCCAATGCCCACACCCCTCAGCCCACCAAAAAGAGCAGAGTCTCTTCTGGGGGCACAGCAGGTGGCTGAAATCCAATTCTAAGTTGTCCTAAAAGCTGTCTCAGGACTTGAAGTTTGGCACTTGAAGGGTACTTTAAATAGGCACCCAGTTAAAGGGCAAGAAACATCTATAGGGTCAATGCGGGGGGATTTTATTTCAAATCACTGATGGAAATGCTGCTTTTTGAGAGCCACCAGGGAAATCTTGTAAGACTGAAGCAATCGTAGCAGCAGCTGGATAGAAAATAGATCTATTAAATCAACTATACATCAAGATAGAGTTAAAATTAAAAAAAAAAAAAACAGATCTATTATACTCTTAGGGGCTGAAAGAGCCACTATGGAACCAGTCCCAAGATGTAGCTTCTCTACCTGACAACCCTGCTGCAGAAATCCCCACAGGACTGAGGGAGGTTGCTGCTGTACACAAATGACCCTCGCCTCCGTGGGCCCTCGACCATTCACAATCACTTTACAGCTTCCTGCTCTACTCCTTCTACCATGGTCCACTGACCCTACAGTTATAAACCACTTTTTGCACAAAGCTCAACCTGCTCCTGCCCCATCGCACTGAAGTGATGACCATCCTACTGTCAAAAAGAAATGAGGCGGGCTTCCCTGGTGGTGCAGTGGATAAGAATCTGCCTGCCAATGCAGGGGATACAGGTTCAATCCCTGGTCCAGGAAGATCCCACATGCCGCGGAGCAACTATGGCCCATGCGCCATAACTACTGAGCCTGCGCTCTAGAGCCCGTGAGCCACAACTACTGAGCCCACGTGTCACAACTACTGAAGCCCGCACGCCTAGAGCCTGTGCTCCGCAACAAGAGAAGCCACCGCAATGAGAAGCCCGCGCACCGCAACGAAGAGTAGCCCCCGCTTGCCTCAACTAGAGAAAGTCCGCGCACAGCAACAAAGACCCAACACAGCCAAAAATAAATAAATAAAAAATAAATAAATATTAAGAAAAAAAAAAAGAAATGAGGCGACCAGACATTAAGTTCCTCAATGGCATCATCCCCCACCCCTCACCTGCACCCATCACTCCCTCTGTCCCATCTGTCTCAGCGGAAGAGGCACCATTCTTCCTGTCCAAGAATGCTCCGGAGTCTGAATCCCTCCTCTCCCAGTTACTAGCTGTGTGACCTAAGGCAAGCTACTTCACCTCCTTGTATATCAGTTTCCTCATCTGTAAAATGGAGTTAATAATTGTAGCTGATAGGGTTGTTGCCAGGACTAAATAAGTTAATGCAATTAATACATGTCGAGTGGCTAGAAGAATGCCTGGCATATGGTAAGTGCACATTAAATGTTGGTTAGCTATTATAATTCCTATTGCTTTTATCATTTATTTCTGTCTCTTCTGAGAACTTGCCCTGGTAATTGCACCTTTTTCCCCATTATCTTCAACCAATTTGTGCTTGTGGTAGATAATCTCCAAAGATGATCACCATCAATTCATAAGCACATGCTATTCCATCCACCAATGGGTAGATCCTATTCCCTCCCGCCTCTTGAATCTGGGCTGGCCTTGTGACTTGCTCTGACCAAGAGAATGCAGCAGGGGAACTTTCAAGCCCCAGATCTTAAGTGATCCGGCAGCTTCTGCTTCGTCCCTCTTGGAAGCCAAATATGACAACCTACTACCCTGAGACCACTTCTCTTCGAGAAAGCCCAAGACAGTCACACGGGAAGAGAGAGGGAGGGTACGTGGAAGAGCACGAAGATACTAGACATGTGAGGGACACCCTCGTGGACCTTCCAGCCCAGTCCCAGTACCAACCACACTCAGCCAAGTCAGTGACCTCAGGCCAGGCTACATGGAGCAGACGAATCACCCATCTGAGCCCTGTCCAAATTCCTGACCCACAGACTCACTAGAAATAAAATACCATTATTGTTTTAAGCCATTCAATCTTGATGTGATTTGTTATGCAGTAAAAGATAACTGAAACAATGTTCCCCTTCAGCACTAAAAGAATGCTCCATCATACATCCCATCTTAAAACAAAATATCCCACACAGTTCTTCCATCCTACATTTACTACCAGTTACTGACTTCTTTATACCACCACTGCAGTCCTCTATTCTAACACTTAGCATACTGATGGATAGTTATTTATGTATAGGACTATCTCTCCTACTGGACTGAGTTCCTTCAGGGCCATGACTGACTGCCATGTTTATCTTAGTATCCCCACATCCAGCATCGCACTCAGCAAGTGGTGGTGAGTGCTCAAAAAAGTGTTAGCTGAATAATGCATGCATGTGTGAATGAATGAGACCTCCATACATCTGGTCTACCCGCAGACATGCATTCTGGCACTGGAAACCCGAGACAAATATGGAAGAAAACATAGGATCCAAGAAAGCAAAATTTCAAGAACCAGATTCAAAAGGTGCAGGAAAGAGATAAAGGGAAAGATCAGCATGTGAAGCCAGAAGCCACAAACTGAAAGCCACTGAGATTTGAGGGTTGTTTCTGCAGCACAGCTAGTTTATCCTAACTGATAGAATACATATTCTACAATTATATGTTGTTTTCTTCTCATGAGGAGCTGAACCCTAAATTGGAAGAGGGAGAAGAGGAACTTGAAGGATGTCAATGGTCAAAGTCTATATACACTGTGATTTAAAAAAAAAAAAAAAAAAAAAAGAACAGTTTCAGGCCTAAGATTTCTGGAAATCACTTAGAAGGTTAAACTTTAACACCAGATCCAGGCAAGAACTCAAGGTGTTAAGACGCTGTGTTTTATGAAGAACTAAAAAGGCTCAAGGGGCATATAAAACAATGGAAGTAGGACAGCTTGGTGCACTGGTTGGGATTCAAACAATGTATTTATTTTAAGGTATCGACTTCCTCCCACCAAAATTTCAAAGTTGATGAGAAATTGATTTTTAAACCGGTGGTATACACCAGTTTATTAATAAAGAGGATGTATCACAACCACACACTCTGCTGTCAGAAACAAGCTACAGAAAAATAGTACAGTTGAAACAAAGTAGAAATATTATCAAAACCACAAGGATATGATCCAGGACATGATAAGAGAGAGGAAACGCAGTAAGATAATGTCACTTGGTATTAGGAAAACGATTACCCCCTGTGCTGGAGGATATGGAATATGGGCTCATAATATGAATTTTAACTTTCTGAAATTTTCTATTTTTGAAATTTTTAATTTTTAATCTGCTGAAGTAAAACAAAATGGCACCTTCACATAATACCCTAACTTTCAAAAGCCTGCTTCCTTCATTTCTCTTAACCAATATTTGGTGAGCACCTTCTTCTTTGTGCCCGGCCTTGGGTGTGCCTTCACAGCCAGGACTTCTGACACAGGCAGGGGGCTGGCGAGGGGCCACAGGTGGCTCTGACTGCAGCTCTGGATCCACAGAGCTCACTCTACCAAGCAAGCAAAGCCTGTGAGTGGGCATTTCAATGGCTGAGATCATAGAGTCATTCTCTAACATGGACCCAGAGCGAAGGAAACTCCCAGGGTGAGGAGTACTCGCACTAGTTGTGTGACCTTAAGCAAGTTTGTGAGCCTCTCTAACCTCTATTTTCCTCATCTGTAAAATGGGGATAACAATAGTACCTACCTCATGGAGTTGCTGTATGGATTAAACATGATACATTGCGCCTAGCATGATGTTTGGCACACGGCTAGCGCTCTGTAATTGTTGTGTATTATTATTCCCAGGTCAGCCCTGAGATTTCTGCAAGGGAGACCAGAGAAAGGAAGGCAAAGGGGACCTCAATCAAAGGCCTGAGTGCCTACTAACAAGCAAGGAAATGCAAAAGAGATATTTTTAAAAGTAGATATTTTTTACCTATGAGTTTGGCAAAGATAATACAGATTGGTAACAGCCTATATTATGGAAAGGTAGAAGCAAAACTGGCACTCAGATTCATTGCTAGAAAGAATGTTGATTGCTTCAATCTTTCTAGAGAGCAATTTGGCAATATATACCAAGATGGAATACATGAATACTGCCTAGTCCAATAGTTCTATTTCCAGGAATTTATGCTAAGGAAATAATTGGAAAAGTGTGCCAAGATATATGTACAAAGATGCCCATAGCAGTGGGGTTTTTTTGGTTTTTTTTAAAATTTAATTTTATTTATTTATTTATTTATTTTTGGCTGCGCTGGGTCTTCGTTGCTGCACGTGGGCTTCTCATTGCGGTGGCTTCTCGTTGCGGAGCACGGGCTCTAGGTGCGCGGGCTTCAGTAGTTGTGGCTCGCAGTCTCTACAGCGCAGGCTCAGTAGTTGTGGCGCACGGGCTCAGTTGCTCCGCAGCATGTGGGATCTTCCCGGACCAGGGCTCGAACCTGTGTCCCCTGCATTGGCAGGCGGATTCTTAACCACCGCGCCACCAGGGAAGCCCAGCAGTGTTTTTTATCACAGCAAAAGTTGAAAGCAATATAATTACCCATCAATAGAGAACCGGGTAAATAAAGTATAGAATATCCACAACGCTGAGTAAAATCATGATGTGGATCTATATTTCCTGACAAGGGAAAGGTTCTGTGATAAAGTGTGAAGTGACAAAAAGCGAGTCAGCAAACAACACGTAGAAGACGGCACTGTTCCTTCACGTGTATGTGTGTGTGCTTATATGTGTGAAAAAAAAAGTCTGAAAGGAGAAACACCAAATGTCATAGTGGTTATCTCGGAGTGGAAGGATCTGGGGTGATTTTCACTTTCTAACTCACATCTTTTGTACCATCGGAATTCATTAAATGTGCAACAAATCTGACGTGTTAAGTCTCGTCACATCACTCCTCTCATTCTAATTCCCACCCTACCTGGGGTGATGACCAGTCCCGTGACACCTATGACACTCCCACCCAACACCCACTTCCTCCCACTCCCCACCCCGATGTCTCCACTTTGGGCGCACTGGCCTCCTTCCCATCCCCCCACACAGGTACACTCCCACCTTTGCGCTGGCTACTTCATCTGCAGGGAACACCGCCCCCCAAAGACCTGTCTGGCTCACCCTCTGGCCTCCTTCAAATCTTAGAGTAAATGTCACTGTTATGGCTTGAACCATGTCCCCGCCACCAAATTCATAGGTTGACGTCCTAACCCCGAATACCCCAGAATGTGACCTTATTTGGAAACAAGGTCACTGCAGATGTAAGTAGCTAAGATGAGGTCATACCGGTTTAGGGTGGGCCTCTAATCCAATGACTGTCCTTATAAAAAGGGGAAATTTGAATACAGACATGCACACAGGGAGAACCCCACGTGAAGACTGGAGTTTCGCTGCCACAAGCCAAGGCCTGCCAGAATCCAGCAGAGAGGCCCGGACAGATCCTCCCCACCCCTGCCCTTCAGAGGGCGCACGGCCCTGCAGACCTGGATCTGGGACATCTAGCGACCAGAACGGTGCCGCAATAAACTTCTGGTGTTTAAGTCGCCGGGTTTGTGGCCCTTCGTTACGGAGGCCCCCGCAGCTAATACAGTCACCCTCTCCACGAGGCCTACCTCACCACCCAGATTCACACTTCAGCCCCTCACTCCCAAGCCCTTTACTGCTCCATTTCTTCACGGCATTTATCACCTAGTCACACATCATGTAATTACCTTTGTTCACTGATGCATCCCCAGGGCCCAGCACAGTGTCGGCCCAGAGGAGGCGCTCCAGAAAGATTTGCTGCACAGGTAAACAAACAACTCAGAACCAAACAGATCAAGTCTGGCCTGGCGGAGCTGACTGTCTAGTGGAGGGAGACGGAGAATAAACAGACCCGTGTAAGATGGTGATAAGCGCCGTGGAGACAAATCAGGGTCAGGTGCAAGGAATTATGGAGGGGCTGCTGTTTCTTGAAAATAGAGTTAGAGAAGGCCTCTCTGATGACGTGAGACTCGAGCAGAGACCTGAAGGAAGGGGCGCAGTAAACCATGGAGATCATATCTGAGATAAGAATGTTCTAGGCAGAGAGAACAGTAAGTACACATAAGTGGAATGAACACATACCATTTTTACAATCAGAAAAAAAATAAAACTATTGTTAAGTCTGAAAATGCATCCAAATATTTAAAAGCCCAATTCCAAGGGCAAGGAAGAAGAATTCGGTTTTATAAATTCTTAAGACTCTATTCAGGCCCAGGATGAAAACTCCAACCCCTTCCTAGAGTCCCCTTCCCCAGCCCCATCCCCATCTCATCCTCCATCAAATGGCTTTCTCAACAATACAGGTGAGGTGAGGTGAGGTGAGGTGAGAGGTGAGGTAAGAAGTGATGTATGAGGGATGAGGCAAGGTGAGGTGAGAGATAAAGCATAAGGGGAAAGGTGAGGTGAGAGATAAAGTGTACGGTGAAAGGTGAGGTTAGAAGTGAGGCATGAGGGATGAGGTGACGTGAGGTGAAGTGGTCCTGAGGCTGAGAGGCCTGGAGATCCCTGATGGTGCCACAGAGCCAAGTGTCGGAAATGTGACTGCTGTCCTAGCCACCAGCTGCCGACCTGCCCCCATCAGATCTGGCCTCTGATGGTCCGCAGAGGCCTTTCCAACCCAGCCTGTCAGCTGCCTCAGCCGGCATGTTCCCACGCGAGCACCTGTCCTGCGTTCCTGCCCGCCCCCAGGCCACCGTGGCTCCCAGCTCTGACGATACCCGACCAGCTAGTTCCTACTCTGCCTCACTTCGGTTTTTTAATAACTGTAGTTTTTTAAAACCCACATAAGGGGCTTCCCTGGTGGCGCAGTGGTTGGGAATCCGCCTGCCAATGCAGGGGACACGGGTTCGAGCCCTGGTCCGGGAAGATCCCACATGCCCCGGAGCAAGTAAGCCCGTGCGCCACAACTACTGAGCCTGCGCTCTGGAGCCCGCGAGCCACAACTACTGAGCCCGCGTGCCGCAACTACTGAAGCCCACACGCCTAGAGCCTGTGCTCCGCAACAAGAGAAGCCACCGCAATGAGAAGCCCGCGCACCACAACGAAGAGTAACCCCCGCTCACCGCAACTAGAGAAAGCCCGCGCGCAGCAACGAAGACCCAACGCAGCCAAAAATAAATAAATGTTTTTAAAAAGTAAAATAAAAAATAAATAAATAAATAAAATAATAAAATAAAAACCCCCATAACATAAAATTTACTGTCTTAACCATTTTTAAGTGTTCAGTGGCATTAAGTCCATTTACACTGTTGTGCCACCAATCTCCAGAACTCTTTTCATCTTGCAAAACTGAAACTCTGCTCCCACTGAACACTAACTCCCCCTTCCCTCCTCCCCTCAGCCCCTGGCAGGCACCACTCTACTTTCCGTCTCTGTGATTCTGACAACTCTAAACACCACAAAACTGGAGTCATACAGTTTTTGTCTTTTTGTGACTGTCTTACTTCACCTAGCATTAATGTCAAGGCTCATGCATGTTGCAGCCTGTGTGAGAACTTCCTTCTTTTGTAAGAAAGAATAATAACTCCCTTGTATGGACGGACCACATTTTGTTCACGTCTGTTGATGGGCACTTGAATTGCTTCCACGTTCACCTCACTTCTGACACCTGTTTGCTTCAGCTGCCTCCAGGTGCTTCTGTAATCCTCAGCTGTCACCACCAAGATCACTGCAGGGCCATGTAGGGCTGGACGAAAGGCCTCCAAACACACCCAGGCCGAGGGGAAACACGGAGCAGGAGCAGTTCTCTGAGCGACGTGTCCCACCAGACGCCAGCCCAGTTCTGAACCCACGGCTGCCCCTTCCCTCAGTTTTTCCAACCAACTTGAAATCTGAATTTTTACGAGCTAAAGACTCCCCACTAACAGGCAACCACCAAAAGTCTTGGCAATGCACCCAACCTCAAGGAGACACTGCCTAGGCCAGAGCTTTTCAAACCTTAGTGTGCAGACAAATCACCAAGGCAGGCCCTTAAAAAGTAGATTCAGTAGATCCGGGCGGGACCTGGGTGCGTGCCTTTCTAACGCGCTCCTGCGGGTGCTCCTGAGGCTGCTCCGCACAGCACGTGCAGAAGCAAAGGCCTAGCGACCTCCCCTCCCCTCCCCTCCCCCCCACCCCCTCCCCCCCCACCCCCATCCCCCCGTCCACACCTGTCTCCTGGGCTCGGTGCAAGTTCCCCTAGAAGCTGGCTGTGGAAGATTGTGTGTGTGTGTGTGTGTGTGTGTGTGTGTGTGCGCGCGCGTGCAAGCTCCCCTAGAAGCTGGCTGTGGAAGATTGTGTGTGTGTGTGTGTGTGTGTGTGTGCACGTGCAAGCTCCCCTAGAAGCTGGCTGTGGAAGATTGTGTGTGTGTGTGCCTGTGCGTGTGTCTTCCCCCTTCGAAGGCTCCGCAGCAGGATTTCCCCAGCGTTTACAGCAGCCCTTCAGGCTGTCTGGCTCCAAAGTTAATCCCAGCACCCAAAACCACGGTGATGAGGGGTTCCTTCCCCAGGCCCCAACACGAGAACAAAGAAAGGAGCGGGGAGAGTTTCCCAATGGCTCCACAGGGCCGCGAACGCCTGCCCGTCACCAGGAGCAGGAGGCCCCCGAGCCCTGACCTCCCGCCGAGACGTACCACCCACCGCCCAGGACGGCTGTCACCCCCTCACGTTCCGCCGGGGCTCTGGGCCACCAGCGCCGCAGGAAAGGCAAGCAGAGCGCGCCTGCCCAGCCTGCTGCCGAGACAGGCCTCCCAACTGCGGCCGGGCCGTGCGCCGCCCGGCGATTCGTGCACTCACCTCCTCTCGATCTCCTCCGGAGACCAGTGGTGTTTCCTCAAGCTCCCGAGCCCCTCTCACACCTGCCTTCTTCTCAGAAGAGGGCCTCGTCCACCAGCCCCACGAACGGGGGGTCAGTCACCAGCCCCTCAGCCCATCTCTGCCCACAGGTCTAGCGCCGTTTCTCCTTCTGCTCTCCTCCACCCCGAAGTGAATCCCTCCAGGGCTTCCCTGGTAGCGCAGTGGTTGGGAATGCACCTGCCAATGCAGGGGACACGGGTTCGAGCCCTGGTCCGGGAAGATCCCGCATGCCGCAGAGCAACTAGGCCCGTGAGCCACAACTACTGAAGCCCGCGCGCCTAGAGCCCGTGCTCCACAACAAGAGAAGCCACAATGAGAAGCCCGCGCACCACAACAAAGAGTAGGCCCCGCTCGCCACAACTAGAGAAAGCCCGCGCGCAGCAACAAAGACCCAATGCAGTCAAAAATAAATAAATAAAATAAATAAATTTATTTAAAAAATAAATAAATAAAGTGAATCCCTCCACTCTTCCCTGGGTCTCATCCCCTCCAAACCCCCGGGAGCCTTCGCTCCGCCCTCACTGCCGCCCTTTCCAGCCACATCTGTCTCCTCCTCCAGCCCACCCCGTACTGGCCGATTCCTCCCCTTTCTCACTGGCCCCAGGGACTCCCACTTGCCGCTCCCCCTTCACCCTCCCTTAACGTCCTGCCTTATTTCACCCCCTGAACAGACACAGCACCCCCCAAAGCAGGACTCGGCCCTCCGGCAGCTGCCGGCCGGTCACCACGAAGCACAAACTGGAGTGGAAAAGCAGCCTCTCTGCGGCTGAGCCTCGATCTGAGGAGGGCAAATCTCAGGCTTCAAATCCTTTCACTTCCCCCTCTTGTTGGCCCTTTTCAGCACCAACGTTTTGAATACTCTGCACCCACCACGTCCTAGTCCCCGCTCCCGCCTCCATCATAAACCTCGTACCGAGAGCCCAGCCTGCAGACTCGGACTTGGAGGAGCAGGTAAACCACGGGAGGCCCCACCGGCGTTTAAGCAAGAAGGAAGTGACGTGACCAGATATATTTCTACAAGGACCTCCAGCTGAAGGGGGAGGGTGAACTGGCTGGAGCAAAAGCAGAAAAGATGGTGGGGGGCTTCCCTGGTGGTGCAGTGGTTGAGAATCTGCCTGCCAATGCAGGGGACACGGGTTCGAGGCCTGCTCCGGGAAGATCCCATATGCCGCGGAGCAACTAGGCCCGTGCGCCACAACTACTGAGCCTGCGCGTCTGGAGCCTGTGCTCCGCAACGAGAGGGGCCACGATGGTGAGAGGCCCGCGCACCGCGATGAAGAGTGGCCGCCGCTCGCCGCAACTGGAGAAAGCCCTCGCACAGAAACGAGGACCCAACGCAGTCAAAAATAAATAAATAAATAAATATTTTTTTTAAAAAAAACCTGGAAAAACTAGGATTTGAAATTAAAAATTAAAAGAAAAAAAGAAAAGATGGTGGGAGCTCGAATGGGGGCGGCGGCAGTGGTGATGGAGAGAGGGGTGGGCAGAAGAAAGAGCAGCTTCCTCCCCATCACGGCGGTCACTTCCCTGCATTCACTGAGGACTCCGCGCCCAGCCTGTGGTCCTCTCGCCTCACTCCCGGCAAATTCGGCAGCCACAGGTTATTCCCCCGAAGCCTGCATTCACAGTCCACTCCAACAACGGCCTCCCGCAGCCACCCCGACCCGAAATCCTTAACCAAGACCAACACCAGAGTCGATCCACTTCCGAAACCTCAATCCCAGCCCTGGCTGAAACTGGTCTCCAGTTTCCAGCCCTCCGCCACCTCACTGCTACCACCCCTGGCTCTGCGATCTCACCTGGACCCCCTTTCTCAGCCCTTCTCCCACTGCTCTATCCACTGCTTCCTCTCCTTCCCCATCCAGCCCAGACCCCACCCCGCAGCAGCCCCACCACAGATCCCTCCACTCCCCTTGGCCCTTCATCGCGCCTGCCCAAGATTCCCAACCCTGACTCAAGCCAACCGCCCACCTTCCCTGGCCACACACAGCCAGTCAGATGCTACAGGACAAACGGCATCACAGGTGCGCTGGCAACACTACAGATTTCTCCCATCACCTCAGGCTTCACTCCCAACCTTCCCCCGGTCCCCTCCGATTCCTTCCCCCATTATTATTTCTCCCCCGCTCCCTATGGTGAGCCAGTCTGCCCACAGCAACTTCTTCACTTTGGGGGAATTATCCTTCAGTCACTTCTACTCTTTCTCAAATTTTCAACCACTGTATCTTTACTGATTCTTCCTTGAAGCCTGTAAACATGACCAAGTCTATACATGTTTTCAAAATTTCCATCAAGCCCACGCCACTATGAAGTTACAGGTGGCAAATCTGGTCACGTCACTTCCTTCTTGCTTAATCACCTGGAGGGGCTCCCGTAGTTCTCATGAGCCTCCGAGTCTGACTCCACAGCCTGTGCTCTCGGTACTAGGTTTGTGAGGTGGGGCGGGAGTGGGGATCTAGGATGCAAGGGATCCTTGGGAAAATGGACACGGTGGGTGTCCTGGGGGTGGGGATGCAGGAGGGAAGAGTGGAGGAGGATTGTTTTAAAAAAAGAATTGAACACAATGGCCTTCAGTAGGTCACTGGGCTAGAACATCTACAGGACAGTGAGACAGTGACACTCACAAACATTCAGTAGAAGCAGGACAGTTGCTATAACAAGTGCATTCCAAGGTATCCAACCTGTGGACCTGAAATATAAGAGCTAAAGGGAACTTGGAGATCATCTCAGCGACTCCTTATTACACTGATGAAATAACCCAGGACACGGTAACCTATCCACAGTCACACAGCAAGTCATTGGCTGAGAAGTGCACGTTCAGGTTTGTTAACTCACAGTTCAATGTGCTTTCCAACAAATCATGCTGCCTAAGCACATGAGAGAGAAATCATGTCACAGTGAGCTGCAGATGAAAGGTGGGTGGTCACAACTTGGAAACAAATTAGATCAGTAAGAACAGCATCTTCCTATCTGGGAAAATCAACCTAGTGTAATTATAATTACAGTAATTAGCTGCCTCTAGCACCCAAGGCACTGAGAGAAAACCTGTGGCTCCCAGGTCCCCGGTGACTTTTCACAACCCCTGGCTGGGTTCTGTTTTCAGGATTAAATGAGGCATTTCCTGACAAAGACTGCAGCAGCTGTTCCCAAGGGGCCAGGAGGTGAGGATTTAAAATGACGTCCTCTATGCCCTTTGATTCTCAACCCAAAGACAACCAAGCAAACAAGTTATAACCAAAAACAGTTTCAATGTCACGATTTTAAATCAATTGTTCTAACAGTTAAAAGACAATTGCAAGATATTAAGTGGTATATCCTCAAAATGCCATTAACTTTCAATTAGGGGTTTATGGTATCTGGATCATTGGTTCCAAGGTGAAAGTGCCTAAAAATCAGCTGTGAACTTGTTAAAAAGGAAGATTCTAATGTAGGTCAAGGGTGAGCCGCAGAAATCTAAATTCTTAACAAGCACCCACACGTCCCCAAGAGGCTCGAGGGATCACACCTTCGAAACATTTATCTAAGTCTTTGTTTATAGGATACTAAACCACTCAAAAAGTATAACAATATTCACCTCGAAAAGCTAATAATAAAATAGTGCATTAAGTAAGATAAAAATTTAACATGCCATGAAGCATAAATGCAATGAATAAAAAGAAAAACAAAATGGCAGATTTTGCTAATCAAAATAATCAAATTTCAAGATTATATAAAATTTAAAAGAAAATCCATTTGGAGGGGGAGAACACAACAAAAAGGAGAAAAAAAGGTTGCTATCTTTAATATATAAAGAAAAATTTTAAATATATATGTGTGTGTGTGTATATATATATATATATATATACCACAGGTAAATAAGCAAAAACAGAAAATTCGCAGAATACAAATACAAAATACACAAAAAATATTCAACTCAAAAGGCTTCCTTAGTGGCGCAGTGGTTAAAAATCTGCCTGGCAACGCAGGGGACACGGGTTCAAGCCCTGATCCAGGAAGATCCCACATGCCGTGGAGCAGCTAAGCCCGTGCGCCACAACTACTGAGCCTGCGCTCTAGAGCCCGTGAGCCACAACTAGTGAGCCCACCTGCCACAGCTACTGAAGCCCGTGCACCGAAAGCCCAGAAAGCCCGTGCTCCACAAGAGAAGCCACCACAATGAAAAGCCCACGCACGGCAACAAAGGGAAGCCCCTGCTCGCCACAACTAGAGAAAGCCCGCGTGCAGCAACAAAGACCCAACACAGCCAAAAATAATAAATAAATAAATAAATAAATTTATATTAAAAAAATTCAACTCAAAAGTAATAAAAAATTAAAGCAACAAGAGTTTTAAAAATAATATTCAATGCTGGTTATGATGAAGTGAAACAGTGAACTGCATAAACTGCTTGGGTTCATTTCAGCATTACAGCCTTACATAAAAAGTTGATTCATTCAACAACCACCTACTGAGACACGTATTAGGCACCCAGCAGAGCCCACACACAAAGAAATATAGACAAAGCCCTACCTACATAGCTATTCATCATAGCATTATTTATAACAGCAGAAAAAGCTGGAAATAATAAGAGAATAATTAAGTAAATTATTAGGATGGAAACTGTTTTTGAACAATATTTAAAGAACAGGGAAATGCTTAAGTTAAATATTGAGTGAAAAAAGTAAATACATATAATTCAGTTTTCTTTTTTTAATGTTAACAAAGGAAAGACAAAATTATTTACAGTGTTAGCTATAGGTTATGGGATTATGGATACCTGTTTTCTGTACCTTCCAATAATTTCCAAAGTTATCAATTTCATAACTCTTATTTTAAGAAAGACTTATCCCTGAATAAGATGAAGAAATGGGCACAATCCTTTCTTTTAATATTGTGGATGTAGGATCTCCTAAAAGGACTCCATTCAAAAGCAAGTCCAAAATATTACAATTTGTTTCCACAAGACCAAACTTATAAATGTTTAAACAAGCAAACAAAAAAGGGCACAATCAAAACGCTGAATGAAATAGAAATAGACAAAAAATCAATAAAACATAGAAACTTAAATAAAGACTGAAATAAGGGGACCAACTGGAGGGTGGACTCCATTTAACAAAAGTTAACAAGGAAAGACAAACCTGCGGAAGGAGGCGAGAGTTTGCAGGCAGCCACAGAAGGGACTACAGCCTCACCTAGGAGACCCAAGGCAGGAGCAAGACATGCCACTTTCTGACTAATACCACTTACTCTTCAGAAACAGAACCACCACGGCAGGTTCGGCAAAGCCTCCCCCAGCCCCACTCCAATGGTGAAAATACAACACTCAGGAAGAGGAGCCAGAGGGTCCTGGTGGCACAGAGACAAGACGTGGACTGAAATGCAGCATCTCTTCAGGATCACCTGCCACTCACCATGCCCAGCTATCCTACATCAGGAAGCCACCCTCCACCAATATCACTCCTCTCAGCCTTCAAGTGGATCGGGGCCACCTTTAAGAGGTCTTCCTTAAGGAACCCTTTCACTCACTGCCTTTCCTGCCCGGGGAAAGTCCGTGCAGGGGTCTGCACCTGCTTATGCGCTGCTCTGGGTCTCCACCTGGACCCTTGAGGACAGATGCTGTGTCCCTCCCCTTCTCAGTTCCTATCCTATGACCCACCCTAGAAGCAGCTTTATTATTATTATTTTCTGCATGCCTCAACCAGGGGAGCCCAATACACCAACCCGTGAAATGATGAAGTCTCTGCTTCCGTGCTGTCAGCTCTAGAGCGGAAATATAATTTCAAGTCACCAAGTTGAATATTTGTACTGGGGGTTAAGGGGGAACAGAAACAGACTTGTCCCGACGAGAAAGTTATGGAGGGACAGTACAAACAGCTCCATTTATTCTAAATTTATCAAGAGAATTACTTATATTATCCACAACATCTGCAGCACATCCAGATGGCCATGTTCACATGGGGAAGCTGAAGAGAGGTTACATGCGTAGAGTCTGGAGTCAAACTAACCTAAACTCCTGAAGCCTTAGTTTTCTCACCTGTAAAATGAGTGTGATTGGATCATGTAAGTAAAATGCAGCACCTGGCACACAGCAAGCACTCAGTAAATGGGAACAATTAGCTTGCCGTGTCCCCCAGCAGATGAATCCATGAGTATCAGATGGGCTTGCTTTGTTGACTAACGCCAAGAGCCCTCTTCATGATTACCTCTTCTCATGGAAAGCCCTGGGTCTCTGCTCCTCTGGACACACAGGCTAGAACACTCAGAGGCAGGACTGAGAGCTGAGGGGCTAGGTCAGACAAAGCTGTTTGCACTCTCTGTGTACTGCCTGAAAGAGACCCATTTTGTCCCCCCAGCTCTGGTGTGACTCCCTGAGCAGGGCTCTACCCAGCTATGGGAAATCTCTGAGGAGGTCTCAGGTGTGCATAAGTCCACGGGTTAAGAGCTGTAAGGAGAATGGAAAAGAGATGAGTCTTCACCAACTAGCCTGTGACCTTGAGCAAGTCACTTCTCTGTCAGTTTCCTCTTCAGTCAGAGGAGCAGTTCCATTCTATGATCCCTTAAGTCCCTTCCTATGCTTTTTTGTCCCATCCTCTATGTGGCACTGGTTATAATTCCGACAGTGAGGTCCAGGGACACCTTCAAATGTGTTCCATTTCCTTCCAAAGCCACTTGCCAGTCCTCTGGCACTGCTCCCATGAGAAGGGAGGATTTGGAGTTGCTTCCACAGTTTTCTGGTTTTGTTCAGTGTGCACCAGCTCTGCGCACTGCTCACTCCACCTTTCCTGCCCCCAAAGTGGTCAAGTGTGTGTGTGTGCTGGGGCAATCACTGGCTTGCAGCATGTCATCTCAGAGATGGTTTCCAGACCATCCTGTGTGTAGGCTCGGGGTGGACAAATAAACATTTCAGAGAAGCAATATGAATTAAATCATTTCCTCAACAACAAAACCCGCCCACATGCTTCTTCATAAATCATGCCTCCTAATTCCATGCTAACAGTCAGTAAACTGCATCTATTATAAAAACAGCCCTTACTCCTTTCATGCCCTGACACTTAAGAATCACAATATTTTCACACTCTGTTGTATTAATGCCTTTGCAGAAGTAACAGCAATAGCTATTTCCCTGGAAAGATCCATGGCCAGGGCGCTTTCCAAGAGATACTCTTTGAATGTTCTTTGTGTCCTGGTGCACTGGGGGACACCGCCAGCTGCCTGCATCTGGGGGGACGCAGGGCCACCCAGAGTAATGCAATACTGTTTTCAAGCAAACACACCGAATGTACCCCTTCGCCCCGACAATAAAGTATTTCCAAAAATTTGATGTAACCACATTCACATAGCCACGCAAAATACAATTCCAGTGCCCGCGTTTTGCAGGGAAAATAAAGGCACATTCTGAGATGAAGCCACCAGACCCGCCACAGCCTCCCTGGATAACAGAATAGCTTTGCAGACCTTCAGCAAGACTGGCCAGAACCCGCTTGCTTTTTCGTATTATTTTCTGCGTGTCTTTATTTGCTGGGCCCAACAAGAATGGAAAAGCATCTCAAGAAAGGAGAGCGAGGGAGCGCTGGAGAATAAAAGACGATGGGCGGGGAAAGCCGGATTTTGAAAATAGCAGCAATGAAGGAAGGCAGGGTCGCGCCGGAGGGTCTCCGCGGTGCTTACCTGGGGCGCACGAGGCCGGCCGGGCCAGCAGCAGCAGCCAGAGGCCGGGGAGGAGCAGCCCCGAGCGGCGGCGGCGGGCGCGGCGGGCGGAAGGCCCGCGGCCGCTCGGCCCCGGGACCAGCGCGACCCCGGCGCGGGTCTTCCCCTCCATGGCCGCGCCTCGGCGTCGGCGCCGCGCCTCCGGCTGTCCCGGTCGGCGCCCCGGCCCGGCCTCGCGGTTCAGCGCTCTCAGGCCCGGGAGGGGCGGCCGCTGCGGCGGCGGCTGCTGGGACGGGGCGCCGCGCACCGGCGCGGAGGGAGGCCGGCGAGGCGGGGGCTGGCCGGGGGCCGGAACCGCGGACGGACGGGGGCCGCCAGCCGCACGCCGGCCTCGCCGCTCCGCCCCCTTCGGAGCCTCCAAGCCGCTGCCCGGCAACGCGCGGGCCCGGGCGCGGGCAGGCGAGCACCACCTCCCGGCCGGCCGGGCTCCTGCCTGCGGGGCTGCCGGCGGCAGGCGCGGGGCGCGGGCGCACGGGGGCTGCGCGGCGCGGGGTCAGAGCCCGGCCCGCCCCCGGGATCCGCCTCCTGGGAGGGGACGCGCGGGACGCTGGAGGCCTGGGCCCGGCCGGCGGCCGGCGCCGCCGCGACCCGCACGGAACACCGGGTCCGCCGCCCTGATGGCCCGGCGCGTCCCGCCCCCGGGGACGCCCGCAGGGAGGGAGGCCCACGAGGAGGGGTCAGAGCCGGAGAACCTGGCCGGCGCGAATGTGACGGGCTTCTTGCTCCTCCTCTGGCTCGAGTCTGTGCGGGGCAGCAGGTGTGAGTGGGGCGCCTGCGTTGGTAGGACAGCCTTCGGGGACAAAGCGAGGGAAAGGTAGGGCTCCCTTCCCAGGAGCTCGACGTGCAGTAGAGGAGGCGAGAAAAGGCGCACACAGCTCTACCCATCCTGTCTCCCGTCTAGAGGTCTTGCCTCCTGTCTAGGTCATTGGGAAACGAACATACAGGATGCTCTGAGTTTGTGAAACCCGCAAACCGCGCACGTAGTAGGCCTGCAGAAGGCGCCTGCAGAATCGAATTGAAGCAGAGCTGGAGAGAACCACACACGTTTAGGCCCTTTTAGGGAAAGGCCTATAGTAACAATATATTAGATTTGGCGAGAGAAAAGACTACAAGTGGAGAGACCAATTAGGATAAGATCTTAGCAGTGCATGACTGAAGTATCAAGAATCATAAGGTTTTTCACGATCAAATAGACAGACATTTTTAAAAATTGATTATATCCATTTGTGCCAGAGTATGGGAAAATGGGCACTTTCAGATTCTAGTGGTGGAGGTGTAAATTGGTATAGCCATTTGGGTGGATGATTTAGCCTTATCTATCAGAATTTAAAATCAGCTCACCATCTGGTGCGGAAAATTCCACTTCAAAATATATATATATTTTTTTGTTTTGCTTTGTTTTGTTTTTGCTTTTGCTTTTCTTTCCCTTCCTTTCTTCTTTCTTTTCTTTTTTTTTCAGCCAGGCTTAATTCAGACAGGTAAATTCAGCCAAATAATTCAATCAGATAAAATTCACCTGTTTTTAAAGTGTACATACAGCTCAATGAGTTTTGCCATGAGTAACTGCCACCACATTCAAGATATGGAACATTTCTATTGCCCTAAAAAGTTCCCTTGGGGCTTCCCTGGTGGCACAGTGGTTGAGAGTCTGCCTGCCAATGCAGGGGACACAGGTTCGAGCCCTAGTCTGGGAAGATCCCACATGCCACGGAGCAACTGGGCCCATGAGCCACAGTTACTGAGCCTGCGCGTCTGGAGCCTGTGCTCCGCAACAAGAGAGGCTGCGATAGTGAGAGGCCCGCGCACCGCGATGAAGAGTGGCCCCCGCTTGCCACAACTACAGAAAGCCCTCGCACAGAAACGAAGACCCAACACAGCCATAAATAAATAAATAAATAAATAAATAAATAACCCTTTAAAAAAAAAAAAAAGAAAAGTTCCCTTGTGCCAGCCTACAGTCTAGCCCCTGCCCCTACCCCAATCCCTGGCAACCACCAATCTGATTTCTGTTTCTATAGCTTTGCCTTTCCCAGAATTTCATATAAATGGGATAACACAGTATGTAGCCTTTTGTGTCTAGTTTCCTTTACTTAGCATAATGTCTTGTGATTCATCCGAGTTGTTGCGTACATCAGTAATTTGTTCCTTTCTATTGCTAACTAGTATCCCATTGAATGGCTACACCACCATTTGTTTATCCACTCACCAACTGATGGACATTTGGGTTGTCTTCAATTCTGTTTTGTCTTGGCTGTTATGAATACAGCTGCTATAAACATTTGCTTCCAGGCCTTTGTGTGAGCACATTTTCATTTCTCTTAAGTAAAAACCTAGGATTCGAATTGCTACATCATGTGGCAAATGTATATTTAACTTTACGTGAAACTGCCAAACTGTCTTCCGAAGTGGATATAATATTTTACATTCTCACCAGCAACGTATGAGAGTTATGGTTGTTCCACGTCTTTGTTAGCTCTTGGTTTTATCAGTCATTTTAATTTGAATCATTCTAGTAGCCATGTAGTGATATCTTGTTGTGGTCTTTAATTTGCATTTTCCTGATGACTAATGATGTTGAGCAACATTTTATGTGCTTATTTTCCATTAATATTTCTTTTTTGAAGTGCCTGTTTGAATCTTTTACTAATTTTATAATTGCATTGTTTTCTTATTATCAAGTTGTAGGTATCTTTACATATCCTGGATATAAACTCTTTTTCAGATAAGTATTTTTGCAAATATTTTCTCCTAGTCCATAGCTTGTCCTTTTTTTTTTTTTTTTTTTTTAGCCACACCGTGCAGAACCTGTGTCCCCTGCAGTGGAAGTGCACAGTCTTAACCACTGGACTGCCAGGGAAGTCCCCATAGCTTGTCTTCTTATTCTCTTTTTTTTTTTTAAGATTTTTTTTATTATTATTTTATTTATTTTTGGCTGTGTTGGGTCTTCGCTGCTGCGTGTGGGCTTTCTCTAGTTGCAGCGAGCGGGGGCTACATTTCGTTGCGAAGCGCGGGCTTCTCACTGCGATGGCTTCTCTTGTTGCAGAGCACGGGTTCTAGGCGTGTGGGCTTCAGCAGTTGCAGCATGCGGGCTCAGTAGTTGTGGCTCACGGGCTCTCACAGGCTCAGTAGTTGTGGTGCATGGGCTTACTTGCTTCGCGGCATGTGGAATCTTCCCGGACCATGGCTCCAACCCGTGTCCCCCGCATTGGCAGGCGGATTCTCAACGACTGCGCCACCAGGGAAGCCGTCTTTTATTCTCTTAACAGTACCTTTTGAAAAGCAGAAGTTTTTAACTTTGATGGAGTCCAATTTGTAATTTTTTTTTTTTTTTGGCTTATGCTTTTTATGTCCTATCTAAGAAAATTTTTATCTAACCCAAGGTCACAAATATTTTCTCCTATGTTTCCTTCTAGAAATGTAATGTTTTAGCTCTACAAGTCATCTGAGTCAACTTTTATATATTTTGCTAGATGAAGTTTGCAGTTAACTTTTTGCATTAGGTGTCCAGTTATTATAGCACTATTTGTTGAAAAGACTACCATTTCCCCATTGAATCAATTTTATACTTTTTCAAAATTTATTACAACGTACATGTGGGTCTATTTTTGGACTTTCTATTCTGTTCCCTGTAAGATCTATCTATCACATGAGGGAGGGGAGAAAGCAAGATTAGAGTACAGTGTAATTCCATTAATGAAAAAAAAAGTATGGATTGGAAATCCACTTTCCCACTGGGAAAAGAAATAGAATTCGGAGAGGGGTTGAGGAGTAAATATTTGAAGAGAAATGTTCACTTTCATGGAGAGGAACATTCATTTGTTACTCTATATCTGAATACATCGGACTATAATAATATTACATTATTTGCATTTTTAACACAAGCATACTGCTTTTGTATTTAAACTTTTTTTAACTAAAAACTTTGTGAGTTTGAGGGGAAATTAGAAAATGGATGAGACACATTCTGGATGTTAAATCAGCTGATGAAATATGAGGAGAGGAAAGAATAAAAGGTGATTCAGAGGTTTTGAGGCCATATGTGCAAGGGTAGATCAAAGGAAGCCAGTGGAGAGGCTGGGGTGAAGGATGAAAAAGGTTGGGTGTTGAATGCGCTGACGGTGAGGAGCTGGGCCAGCACCCAGGGAGTGATGTTAGCACAAGTGGTGGGTGGTGGAGGTGAGCCTCAGGCTTGGGAGATAAGGCAGGTAGGGCTAAAAGTACAGATATGGAAATCAGTTGCACAGAATTATTAGCTAAAGATGTGAGAGTAAATGACTATGCCTGGGAAGAGAGGAAAGCGGAGAAGAGGGCTGAAGACAGGCCCTTGAGAAAGACCTTCATGTTGGAAAAACTGAAGAGGAGGCAATGAAAAAGGCAGGGAAAGACTCTGAGAGAAAGCTGAGGAGAACGACTGAAATGTGATGTCACCAAGGGCCTAGAGGGTCGTTTCAGAAGGCCATGGTCAATGTCAGGGACAATAGGACTGAGAAGATCTCTTTGGAGTCGATGACATGGTCATTAAAAGGAAATTTTCTGTTGAAATGGGGATGGAGAAGGGTAATAACAAGGGTAAAAGAATGAGCTGGTTGGGAAATAATGGAGGCTACAGAGAAAGGTATCTGGCAGGGTTGAGATATGTATGTTTTAGGATAGATAAGCCTGAACATCCCTGTAGATAGAAGAGAAGGTGTCTGAAGACAGCGAGAGAATAAAATGCAAGGGAGGGGCTTCCCTGGTGGCGCGGTGGTTAAGAATCTGCCTGCCAATACAGGGCACACGGGTTCGAGCCCTGGTCCGGGAAGATCCCACATGCCGCGGAGCAACTAAGCCCGTGCACCACAACTACTGAGCCTGTGCTCTAGAGCCCACGTGCCACAACTACTGAAGCCCGGGCACCTAGAGCCCGTGCTCCGCAACAAGAGAAGCCACCGCAATGAGAAGCCCACGCACTGCAACTAAGAGTAGCCCCCGCTCGCCGCAACTAGAGAAAGCCCGTGCGCAGCAACGAAGACCCAACGCGGCCAAAAATAAATAAATAAATAAATAAATAAATAAATAAATAAAATCTATGAAAAAAAAATGCAAGGGAAAGATAATTGCCAGAGTAAATTCTCAGAGCTCAGAGGAGATGGAATTAAGAGAAACATGTAATTCTTTTGAAAAGGCAGAGCCAGCAACCCAGGGTCCAGTATCAGGAGAGTGGCTTGATGCAATTAATTACATTACAGTAACAAGAGGCAATGTTATGCTTCTGTTACAATAACTGTGAGGAAACATAAGATGTGTCTGGGTTATAATGTTAAATGGAGAAAAACTAAATATAAAATGGTTTATGAATTGACATAAAGCGATGTGTATGACTGGAAAGGAATTGTATAATACTTAAAATTGCTGTATTAAGATGATGAGATTATGAGCGTTCTGTCCTTTGATGTTGTTATATTTGTGCTTTCAATAAAAAAGTCTTCCTCTAAAAGAAGAGAGGAAAGGACAGATGATGATGGGGCAAGATGAAGGGCTTAGGTGGTCTTTAAAGTGCTTTCTCCCTCTTCAACACCCTAAGTCTCAGTGTTACCTGGCAGGATTTGGACTATAAATTTAGGAGTTTTTTTTGGAAAATTGAAAAAAAAAAAGGAAAAGATCAGCGTGGCCTACAGTAGGTAGGGAAGTTTTCATGGACTACATGGGGCTTAAGCTGGGTCTTGAACAATGAGAACAATGGTAAAGTTTGTGAAAGGACAGAGGAAGAAAAGGAGAGAGGGTATTGCAGAGAAAAGAAAGGTAGGGAGACAAGGCAAAGAAAGGCAAGGTAGACATTGCAAAGGCAAGAAGGTAGAAATGAACAGAATGTGGGCACAGGATCAGGCCACTTGCCTGACTGGAGAAAGAGCTATTTAGAGAAATTTGGGAAAAGAGCAAGAATGGTCAGATTGTAGCAAGCAAAGAGTTTAGACCTGCCATGATCCAAACCAAATAACTACCTCGATTTACCTCAATCCCTAGGAAAGACCTCCTGCCTATCAAAAGGGAAGCCAGTGGAAAAAAAGAGAGATCCACGAAGTGCCCATGACCGAAGATACAAGGTTTAAAACCAAGATCCTTGTCTTGGATGGACTGGACTGGAGACGTCTGTCCCTCTTGCACAGTCTGGTGGCCAAAATGGCAAGTAAGAATGTTCCTGAAGCAGGTTTCCAGGCCTCACCTCTTTGTTGCATTTTCCCTTACCTCCTTCCCTCAATCCCCTCCCCGCCACACACACAAACTGTCACAGATCAACTGGCTCAGTCCTCTGCCCACACCCTCCATGGCCGTTTCCTAATATAGCCCCAAACCCACGGGCAGCTCTCCTAAGACGTGCCAAAAATCCATAGGAGAATCGTGGCAGCAGTTGGTGAAAGAATCACCCTCCTTCTCTGGCATTTTACTAACTGCAACTCGCATCTGACTGGGTTCTAAAACTCATCGACTCTGGCTCAAGTTCAGAAGGAGAATAATGATGATACCCTAGCTCAGTTCCTTGTTCTTCCCTCTGGTCATGAGTGCAGATCAATTACATGCATAAGGAAAGCCAAACCCACTCTATGGATCTGTCTTAATCTCCCTGCTTTTCTGGAAAACTCTTTCCTCACTCAAATCCCTAGAGGGACACCCTTCCTAGGAGAAATCTCTGCTCCTGAGCCTCCTGTAGTTGTGTCCATCACTTCTCCACTCATCCGTCCCTGATCTCCCCAACCTGGGTGTGTCGCCCTTCCTCTGTGCACAGCCCCTGGGATACCTCGGTCACGGCACTGACCATGTGGAATAAATCTTCACGTGTTTTTAAGTTCTTCAAGGGCAGAGACCTTCTTGTTTTCACCTCTTTATTCCTGGGTGTCTAGTGCAATGCTTGGCAGGTTGTAGGCCTCAATTAATACTTGGAGGTACAAGAACCAAGTTCAAAGCCAGTCTCTTTCCTCACCTCACCCCTCCCTGCCCCCATTAACAATTAAGCAAATTAATTAATTAGGGGAGCATGAGTTTGTCCATAGTCCTTTGGTACCAGAGCCAGAAGAATGTACCATGGCATCTACTTATCCATCCTTACACTGACAGAGTAACTTCTCAGACTTCAAAGTATGTCAAGAAATGCTGATTCCTGTGCTATACAGTATGAACTAGCAACAAGAGATTGCTTAAAGGGACTTCCCTTGTGGTCCAGTGGTTAAGAATCCACCTTCCAATGCTGGTCAGGGAACTAGGATCCCACATGCCGTGGGGCAACTAAGCCTGCAACGCAACTACTGAGCCCGCGCACTCTGGAGACCGCACGCCACACTAGAGAGAAGCCTGCGTGCTGCAACGAAGGGCCCGAGAACCACAGCGAAAGATCCCGCGTGCTGCAACTAAAACCTGACACAGCCAAAAATAAATAAATAAAAGAGATTGCTTAAAAAACATAAAAGGGGGCTTCCCTGGTGGCGCAGTGGTTAAGAATCCGCCTGCCAATGCAGGGGACATGGGTTTGAGCCCCGGTCTGGGAAGATCCCACATGCCGTGGAGCAACTAAGCACGCGCACCACAACTACTGAGCCCCGTGAGCCACAACCACTGAAGGCTGTGCACCTAGAGCCCGTGCTCCGCAACAAGAGAAGCCACCGCGATGAGAAGCCCGCGCACTGCAACGAAGACCCAATGCAGCCAAAAATAAAATAAATAAATTTATTTTTAAAAAAACATAAAAGGTCACTTCAGACATGACATTAGCTCAGCCTCGTGCAGAGTTTGTTAAGCTATAGTAATTGGCATCAGCAAAAGTTTATTAAATTTAGTGAATAAACTTAAAGTCTCTTCACGGAAAAAGAGAAAGAACACAATCTCTGCCCTTTAGGGAATGACAATCTCCAAAGAATAAAATATGCTTACAAAATTTGAATTTTATAGGCTCTGGATGAAAATTGTGAGAAGCTGGATGATAAAATTACCTGCCCACAAACAGCTCTGTGTGGAGCTCATTCACCATTTAAAAGAGCAAATTAAGAAATTTCTAGATCAGCACTGTCCACAAGAACTTTATGCAATGATGGAACTGTTCTGTAAATCTGTGCCGTCCAGTGAAGTAGCTGCTAGACACAAATGGCTATGAGCACTCGAAGTGTGGCCAGTGTGACTGAGGAGCTGAATTTTTAATGTTGTTTAAGTTTAATGAATTTAAGGTTGAATATCCACATGTGGCTAGTGGCCACCATATTGGACCGCACAGCTTGACCATGAAAAAGAAGTACAATGACTGCCGTGTGGTAAACTAAGTATACAGAAACTGCCAACGTAGAACTCGCTATTCAGATTCAATAAGAAATCCTGGACTTGGTCCACGATGGCCGTTTGAAATCTATGGCAAACACCACTTTCTGTACCTGAGTTTCCTCATCTGCAAAATGGGAATAATTATAATAGTAACTACGTCATACCACCCTCAGTACTGTGTCCCTCTAACCTTCTGAGAATCAACTTGAAATTCCAGGTTTGGGTGTGAGGGGCTGTCTGCCTGAGACTCAGGCCAGAGCGGAATTCAGGCACCATCACCCGTGACCACAGAAGATGTTGGAGTGAGTCCCATGTGCAGGACGGATTAGCCATCAGGTGAATAAAAAATAAAAGACATCTGCAGATGAAACATCTGTAGTGAAGACAAACACTTCATTAATATAAAAACAAAACTTCAAAAGCTCCCCATCACTCTTCAAATAAAACCAGTTGCTCAGCATGACCTACAAATGTTCACAGACTCCTGCAGGGACATCCAGCCGCTGGGACCATCCTTCCAGACACCGTCCCAGGGCCTCTTAACGGGCTCTCCCACTGGCCCTGGCCCTTCACCCACGCTTCATCTGATGGGCTCCTCCTCAGCCCAGCCTTCCCTGACTGCCCTGCCCCCATCTAAGTAAGCGATTCCTGTTAGTCTCTTCTTCCTTAGCATTTACTATTTGAAACTGTGTATTTAATTTCGTGTTTGGTTTCATGTCTTTGTTTGCCATTAAATCATAAATCTCCATGAGGACAGAGACCATTACTTCTTGTTTAGAGAGGGGTATTTACACAATGGTTAATTGCTTAGACTCTTAGGCTAGGACTATCTGTATTTTGTGTCACAGCCCCATCACTTATTAGCTATGATGCATTAGCCCCTCTGTGCCTTAGTGTCCTCATCTGTGAAATGGAACAATTGTAATAGTAACTGCCTCATGGGGTTGTATAAGGATTAAACAAGTTGGTATATCTAAAGTGCTTAGGAAAAAAGGTAGCATATAGCAAGCTCTACTTTAATGTTAGCTATTATTATCCTTTGCCACTAATTGGTCAATGCCTGGTACAGTGCCTGACACATAGTATGTTCCCAGTAAATATTTACTGAATTAATGACTGAATTTCCATCAAGCTACTAGACAAATGTTCTGATCTTTTTTTTTTTTTCCTAACCACTTTTGCCATCTTAAAGCAATGACAGTAATCCCTAAAAGTATTCTAAATAATTATGACAGTGACCAGTTAATTTATAGTGTGATGTTGACCTCTTTTTAAATTGAAGTATAGTTGATGTACACATGTTAACTTGTTTTTAAAGATATAGATGCCAAGTTAATGAAGTATCTACCTGCTTCTAGCTTCTGAGAGTCTGTTAAATATTATACAGTGCCTGTGCCATGTCTATAATCTTCTGATGTTCACTATTCATTCTGTTGTTGACATGAAGTAATATATTCAGAGTTTTCTTTGTGATCTGCTCGTCTTGTAAGCTTGGAGATAAGTTCGGCTTAGTCATAGCGTGGTTAACAACACAGGGTTTAGGTAAAGACAGGGTTTATGACTTTGAATACTGTTTTATCATTTAATAGCCATGTAACTTTGGTCATGACTTTTCTGAGCCTTGGTTTTCCCGCCTAAAAATGGAAATGTTAATACCTACTTCATAGTGTTGTATGAAAAAGTTAGATAACCAGGTAAGTCACTCAGTATTATAATTGGCATCTAATTATATACAATAATTATTATTGCTCAATTCTTTGCTGGAATTTCATTTAAGAATTTTGTAACTATGTTCAAAAATGAAATTGGCTTCTAATAGAATTTTTAAGGATTTTTCCTTGTCAATGTTAAGGACAGCACCTATTTAACTCACAGAATTAATTTGGGATTATGCCGTATTTCTCATTTTTCTAAAAAGGAACTTTAATTTTTTTTTATTATACATTGTAGAAAAAGCAGAATATACCAAGAAGCAAAGTTATGAATATTAAAATTATCTGTAATCTCACCACTCCAAAAGAAGCACTGTTAACATTAGACCATACGCTCTTCCAGACACTTCAAATGCATAAATGCGTGCGCGCACACACACAGAGAATACTGATATAAAATTGGGATCAGACTGTACATAAAATTTTGTTTCATTCAACAATATATTATGAGCATCTTTTCACCTTAGTAAATACTTCCAGGACATCATTTTTAATGGTGGCGTTGTATTCCCATATTTGAACCTATCCTAAGTTGTTCAGCAAATTCCCTAATGCTGGACACATAGGTGGTTTCCAATATTTTACCACCAGAAGTAGTGCTGCATCAGACATTGTGCTAGATATTTTATTAGCCCATGTTCATCCTCTACCCGTCTCCACCATGCTATTTGCTTCAGGAAGCTGACCTTTGCAAGAGTGCATCGTTGACCTTCCTCCCTCTCCTGTGGGTTTGATCAATGGGAGGCACCAGCAAGAAATTAGACAGCAGAAAAAGAGGGACACAAGGGTATTTATTTCCCCAGGTCCTCCCTGAAGGGTTACTAGTTGGTGGCGTCCATGAACATAAGAACTTGAATTCATCTGGTGGCAGGTTCTGTCCTACGGCTACTCTCCCTGGGCTCCTGGAACAGTCCCTCCCCTTGCACCTTCATGCGTAGGGGGGTGTCCCCATCATTGCTAGCCCAAGTACTCCACCGACCCTTGTAGGCTTCCCTGAATCTGACTCATGTCTTTGTAAATAGTCCTTCATTACATTCTCCGCACTTATCCAGTTTAAGTGTGCCATCTGTTTCATGCTAGGACCCTAACAAATATAAACAATTTTGTAAGTAAATCTCTCTATATCTTTTTATTATCATCACATGATAAATTTCTGAAACTGGAATTATTTGATCAAAGAGATGTATATTTTTAAGATCTTTTACGATCTTGCCAACTTGTCTTCAATAGACTCTTCCTCCAGCAGTGCATGAGAATGTCAGCCTTGAGACCCCTTGTCCAACTGGGTATTATAATTTCTTTTCGTCTTTTGTTGTGTTCATAAACACTGCTATAATATGGAGTCAAATAAAAATGTTTAAAAAAAAAAAATATGGAGTCATATCTTCAAAAGTGTGTGTTGGGGGAGATTACCTATTAATCATTTTAGTCCATTTATTTTGTCTGTTCTTGAATAACTTCTGTGTTTTCCTCTGCTATACCTATTATAAATTGACATGCTAGCCCACACTTGGTCTTTAAGAATTCATTAAAATTTACCTGATTTCATCTTACCCATTTGCATAAGGGCCACCTCTACCTCTACGCTCTGTCAAAGGTGAAATCGTTTTGGGGTCACATCTCTCTTTGCAGGATCTTGCCACTCTTTGGACTTCAGTGAAGTTGGTTGACTTGTGACCGCAGTTCTCCTGGGCTCAAGAAAAGTTATGATTTTGCAGGTTACCTAGCTTTTTCTTGGGACTTCCTACATCATGAGGTGAAGTACAGCTCCCCATTTAATTTTTTGAAACTTTAATGAAATCTTAAGGATCTTTTTATAAAAGCAAAACATCAAACTATCCAATACCCACATTCAATGTGCTAATAGAAAGAATCGATATCCTGCTTCTCACGTGCTAAATGGAAAACCACTTATATGAATGTTGAAGAGGAGTATGAATTGCTTAATAACGAAGTGTTCCCCAGCTGCCGTGTGCACTTGCAGCAAATACTATATAATTTGTGAGTATCTCCAGAACTACTGATTAGAACACAAAGGGAGGGAAAATGGACACTGGAAACTACTGGGGAAAAGCTATTTCGTTTTGTAAGATTCTATTGCATCCACGCTATCTGAAGGGCAGGACTTGATAAGTTCATTTGTTTTTGTTTACCTGCATGTTTACATCAGTGAAATCCTCTGCAAAGTCTAAAACCACGTTTCCAATGTTGGCAGGGGTACAACCCAAAGACCTGCACAGCTTTCAGAAGCAATCACCTTTTGTGTTGAGGACATAGTATAAGTGATGTGAAGAAACATTTCCCTGGCTCCTAAATGGTGTAAATCATGAGCAGAGAGAAGCTTCTAAAGTAGAGGCCCAGGCAGAGCCCTCTTGCCCAGGTCTAAGGGCAGTATTGATCTAACTCATCTATGTTTTGATAATTAAATGAGTAAAAGGACTTAGAACTGTACTTGTCACACAGGTAAGGTACAATGAATGGAAGCTGTTATAATTATCACTATTTCTCAACATTGATGAGACATATTAGCTTTATGTATCTTAAGGATACTGATTTAAGTCCCTGTGGCCTTTTATTTATTTATTTATTTTAAAAAATTTATTTATTTTTATTTTTGGCTGCGTTGGGTCTTTGTTGCTGCGCGCAGGCTTTCCTATAGTTGCGGCAAGCAGGGGCTACCCTTCGTTGCGGTGTGCGGGCTTCTCATTGGCTGGCTTCTCTTGTTGCAGAGCTCGGGCTCTAGGTGCGCGGGCTTCAGTTTTTGTGGCCCTCGGGCTCAGTAGTTGTGGCTCGTGGGCTCTAGAGTGCAGGCTCAGTAGTTGTGGCACACGGGCTTAGTTGCTCTGCAGCAATGTGGGATCTTCCTGGACCAGGGCTCGAACCCGTGTCCCCTGCACTGGCAGGCGGATTCTTAACCACTGCGCCACCAGGAAAGCCCTATGGCCTTTTATTTAGATTCCAAGTTCCAAAATAATTCTATTTGGTATTTCTTTAAATGTTATCTATCCCTTCTTGGTTGCCAAAAACATTCTTTATTATTAAAGTTCAACAATTTAAAATATTTATTCAGATTTCTTGTTTTAAATGATAATATTTGACAGGACACTGGGAACACTTTTGAACTTCAGGCTCGGCTTATTTTTTGTTTCCAATTCTAGGAAATGCTCATTACAACCCTGATTAAGCTGCTAGTCTAGTACTTCCTCAGAAATTCTTTTTAATCTACAGTTGTTGGCACATACATACAATGGAATATTACTCAGCCATAAAAAGGAACGCAATTGAGTTATCTGTAGTGAGGTGGATGGAACTAGAGTCTGTCATACAGAGTGAAGTAAGTCAGAAAGAGAAAAACAAATACTGTATGCTAACACACATATATGGAATCTAAAAAAAAAAAAAAAAAAAAGGTCATGAAGAACCTAGGGGCAAGATGGGAATAAAGACACAAACCTACTAGAAAATGGACTTGAGGACACGGGGAGGGGGAAGGGTAAGCTGGGACAAAGTGAGAGAGTGGCATGGACTTATATACACTACCAAATGTAAAATAGCTAGCTAGTGGGAAGCAGTCGCATAGCACAGGGAGAACAGCTCGGTGCTTTGTGACCAGCTAGAGGGGTGGGATAGGGAGGGTGGGAGGGAGATGCAAGAGGGAGGAGATATGGGGATATATGTATATGTATAGCTGATTCACTCTGTTATAAAGCAGAAACTAACACACCATTGTAAAGCAATTATACTCCAATAAAAACGTTAAAAAAAAAAATCTACAATTGTATTTCTGTGTCCTAATGCTTAGGTCAATAATTGCGCTGGTAATACTATAACTCTCTTACTCAGTCCTTCCGTGTCTTGAATTTGATTTTTCAATTAATCTTTGGCATTGCTGATTGGCTATAGTATAGATTTAATTATATAGTTATATACTTTTACTAAGCATAAAACATTTAAGTATTATCTTAATTTTTATAGCACTTACAAATACATTAGTTTTATCCTAATCTGTTTTTCCTCTAGTATTTTCATGAGATGCCAAGCAGATCTAACATTCTGCTTGAAACTTGTATTTCTACAGTTGGTTTTGGTTTTTCTCTTTTTGTACTATTACATTTTTTTTTATTGGTCTCAGGCTATTTTCTCTCTTTCCTCTTTCTTTGAGTGTTTTTCTACTGATTTTTGATGTTGAAGCTTTTGTTTCACATGCTTTCATTTGTATTTTAGAGGATTTTGTCAGTTCCAGTAGATACTACAAAAAAGTGTTTGCACTTTATAGGTCATCCTTTATACCTTAGAAACAAGCTTAAAAAATGTGAATTTACATTTAGGGCATCAACCATGTTAGAAACCTTCAATTCACATGAATAACCTTTGATATTAAAAAAACAAATATAGAATCATTAATGTATTGTTCTTCTTAATGACAGAATTATATCAGTATCTTTATCTATAAAATATTTTAATTAATGAAATATGAACCAAGAAGCAAAGTTTAGCAGTTAGCCTCATTTTAATGAGGCAAATGTTACAGAAAATGTTTTCAGCTCTTTTCCATTTAAGAACAGTCTTAGTTTCCTCAATAAGGTAGCAAATGAGAACTGGCTCCTTGTGCCACCTACTTACTCAGGATTCTTTCCCTACTGAGAACTTCTACCAGTAATTGGTCAATATCAGATTGATCTTTATTGAACTGTGCAAGGGAAATCACTGGGATAAATCTCCGTGTCCTATTTGTGAACATCTAGTTCATCATGCTCAGTAGACAGTGACTGCCAGCATTGTTAGAAATTTGTTGGTTTTTTTTCAATTTCACATTATTAAAAAATTTTATTGTGTTTATCAAAGTAATACTTGTAATTAATTTTTTAAATCATATAGATCATAAAGAAATTGAATCCATAATTAACAACCTTCCAAAACAGAAAGCAACAGGCTGAGATGGGTTCATGGGTGATTTCTACAAAACATTTAAGAAAGAAATTATACCAATTCTCTACAATCTCTTTCAGAGAACAGTAGCAGAGGGAATAATCCCTAACTCATTCTATGAGGCTGACATTACCCTAATACTAAAACCAGATAAAGACATAATAAGAAAAGAAAACTACAGACCAATATCTCTCATGAACATATGTACAAAAATCCTTGATAAAATATTAACAAATCGAATCCAAAAAAGTCTGAAAAGAATTATACACCATGACCAAGTAGGATTTATCACAGATATACAAGGCTGGGTCAACATTTGAAAATCAATTAGCATAATCCATCACATTGACCAACTGAAAAAGAAAAATCACATGATTATATCAATAGATGCAGAAGAAGCATTTGACAAAATCCAACACTCATTAGTGATAAAAACTCTCAGTAAACTAGAAGTAGAGGGGAACTTTCTCAACTTGATAAGGACTATACAAAAAAACTACAACTAATATCATACTTAATGGTGAGAAACTCAAAGCTTTAAGACAAGGATGTTGTCCCCTCTCAGCCCTTCTTTTCAATGTGGAACTGAAGTCCTTGCTAATGCAATAAGACAAGAAAAGGGTGGTACAGCCACTTTGGAAGACAGTTTGGTGGTTTCTTATAAAACTAAACATTCTCTTACCATATGATCTAGCAATCATACTCCTTGGTATTTACCCAAAGAACTTGAAAACTTATGTCCACACAAAAACCTCCACATGGATATTTATAGCAGTTTCATTCAAAACTGCCAAAACTTGGAAGCAACCAAGATGTCCTTCAGTAGGTGGATGGATAAACTGTGGTACATCCAGACAATGGAATATCATTCAGCACTAAAAAGAAATGAGCCCCCAAAGACATGGAGGAACCTAAATGCATATTACTAAGTGAAAGAAGCCAATCTAAAAAGACTACATACTGTTTAATTCCAACTACATGACATTCTGGAAAAGGCAGAACTATGGAGACAATAAACAGATCAGTGTTTGCCAGGCGGGGGAGGGGAGATGATAGGCAGAGCACAGAGAATTTTTAAGGTAGTAAAAATACTCTGTATGGTATTATAATAATGGATATATGTCATTATATTTTTATCTAAACCCATAGTATATACAACACTAAGAGTGAACCCTAAGGTAAACTATGGACTTCGGGTGATAATGATGTGTAAAAGTAGGTGCATCCTGGGACTTCCCTGGTGGCGCAGTGGTTAAGAATCTGCCTGCCAATGCAGGGGACACGGGTTCGAGCCCTGCTCCAGGAAGATCCCACATGCCGTGGAGCAACTAGGCCCGTGTGCCACAACTACTGAGCCTGCGCTCTAGAGCCCACACGCCGCAACTACTGAAGCCCGCGTGCCTAGAGCCTGTACTCCACAACAAGAGAAGCCACCACAATAAGAAGCCTGTGCGCCACAACGAAGAGTAACCCCCACTCACCACAACTAGAGAAAGCCCGCGTGCAGCAACGAAGACCCAATGCAACCAAAAATAATGAATAAATGGATTTGCCTTAAAAAATAAATAAATAAAATAAATAAAAATAATAAGTAAATAAAATTTTTTAATTTTTAAAAATAAACATCTAAAAAAGAAACAAAGTAGGTGCATCCTTGCTAAAAAATACACCATTCTGGTGAGCGATCTTGATAATGGAAGAGGCTATGCATGTGTGGGAGCAGAGGGTATATGAGAAACCTCTGCACCTGCCTCTTAATTGTTATAAACCTAAAACTACTCTAAAAAAATCAAGTGTGGGACTTCCCTGGTGGCACAGTGGTTAAGACTCCACACTCCCAATGCAGGGGGCCCGGGTTCAATCCCTGGTCAGGGAACTAGATCCCACATGTATGCTGCAACTAAGAGTTCACATGCCACAACTAAGAAGGGCGCATGCCGCAACTAAGGAGCTGGCGAGCCGCAACTAAGCAGCCCGCCTGCCAAAATTAAGATCCAGCACAACCAAATAAAAAAAAAAAATCAAGTGTACTAAAATGTAGCAAATAATAAATGCCCAACCATAGGACTATGATTAATAAATGATACATTAAAAAATATAATGCAGCTATCAAATATAATTGTGAATGCTTTCAATTATATGGGTAAATGCTTACAAAACAATATCAATCCAGAAGAGCATAATATGAAATTGTATTTATAGTACACTCTCAATATTTAAGAATATGTGCATGGAAAAAGACTGAAAGAAATATCCTACATTATTAACAGTGATTGTCTCTACACAGTCATATTATGGGTGATTATATGACTTCCTTCTTAATACTTAATTTCTGTATTCTCTAAAACTTCTACAATATTATTGTATTTCCCCCCCCGCAAAAAATCTTTTGGAAAAATATTCCTAAATAATAAGAGTAATTCAAGGATACATAATACATTATTTTTTTTTTTATGGGATTTATTTATGTATTTATTTATGGCTGTGTTGGGTCTTCGTTTACTGTGCGAGGGCCTTCTCCAGTTGCGGCAAGTGGGGGCCACTCTTCATCGCGGTGCGCGGGCCTCTCACCATCGCGGCCTCTCCCGTTGCGGAGCACAGGCTCCAGACGCGCAGGCTCAGCAATTGTGGCTCACGGGCCTAGCTGCTCCGCGGCATGTGGGATCCTCCCAGACCAGGGCTCGAACCCGTATCCCCTGCACCGGCAGGCAGACTCTCAACCACTGCGCCACCAGGGAAGCCCCATAATACATTATTTTAAAACTAATAATGAATGTGAGGGGATGGATGTGCTAACTAACCTTACTGTGGTAAACACTTTGCAATATATATGTGTATACAGATGTATCAAATCATCACCTCGTACACCTTAAACTCACACAATGTTATATGTCAGTTACATCTCAATAAAGCTGGAAAAAAATTTTAATAAAAATTATAATAACATTACAAATCAATTTACAAAAACTCAAAACAGTACCTAGAACAAAATTTATATTTTGAGAATATAGCAATAAAAAGGAAATTACTACATACACACATAACATATAAATGAAATTTATTTATGAATGTTTAGATGCATACACTTGAAAGTTACCAAATAGGATAAAAAATACATTAAAAGAATATATGGCATTATCAAGTGGAGCTTACTCAAGAATTTAAGGATGTTTTAATACCATGAAAACCATGAATATAATCATATTAGGTAATTTAAATGGTTAACATTATATGATTATATCAAAAGATGCCAATTCCTACCAAAAGCTTCCAATAAACAAGAATAAAGGATGTTATTTCCCTTATTATAATAGGGACAATTATAACAATATATAATTGTTTAAAACCAATAATTAACTTCATATTAAATGAAGAAATATCCAAAAATATCTTATTACAATTTTATGTAACAAAAAGATATAATAGAAATACATAAGAAAAGATAAATATTTTTGCAGCTACAATTTTATATTTAAAAATAAAACCAAACAAGCCATCTAATACTGTTAGAACAAAGACAACTTACCTAAAGACAAATATTTTGAAAATCAATAGCATTCTGAAGATAGAGATTCCCATACTTAGTAGCAATACAGATATATTTAGCCAAGAAAGAATTTATGCAATAAGGGATATTCATGACCTAGACAAAAACATGAACAAATTATAATGAAAGCAATCAAGAAATACGTCAATAATGAAGACTTAATTCCTTGATGGAAAGAATTAGTATCATAAACATAAGTCATAAAGAGTTAATTTTAGACCTAGACAATTCAAACCGAAGCATCAAAAGGATGTTTACCTTATATAACACATTCCTTAGGGCAAAAAAGATTCTTTGAATACTAAAAATATGTGAGGAGAAAGAGAATCAATGAAGAGCAATATGATACTGATTCAACAGATTCAAATGCAGTTTAATTCATTATACGGCAAAAAATATTTAACTACCAAGTGTTATAATTACCAAAAAGAATAAATAATGTTTTTGCTCAAAGCCGGGGAATAAAAGCATGGCAATGTAATGTACTAAGTGCTAGAGCTTTGAGAACACTAGGAGAGCTGCCTGTCTTGGGGTCAGGAAAGGCTAACCTGACATTTTAAATAATCTAATTTTGCCAGGTTTTGAGGCAGGAGGAGGGAAGGAGTGGCACTTAGAAGGAGCATCATTTGCAAATAGAGAGTCACAAGATAAAATGGCACATTCCAAAAACTGCAAGTAGGTCAATACACGCAATATTGGTCTGCATTTTAAGAACTCAATTAAAAGTCAATATTTTAAAATCAGAAAATTTCTCATAAAAATTTCTGGATTTGTGGCTGCTTTTGACAAATTGGATGATACGTCAAATTGGGCCCCGCATTCCCACGTGGAAGCAAGAGGCGGTTGTCCCTTTTAGATGGGACAGTTTGCCACAGCACTTCCTCTCTTCCCCCATTCCTCTCACATCCACCTCACTTTATCCATTTATCTTAACTTTCTAGTCCCTGTAGGGATTTGAGTTTTATGACTTCTATCCTCCGTGATGGGGACCAATGAAGGTTATGGCAGAAAAAAGCAATACGATTAGGTCTGCATTTCAAAAGGTCAACCAGGCAGCAGGGGGAGAGAAGGGTGGTAAGGAGATCAATGACATCCACAAAAGCCTATTATATTAAAAATTACAATGGGGGTACCATCCTTGAAGTGGAACAGGGGTCCATCTCGCACTTCCTACAAAAAACTCTCACAAGACAGACTTGAATACCACTGAGTTATGAATCTGTAAAACAAATGCAAGAGGTGATGAGGGTTTAGAAAAAGGCAGTGTGTTGGGGATGGAAAGAAAGGGGTAGAGAGGATAAAAATTTGCAAGATTTTTAAAGTGGAAAATTCTGCAACACGGGGTAACCAATCTGACACAGGGAATAAGAAGAAAGGAAAAGTATAGGACAATTTGCAGGTTTTTGGCTTAAGTCATTTGGTGCTGACACTCCAAAATAAAGAACAAAAGGAGGAACAAGTCTGGAAGAAAGTCAGTCATTCAATTTAGGGTATTTGGAATTCGTGAAGCCTACAGATGTGCAGCTTCATCTCATAAGCCCTGATAAGTTGCCGAAGAAACTCTAATCTGGTAACTCTCTAACAGCTGAATCATCAAATTAAAATAAGAGGTATGATTACATAAAATGTTTTTATAGGATGAATACCAATGGAACTAAGATTAAAATGGAATATTGTAGAATTGAATAAAATATTGCAACAAAGATCACAAAGGGTCAATAACTTCATATATAAAGGCATAATTATAAGATATATAAAAAGAACACAATAATGTAAAAATCTACTAAGTCTTTTAATGTAAAGAATATGCATTTATACACTATACTGTTTCCATTAAGGATTTAACATGGCTTACAAAAGAAATAAAACAGTAAAAGAATAAAACGTAAATAATAATAATAAAATATAAAGAAAATTTTTTAATTAGCACCGGAGAAATCGTAACTAAGAAAAAAGAAGCAAGATATGCAAAACATAAGAGCTTTCAGAAATACTGTTGTTGGCAACCAAAATGAAGAGATTAACATAAGTTGCGTGACTCTTACTGTCCATTAGGAGAAAACACAGCACCTTCTCACTTTAAAAAGGACATTTTTGCACACCTCCCCCAATGGAAAAGAAAAGTTTTCATGATTAAAAATTTTCTAAATTAAATAAATTTAGCTTGATGAAAAGCTCACTACTTTGGCCCTATTTCTCAAATGTTATGTTTTTGCCAGAGAGTTAAATTAAAAAAAACAAAACAAAACACTTTACACACCAACATTTGTGGCTATTAATACAGCAAACACAGGAAAGAATTTCACAAAGCTGCTTCTCTGTGGTACCCCTTGATGAAAACAAGGAAATAAACATCAGGTACAACTAAAAAGAGACAGCTGGGTGGGCAGGGGCAGAGAGAAGGGGGGAAGGGAGAAGTCAGTATGGAATGGGCGAGGTATATAGATTTCTGATGGTCCATCCTGATCACAGAAAGAATGGATACAACTTGGAGGAATGTATGAGCTCCGCATCCTTCACACTACAGGAATCTGAGACTTTGGTAAAAGTTTAATAAGAAATGGAGAGTACACAGAGTGAGGTAGAAATCTCTGGTGAGCACCCGTAAGTTATATACTCTGCGGTGTTGGCTGAGGATGGATCCACGAGAGTTGGATATCATATCATATACAGTCAACATGCCTTTACGAAAATTAAGGAGCCTATTAAAGGCCAAGTTGCATCAGCACAGAGGAGGGGCCCAGCAATTAAAGGGCATGTACAAACTACACAAAATAAAGACATATAGAAAGAAGACATACGGAAGAATATTTACTTGCATATATATATATATATATATATATATTTTTTTTTTTTTTAACCCGTGCCCCCTGCAGTGGAAGTGCAGAGTCCTAACCACTGGACCGCCAGCAAATTCCCGCATGTATTTTTAAAGAAATGAAAATCAAGAGTATCATTCAGCAACTATAAGTGAAGCAAAAGTAAAGAATAATGTAAAAATTTAATATTGTGTGGATTTTAAGAAAAGAGTTATATTCAAAATTTGTTAGAAAGAATCAAAATATCCCAGAATAATGGAACTAGTTAAGCAAACGATGATATATTAGTGTATCTGTGCATGAAAATGATTACGCATGATAAATGTGAATAAATATGGAGAGATACTTATGGAATGTTAAGCAAAAAAAAAAAAAAAAAAGAGCATAAAGTGTATGTAGTCCCTGAATACCACAATGTAAACTATGTATATGGGCATACAGAAAAGCACTTGGCTGGGTCCCAGAACAAGTCCGCAGGAGCCTGCCTCTTTAAGAGCTCTGGCCGGCCAGCCCAGGGAAAGCTCTCAGGAACCGCAGGATTTGCCCAGGACTGACCTCATCTACTCTCAGGTTTTACTCTCCCTTTGCCTGTTCAATGTCTAACCTCATCCTCAGCCACCCACCCCCAATTTTATCCTCCCAATCTGGCATTTTCTCCTTTTCCATCTTCTTTAATTCTCACCACAACCTGTGAGGTAGGTATCATTATAGCTATTATTAATAAACGATTAAATGAATGAATGGTTACAAATTAAATCTCAACAGAAGCTTTGTTTTCAGACCTTCCAATTGGACAACGTTCTTCTTATTTCACTGACGTCCTCTAAGGTTTACCTGAACATGGCTTCTTGGCTGACTCAGCAGGGCCAGAGACCAGAGGACCGGCCTCTGCAGCCCCAGCTACGTGTACTCCTTGTTTCTCAAGGCCCTGGGAATGCTCAGCAGAAGCTGAATTATCTAAAAAGAAGAAGAAAGAGATGAGGTTTCCTGACATAGCCCTTTATCACTCTAAATTTCATTCTACGTTGGGAGCATCAGCCCAGCTAATCAGATCACCGATAAAACTACCAACACTTCGTATTTGGAGAGTTCGTGTCGTCTGGAGTAAAATATACATATATATTTATGTATCTCAACAGCAAGCAGAAAGTCACATTCCATAGCTAGGAGAGACCCACTAAACAAGACCAGATGAAGAGAATAACAGGCCCTACCCACAGTACAGGGTAGAACGTACCTGCCACCATTTAGGGACACACCTACACAGCCTCTGACACTGGTACTTGCAGAGCCCTCCCCACCTTCAAACCACCACTCATAGTTGGCCACTACCATCCCAACACAAGGAAATTCCCTATTAAAGCTTAGGGACTCTGATGATCTGGTTCTCCTATCAGCAATTCTCCAAAGCCCACCACCCACTGAAACTCATTTTCAGCTATAAGCAAATCTAATGGAATAAGTACTCTCGCATTGTAATTTAAGAAGACCAAGCCACACTTTATAGACCTTAAAAAAGGACAGACTGTGTGGCAATATGAGAAGATATTTATGACGTTGTAGAACGTGAAAATGAAAGATACTAAACTAATGCAGACTTTGACCACCACTGGACTAGTATTTTCTAGTAACTAGTATTTTTTAGTAACAGTGAGTGGAGTCATATGTGATTTTTATTTTTACTGTTTTCCAAATTCTTCTGTAATGTGGTTAAAATTTCCTAAAAATTTAAGAAAAAACTTTAACTCCATTTAATAAAAGAAACCCATCCCTACATTATCCTTACCTAGCTTCTAGTCACTAGCGCACCTCCCTCCTCTTTTCTCCTACCAAAGCGGTTAAGACTGTTCTTCCTACTTCCTGACCCCCAACTTACCGAGGAGCTACACTGTTCAAACACTTGGGCAGAGGCTATTAGCTGGCAGCGCTGAAAATAAACTCCATCCCTTCCCTCCTTTGGTTAGAATCACAGTTCGATATCATAGAATGTTGACTGATGAAGCTTCCCCAAGGACAGAGCAGCAATTAACCTAGGAAGTGCTTTCTCCCCAGACTCACTTTCAGCTCAGCGCTACACTGTTGATAGTGTTTTGTCTACCTCTGAGAGTCTCACCTTTATTTTCAAGCATCTTGTGCAGCTTCATGTGCTTGTAGGTAGCAATTATCTGAAAATTAACGACACTTGGAATATTCAGTCCTTGGTCCTGCAGCAGCTGCAGGGATGTAGCGTGAATTAGCTGATGGGACCGCTTGCACTTCGGCAGCCTGCACTCTCCCCTGACAAAGGACTTGCACACGTGAAACTTGTTGCATTTATCCTTGAGGTTGCAGTAACCATACAGGGCTTCACCTTTGTTGTAGAGCAAACAGACCTGGTACAGAAGTGAAGCAACACTTAGGACATTCATTTTCACTGTATCTCTTAAGCCAATAAAGGACAGCTTCTCTAAATGGCACCTTCTGGTCATCAGTGGCTGTTAAAATCATCATGGGTGAAAGGCAGATGGGTATATAATAGTTCCTCCACCCACATCTCCCCTAGCTGTTACTAATATTCAGCTGCCTCTCTCTGACCTTGACTCTCAGTTGGCCCGCCCTCCTCTCCCAGAGCCTGTAGCCAATGAGTGACTTCTATGCAGGTACAAAAGGCTGGCCCCCTTGCCTCAAGGCTAGAACCATTCTTCAATGTAATTTTTGCTCTAGAGCCCCGGTATGAATCAAGTCAAGGCCAGACTTCACCTTGCTTGTAGCTCTCCCTTCCCTCGTTTTTACTTTACAGATTTTCCCCAAGGATCCCTCCTTCCATATATCACATGCACCTAAAACACTATGTCAGGCTCTGCTTCCAGGAAAACCAACCTGGAAGCGTGAACAATTTATTATCCAAACTAGGGCATTTTTCAGGGAGCACTATTAATATTTGCATTGGGACCAGACATTGTGTACCTCCTGAGATGATGCAATAGGAAATACAACTTTCCAGGTATTAGCATGAAAGTCTGACATGGCTGGAAACCCCCCAGTCCCAGGCAAACAGGGACCGTTAGTCACCCTAACAATATACCAAATATACAAAAAATTCTTGCTACAAAATCAAGCCTAAATCCAATCAAAGGTCCAGATCTATCAATTTACAGTAAATACAGGGGCGAGAGGAACATGTTAAATGATATTAGAGGAACACAATTAGTCAAACCTAAAGTGTGGGAAAATTCTAGTGGACACAAGTGACCTGGTTTAAAACAAAATGGTATCAGAGAACAAATGGATGGTTGCCAGAAGGGAGGTGGGTGGAGGATGGGTGAAATAATTGAAGGGAATTAAGAGGTACAAGCTTCCAGCTATAAAATAAGTCAAGCGAGATTCATTGCAGTGATTTTTTTCATAATGTATGAAAATATTGAATCACTATGTTATATACCTGAAACCAATATAATATTATAAATAATTATACTTCAATAAAAATTTTCAGAAAATAAAAAAATAATAAAATAAGTCATGGGATCAACCAACAAGGGATTAATCTCCAAAATATACACATATCTCATGTAGCTAGATATCAAAAAAAACAAAAAACCAAATCATAAAATGGGCAGAAGATCTAAATAGACATTTCTCCAAAGAAGAGAGACACATGAGACATGTCCAAGAGACACATGAAAAGATGCTCAACATCACTAATTATTAGAGGAATGCAAATGAAAACTACAATGAAGTATCACCTCATACCTGTCAGAATGGCCATCATCAAAAAATCTACAAACAATAAATGCTGGAGAGGGTGTGGAGAAAAGGGAACCCTCCTACACTGTTGGTGGGAATGTAAATTGGTACAATCATTATGGAGAACAGTATGGACACTAAAACTAGAGCTACCATATGATCCAGCAATCCCACTCCTAGGCATATATCCAGAGAAAACCATAATTCGAAAAGATACATGCACCCCAATGTTCATTGCAGCACTATTTACAATAGCCAGGACATGGAAGCAACCTAAATGTCCACTGACAGAGGAATGGATAAAGAAGATGTGGTACATACATGCAATGCAGTATTACTCAGCCATAAAAAAAAAGAATGAAATAATGCGATCTGCAGCAACACGGATGGACCCAGAGATTGTCATACTGAGTGAAGTAAGTCAGACAAAGATATCATATGATACTGCTTATATGTGGAATCTAAAAATATGATACAAATGAACTTATTTACAAAACAGAAAGAGTCACAGATGTAAAAAAAAAAAAACAACTTACGGTTACCAGAGGGGAAAGAAGGGGGAGGGATAAATTGGGAGATTGGGATTGACATATACACACTACTATATATAAAACATAATAAGGACCTACTGCATAGCACAGGGAACTCTACTCAATACTCCGTAATGACCTACATGGGAAAAGAATCTAAAGAAGAGTGGATATATGTGTATGTAAAACTGATTCACTTTGCTGTACAGCAGAAACTAACACAACATTGTAAATCAACTATACTCCAATAAAAAAATTTTTTTTAAGTCATGGGGATATATAATATACAGCATAAAGAATATGGTCAATAACACTGTAATAACTTTGTATGGAGACAGATGGTTATTAGACTTACCATGGTGATCATTCCATATGTATTTAAACGTCATACATATGAAACCAACATAATATTGCACATCAATTATACTTCAGTCAGTAAGCCAAAAAATGGTATGCTGCCTATGATTGTGATGCCAATTTTCTAAAATGAACCCATAATTTTAGTGCAATTCCTACCTCCCCCAAAGAATTCCTATAAAATAGTTTTAGGAATCTGAATGATTCCAAAGCTCATCTGAAAAAGGAAAGAAGTGAGAATCAATTAATGAAAAAAAGAAGAAACAGGAAGCCAGAACAGTTTTTTGAAAAATAAAAGCATTAAGATAAAAATGTAAAAAAACTCACAAAATGAGTATAAGTTAAGGCTTCTACTAGACAGTATTAAGCTCATATGGTCTTATTGCTCAGCTCTAGCAAATCTTGAAGCAATAGATTATTCTGACTTGGGGGCTAGGTCTAGGATCTGTTTTCTTTCATCTCCTGTACATTCTGGAACCAGTATCACACTGTTTAATGAAAGTAGTTTATATTTTAAGATATGATGGTACGAGTCTCTATGCCCAGTTTATTATAAAAGGATATATAACTCAGGAATAATTGGATGGAAGAGATGCATAGGGCAAGGTATGTGGGAAAGGGTGTGGAGCTTCCATGCTTTATCTGGGCGCCACTCTCCCAGCACCTCCACGTGTTCACCAACCTGGAAGCTCTCCAAAGCCATCCTTTTGGGTTTTTTATGGAGGCTTCATCACATGGGCACGATTGTTTAAATCACGGGCCATTAGTAATTGAACTCAATCTCTAGGCCCTTTTCCCTCCCAGGAGGTGGGAGTGAGACTTAAAGTTCCAACCTTCTAATCACATGATTGGTTCTTAGGGAAACCAGCTCCCATCCCTAGGTTACCTAGAGGCTTTCCAAAAGTCACCACATGAACATAACAAAAGTCACTTTTTATCGCTCTCACGTTTGACATGTACACACCGCTATATTTAAAATGGATAACCAGGGACTTCTCTGGTGGTGCAGTGGTTAAGAATCCTCCTGCCAACACAGGGGACATGGGTTTGAGCCCTGGTCTGAGAAGATCCCACATGCCACGGAGCAACTAAGCCTGTGTGCCACAACTACTGAAGCCCGCACGCCACAAATACTGAGCCCAGGCGCTGCAACTACCGAAGCCCGCGCACCTAGAGCCTGTGCTCCGCAACAGGAGAAGCCACTTCAGTGAGAAGCCCGCGCACCACAACAAAGAGTAGCCCCCACTCACCACAACTAGAGAAAGCCTGCGCGCAGCAACGAAGACCCAACACAGCCAACAATTAATAAATAAATTAATTAATTTTTAAAAAAAGTAAAATGGATAACCAACAAGGACCTACTGTAGAGCACAGGAAACTCTACTCAATATTATGTAACAACCTAAATGGGAAAAGAATTTGAAAAAAAATAGATACATGTATACGTATAATTGAATCACTCTGCTGTACACCTGAAACTATCACTACATTGTTAATCAACTATACTCCAATATAAAATAAAAAGTTAAAAAAAAATTTAGGAAATTCCAAGGGTTTTAGGAACTCTGTGGCAGGGGCAGAGACAAAGACCAGATATATATTTCTTATTATAAATCACAGTATCACAATACTTGCCCCTTATTGATTTTTTATGTGTACTGTACCTATATTACATACAGAATCTTTAGGAGTGTGGCAGAAAGGAATCACCAGGCATTTTCACACACGAGATGTGAGGTACCACTTCTGCCTCATCCACTGTGCTTGTCCACGGTCCCTGCTGTCTAAGTGGCCGTGTTTTGTGCCACGTGCCATGCACCTCCAGTTCCAGATGATTAGACCGAAGGCAGGCTCCTGTCTTAAATGCAGCCAACCCATCAGCTGCTCACAGAACACTGACATAGTCTAATATGACAAGATGAGGCTGGACCCAGGGTACTCGGGTAGAAGCCATAGAGAAAAAAATGCAGTAAGTTTAACAATACAAATGTTAAGCTTCTATAAGTCAGAAAATTTCATAAACACTAAAGGTAAACAGAAGTTGCACTGTCCCTTCTCTCTGAGACAAAACAGACCGCCCCCCCCCGCCCCCCTATAGCTGCCGCATCCTCCTCTCCCTTCCTGCCAAGATCTCTCGTTAATACTTTCTTTGGGGATTCCAACCCTTCTGTTTAAAAAATTCTTTGTGTATAGCTAAACAGATACAAACGTGCTAATTCTGCCATTATAGCAGTTATAATGGGTACCTTTGGAACAACATAATGTAGTTCCAAAGCAATTCAAATTAATATCTAAAGCCCCCAAAAAGTAAATGGGGGGGGGGGATATTTGTAACAAATGTGACCAAAAAAGGGATCTGTATCGTTAAAGACATCCTATGAATTAACAGGAAAAGACAAACGCCTGGATATAAAAGTCAGCAAAAGTATAAACAGGTAATTCACAGAACACAGGCTTCATAATCAGACAAAACTAAATTCAAATCTGCCATTTTCTACGTGGGCAAGTTATTTAATCGAGCCATTTTCTATGTGGGCAAGTTATTTAATCGAGCCTCAGTTGCCTCACCTGTAAAATGGGGACAGGCATACCTCACTCATAGGCTATTAATCAGCTAAGGTATATGAATTACTCAGCGTTCAGTAAGAGCTCAAAAAAACCAGTAGCCATTATTATTATTTCTATACCATACTTCTTGTGTATCAAAGCCCAATAAAATTATAGACTGCAGAAAGGCCAGCACTGTATCATACCCACCCCCCTTCCCCTCAGGCTGTCCTCTGTAAGCAGATTGTTGATGTTCTCCCCTGACTTTTTTTTTTTTTTCTTTTATATGTTCTTTGTATTTCTCTTCAATAGTTGCTTGACCCAACATCTTTCTGTCTCCCCTGACTTTTTTCAAGGTGCAGACAATATGAGGGTGACTCCTTAGTGACTCACCTCTGGTAAAAGGCAGGGGTCATTCTGTAAAAGAAGGATCCGAAGCTGGGCTTCATTGAGACCAAACAGTCCCTGGTTTTTCAGGACTTGGATGTTGACAGGTATGTGGATATCATGAGAAAGGGTGCAGGTAGACCTAGAACACAAAGGTCTGGATCAGAGGCCCAGATGAAGAAGGGGCCAGACTGTCAAATCCCTTCCCTAGGGTCACTTTCAACTTGCAGGTGAAGTTACACAATTTTCCATGAACCCATGGATACTACAGTCTAATAAGCTCTGATAATAAAAAAAGCTGAGATGGCTTCCCTGGTGGCGCAGTGGTTGGGAGTCTGCCTGCCAACGCAGGGGACACGGGTTCGAGCCCTGGTCCGGGAAGATCCCACATGCCTAGGAGCGGCTGGGCCCGTGCGCCACAACTGCTGAGCCTGCGCTCTGGAGCCCGTGAGCCACAACTGCTGAAGCCCGCGCGCCTAGAGCCTGTGCTCTGCAACAAAAGAAGCCACCACAATGAGAAGCCTGCGCCCCGCAACAGGGAGTAGCCCTCGCTCACTGCAGCTAGAGAAAGCCCGCGTGCAGCAGCAAAGACCCAATGCAGCCAAAAAATTAAATAAATAAATTTATTTTTAAAAAAAAAGAAATCTGGGATGATGCAACTCCCTTCCCAGAGCCATTTAATTCTGAATGAGGATGCTTTAAGGCCAAAGGGACCCCCTCCTCCAGTCACCTGCCTTGACAGAGGGTGCCCGTGGGTGGGTTCTGCAGAGGACCGCACTGGGCCTTCTCCACCCCAAGCGGCTGCGCACCCCACCATCCACCAACCTTAAAAAGAATGCATGCCTCCTCCCCCCACCCCACTTTCGGGGGGCTAGAGGAAACCGAGGAAGACTGGAGTTAGGAGGCCGCCTCAAACGACCTCTTCCAAATCATCCAGCCCTCAGTTTCCTGGGCGGGGGGGGGGGGGGGGGGACGTCGAACTAAATCGCGCTTTCTAAACCTAGAGAGCACAGACTCGTGTCTGTAAAACTCTGTGCTCAAGTGGGAAGGGCCGACCTCTGGATAAAGGATCCATGAATCTCATGGGGTCCGCAAATGGCCCCCAAAGGGCCACTGGTGGAAATGAACGCAAAAGTCCCAACCTAATTTGTCCCGGCCGTGCTGTGGAGGATCTCGGGGGGGGGGGGGGGGAGGCGGGGGGGGAGGTGGGCAGAAGCTGCAATCTGGGGCGGGGGGAGGCGGAGAGAGGTGGTTGAGAAGTCCAAGTCCAGACGATCTTCCGCCTCATTCCGCAGCTGGGAGCGCGGGGAGGCGTCCCCGCGAAGGACCCGGAGGGGCCCCTTCCCGGGGCTTTCCTTCCGCCCTTCCGGAGGGGGGAGTCCGGCCCGGACCAACGACCCCTTTTCTTACTTCTTAGCTGGGTCCCGCTTCCGGCTGGCCAGGCCAGGCCCGCGGCCCGTGCGCCCTGACCGCCGCGTCCCGCCCGCCGCCCCGACCCGCCCGCACTCTCACCAGCAGTCGCGGTTCGGGCACTTGCCCATCATGTGGCGGCGGCAGAGGTGCAGCTGGTCGCAGGCCTGGCACTCGCCGCGCTGGTAGCGAGCGCAGAGGCGCGCGGAGGACACAGCCACCACCCGCCAGGCCGAGGGGCCGCCGCCGCCGCCCGCGCCGCCCTGGCCGGCCGCCACCTCGGCCTCGGCGTCCCACGGGTCCTCCCGCACCTCCACCTCCTGCAGCAGGAAGCGGTCGGGCCCGGCTTGGCGCAGCACGTCCCGCAGCCGGGCCTCCGAGAGCTCCACGTGGGCGCGCAGATCCTGCAGGAACATGCGGCCGCCGTGGGCGCACAGCACCTTGGTGAGGAACGAGCACACCGTGGGCTCCGCCATGGTCGCGGCCCGGCTCCCGGTGCGGAAATCCGAGGCGGGCCGACTCCTCCCAGTCACGTCCACGACTACAAACCCCGTTCCCGGGGCGGGCCGGGGGGAGGGCGGGCGAGGGGCGGCCGCCCGCGGGCCGCGGCGCAGAGGGGCGGGCCCCCGGGCCTGGGTCCATCCTGGGCGCGGATCGGGCGGAGACAGACTTGATTGAGCGCCTGCTCTGCGCCAGGCACCCTTCAAGGTTAAGTCCTCGCCTGGAGGGGCTTGTACAGTCAGGGGGAATTTGAGATACTGGTAAGGGCTACAAAGAAGATGAAACGGGGAATGTGGTAGAAGGTGCCTACCTGGACGGCGTTAGGTAGCTGGGAGAGGAAGACCTCAGGACGTAGCTACTAGCCGGAGTTGAGCACTTGAAATGTGACCAGTGCGAGTTGGGATGTGCTGCAAGTGTGAAATACACACACACCGGATTTGGAAGCTTTAGAATGCAGAGAGTGTAAACTTCATATTCATGATGTTAAACTGATAATATTTAAATAAAACGTTATTATAATTTCATCTGTTTCTTTTACTTCTAATGTAGTAAATGTAATCCAGAGAAAATGTAAAATGGCTCACTTTATACTTCTGTTGCACAGCACCTGTTTAGACCTGTGCATTTATTAAGGAGCTATCTTTTTGCCCAACACCATGCTGATTTAATGACCATTTTTTGAGCCAACCGCTAATGCAGCAACAGAGTATAAAGATGAATAAAACATAATTGAGGAACTCAACTAGCCGAATTGCTGTCTTAACAGGGCGGTTGTGAGGATTAAATGAGTTAATGTCGCATAAAGAAGCCAAAGAGGAAGGCCACTTTAGCTTCCAGATGCCAGAAGACCTTCTCTGCCGTCTTAAGAAATTTGGACTTATGGAAGACTTTGGGAAGCTACTGAAGGAATTTCCGCTGGCAAGTGACAGAGATCCCTCTGCCTAGAATGGTCCCCCGCACCGCCTTTTAGATGCCTCCTTTTTCTCATTCAACTCTGAGCTTAAATGTCTTCTCTTTAGCAAGGCCTTTCCTAAAGTAGCATCCCGGTCTCTGCATGGAACTTATCACTCATGTTTTTCTTCTTACTTATTTATATATTTGTAGAATTCAAATGTGTGAAAGCAGGAATTTTGTGTGTCTTATTCCTTGCTGTATCCCCAACACTTAAAAACGATGCCAGGCTATATTGTAGGACAGGTGTTTTTTATTCTGTTTTTGTTTTAAAAAAAATTTTGTAGTAGACAATTTTTCAAGCAGGAAATTAGAAGACAGTGGAATAAGCACCCATATATATATCTATTTCCTTGAGTTATAAAATCTTAACACTTTGTCCTATTTTATTTGCCTGATTGTTTTGGCTGAGAATTTGTAATTTTCGATTTCAATTTCTAGATAATTCAATCCTAGATACTTCAGTAGGCATGACTTTTAAAAATGGTAAATTTTCCTACATAATCCTAACACTATTTGCATAATTAACAAAAGTAACTGTAACTTTCCTTAACACTTCTAATGTAGGATAGGTGTTTTAGAAAGATCCCTGGCAGTAATAAGAATGGATTTCTAGAAAACCAAGACAGGATAAGGAATAACAGAAGAGAAACAGGAGTTGAGGGATTATCATCTCAATTTTGATTGTGTTGTTTGCAGTGGACAATCCAAGAGAAGATGCTCAGTGGGCAGTTGTATTTACAAGAGCTTAAGAAAGATTGAAGAGACTATTGATTTGAGTGACATCAGAGTACTAGTACTTGGAGCTGTCAGAGTTAATGAGGTCACTCAGCACAAATAAAGTGAAGAACAGAGATGGGAGGACAGAACCTTGGGGAGTAGCAACATCAAACATTTCTGAAAAATTGAGAGCCTGCTATGGCAAAGTAAATAAACAAATGGAACAAATAACTAAGTGGAAAAACTCAAACATCTGCTCATGCTTGGTTTGATGCCACTTTGTATATTTGAATTTAGGTGTTTTTGACAGCAATGGGTTGGCTATACATTGTTTTATTTACATTGAAGTCCGTATCAAATGGCAAATTTTACCTTCACTTTAATCATATCTATGTTGCCATATAAAGGTTTTCTCTCTCCATCCAAAGCTTTATGATTAAAAACAAATGAGTGGGGACTTCCTCGGTGGCGCAGTGGTTAAGAATCCGCCTGCCAATGCAGGGGACACGGGTTTGAGCCCTGGTCTGGCAGGATCCCACATGCCGCGGAGCAACTAAGCCCGTGCGCCACAACTACTGAGCCTGCACTCCTGGGCCCGTGAGCCACAACTACTGAAGCCCGCGTGCCTAGAGCCCGTGCTCCGCAACAAGAGAAGCCACTGCAATGAGAAGCCCGCGCACCACAATGAAGAGTAGCCCCCGCCCGCCACAACTAGAGAAAGCCGGCACGCAGCAACGAAGACCCAACGCAGCCAAAAATAAATATAAATAAATAAGTAAATTTATTAAAAAAAAGAAAAGAAAGAAAGAGTGGAGAAGGGCTTTTGAAGGAGTGACTGATAGGACAATTCTGCTGAAGATCATTTACATTTTTTTAACTTTTGTGCCTCAGCCTGGCTCTGTTCCCACCCCTAAGGTGTGTCAGCAGTTTCCAGCTCTCCCTGTCTCAGCCCCGAGACAAAAGATGTGCAACCAACTGCAGGCTTCTGCTCACAGCCACCCCACCTTCCCCTGGCAGTGTGCTAAAGGCTCCTTGGTCATTGAGTCCTGGAATGATGAAGCTGGAAGGGGCAACACACATCCTCTATCCCCCATTGAATACACTGGTGTCTGCAATTGATTATCTTTTTGGAGATACCTGGAAATAGAGCAAATACAAGCAGCAGAGCCAAAATTAATATTTATTTCCTTTTATTAGATAATCTCAAATGGAGCTTGGAGAAGAACAAGAAGAAATACAACTACTGAATTATAAGAAGTTGAGCTTACTTTATTCAACAAAATTTATCCAATGTATCAGCATATCAAGCAGTCAGCTAGGTATCTGGGGTGGCACAGTGAACAAGACAGGTTGACTCAGCTCTCATGGAGCTTACATTCTAATGCGGAAAGCAGACAACTCCAGGGTGGATAGATGCTTAAAATGAACAAAGCAAGCCGCAAAGGGTTTTAAAAACCAGAGATCCGGGAGGCAAACATCCAGTTTAATCTATAGAAGGACTCCTTATGGAGGTTAGTAAGCTAATCTAAAGATGCTAGGTGTTAACTAAGTGAGTGGTTCTCACTGTGGTATTTTGGAAACTGATGGATTGTTGGCTTCACAATAATTGCGGACTTTTACTGGCATTGAGTGGATGTAGCTAGGGAAAACAGATGCCCCGCAGTGTATGGGCTAGTCCCACACAAAGAATTATTCGGTACCCTATACGACTTTCTAATGTCCTGCTGGACATTTATGTAGGACCTACAGCTCGCCTGAGAGAATATAATTCCTCTTTTCCTCTTAGACAGTCTGTAATTTGTCTTGTCCTATTATCCTTATTTCAATTAACGTAATTTCGCTCTTTCCCTTACCACATACAGAGAAGGTATATAGTCTGTTATGACTTACCCTAATACTGGTTTTCATTCTGGTGTCACCCATACCAATAATCTTTCATTCTCCTGTACTTCTTTACAGGAAATAGCCTCTGATCGACTCTTAAATCCAAACCTATTCACTATAAGTAGAAGTAGATATCTATTTCATGATGTCATATAGCGTGGTCATGCTGGAGCATTTACACATTGATATTCATTTTATCTTTATTACAAACTTCTTTCCTTCTGTTTCTCCATTATAATAGTTAGGGCAGTAAATTGATTTCTTAAGAAATTCATGTAGATTGTAGTATCTGAATCATCATCTCAGGACAGCAAAGGGGATGTTACAAACTGTCTGCTCTGAAAAAGGTGAATAGATCTGATAGGGTTTATGGTTGCCACCGTAATGGCAGTGGGGGAGAGGGCGCTACTGGCATTTAGTATGTGAGAGCCAAGTATGCTGAATATATTGCAATACATTGGACAACTCCTCACAATAAGTAATTACTCTGCATGCTATACGAATTTTGAATGTCTCCCTAGACATTCGTGTATGACCTACAGCTCGCCTGCAAGAATATAGTTATTTCCTCATTTTCTCCATTTCGACAATCTGTAGATTTTCTCTTTTTTTTAAGTTTATTTTATTTTATTTTTTATTTTTTTTAACTTTTAATTTTTTAATTTTTTTGGCTGCACCATACAGCATGTGGGATCTTAGCTCCCAAACCAGAGATCGAACTACTGCCCCCTGCATTGGAAGCACGGAGTCCTAACCACTGGACCACCAGGGAAGTCCCTAGATTTCCTTGCATAGTATCTTCATTTCAGTTAAGGTGGTTTCGTTCTTTCTCTTATAGAAATAAGTATTATCATATGCAGATAAGTTACTGTATCACTAGTTTTTATTCCAATGTCCACTCGTATCCCTGCTTTTTTATTTTCCCATACTTCTTATGCAGAATAGCTTCTGATCTCCTACCTTCTTTTAAGTTCAAATTTATTCTTTATAAGTAGATGTAAACGTCTGACTACTTAATGAGGTCTTGTAGTATAGTCGTGCCCAAGTTATGTACCTTTCATTCCCTTTTATGTTGATATTAATTTTATTTAATTTTTAATTTCCTTCTAAAATTGTGTATAGGTAGAGTATATTACCACTGAATTGCATTTTTGAAGATAATGAAGAGGATGTTACAAAGTAATTGTCATTAAAAAAAAAAAAAAAAGGCAAGAGTGCTGGGTGAGAACCACCGAGCTAGGTTAAAAGGGGCACCGAAGAACTGAAAGAAAGCCAGGGTGACCGTGAAAGAAAATAAATGAGAGGACAGGGAAGGGAGAGAGCATGTGGAGGCATGATGATGATTTTGAACTTTATTCTAAAGGCATGATCAGATTTGTGTTTTGAAAGTAAAAAATTTTAAATTCTTGCTGCTAAGCAAAGAACAACTTAAAAGGCGACAAAGAGATATTTAAAAAGGAAAACATGCGAACTGCTTAGATGTGCAGGGGGAGGGAAAGAAAGGATGACTTCTGGATTTCTGCTTGAGCAGATGTTTTTCTGGGGGGAAAAACTGATTTGTTTGAGAGAGGCAGATGGAGAGCTCCATTTTGGACATGCTGAATTAGAGATGCCTGTGAAAGATCCAACTAGAGATGTCCAATGGGCAGTCGGATAGAGTTGGATAAATAGCATCTCTACAATGTGAGGGTCAAGATCAGGAAGTGAAAACTCCAAAACAGAAGCTACCATGAAAAAAATAAGTGAATGAAAATACTTTCAGCAAGCGTCTCGAAAAATAACCCTACCCTAAAACATATCTTATACATTTGTTACTGTTGGAGCCCTTTAAAGCCAAGGAGCTGTAGAGATCTCTGCACTGATCTAAAATCTAATATAAAATCAACTCTAATGCTAATTAATTTTTATAACATACCTGCTGGAAGGAACTATAACAGGAAATGTTGGCGACTCGTATGCAATGTTGAAAAGGAAAACTGGAAGGAAAACGCTGATTCATAATAAGAAAGTGAACTCTTGGTCCAGGCACCTCAGCTGCTCTAAAAACTGATTGTGCTGCAATTCTACACAATCCGTCATATTTAGAAAAAGAAGCCCCTAGCAGGTGCAAGCCTTGTTTGGGGCATTGTTCTCTTCGTTCTGATTCTGTCTCACTAGGAAACTCATCTCACCTCCTTAGGGGCCCATCCTTCAGCAGATGGTCCTGCTCCTAATTTCTTGATGAGCCTCAACTGCCACAGCGAACTACTACAACAGCACTCAGATTTCTCAGTCGTGCTTGTGTGAATCTGGTTACTGCAACTCAGTCCCCCCAAAATACCAACCAACACTTCATGAAAGTCTGACCTGAAAAAAGCCTTCTCTGTAATCATATTAGTTAGAATATAAACGTCTACTTTGCCATAATTTCATAGAGCCCAAATGGGCAGTTAACTCCAGTTGGTTGCTTCTCTCTGAGCCCCACTTAGCAGCTTTTTTAATTGAATTTCAGAAAGAGTCAACCTGGATGGAGTGCCCTAAATAAACGTAGAGATAAAGAAATGCATGCCCCCAAATCAGTTTCACCACAAAGAAAAGGTATAGTACTGCAGTTATGTCTGTGCTAGCATTTAAATTGCCCTTACATTTTTTCCCCCAGTGTATCCCTAAGAATTTTCCCCCAACTTTTCACAATCTTCCATCCAAGATTTGCTTGTACTGTCTTATGTCCTTATTTCAATAGGCATTTTTAGATTTCTCTCAAATTTCCCAAATTAATTTTCTTTCAATTTAACCAAAACGAAACCATGTCATGCAATAAACTAAAAGAGTAGTTGGGAGAGAAAGTTTGCTGCAATTACATAAGTTTTAGAAGTGAGTCTTTACCAGTTACATCTAAGGCAGTGATTCCCAAACTTTATGACACATTTCAATCCTCTTCCTGGCTCTCATCCCCAGAAAAAGTGATTTAGTTGGAGTGGGGTGAAATCTGGACAGTGGAATTTTTTAGAGCTTCCCGGATGATTCAAATGTGCAGTAAAGTTTGGGAACCACTGATCAAAGGCATTTATAGGAGAGGAAATGTAAGTTTAACTATTATCTGGGGCAGTCTGGTTCTATAAGTGAACAGAATGATTATGGCATCCTTTATGACGCTGTAACCATCATTTCTAACTAATCACGCAGGCTTTGTCTGTTTCGGTATATTCAATCACATATTCTGGGTAAATCTGATCTTTCTGAAAGATGACAAAAACAGAGGGATTCAACCTTGTATCCACACAGCTGTCATACTGCAGAGGAGGGCTCACATAAGCCATATGTCCTTCAATAAAATCTCCAACCAGGACTCGGGCTACAAACATAACGATGTTTTTGGGATCACACAGGCAATTTTTATGGGAATTGATGGCATCTTTTGTGAAGTAATTTCCTAGAAATAATCAGAAAAAGAAAAAGCTTAAGAATTATTATAAAAGAAGGTATATAGTTTATAAGATTATTTACACATAATCACATGATAGGCATTGACCAAGCATATGTCAGCAATACCTTACTGAGACTTATAACTTTCCTTTGTACTTAAAAAAAAAAAAGTTCATTATGCAAGTAAACTTGAATAGAGTGTATAACCCTACTGAAATAACAGAAACATTTGCTACTCTGCAGGATTCACAGGTATGGTGTTAAGCCAACGGATACAATGAGCAACTGCTGATATCACAGTGGCCCAATTCATGCAAGGCAAGTTGAATTGTAACTGATAAACCAAAGATACTCCAACAGAGGCCATTTTATATTGTGTACATTCTAAGGAGGAAAAGTCATTTACTACTATGGGAAGGTTCTGGAAAACGGGAAAGGGAGACAAGACGTAGCACGAGCAAACAATTGACCCTGGCAGAGCTCGTCAGACAGTTGATCCATCGTCCTCAATTCTAAAACAACCTCTGATAATCACTGATGTTTCCAAACTCGGAAGACCAACAACCATTTCCTGACAAATTAAAATTTCCTGTTTTTATTTTTACTATTGCCCAATGTTTTTCTGCCCTTTAAAGGAAAAGAGTATATATTGCAAATTCTGATCTTCTATGCAAAAATTAATAAGTAAAATGAATTTGCTGTATTTATGATGACACATGTTTAATACATTTTTCTTTTATTTTGCTTGGTGTTATTATTGATTTTTTTTTCATAATTAAGATGTCTGAATTCCAGAAATATTGCTTATCCTGAATAAGTCAGATACAGGCCATTCTGGGTAAATGATGTTCAGCTATATTTAGAATTAAAAAATAAAAGTCTGGCTATACTGCCCTACCATTTACAGTCCCACTCTCCTTCCCAAACACAGTTAATAGCCTGGTGGGAATACTCTCACACTTGTTTCTATGTATTTACATACATATATGTACATAAACTCTGATAAGTTTTATGTTTATTTGTTCCTAAATGGGATCATGCTATATGAACTGTTCTACAACTTTTTTTCCCACTTTGGTCCAAGAAATCTTGCTATGTCAGTACATCTAACCCCAACTCATTCTTTTTAATGGCTGTATAGGATTCCACTGTAAGAATGCATCATAATTTAATTTGATTACTCCTGAAATTAACTGATGAAAATGTAGGTTGGTTTCACTTTTTTTTGTCTATTACCAGTAACACTTCTAAATAAATGCTAAAATATCCTAGTAAATATACCTTTGAGAACGCATATAAATATTTCTGTAGAACAGACTGCAAAACTATAGTGGCTGAGTCATAGGATACAAGCATATTAAAGTTTGATATCACAAATTGCCCTCTACAAGTGATCTAAAAATGTTACCACCAATAATAAAATCATGTTTCTCCACATCCTTGCCAACACTGGATATTATCTATCCTTTTAATTTTTGTCAATAACACTGGGCAAAAAGATCTGATTTTAATATGCATTTTCTGAATACTAGTATTATTGAGCATCTTTTCATATGCTTATTGGCATATTTCATATATGCCAATATATGAACTGCTTTTTCATCTTTTTTTTCTCTGAACTGCTTTTTCATCTTTTTTTTTTTCCTGTTGTACTGTCTTTTTCTTACTGATGTGTGACCAAAACAAGCTTAAATTCAAGAACTAGTAGGTCCCTCAAGATCTTTTTACAGTCTTATGAAGTGAGCCAATAGGTACTTGGAAAATGACCAGGGATACAAACAAAAGTCAACCCACCATATTTCTCTTGTGCCACCCACTCCTCTCTGTGCCAAAGACGCTCCTTCAGCTGCATTCTGTACTGCTCTGTTATAGCCTCCGCAAGCAAACTAGGAATAGAGGCTATGCCCTCTTTATTTGCATTATTTCTCACTGTGATGGACCCCCCACTACATATTCTGTATGCACTACCCAGCTCTTTTCATCACAGGACAGTCATACTTCATTTCTTAAGTGTCTACAAAGAGCAATTCCTCGTATGTCAATTTCTAGAACTTCTAAACGATTCAAGCTGTTTTGGAATGAAATCTTTCTAAAGCATACACACCTCTCTGATTTTCAAAAAATAGAACAAACTCATTTTACCCTTTATTTTACTAATACCTCAGATGCAGATATTAATTCTGACATATGGTGTTATAACAGAGGGATGCCCTGTTGAGTTACTAAGGTGGATAGAGCTGTGTTCTCCTATACTAATGACTCCATCATGAGAAAAAAAAATTGTTTGTGCCTTGCAGATCATTTTTCCTCCTTCTCCACTTAAAAGCTATTAACTTTCTTCTTGCTGCCTGCCTCTAGTATCTCTTTATTACCACTCCACACACTTGCTGGGCTGAGAAAAAAAGACTAAAGGCATAAGACTAAATGGATTCTGAGGAGCTCCCAAGGATAAACATACATGATCTTTGCTACAGGAATTTTATGACAACATGGGCTACTTATACAGTTGTTCACTCTTTCAGACCCTGAGTGACATTCCAGAAGGCTAACGTTTACAGATAAGTGAATTCCAGTTATGCATGTAAAAGGTGTAAAGTAAATAGTATGGAATTACTGGTAAAAACAGATTTGACTTAAAGCAATTGGAATTAACCATAAAACATATTTTCGACATTCAGGGGTAGCTGTACATATGTCTTAATGGCACTGAGTTTTTTTTTTAAACAATTGAGTTGTTCAATTAAATATTTTCTATCTTCTAAGAAAGTCTGTGAGCGCTAATATGATTATTTTTGTTTATCAATGACAACTGAATGAAGAATGACTCTTTATACAGGCATTATAGATCTTTGGAGGATATTTTTATCATTCTCCATTGAGAAAAGAGTAACCATCACCCTAAATAACTGATTTTAAAAGAAAGCATCAGTTTTTTTTTTCTCCTTTTTTTTTTTTCTTTTCTTTTTTTATGGAACGCTTCACGAATTTGCGTGTCATCCTTGAGCAGGCGCCATGCTCATCTTCTCTGTATCGATCCAATTTTACTATATGTGCTGCTGAAGCGAGCACAGCATCGGTTGTTTTTAAATCATGCTTATATAATCTGGAATCTACATATGCTTAAATGATCCAAACCAAAGACCCAACCTTTTAGCCCACTCTCCTAAGACCTGGACTCCGTCTTGTTGCAAATAACCCTTTCAAAGAACAGATCCTTTGAAACCCAACATCCTCTTCCCCACTCCTGCCATTGCGTGGTTGTAGGCCACCCTCATTGCTGGCCGGGACTCCTGAGACAACCTCCTAATTGTTCTCGCCACCTGCAATCCTGGTCCTGCCCATCCTCTCTTCACACTGTAGCCAGAGACATGTCATTTCTTTCCTAAAGCCATTGGTGGTTTGCAGTTGTCCTCAGGATAAAATCCATCATCCCTTTAGCATGGCTTGCAAGGTCTTTCAGGATCTGACCCCAACCTACGGCCACAACCTCATCTTTCGTCACTCTCACCACACCTTAGGTGTGCTGTGCTGTGCTGTCCACAGCCTCCCTGGCCTTTGTCACTCTCTCGTCTTCGTAAACACTCTTCTCTCGACTTTTTTTTTTTTTTTGCCTAGCTAGCTTTTGTTTGTCCTAGAGATCACACTTAGACTTCACAATGTGCTGATTTTCTAGAGTCTACTTTGATTCATTTTTTCATGCATTCAGTATAACTGATGTAATGGGATAATACTGTCAAAAATATTATGCTTTTTTCCCTCCGATTCTTTATACACAACTATCCTTCATTTAGCCAGACACATACTTTGCCTCAAAGAGAATTAGAATCTTGGAAGGAGTATATAAGGAGAAAGAATTATGGTCAGCTTCTGATTACCAAAATAGGATCTAGAAATACATTGCAAAAAAATGGCAGACTTTGTTAACTAGAAAGAACTCTGAATAAGACCAGGAGAAGGAACCCTCTCTCGGTTGAGAGTCAAAAAGGGCCAACTTGGCTCTGACTCAGTCTTTCAGGGACCTTGGGTCTGGGCCCAGAGGGTGGTCAGTGGCTAAAAGTCAGAGATGACAGGGGAGTCCAGCAGCAGAGGAATGCGTGTGTCGCACTCCCTGGTAGAACACCAACATTCCAATGCCCTGGAGACTCTTTGGAGTTTTCTACATAGACACTCAGATTATCTTGACATTTTTGTTTCCTTCTTTCTAACCGTTTGGCATCTTGAGGTACCTGGGTTGCAGAATCTTGCACCCTGGATCCTAAACATGTTCCCTGACCTTATACATGTCCCGTCTAGTGTCTTGAATCCAGTTGGTACCAGGACAGGTCCTTCCTTGCTTAGCCACCCCCCAAACAAGTGCTTCTTTTTCTAATTTCACTTTGCTTCTGCTTTTTATCCAAATCTGAGTTTTTATAATCTCCTCTGCTGTTAAGGTGGGTGGCTTTCACCTAACTGCTGCAGTTCTTCTCCTCAATCCAGTCTGATCAGTTCTGGGCCACCTTCCAGCCTGTAGGAACTCACTTACTCACCTGCCTTCCACTCTTCTCCTCTACGTCCTGTTACATGCCTGGTTTCCAACTCCAGTTTATCAAGATGTAACCCAGAGCCCTTCTATCCTTCCAGGCATGTCTTACCGCCTCTTACACATAGTCATGTATAAATTACACAGACAACAGCCTATCCAGAGGGGTTTCACGCGTGCAACAGGGGTTCTTTTTTTTCCCCTCAGAGAGTAGCCATCTCTTTGAGATCTGCCCCTTGGCCTCTTTTAAGATAACTGCCTGATTTTTTTAAGATTATGGACCCAGTGGTTCATACCAGTCTATCTAGACCGTATTAACAGCATCATGGGAGACAGGACTGGAAAGCCAACATTAAAAATAAACACAAACAGAACAAAAACACTTCCTAATTCCATGTAACAGGAGACAGGCCAAGGAACAGGATCCCTCCCTGACCTTCACAAGGGAGGGTGGCATGGGGAAAAGTCCCTTGAGGAATGCCCTACACATCCGTGAGAACTGCAGGCGCCATCCTCGCCTCTTGCGTCCATGCTACACAAAGGCGTATACTTGGCCATGAACAACTCTCCCCTTTCACCAAATTAAAGGAAGAATGACAGCCAGTGAGTAACACTGTCAAGCCATCCAAATACATTTCAGAGCGTTTCAGCACTCTTCTGTTCATAAAAGAGGAGAAACAGACTAAGCATCCAAGAATGTCTCTATCAGAGCCAGTTATGGCCAAGACCTGGGAACATGTATATATATATACCGTATTTCCATTTTGTAGGAGAAATATTTGTTTGACTTCTGACATAAGAGACTCATGAGAAACTGATGGGTTTAAATGTCACACATGTTATATTTCACTCAAGATGTTTACTCCGCTTTCTCCAAACATTTCTCGGTAGGTTTTAGTGATGTGTTTAAACTTAAGAAACTTAAGAAATGCTCATCTAGTCCTTCCCCAGCTTAAAACCCTTCATTAGCTTCCCATGTCCTGGGGTCAAGTCTATTGCGTGGCCATGTCTTGGACCAATTATTCCTGACTCTTTGAGGCTGGTGAACCCCACCTGTTCTTAGGAATACCTCTCCAACCAGATCAGGTGTCCACAGGGCCTGTTCTTTTCATCTACAGCAGCTGAACATTTGCAATCATTAAATTATGTGAAATAATGGTGGGGGGGTGGTGGGAGCATGTCTAATTTGTTCGCCACTGTGTCCCCAGCATGTAGCACATAGAAGGCACTCAAAAATATTTGTTCACTGACTGATTGGCTTCTTGCTTTTTGGGGGGGGGGGCGTTGAATTTAATCTTAGGTATATGAGTTGAGCCCCCTTTGAAAATGTGATAAACTATTACTTGTTCCCTTAAGATGAGTGATTCTTGGACTTGCCTGGTGGCGCAATGGTTAAGAATCTGCCTGCCAGTGCAGGCGACACGGGTTCGATCCCTGGTCCAGGAAGATCCCACATGCCGTGGAGCAAGTAGGCCTGCGAGCCACAACTACTGAGCTCACATGCTGCCACCACTGAAGCCCAGCGCCTAGAACCCGTGCTCCATAACAAGAGAAGCCACCACAATGAGAAGCCCACGCACCACAACAAAGAGTAGCCCCCGCTCGCTGCAACTAGAGAAAGCCCGTGCGCAGCAACAAAGACCCAAAGCAGACAAAAAAAATTTTTTTAAAGAAAGAAAAAAAGATGAGTGATTCCTTGGTTTTTGTTTGGTTGGGTTTTGGGTTTTTGGTTTTTGAGTTGCATGAAGGAATTTAGGAACAAAAAGAAAGCACTGAAAAGATTTTGTGTAACCACCAGTGTGGTCTGAGATGGGAGGGGCCTCATCTCCCATCTTTGATTAGAACCTAGCAGTGGCAATAGGATGTGCATAGGTCAGGAAGAGCCATGGCTGGAACTGAGTAGCAATGGTAGACAAAGTCATCAACAAGGGGGAGTACTTTGCAAGATGTATGAGATGCCTTGGTTTCCCGGCCCTGCCCTTCCCGCAAAACAAAAGACAGGAGGGAAGCAGGGCTAAGGTGCAGTAATCAAGTCCCACGGCAATTTCCCACTCTAATTTGGACATTTCAGGTTAACATGAGCTTATTTTCTCTACATGACTGTAAAAGCCTGGATGTCCTGGTTAATACAAAATAATTACATATACCTCATAATAGGAGCATGTGTAGAGCCTGAGTGATGGTTCTACTAGTTTGGCTTCTCTATCCCATACAAACCTTTTCCATATTTGGTGTCACGAATTCCATGTAAGACCCAGTCAAAATTATTCGCACAGATAGACTCTACATGGGTGCGTCTCATTGCACAAAACAGGATTTGCTCGTCTCTCTTCATCTCCTTTTTCTTCCTAATAGAGGAAATGTGAGACTTAGTACCAGGAACATTCCTCATCCAATCCAGTTAATAACATTAATCCCAACTAAAGTCTAATCATCTTAAAATTTTATTCTGCTAGCTTTCAGAATGGAGCTACTAACATTAAGGCAACGGCTGTAAAAAATAAATATATGAAAACTTTTAAATGATAGACACATGAAAGCATTTAATTGTAAAGCTAAAGCTGAAAGAGAGAAGCTTGAGTGGACACAATGAAAACACAACTAGAGATTGAAGAAACTGTTGACTACTAAAATGAACCAGTGAATATAAATCTTAAAAGATAGATCTTCACTAATCCTTTCAAACTTTATGTCAAGAAACCTGATAATGTGGCCACCAACCTTTCAAAAGCCTTCAGGAGCTTTGCGTTCTGGATCTTCCTTATCCTTTCAATCTTGAAATTTTTCATGGAAGCTTTAAAACGCTCACTCACTTTGGCATATTCCAGAGAGTCATTATTGATCTCAAACAACTAAAAAAAATTTTTAAATATATGAGTGTGAAACAGGAAACATTTAAGGCATGATACGTCCATATGTGCGGCTCCCTGTGTCATGGAGTATCCTTGCCAGGCCTCTGACAGCAGATGGGGTAAGCTGGCTTAGGGTTTCCACAGCTGGCAGTTCATTCCAGTGATGAACTAGACGGCATGAAGCCCGTCTGTTCAGGCTGACTTCAGGCTAACAGAGCATTATGCCTGAAGGCAAACGGAGCGTCCCCACCCCATCCCCAGGTGTGTGACTTAGTCCAATGACCTGGTGAGTTCCCTGCCTAAAGCCAGTGCAGGGGCAGAGGCATTGGAGGTACCCAAGGAGCCCAAGCAGAGCTGCCTGCACCCAAAGCTGGAGTCTGATGTGGAGGCTAAATGATCCAGGAAGAGTCTCGCCCCAACCAGGCGAGGTGATGAGGTAAGGCACACCTCAGCTCCCACAGAAACTTGCTTTTTAACTCCGACTAATGACAAGTCGCTCTTACTGTGAGTTCCAGTTTTCTCGTCTGTAAGGTAGGGAATCGAATATCTATTTTACAAGTTTGTTGTGAGGATCTATCCCAAGGAGATCATGTGTGCCTGGACTCTGGAAACAGTGACGTGCCCTGTAGACTTGCTCTCTGGGAAAGTGGCACATCCTTTGAATCTTGATTCAAGGGTTTTGCAGAAGCGATTCACTCACTCCTTCACTCATTCATTCATTCAAATACACACATTTATAGCAAAGTACTTTGTCCCATCTTTAAACAATTCACCCACTAAAAAGTAAAAACCAAGTACCTCATAGCCATTCGAGGATGAGACGCATGTGTTCCGCTGAGGAAGAAATATCGAGATGAAAGGCTCTGGTTGGGTCCTCACCTGCTGATGGCTGCAAACAAGCCAGAGAAAGAAATTCACCTGGTTCCTTGTTTCATGTGCCCAAATCACTTTCTGTGCTTAACTTCAACTAAGGTGAGGTTCCTCAGAAAACTTCCCCTTTGTATCTTCTTTGGACTACATCCCTGCATATTCCTGGTACACACATATCAGTAATCATGCTTTTAAAAAAGGTGGTAATCATTCATAATTTGGTAAATTGTTATTTTCCCATTGATTTAAAATGTAAAAGCCTTGACTCTTTTTTACATTTCTGCTTAACCTTCAACAGTCCTAATGTGTTAGCATTAAGTAAGTTTGTCTTACAGCTTCTTTGTCAAGTGATAAACACTAAAATAGGGGTATAGGGAAAAGAATCCTGCCTTTCCTGGATGAACTGTATTTCAGAGTAACCATACACGTGGGTGTTCTCTACTAACATGTACAATACATAGGGGTTTATTGTACAATTTTAAGTTTGAAATTTTCCATAATGAGAAAATTAAATTTTTAAAAATGCTTTAAGGAAAACAACTCTTTAAAGACCCCCTTCTGTAAAGTGAAGATTCTTTTGGAATGAAAGAAATTGGCCCCAATTTATATTTTAAGCTCCAATTTCCATACTATACCAGTATAGTGCAGAACAAATTCAATTGATACGTTGTAAGGAGCTCATCAACAATGCTATAGTTCATTTCTCTTCGGGCTGTTCAGAATAACACTCACAGCCCTTAGTCTGTCCTAAAGCAGTGTGTCCCCTCTGGGCTCATGACAGCAGGATTCAAGCTGGTTCTCTCCACAACCGCCCACGAACAGTTTTCTCAATTCATTTTATTCACTCACTCACTTAGCTGACTGTTTAGTATCACTGTGTACCATTCATCATACAGAGTATCTCAAGAGCTTTGAGGAGCTGATATTTGTGGAGGGGACGGAAGAGGTGGAAGATTATGCTAGGGGAGACAGGTGGGAGTGTACTCGACGCCTCTCAACCCTGCGATATTTTTACTTTATTCATTTGAATGTTAAAAGAACTGGAGGGAACCTTAGCTGGCTAGGCTGATCCGATTCTAATTCTTGGGAGTTTGAATTAAGAAATTCAGAGAAAACTGGGTAGTAGCGGCAGAAGGTACAGCTGAAGGGATATAAAGATTGAAATAATGAGGTTAAAATTGTCAAGCACTAGCCAGAGAAAAGTCTTAGGAGATATAAAGACAGATATGCACATAGATATAGATAAGGTTGCTGAGTCTCTTAGCAGGGGAATAAGAATAAGAAGAAAAGCAGCTAAGATTTACTTGACAAATGTACTAGGATCAAGCCCATGTTACAGATGGGGGGATGCAGAGTGATTAGTTTGTCCAAATCCACAAAGCTAATAAGCAGCAGGCAGAATCTGAGCCTAGACATGTAGCTCCAGAGTCCAGCCGTTAACCTGGTCACAGGCAAAGATCTGTGACCTCAGGCTGCTCAGGTCCTAAAGCAGCACTGGACCCAACTCCCAGTCCTAAGGCCCGCAGAGAGCTCAGCTCCCCAGCCTTGGCTTCTTGTAAAACGTTGTTTTCCCTACTACACCACGTTTATCCCTTTAGTAACTTCCCGTTTCCATGGAATACCTTAATTCTTACAACCAAAAGGACCTAATTAGAACACCGACTTCACACCTGCCTTGACGTCTGTTTTACATAATCACTCATCACCAGGGAAAAAAAATCCAACTCCAAAAATGTTCATGAGCAATGTAGGTTTGACTGAGTTTCATGAGCAGACAGAGGAGTCACCCTGAAGCCCCACAGCAAAATTTCCTTTTCAAATCCCCTTTCGTCAACTTTATCTTTCCCCAAAACCTTTACTCAGGCAGCTACCACATCCCTTTTTTCTCTCCATTTCTTTCTCAGCCTCCCACCCCCTATAAATCCACTCAACAAGACTAGAGATACCCAGAAGAAGCCACAGCAAAACAAAAACCCAGTAATTGTGCATTTGATTCTTTCCTAGGAACAACCAGCCGTTCACAGCTGAAGAAGCTGCTCCCAGAGTAAGAGAGCTGCCCAAAGTCCCCCGGGAATTGGAGGGAAAGACAGACTTCCTGCTCTAGAATTCTTTCAGTCACGCTGTACCGCTTAGCAAGTAAGTACCTCACTCACTGTTAAAGCAAAAGGAAATTGCAGTGTTATGTGAGCAGGAACATTTCAGAAAACGGGGTCCAGATTCAGGAGTGACTCAATAAGATCAGTGTGAGAACACGTCAAATGTGTGCCAGCAAGCAGCGTCCAAGACACTCACTCTTGTCCGCGCTTCACCTGCTCCACATCCCAGTAAGACACAAATGTCGGCCTTCTGACGATATCCTTTTGGGTCTTGGAAGCTATGTTTGTCTGAATCATCCCTTTAGACAGAAAAAAGAAAACACAAATCAAGAATCAGTCCTAGGAAATGATTTATTGTTATTTTTCAGAGGCTAGTAACACAGCAAATATTCATGACTCAACTGTATGTGTACGAATCGAGAAAATCCTTTTGGATGGAAATTACTCATGATAAAAACTTGTATTCTTCACTGCCCTTAGTATAAGACCCAGAAAACACAGAGGTAAATGAGCATTCCTGAATTAATCTAATCTTTAAATCAGAGTCATGTGGTAAAGAGAGCTAGGGCAGCCAGATTACAAGACGTCACCCATGACAGGCATCAATGATTATGGGTTGGAATGTGGTAGCTATATCTTAGAAGTTTTTTCCTACCTCAAATGTGAAATGTCATTTTCAATTCATGCATGTTGTACACCTAAGTCTAAGCTGCAGCCAGCATGAGTTCTTTAAAAAGTAAATCATCGTACATTGCTAGTGAAAGTATAAAATGGTGCAACCACTTTAGAAAACAATTTGGTAGTTTCTTATAAAGTTAAACATGCACTGCCTATGCAATCCAACAATCCCACTCCTTAGTATTTACCCAAGAGAAATGAAAAGCTACATCCACATGAGAACTTGCGTGTGAATGTTCCTAGTAGCATTATTACAATAACCAAAAAGTGAAAACAACCCAAATACCCATCAACAGGTTAATGACTAAACAAACCATGGTATATCCATTTTTTTTTTAATTTTATTTATTTATTTATTTTTGGCTGTGTTGGGTCTTTGTTGCTGAGCGAGGGCTTTCTCTAGTTGTGGTGAGCAGGGGCTACTCTTGGTTGCGGTACGTGGGCTTCTCATTGCGGTGGCTTCTTTTGTTGTAGAGCACAGACTCTAGGCACGCAGGCTTCAGTAGTTGTGGCGCAGGGGTTTAGTTGCTCCACGGCATGTGGGATCTTCCCGGACCAGGGCTCGAACCTGTGTCCCCTGCATTGGCAGGTGGATTCTTAACCACTGTGCCACCAGGGAAGCCCCATGGTATATCCTTACAATGGAATATTACTCAGCAATGAAAAGGGAAGGACTACTCTATATGCAACAACATAGATGAGTGAAAAACAGTATTCTGAGTGAGAAAAGTCAGCCATATGCAGAGTACACACTACAAGGTTCTATGTATATGGAATTCTAGAACAGATAATACTAATCTATAGTGACACAAAGTAAATTGGTTGCAGAGGAGAGACCGATTGCAAAGGGGCATGAGGAAACTTTTTGGATTGATGGGAGCATTCTAGATCTTGATTAGAATAGTATTTGCACGCACTTGTCAGCACCCACCCAACTGCACACTTAAAATGGATGCATCTTATTGCAGCAATTATGCCTCAGTATAGTTTTACATCAACATCAACAAAACAAACAAAGAACGACAGAAAGAGCAAATCAGATCATGCCACACCTCTGCTCAAAACCTTCTGGAGGTTTCCAGCTCATAAAATATTTAAGGTTCAACGTCTGCTCTCATCTCTTACACACCTCCTTCCCATGTGCATGGGCTGCCCCCTCCCTTCCAAAGTTTCCTCCTCCGATAAAAGCAGGCTCCCTCCCATGATTCCTCCATTCTCTTTCTGCTTCATCACATTGCTTCACTTTCCCCGTAGCTGTAAGTATTTTCTGAAGTTGCCTGGTTTGCCAGCATCCAGAACAGGGCCTAGCACACAACTGACACTCTAATACTAGTCTAATGAGTAAGAGCAGATAAGAAATAGAAAGAAAATAGTCTGGAACACTGCCAACTTCTCTGAGCTGGTTTCTATGAACCAAGTGAACAAAATTATGGGACTAAAATTGCTCCACATTCAGCAGCAAGGTATATTGGTTCTCATCTCTCCACCACATTTCACCACAGGGAATACCACCAAAAAAATTTTTTTTAATTTAAGCCCATTTTTAATTTGACCCCAACAGAGGAGATTTTTTTTTTTTTTTTTTTTTTTTGATGTGTTGGGTCTTCGTTTCTGTGCGAGGGCTTTCTCTAGTTGCGGCGAGCAGGGGCCGCTCTTCATCGCGGTGCACGGACCTCTCACTCTCGCGGCCTCTCTTGTTGCGGAGCACAGGCTCCAGACGCGCAGGCTCAGCAGTTGTGGCTCATGGGCCCAGCTGCTCCGCGGCATGTAGGATCCTCCCAGACCAGGGCTCGAACCCGTGTCCCCCGCATTAGCAGGCAGACTTTCAACCACTGCGCCACCAGGGAAGCCCCAGAAGAGATTTTTATTTTTCTCTATTGCCTTCTAGTCTTGGTCCACATGCATACATTGCTGCACTTATCGTGCACGTTAAATTTTTAAAAATTCATTTCTGTTTTAAATATAACATAAAAACCGAAAAGTACAGAAATACAAACTTGGGGGTCTGTCTTCTTCATTTAACAATATCAAATTTTGCTTTTACTGCACAGTTTTCATAATCGTAATTTTTAACAACCACCCAATACTCCACTGAAATTTAATACCTTAATGTGTTCAGTCACTACCCTACTGGTACACAGGCTATTCCTCTACTTTAGTACTATAAGTAAGGCTTTAACAGAGACCTTTATGCCTATAGCTTATTTTTTCCTTGTGAATTATTTCCTTAGAAAGATTCCTGAGAGAATAAAAAAGCAAGCATATTTTAATATCTCTTGATATGTATTGCCAGGTTGCTTTCCACAGAAGTTGGTATAATGGCCCTTCAAAGCTATATGACTTAACACACCATAATTGGTACAGGACCCAAATCTCAGGTACCACCTGGGAATGTCAAGGACCTGACAAAATCTCCTTTACCTCTTTCAAAGCACCTACAGGGCTGGGTCCTGAAAAGGCAAGTATCTGACCACACGCAGGGGGTGTCCCATGGATGCAGCCGATGGGACAGTACATTCAGAAGGATAGCAGTTTCTGCCCTGGTTGCTTACTAAACACAACAGACAGACGGGTAGAGGGTAACCAGAAAATCTTTCTATGGAGGCTCAAATAAACATGGTGGAAGGCAAAGTCTTTAGAAAAGGTGATGGATAAAACCATTGACCTAGATGATGAAGCCTAAAAGGAACAGCAAGGTTCTAAAATTCAGAAGGGGGGCTTCCCTGGTGGCCCAGTGGTTAAGAATCCGCCTGCCAGTGCAGGGGACACGGGTTCGAGCCCTGGTCCGCGAAGATCCCAAGTGAGTCCGTGTGCCACAACTACTGAAGCCCATGCGCCTAGGGCCCGTGCTCCGCAACAAGAGAAGCCACCGCAATGAGAAGCCCGCGCACCGCAACGAAGTGTAGCCCCCGCTCACCGCAACTAGAGAAAGCCCGCATGCAGCAACGGAGACCCAACGCAGCCAAAAATAAATACAATAAAATAAATAAATTTAAAAATAAACAAATAAATGAATAAAATAAAATAAAATTCAGAAGGCACCTACAGGCCCAAGGTCTCTACTGCAGTCACCAGCACCTGAAAATTCTGCCTCAGTCTGGGAAGCAGCCCACCTAGAATCAGAAATTAAGAATGGCAGAGCCGGGGCTTCCCTGGTGGCGCAGTGGTTGAGAGTCTGCCTGCCAATGCAGGGGACGCGGGTTCGAGCCCTGGTCTGGGAAGATCCCACATGCTGCAGAACAGCTGGGCCCGTGAGCCACAATTACTGAGCCTGCGCATCTGGAGCCTGTGCTCCGCAACAAGAGAGGCTGCGATAGTGAGAGGCCCGCGCACCGCGATGAAGAGTGGCCCCCGCTTGCCACAACTAGAGAAAGCCCTTGCACAGAAACGAAGACCCAACACAGCCATTAATTAATTAATTAATTAATTAATTAAAAAAAAAAAAAACTAGCTGTTTATCCTCAAGCAACCACTCTCTTAAAAAAAAAAAAAAAGAATGGCAGAGCCGGAAGTACCCCCAGAGACCACGTAATCCAATGCCCCCATTTTACAGGGCGCTCGGTGCTGTCCCCAGCTACTCTGCGTCAGAGCCGAGGCTCCAGAGGACAGGTCTTCTGACCGCCACTGGCTCCCACCCACTGAACTGCCTGCCTTGCTAAAAAGAACCCTGGTCCTGCGCGCAGCACGCCGAGCTACTCCATTCCCACTCCCACGCGGACGCCACAGGCCGGATTCCGGCGACAGGCACCACTGCCAAACACAAAGACTTACCTTGGAAACTCAGCTCGTAGTTTTGTGAACCCGCCTGAAATGGCACAATTCCCCTGGGACAGGATAGAAAAAGAGACTCCAGGTAGGAAGAGTCGATGTTTGAAGCTTGCTCATTGTCTTTCTAATTAAAAAAAAAAAAAAGGTAAAGACTTCAGGGTAGGCTTTTAAGAAATTTCTACTATGATATCTTATATAACTTTATTTTAGCCATGGGATTCGAACAGAAATGCACCCTGCCTCTCAAATCAGACTGCCAAGTTTCCTGGGTGGGACCACATCACACCCTTCTGTCGTCTCCACCGCAGGGCTGAGAGCACGCTCTATGCTGCAGAAACTGACCATACCCTTGGTGGAGGCCTGAAAAACAGAGCTCTTTGCAAGTCTTTTACACCTTCCATAAAATACGACTCAAGTGTACAGAGCAACTGGTACCCGACGTGCAGACATGATGTCTAACAGAATCCTACACCCTGCCATGAAGTAGAACGTCACAGCTATCAGCCCATCACACGATGAAAAAGCACAGTTTAAAGCTGGTATGAAGGTATGTAAAACTCCAATAGGTGTACTGCTGTCCAAATGAGAGTGACCTAGCCCTTCTCCTCCGGCTATAATGAAAGGGGCACCCCCAAAATGGAATGATATAATCTCCAGCCTCAAGGTACATATGATGGGTCTGAACACCAGAAAGGGTGGGTAAAGGGAAGTGTGTTATCCTAGCAAGGGGGCAGGCTAGGTCACCATTCCACTGTCCCCACCCTATGTCAGGGATGACAGACCAGATATAAGCCCCCAAGAGCAGGGGTTCCCAACATCTAATGGTAAGGAGTTCTTGTTCCTCGTGATCTAGAATGGAGGATGACAGCGAGATCCTGTTGGCAGCCGGTGGTGGGCAGGGGCTCCCAGTCCCTTTAATGACAGGCCAGACTCTGCAGCCCTCAGCTACATCCACCCCATTCCCCTTCCCTAATGGAAATGCCTGCAGGATGTAAGGGGGGAGAACCAGAACGAAAGCTTCCAAGGAAGACGTCCCAGGTAGAGAGGTCTCTTAGCCTGGAGAGGAACCTGGTGGCACAGGAAAACCAGGTTCAAGTATTTGCACACAGTGCAAAGCAGGAATAAACTTGATGTGTTTCTGGAGGTAGAACCAGGACAAATGGGAGGAAGGGACAAGAAGGCTAACTTCAGCAGAACTTTCTGAACTACAGTCGTGAACAATTACGTCACACCACAACGATGTTTGTTTCAACAGCTGCTGGGACATTATGTATCGGGATGATTGTAAAAGAGACTGCCATCCAGGGTGGGCAGTAGGAAACTAAGTTTCCATGATTAGATGATTCGCTGGGAAACCATATGCCTTCCTCAGACCCCAAAGAATGGCTGAAGTGGGCAAACACCTGCGAGCAAGGGTGGGGGAAGGCAGCCATCACCTCTGGGCACCCTGGATTTTTTTGGGTTTTCTTTGTTTTGGGTTTTTTTTTTTTTTTGGCTGCACCACGCAGATTGCAGCAACTTAGTTCCCTGACCAGGGATTGAACCCATGTCCTCAGCAGTGAAAGTGCAGCATCCTAACCACCGGACCACTGGGGAATTCCCTGGGCACCCTGGTTTGATGACTTGAATCTCTGCCCTAATTTCCCATCCCCACAGTCCTGTACCCCTCAACTGCCTGCTCAGCTCTGCAGAACCCTGTTCCTGGCTGGAAGGAATCTGCAAACTCTAGGTCAAAGCCTTTGAAACTTGAATGTAAATGTGAATCACCCAGATCTTGTTAAAATTTGGATTATGATTCAGGGGAAGTGGGGGAAGAGTTTTGGAGCCTGCATTTTTAAAAAATTAATTAATTAATTAATTTTCTTTTTGGCTGCATTGGGTCTTCGTTGCTGCGCGCAGGCTTTCTCTAGTTGTGGTGAGCAGGGGCTACTCTTCCTTGCGGTAAGCGGGCTTCTCATTGCCGTGGCTTCTCTTGTTGCGGAGCACGGGCTCCAGGCATGCGGGCTCAGTAGTTGTAGCTCGCAGGCTTAGTTGCTCTAGAGCAGAGTCTCAGTAGTTGTGGCACACGGGCTTAGTTGCTCCGCAGCACATGGGATCTTCCCGGATCAGGGATCAAACCCATGCCCCCTGCATTGGCAGGCAGGTTCTTAACCACTGTGCCACCAGGGAAGTCCCAGAGCCTGTATTTTGAACATCTCCCAGATGACACTGACATTGCTGGTCTGCGGACCTGACTTTGACCAGCAAGGCTTTAGGGTCTATATCAGCCATATTCACTAGAACTTTGTTTGACGATGGAAATTTCTCTGTGTTGTCCTATACGGTAGCCACGAGCCACATGTGGCTCTAGAGCACTTAAAGTGTGACTAGTGTGACAACAACTGATTCTTAATTTAATTTAAGTTTAAAATTAAATAGCCCCAGAGACATTGCTTTGGGAAAGATCCCCAGTGTTCTTCTTCCTTGCTGCAAGTAATAAATCCTTCTCTGGGGAAAAAAAAAAAAAAAATTAAATAGCCACACATGGCGAGTGGTTGTCATACCGGACAGAACGAGGCCATTAAGTCAGTGTCTGAGCATCTGCCCAGCCTCTCATGGTTCACCAGTCCATTCCTCTGGCTCTGCCCTCACTGTACTCCAGTTCTGAATGGGTGAGTGAATGAATGAATGAATGAATGGTAGAGCCTTCAATTATGCATTCTCCCAGAAGACTTGAACTTATACCTCAGTTTCAGTTACCAGGTCTCGGCTTTTGTCTTGTGCCTACATGTTTGCCTTGATCTCGGCTTTCTAGAGCTATGGCTTGCCTTTGCCCTGGGCAATTCCGTCAGGTCACGCACTCCTGCCCCAAAAGGCCAGCTTTCACAGCTACTAAGCTTGGCTATCTGCTGGTAAACATCTTGAGGGTCTGGATCTGCACCCCCTGACTGACGCAAAGCCCATGACTGCTACCTGGCTCTGCCCTCCAGTCACTCCTGCTGTAACCCCATCCTGCACCATCGCTGCCCACCGTCCTCTCCTGGCCCACCATCCATGTAGGTGCAAGTCCTGGTTAAGCACCTGAACTGCCATATATCAATTCTACCTTCCAGAGGGTTCACTGTCAAACATATGCATCTACCCTTTGTTGGCAAAAGTTTCTATTTCTCCCAGTTCCTACCAGAGAGGTTCCTAACCTGGAAATCTCAGTTGCCCAACTCTTTTTTTTTTAACATCTTTATTGGAGTATAATTGCTTTACAATGGTGTGTTAGTTTCTGCTTTATAACAGTGAATCAGCTATACATATATGTCCAACTCTTTTTTTTTTTTTTTTTGGCTGTGTTGGATCTTCATTGCTGCGCACGGGCTTTCTCTAGTTGTGGTGAGCGGGGGCTACTCTTCGTTGCGGTGCGCAGGCTTCTCATTGCGGTGGCTTCTCTTATTGTGGAGCACGGGCTCTAGGGTGCGTGGGCTTCAGTAGTTGTGGAACGTGGGCTCAGTAGTTGTGGCGCACGGGCTTAGTTGCTCCGCGGCATGTGGGATCTTCCTGGACCAGGGCTCGAACCCGTGTCCCCTGCATTGGCAGGCAGATTCGTAACCACTGCGCCACCAGGGAAGGCCTATGCCCAACTCTTATTAAAAATTCAGTTGCAAGAAATAAAACCTGTAGGGCTCTGTCCGAAAGCTAGTCAGTCCACTCTGTTCTCTAAATATTCTAACCTGTACACTGGATCAAACCAGGTCATCAAACAGCTGTAAACTTGGACCATAATACATAATACATTGAACTATGAAAGAAACCAGGCTGCACCTTACGTCTGTGTTTCGGATCTCCCGGTACCATCATTTTTATTTTACTTGGATGACCAGCAAGGAAAACACCACACCCAGGGCCTGTTTTTCCTTCCTTCCTTTCTTTTTTTTTTTTCCCTTTTATAACAGAAGTGCCCACTCAATTTATATAATGATGGGTCTAACTAATATGAGACAGTAAGAGTTTATTCACATCCTCAAAGAACACATTCCATTTCTTACAACAGACAAGTGCCACAGGTTCAATGACTATAACATCTTTTGTGTTCGTAGGTAGGAAGTTACATTCTAGAACTGTGCATTTAACACAGACTGAATATCCCAGGGAGAACTTAATATTAAAGAAGTTTTATCAGGAAGTTTCTTGATGTTTTACTAGGGGACATGAGTGACAGAACTTGTGTAAATTTAAATATGATCTTTTACCCCTTAAAGTTCCTTTTGGTCTCTGGGATCATGATGTCACTAGAATACAAGTATTTTCTAACCTTTCTCCCCTATCTTACTGAAAATTGCAAGTATTTGACCTAAGAACCATTGAGACCTATAGTTTACTATTTTAATTTCATTTCGTTTTGTTTCGTTTTATTTAATTATTTTATTTAATAACCAAGGCTAAAGAATTTGCGTTTATAATTTCTCTTTCCACAGGCGCCTCACAGAATCACTTTTATGGAACTGCACTTTGACATCATCCTCGGCTTAAATATAAGAAGAGCCCGTACAAAGCTAAATATCACAGGGGTTTTCATGCCGAGGTGCTTGATAGGTCACCGCAGGAGGGGAAAGCCAAGAGCTCTGAGCCCCATCCTCTTTGCACAGGGCAGCTCTGCTTCACCCTAGTTCGCTCATGTAGGTTCTGTGAAAGACTGTTTGATAGCATGTATCTGCCGCTAAGACCACTGGGAAACCGCCATGTACTGCAGGGATGGGGGGACCAAGGTTGAAGACCTCACTCGCCACAGCACACAAGGTCCCCTCTGTGTGCCCCATAGGAGACCTTTTTCTCAGGCCTCGCCAACAGAAAAAAAGCCATGCTTCTCCTGAGTAACTGGAATGGTCTTTCCATGGAGGCACAGGGGGTCACATAACAGACAGTGTTTCTTTGCTTGCTTTGGTAGCTAGGGGGCGCAGAGCCAAATGTATAGCCCATCCACTTCTAACCCTAGAGAATCTGACGCTGGCATTTCCTCGTCCCTACTTTGTCTTTGGCTTCACTTTCGTCTCTTGCTTTTCTTTCTTTTTTTTTTTTTTTTTAATTTATTTATTTATTTATTTTTGGCTGTGTTGGGTCTTCGTTTCTGTGCGAGGGCTTTCTCCAGTTGCGGCGAGCGGGGGCCACTCTTCATCTTGCTTTTCTTTTCTCTTTCTCATCACTCTGATTTCATTGCCTACTTAAGCTCACTCCCTCCCTCTCTCTCTCTCTCTCTCTCTCTTTAATCCTATGAATCAAAGGGAAGAAAGGATACTAGACAGAAGCTCTGCTTATCTAAACTTCTCTCCCGAGTGGCATGGACTTATATACACTACCAAATGTAAAATAGATAGCTAGTAGGAAGCAGCCGCATAGCACAGGGAGATCAGCTCGTGCTCTGTGACCACCTAGAGGGGTGGGATAGGGAGGGTGGGAGGGAGACGCAAGAGGGAGGAGATATGGGGATGTATGTATAGGTATAACTGATGCACTTTGTTATAAAGCAGAAACTAACACACCACTGTAAAGCAATTATACTCCAATAAAGATGTTAAAAAAAATTAAATTAAATTGAAAAAAATAAACTTCTCTCCCTTTACTATGTCCCTGTGCGGGTAAGTCTAGAATCTTCTAGTCCATCTGAATCCAGACTCTGACTGCATCCTAGTAACCATCTATATCAGTCTTCTGATTTCTCACTCCTGCCTCCTCTTCTGGCTGAAAGCAGTAGTCTCTGTACATTTATGTACTAATACATAGAAAGCTATCTCAAGGTTCCAACCCAGTCCCCGAGAGCGAGGAAAGAGGGATATTTGGCTGGCTCATGGATCAAGGAGTTCCTTAAAAATAATTATAATTTTTTATGATGCAATCGGAGTCCATGCTTGCTGGGTATAATGTAAAAAAGCACCACTTCCTCTACCACGTCCATGCTCCATGGGTAACCACATAGGTGTCAGACACTGTACTACTAGTTTCTTCTGAAGTTGGCAAGTTTATACAAGAGGGTCCACAAGGAGGAATGGTACTCACCTTCTCTCCATATTGAACCCATTTGTCATATCCATTTCTCCAGTACCAAATCCATTTTGTGGTAAAGAGAGAACTGGCCGGCATTGTGACAGATGAAGGCGTGGAGAGACGTCGGACGGGATTATAATCACAAGTCATCTTCTGGAAACTGATTTTATAATTTCCAATAGAAACGCTGAGAGGGAAAAGTTTTGTGTTAACAAAATGCTTCACTGAAACAAAATGCTTCTGTTTTCTATACTCTGGTCTTCCCTAATAAGAGGATAGAATTAAACCTTGAGAGCTGAAAGGGATCTTTGAATTTCCCTTATACAGCTTTCAGTCTTACACATAAAAGAAAACACTTAACTACAGAGAGGTAATGCAACCTGCCTACCCCACATATTTAATGGTGGCACAAAATGTGTTCTTCCCTCAAAAAATATCCCCCATAGACAACTGTGCCCACACAAAACAATGGATTGGCTCAATGTTTGTTAGAAAGTCAGTGAGAAACTCACAGTAGGTCAGTTTTTTTCAGTTATTATTAAAATAGTTATCAAAGTGTGGTCCAAGACCTTTTCAGGGAGCCAGCAAGGTCAAAGTTATTTTCATAATAATATTAAGACATCACCTGCCTTTTTCACCTTCATACCCTCACAGGTACACAATGGAGTTTTCCAGAGGCTACATGATGTTTGATTTCACAATAAAGAGATTTGCAAAAATATATAACAATTTCAGTCTTCTCAGTGAATTTGGTTTTGTTTTGTTTTAGAAAAGTCATTTTTATAGTTTTACTTATATACAGTTATATATGCATATAACTATATATAATTTAGATATATAATTATCTAAAAATGTTATGTTAACATGAATGAGTTTATTGTTGTTATTTTTAATGTATCAGTAAATATTTAATTTTTCTCAGTTGTGATTTTTTTTTCTCAGTTGTGATTTTTAATATGGTAAATATCAATAGCTATAATCCACATAAACAGAAGTTCTTTGGGATTCTCAATACATTTTAAGACTACATAGGGCTCCTGAGACCAAAAAGTTTAAGAGTTACTGCTCTATGAAACACCTCCTAGATCAGTGATGTTCAACCAGGAGCAATTTTGTGACCCAGGGAACATTTGACAATGTCGGAAAAACATTTTTGTTTATCACAGCTGGCATGCAGTGGGTGGAAGCCAGGAATGATGCTAAACTGCCCTCCCAAAACAAATAATCATCTGGTCTCAAAAGTCAATAGCGCTAAGGTTGAAAAACCCTGCTTCAGATTTACCTGGGGGGAGAAATACACCTAGAAGCAAAACAGCTGACGCCACCCTCTAGTGGCAAAATGCAGCAACACAGAATCTCCACCAAAAATTCACTAAATTTGCAGACGACGACACATCCGTATTTTTCCCCCCAAAGAATTTCCTTGTAAAACAGGATGCAGCTTATAAATATGGTCATGGGTGGTATCACCCATATCAGCCCTAATAGAAGCAGAAATATAAGGTAGCCTCTTAGAAACCTCCAGGATAGAGAAAAGAGCGAACATAGAGGAAGATATAAAATGCTAAAGTATACAACAAAATCCTGCCCTAGAACTATATGAAATGACTCAAATCATTTTCTCAAACTATGAAATTAAGCCAAAGCTCTTCTGAGCTCATCATTTAGTACCTGTAATAGTCCTACGATGAGCTGATAGGAATACAAACCAACCTACGCATTGTGTTGTTCTGCAGGACACACTGACAAATATTAACTAAACAAATATTTGTGTCCCTGTTTATTTCACCTGAGTTAGCAAATACTCCCAGAGTCCCTCGTATTGGCCAGGCTCTGAGTGACTTCAAACCTGCCCCACTTATGTATTTTTCTTCATTAACTCAGCAGGCATTTGCCATTTTTATCTCAAGAGTTAACCTGAATGGGATTCTGAAGGAAAACGGCTTTTTCTTCTTCCCATAAGCATAGCACTGGGCTTTCTTTTGATGACGTTGTGCATCTCACAAGCCAGACCAGCCACCAACTTACGTGCAGACTTTGGGGTCACAAAAGGCCTTCTCAATATTCTCCATGAGCGGGAGGTCCATCCAGGTGTTTGCAAGTAACATCTGCCACCGGTAGGGCAGGTGGAAGTGAACTTTGTTGCAGCTCTCTAAAAAGACAGAAAAGAAGTCTGAGCAATTCGGCCAAGTTCACTGCTGACTCTCCCCATCAAGGCCTGCCTTTCTCATCCTGCCTGCCCTGCAGGCACATTTCCCAGCTACACCTGTGCTCATGCTGGCCCCTACCTGCATTGTCCCAAACTCCAGGTTCCATTATTACCCATGGAGACTCATCAGAAAACAAAATTCTCTGCTCCGCAAAAAGCCATGTTACCCACATGGAAATCTGAGATCATTATAAATTTACAGTTACCCTTTCTGCACCCCACATGTGGATTTACTGAGACAAACTGCTCTCCAGCATAGGCAGCTGCTGTTGTGTTTCCTTGAAGCCCTGGCCTAAAATTCATCTCTTCCAGAAGAATTCCCTCAGTATCTCGCGCTCTTCTGAACTGACTTGTGTTCTGTATTCCCTCAGCCAGCGCTCGGGACTCAGTCTGTGCTTTATTTATGTATTTACTCATTTTACGCAGTTTTCTAATTTGTGGATGTTTTGTTTGTTTGTTTTTGTTTGTTTGTTTTTGGCCGCATCGTGCAGCTTGTGGGATCTTAGTTCCCCAACCAGGGATTGAACTCCGGCCCACGGCAGTGAGAGCATGGAGTCCTAACCACTGGACCGCCAGGGAATTCCCAAATTTGTGGATGTTTTGATGCCCCACCTTAACGACAAACTCATTGAAAAAAGGCCTGCATCATTGTTTAGCTTACTTCTCCCTTGCTTCACTGGCAGAGGGCTGGGCATGAAAAAGATGACCATTCAATGAATGCTTGCTGAAGAATGAATTAATGTTAGAAGTCCATAATACAGGAGTACAGAAAACAGTTCTATTTTTCACAATTTGCATTATGTTCCAACCGTTTTGAAATGTCTAAAAGATGTGTTACTGCTTTAGAACAAAAAGAGGCAGACTTAGACATCACAAGGAAATCCAAAGCGGCACTGCCTGGGATTTGGCTGATTCAAAAAGTAAAACCTTCTTCACACCCATTAGAATGGCTGCTATAAACAAACAAACAAACAAACAAAAACACATTAACAAGTGTTGGCAAGGATGTGGAGAAACTGGAACCCTCGTGCATTGCTGGTGAAAATATAAAATGATACAGCTGCTATGGAAAACTGTGCGGCAGTTCCTCGAGAACTTAAACATAGATTTACCATATAATCCAGCAATTCCACTTCTGGGTATATACCCAAAAGTACTGAAAGCAAATCTCAAACAGATATTTGTACACCTGTGTTCATAGCAGCATTATACACAACAGGCAAAGGTAGAAGCAACTCAAGTGCCCATCAATGGATGAATGGATAAACAAAATGTGATAGAATACAATGGAATAGTATTCAGCCTTAAAAAGGAAGGAAATTCTCACAACGGCTACAACATGGATGAACCTTGAGGACATTGTACTAAGTGAAATAAGCCAGTGTCCGAAAAAGACAAATATTGTGTGAGTTCATTCATATGAGGGTCGTAGAGAAGTCATACTTATAGACAGAAACCAAAATGGCGGCTGCCAGGGGCTTCGCTGCCAGAAGGGGGAAAGGAGTTGCTGTTTAATGGGTACAGAGTCTCAGCTTTACAAGATAAAAACAATTCTGGAGATTGGTTGCACAACAATACGAATGTAATGAACCCTACTGAACTGTACACTTAAAAATAGTTAAGATGGTAAAATCTGTTATGTGTATTTTACCATAATTAAAAAGAAAATATTTTAAAGTTAAAGATTTTTGATTTAGGGAACGCAGGGCAGAATCTCCTCTTCAGACACAAGGTGAATGCATCTAAGACCACTAAGTAATCAAGCAAATGAATCAGACATGATGCCTAGGCCTGGGGTGGAGGCATGAAAGGGAAAGAGTGGTGTAAGAGTGAGAGGGCAGTGAGAGTGTGTCCCAAGCAGCTCCATGGGAAATATTTCTGCAGGAATCCTGGTGGGAGGCAACAGTGTGGACAGGTGTGGCTCATTGACCGGAACGACACACGAGACATTGGTCGTGTGGAGCACGGGTCCCTCAGTACACACGTGAGGGGCGACTAGAGCCCATGGCCCAGAAGAGAGGCAATGCCTAAATCATGACAGGACACAAACTTTGAAAATGTGTCTGCTAGGATACTTTTGTTTGCTTTTAGTGTGTAAAAAGATGGGTCCCTGATTAAGTATAACAGTTCACCTAAAACTGAATTGTAAAAGGAGAAAGTATAATATCATGCGGTGGTGAAGTGGGTGGTTTGTGCATCTGCAAAATGGGTTAACAACAGAACCTAGGGTTGATTTGAAGTTTAAAGAAGATGAATGTAAGATTCTTCGCATTGCACCTGACACACAGTACACAGTAAATGTTAGCTATACTACTATTAATAAAGTTTCTGCTCTAGAAAGTCCTTAAGTAAGTTACTCACTAAGTTGACAACCCTTATACAGATGGTCAAGACAAATTTCGTTTGAGCCATGTTCATCCCTCGTAGAACATACGGTACTCGCAACGTCAGATACGGAATCTACAAAACAAAAGAGGATGCATGTGTGCTGATCCTAATATTCAAACCGAAAATCAAGATATCTGGTCTTACAGTGGGGAAGAATATCTGAAATGGGGGCCACGTTCAAGAAAATTCTTATGATTCATGTACTGCTCATGAGAGCCTAGACATGAAAGCAAACATGAACATCTGGGTCACCTGAGAGTTATGTTTATTTCTTAAACCATAGTTGAACTATTCCTGTTCTCAATAAATGTAGCAACTTATTCTATACAGTTCTAGGGTTGGTCCTTCCACCTTCATATGTCAACCTCCTCCTCAGTACTGCTCCTTAACCAAAACCCCCTTTGCTCTTTAATACTGCTAAGGGACATCCAAAGAGAAACCACTAGCCCTAGCTGCTCTGCTGCAGACATGACACATGGGGCCCCTCTCTGTCTCTCAGTGACTCACACAGAGCCCAGCCTGAGCCCTTGTTGTAATCTCACTGGCAGGGGTAACAGAGATTTGAGCAGAGTTCCGACCATGGGTCCCCTAGGCTGCAGCTCTGTTGCTTAAGGAAGGTGTAAAATGAGGGACCTTGGGCAGAGTGAGTGCTGCTTTGTGTCGGGGCAGTGGTCTCCCCATGTGTGGGCAAGACCTGGCTTGTCAGCCTCTGACTTTCAGAGCGTAACACGTCTTTCTCCCCACTGACTGCCGATGTGAAGCCAAAACCCGGTGGCACCAGTTTTACCTACATCGGTAGTTTCATCTATCACTTTACTAGAGCCATTTGGTGGCACTGTGGACAGACTAGCCCAGAATGTCTTCTCTGTGTGTTTACCATTAGCAAAGGCCATGGCCCCATCGTCGGCAGCTGTCATTTGGCCAGCGGCCTGCAGATGACTGCGAGTCACTCCGGTGTCCTGACCCCTAGGTAACGATTTTTCTCTCTGCCTACTGGCTGTGGTTTTGTAATTTAACGATCTCACGGAAGCGGCATCTGTGGCCATGCCATCGACGTTATTATTAAAAAGCGGGAAATGCTGGCTGTCTTGATTCCCACGTCTGCCTGCCGTGTTCACGCAGTCCGAGGAAAGGATGGCCGTGCTCTTTCTGGTGGTGATGGTTTCAGGTGTTTGCGGAGAACCAAGAGGCGAGAAGGAGACAGCCTGACTGGGAGAAAACAAACTCTCTCTACCAGTGTCTTGGTCATTCTGCCAGGAGGCGGGGCCTTTCCACTTGGGAGCTGACGTCGAATCAAAAGTGAAGTAAGTATTGCTGTGATTCCCATAGAAAAGATCCGCTGGAGCGCCATTCTCTGCAAACCTCTGGCTTGCTCCCCCTTGACCGGTGCCTCCAAGATTGGCAGCCGCGGACGAGCCTGAGGAAGGCAGAGGGCACTCCTGACTTCCCAAATGCGTGAACTTGTGGGCAAGATCCTCGACAGGCGCATCATCCGGGGGAGACCGGCGGCCGGTGGGATCTGGACTCGGGGGGCAGGACCTCTGGGCAGAAGCTGCAGCAGATGGAAGAGCCTCCCCGCTGCCCCGGTCTCTGCTCTTGCTTCTCCCTCTGTACGCCGCGTCTCTGCGATGCGAAGGAGGAGCTGGGAAAGAAAAACCAAACAACGGAAGTCAGTGCTAACGTGACCAACTTCCCTGCCCTGTTCCGCCTCAGCTTTTCCAGGTTTGCTATCGAAGTTCTATCAAACTACTTTTGTGTGAAAATCTCGAGAAGGTGCTTATGACAACGGAGGAAACTGTCATCCTGCCAGCCCTGCAGAAAACACCACCTATGACCTAGGATAAAGGTCGAACTGACACTGGCTCTGCTTGGCTTCTCTCGTGGGACTTAGCTGTGGCCCCCAAATGCCCACACTCTTAGGTGGGGCTGTCCACAATTCTCTAGTTCAAGTCACTCACCACTAGGGTAAATGGAGAGACAGACTAGTGCAAATCAGGGAGGAGTTCCCCAAAATCATTTAGAGTTTGCCCATACTGTGATACAGGTGTACCTAAGTTACGGATTCACGATACTTAAAACAACAACAACAAAAGAAACTACAATAAAGGTCTGATTTCACTGAAGCTTGAGAATTTTCCAGAATTGTTCATCCAGCCCCCCAAATGCCCAAGCTTAAATGAGCAATATCCAAAAAAGAAAAATTGGCCTCTCCCTAGAAACGTGGTAAGTCACACCCCCGGGAAGCAGAGAGGAGGGAGGGAGTGAGCACGTGTGTTCGTGAGTACGTACAAAGTGCGGTGTGCATGCGTGTGATGTTTACATGTGGGATGTGCTGTGCTGGGTGTGTGTGCATGCATGAAGTGTGTGCATGTATGTGTGTGTGTGATACGCATGTGTGGTATACATGTGAGGGGTGTATGTGTGTGTGTGGTTGCATGCATGGTGTGTGACGTGTGTTGGCTGGTGAGATATGCATGTATGGTGTATGCGGCATGCACAAGTGTGAAGTCTGTGTGGTGTGACTGCAGGTGTGTTTGTGTGGCATGTGTGAAGTGTGTCCTGTGCATGTGTTACACGTGTTGTGCGTGCATGAAGTTTGCGTATGTGTGGGGTATGTACGTATGCAAGTGGTTGTTTTTGTGTGCATGTGGCTGGAGCGTGTGTGTGTGGTGTGTGAGTTGTGAGATTGTGTGTGGGAAAGAGGAGGAAGAGAGGTCCTTTCTCTTCCAAACCCAGGGGGCAGCAGGAATGCAGTACAAGCAAGCCTCCTCCTCCCATCAACTAAGTAGATTAACTAGAAGTGACAACAAAGAAAACTCCCTCTCGCATACAATAAATTTATATTGAGAAACTACACCAAAACCCGTCCTTCCAGATGTTCCCCTGTCGAGAGGGCATTGTCGTGCAGGAGAGAAAACACGAGATGTGGAATCAGAACACATGAGCTCTGCTCCTCTCGAGTCCTGTGAGGCCCTGAAAACATCACTTTTCTTGATTCATAGTATTACCCTTCACTCTTCTAAAAATGATTTAAGGCTGCTCGCAATAGAAGTCACTTAAGGGACTTCCCTGGTGGTGCAGTGGTTAAGAATCCACCTGCCAAAGCAGGGGACGCACGTTCGAGACCTGGTCCAGGGGGATCCCACATGCCGTGGAGCAACTAAGCCCGCGCACCACAACTACTGAGCCTGCACTACAGAGCCCCTGAGCCACAACTACTGAGCCCACGTGCCTAGAGCCTGTGCTCTGCAACGAGAAGCCCGCGCACTGCAACGAAGAGTAGCCCCCGCTCGCCGCAACTAGAGAAAGCCCAGCGGCGCAATGAAGACCCAACGCAGCCAAATAAATAAATTAATTTAAAAAAAAAAAAGTCACTTAAAATTTCCAAGCCTCAGTTTCCTTATCCATTAAGTGAGGCCAATAATACACCTGCCTTGCTTCACAGCTTTGCTGAGAAACAATGATGAGATGTTTTAGGTGAAAGTCCCTTGTAAATGATAAAGCATTTCTCAAATATAAAAAGATTCTCTCACAGAATCTTAGAGTTATATATTCTACTTGCTTCATAAAATTCATCTCCTCTATATCTGCTTCATAAAGACATTAAAAACTGCAAGTGTTAATTCCATTAAACAATATGAAAATGCTTAAGAAATTGTACTGATCACTTCACTGATCATAATAGGATGGCTATTATCCAAAAAAACCCAGAAAATAACAAGTGCTGGTGAGGAGGTGGAGAAATTGAGACCCTAGTGCTTTGCTGGTGGGAATGTAAAATGGTGCAGCCACTGTGGAAAACGGTATGGCAGTTCCTGAAATATTTAACACAGAATTACCATGTGATCCAGCAATTCCACTTCAGGGTATATACTCAAAAAAACTGAAAGCAGGGTTTCAAAGAGATATTTGTACACCCATGTTCATAGCAGCATAATTCACAACAGCCAAAAGGTAGAAGCAACCCAAGTGTCCATCAGCAGATGAATGGATGAACAAAATGTGGTATATCCATTCGGTGAAATAGTATTCAGCCTTAAAAAGGAAGGCAATTTTCAAACAGGCTACAACATGAATGAATTTTAAGGACATTATGCCAAGTGAGGTCCCCGGTGGTCCAGTGGTTAGGATTCCGTGCTCTCACTGCCGAGGGCGCAGGTTCAATCCCTGGCCGGGGAGCTAAGAGCCCACAAGCCATGCGGTGGAGTGCCCCCCACCCAAAAAGAAGGACATTACGCCAAGTGAAATAAGCCAGTCAGAAAAAGATAAACACTGTGTGATTCCACTTCTAGGAGTTCCCTACAGTCATCAGATTCATAGAGACAGAAACTAGAATGGTGGCCGACACAGGGCTCTAGGGGAGGAGAGAATGAGGCGCTGTTTAATGGGGGCAGAGTTTCAGTTCTGCAAGATGAAGAAAGTTCTGGAGATTGGTTGCACAACAATGTAAATGGACTTAATGCCACTGAGCACTTAAAAATGGTTAAAATAGTAAATTTTATGTTATGTGTATTTCTACCACAATTGGAAAAAAATACATGTATGTATTCTTTTTTTTAAAAGGCAGGAAATACTAGCATGCTACAACATGGATTGGATGAACCTTGCAGACATTATGGTAACTTAAAACAGTCACTCACAAAAAGACAACCACTGTATGATTCCACTTCTATGAAGGTGCTAGAGTAGTCAAATTCATAGAGACAGAAAGTAGAATGGTAGTTGTCAGGGGCTGGAAGGAGGAGAAAACAGGGTTATTGTTTGATGGGTGCAGAGTTTGAGTTTGGAAAGATGATAAAGGTCTGGAGATGGATGATGGTGATGCTTGCACAACAATGTGAACATAATGCCATCGAACTGTACACTTTAAAATGATTAAAATGGCCACTTTTATATTTTACCAAATTTAAAAAATAAAAATAAACAAATCTCGGGCTTCCCTGGTGGCGCAGTGGTTGAGAGTCCGCCTGCCAGTGCGGGGGACACGGGTTCGAGCCCTGGTCTGGGAAGATCCCACATGCTGCGGAGCAACTAAGCCCGTGTGCCACAACTACTGAGCCTGCGTGTCTGGAGTCTGTGCTCCGCAACGGGAGAGGCCGCGACAGTGAGAGGCCCGCGCACCGTGATGAAGAGTGGCCCCCACTCGCCACAACTGGAGAAAGCCCTCGCACAGAAACGAAGACCCAACACAGCCAAAAATAAATAATAAATAAATAAATAAATAAATTTATAAAAAAATAAATAAATAAACAAATCTCAAATGAATAGTACTGAAGACTGTAAATTAAATTGTACACAGTGTTGCATTAATACTAAGTGTCCTGTGTTAGTTGTAGCGTGGTTATGTAAGAGAACAGCCTTGTTTAGAGGAGGCCGATGCTGATATATTTAGGTGTGAAGTCTCCCGATGACCGCATACCTCAAATGCTTTAACCACAAAGACGTGATGTGTGTGTGAGTGTCTAGATGTCCACATGTATGGAGAGAAAGTGATAAAACAACCATGACAAAATATCAACACCTAGTCCATCTGTTAAATTTTTATTATTTTCCTCTTTAAAAAAGTTTTATCAATTAGCTTTTAGAAAAATGGTAAACATTTAAAAAAATCTGATGGTGGGGGGAGATAGTGCTTAGCATGAAAATCGAGTTGCAAAATCATACATATACTATGATCATAATTACGTAAAAATTGTGTATGCATATGGACAACGTATGAAAGTGAAAATAAGAGTTTTATGTGATGAGGTAGAGTGAGTATAGGTAGAGTTTCTCTCTCCTTGCGATTTCTGTTTATTTCTGTTTGTTCTAGTAATTAAAAAGTAGACCGCATTTACCTCTCCACCCAGAGGGTTTCTTCTGGCGGTGCCTGCTGTTGCAGATGTCCTGGATGTTCTGGACCACACTTGAGCTCAGCCCGTGCTCCCTCATGATGGCCAGCACCTTTCTGTCCATCAGGTTATGGGACCGGAAGCAGTTGGCATAACCACAATTCCCTCGGGTAAAGTGTTCACAGACATGGAGCCTTTCACACGGTGGCCGCTGGTTACAAGTCTGTTTTCCACCCTCTCCCTTATAATTTTTGCATATCTACAGAAGGAAGAAACAATAGCCGGAGATAAAACATGTTTCTCTATGTGCCACACGTTAAGGAAAGTTTATATACAAATATCGGCTGTAATGATCTATATGGGAACAGAATCTAAAAAAGAGTGGATATATGTATATATATAACTGATTCACTTTGCTGTTACAGCAGAAACGAACACAACAGTGTAAATCAACTATACTCTGATAAAAATTAATTAATTAAATAAATAAATAATAAAACGCAGCTTTTCTTACTTCCTGATAAGAAAAAAAAAATCAGAAGCAAGCAGAGATATAGCAAAGGAAAAAAATGCATGTGTATTCCACAATCTTTGATGAGTTCTGTTCAATCGATGACTTATTTGGGGCAGAAGAGGCCTACAAACTAAGTAAAAGAAACTTGAATTTGATTAACCTCCTTTGGAAGAATCAACATAAGACGGCTAGCTACACATAGAACCAAACAGGACCCAAAGGGAGCCCTACATTATAAAGGAACCCCAAAGAGGAAGGCCTGTCTTTGGATATCAATTCATTGTTCTATTAAAAGGACATGTGGAGGGACTTCCATGGCGGTCCAGTGTTTAAGACTCCACGCGCTTCGGTCCCTGGTTGGGAAACTAAGATCCTGCAGGCCGTGCAGTGCAGCCAAAAAAAAGGACACGTGGGGACTTCCCTGGTGGCGCAGTGGTTAAGACTCCGCGCTCCCAATCCAGGGGGCCCAGGTTCAATCCCTGGTCAGGGAACTGGATCCCGCATGCATGCCGCAACTAAGAGTTAGCATGCCACAACTAAGGAGCCAGTGTGCCGCAACTAAGGAGGCTGCGAGCCGCAACTGAGGAGCCCACGTGCTGCAACTAAGGAGCTGGCGAGCTGCAACTAAGGAGGCCTCCTGCTGCAACTAAGACCCAGTGCAACAAAACTAATTAATTTATTAATTAATTATTCAAAAGAGGACATGTGGGTCTTACCTACAACTGCTGGGAGTCTAGAATCTAGTCTCAGCTAGGCAGAATGTCAGTTTCTCAAAAGATCAACTGAAGCAGATAATTTGTATATTCCTATGTAAATAGGTATATCTACATATCTAGCTCTACAGAGATGTAGTTCTTACTGAAAGGAGAGCAGAAGAAACACTGTCACTGAGGCCAGACCAGATGATACAGGACTAGAAGATGCTGGTTGAAGTCTGCAGCCCTGGAAGCAGCTACATGTGACCTCACGTCTGAATTACTTACTGGCTCCCAGCCTCGCTTTCCTATGATGTAAAGAAGGAAAATATTTGCTCTCCTCACCTAACCAAGTTGTCGAGCAGATTAAATAATAAAATACGTAAATGTGTTGTGCAAAATATGAAATGTGATGCAAATGTTTGAATCATTACATGAAGAAGCTTAAAGATGAAAGCATTTATAAGTTGTTTCAATGGTCTCTGAGCAAACCAGGTCAACATGGGCCACTATGATGTATCCAAGTGGCAAAGACACGGATTCAGACTCTAACAACCATGATTTAAGCCATATAAACAACTTCTAGGGCTTCCCTGGTGGCGCAGTGGTTGAGAATCTGCCTGCCAATGCAGGGGACACGGGTTCAAGCCCTGGTCTGGGAAGATCCCACGTGCCGCGGAGCAGCTGGGCCCGTGAGCCACAATTGCTGAGCCTGCGCGTCTGGAGTCTGTGCTCCGCAACAAGAGAGGCCGCGATAGTGAGAGGCCCGTGCACCGCGATGAAGAGTGGCCCCCACTTGCCGCAGCTAGAGAAAGCCCTCGCACAGAAACGAAGACCCAACACAGCCATAAATAAATTAATTAATTAATTAAAAAAAAAAAAAAAGAAATACAACTCCTTGGGCCCTTCCCCATATCTACAGAGTCAGAGCGGCCAGAGGCCCAGCAGTCTGGGTTTGACAAACCCTCCAGGTGATTCTGACACACATTTAAAGCTTGAGAACCAGTGTTCTAGAGGCTTGAATGAAACAAGAATAATTAGCAACTTCACAAATGATACTTTGGTTAACATTCCTAGTTCTATGCTGATGTTTTAGTAAGAATGCTCCTGCCAGAACAAATGAAATCATTTCTTCCTTTTAATAAATACATCTCAGTTACACAAGTTTCTATACGAGGAAGTCAGATTTGCCTGATGCTTTTATGTTCTCACAGGTCAAGGCAAGGTGGAAGAGTGTGAACATTTTAAGCTTTTGAGGGCAGCCAGTGTGTCTGGTCCACTGCTGCCTTCAGAAGCCCGCCCTTGTAGGAACTCCTGAGTGTTAGTTGAATGAATGCAAAACAAACAATAAGTAAAGTGAGACGCAGAAGGATGAAATGTCCAAGACCACAGAGGTGGTTAGTGGCAGAGTCAAGACTCTGAGAGACATGGAAGGACCATCCTTGACCAACGATCCTTGGAACTAGCTGAACTCTGGCTGACCCCCTCCTGCTAAAACCTTGAAAATATTCTGCCCTACTCACCCAAGTTAAAACACTCCTTGAGAGACTACTCTTGCCCCAAATTGTCAAATAGAGACTTATGTTATTGATGCTCTGGTCGATTTTCCACTACAGGAACCAGCGCCTCAGACCTCTGGTTCAGGAAGCAGTGCAGTCTGCTAGTCTGTGATCCTACCCCTGACAAGTGGTAAATGGCAATTAAGTTATTGGCTAAAAATAAACTTCAAGCACAAGCCTTCCCACCCCACCCACTAAGCATGGGTACTGAATTCTTAAAAGGGAAAGGGAACCTCAGATGACACTTCAGACTCTCTGTGTGATAAAGGATGACAACAGCATTTTCCTACGAGGACCCTCCCAGCGCTTTTGTCAATGGGATCCATCACAACAGCACCTTCTAGTAGGTTCTTCCCTAGAGAAAGGAAGAGCCGTCACTCCCCTTATTCTCCAGGGACGTGATATAGAAAGTCCTTGGTGATTTTGGAGAACAGAAGCAGACAGCAGACCTGATGAGGGACCTTTCCAAACTTCCAAGTTTAACACTAGACTAAGGTTGGACCCCAGGGACACTCCTCTCAAGGGTCATAACAAGACTTCACCTGTCGTCATCCCTTCACATGAAAGGAAAAGGAGGGGGTGGCTCTGTTAGTCAACAGGACCTTTAACGAGTTGGTGTGTAAGCCGTTTCCCCATGTTGGTAGCCAGGAGGGACTGAGCTGGCACACAGGCCAAGGGCCATAGGGATCCCAAGACAAGACCTCTAAACCTAGGCTCCTGGAAACGGAGAGAGAGAGAGAGAGAGAGAGAGAGAGAGAGAGAGAGAGAGAGAGAGAGAAATCTAAGTACCTAAATGAAAGAATGCCTGGGGAAACGGCACATATAGTCCTCCTCCACTCTCTCCATCTCTGAAGACATTTTTACAGATTGCCTTGCATTCCTATCTCTCTTGAGCTCAGTGATCAACTCAAAATCACCCCTCATGTCCTAAGTTTTCTAAGTCCTCAGGGAAACACACTGAGCTTAGAGTCAAAAGATGTTTAACCCCCCAGATATCCCTAATAGCTATCTTGTCATATATAAAAGCACATCTGAATTTCAACCTTGGTTATCTTTTAAAAAAATATATATATATATATTTATTTACTTATCTATTTTTGGCTGCGTCAGGTCTTAGTTGCGGCATGCGGGCTTCTCTCTAGTTGTGGCATGCGTGGGCTCAGTTGTCCCGCAGCATGTGGGATCTTAAGTTCCCCGACCAGGGATCAAACCCGAGTCCCCTGCGTTGGAAGGCGGATTCTTAACCACTGGACCACCAGGAAAGTCCCCACCTTTACTTATCTTAATCTCGGTGCCTTCCACGCATTCCACTTGAGTCTTCCATTATGTTTCTGTGCCTCTCTTTCAGTGTGAGGCTAACTTCTCTACACAAGGGTTTTTCTCAGGTCAGATACCATTCTTTAAAAAGCATCCTCTGATTTTCAAGTCAATAGTCCTGTGTGGATGAAACTGTTAATTATCTGCCATTGTCCTTACCTTTCTTCTAATAATAGAAGCTTCCAAGTTTTAGCTGGACAGCTAGCTACCCAGCCAGAAACTACATTTCCCAGCCTCCCTTCTACCTAAATGTGATCATGTGATAAGTTCTGGCGAATGAGATGGAGCAGATGCGCTTTTTACAATGTCCAAGTCGCATCTTTTAAAAAAGAAAGCTGCTTGCCTTTCACTTACTCCCTCTCTACATTCCTGTTGGTTAGAAAATGATGACAGTGAGAAGAGTCTCCTTGTACCTGGAGGAGGAAGCCACATGTTAAAAGAGAACAGAGATTATCTACTGGTCCAATAATAGAATGGATATTTTATATATAAGATAATAAGGCTGACCTACTGGCCTGAGTCCCTGCATGACATCGTGGAATCTAGCTGCCTGACCATCGGATACCTAGCTGCCTACATCTGGGCAAGACCAAAAGTCAGTGAACTATTTCTGTGAAGGATCAAATGGTAAATAGTTTAGGCTTTGCATGCCATTCAGTCTCTGTTGCAAATACTCAACTCACTCTTGTATGAGAAAGCGACAATAGACAATATATAAATGAATAGGGGTGGCTGTGTTCCAGTTAAACTACAAAAACAGGCAGGTGGGATTTGGCCCATGGACCATGGTTTAATGACCCCCGATCCAGACTGTCAAGTGATAGAGAAACAAAGTAATATTTTATTTGAATCACTGCACTTTGAGGTCTCTTTTTTCCAATAACTTAGCCTCAGCCAATACACCCTGTCATCTTCCAAAACCTCGCCTCAAAGCCCACCTCTTCCAGGAGGTCACTCGGATGTAAGGCATCACTTAGTCCTACTGCTATTTCTTCAGATCACACTGGCTCGCACAGGGTTCCCTGGCAGCCTAGCGGAGGAAGCATTCCAGACTCAAATTCTTGTAAAACTTCAAATAGGAAGGAAATTGTTGGAAGCTCTCAGATAACTCAGCAACAATCACCTGTTGGCCGCCACCTGCAGGCCCTGGTGCTCAGTTTTCTCTGCTCCCATTCCAACACACCCACGATGCCACGCTGCCGACAGCACTCTCCCCGCTTTTCAAACTAAGGAATTAGAACTTACCTCTGGCATAAAAAAAGGGTCATTTTGGAGAAGGAGCACTGCTAACTCCTCTTTGTTCAGTCCAGAGAGTGCATGATTTTTCAGGACCTTGAAGTTATCTTCTGAGAGAATCTCATGAGAATATTTGCATAAATTCCTGGAAATAAATGACAATGGTCAGTGTTTCCACTTCACAGAAAGTAAAGAAAAAGCAATCATCCAGGGAACTTTCAATGAAAATCAATGCCCATATCCTTTGGTAACTAATACAGGTTGGTCCTGCTTCAAGAGTACACTTTAAAAATATAAATTGATGAAACACCTAGATGGGAAAAGGGAGTATGGGGATTTTTTTCACAAATTATACACTTGTATACTTTATTTATTTATGTATTTATTTTTGGCTGCGTTGGGTCTTCGTTGCTGCCCGCAGGCTCTCTCTAGTTGCGGCGAGCAGGGGCACTCTTCGTTGCGGTACGCAGGCTTCTCATTGCAGTGGCTTCTCTTGTTGCTGAGCACGGGCTCTAGGCGCACAGGTTTCAATAGTTGTGGTGCGTGGGCTTCAGTGGCTGTGGCGCGCGGGCTCTACAGCGCAGGCTCAGTAGTTGTGGCACATGGGCTTAGTTGCTCTGCAGCATATGGGATCTTCCCCAGCCAGGGCTTGAACCTGTGTCCCCTGCATTGGCAGGTGGATTCCCAACCACTGCGCCACCAGGGAAGCCCCGCACATGTATACTTTAAATTATTGCAATACTTCTTCAAACAATGTCTCCTCCAGTATACATTAATAATGTAGGACAAGGAAAAAATGGCAAAGAAACTGATACAAATTTAGTGGAAATGACTGCCCATTGAGAGACAAAGAATAATTAGGATAACACATCTATGGACTGACAATAAAATCAATGAGAAAAGAGAATTCCATTGATCAAACTAAATTAGATGAAATTGTTCCTTGCTTTCTCTCTTCTATGCCTTACATACCAATGTATACCTATATGATTTGTGACTACAAAAGAATGGAACAAGCTCATAATTGTATATTTCAAACAACTCTACAAAGAAAGAGATAAAAATCCTCTTCACTTTAAGACTGATGATTTAGGTCTGATAGTACTTTCTATGATGATGGAATTGTTCTATAATCCGAGCTTCCTAAAATGTAAGCCATACATGACTAATGAACACTTGAAATATAGGTAATAAGACTTAAGAAACTAAATGTTCTATTTTACTTTACTTTAATTAATTTAAATTTGAATAGCCACACATGACTAGTGGCTACCGTACTGCAGGGCAGAGATTTAAATCTTTGCTGTTCAAAATGTGGCGGGAGAACCAGCAGCTTCCCCATTATCTGGGAGCTTGTCACAAATTTAGAATGTCAGGCCCCACCCAAGTTCTACTGAATCAAAATCCGCCTTTCAACAAGATCCCCAAATGATTTAATCACACTGAAGTCCCACAAGCACTGACTTAGACCATTGAGAAACCCAGACAGTACTGATGTTTTCATTAGACAAACATAATGTGACAGTTATCAATGTTGAGCTAACAAACTCGTTCTACCTCTTCACTTACATGCGCTCCCTATAATATCGCCAACATCCTCAGATTTATGGTTTTAACAGTTGCTAATACGATGCGAACTTAATATTTTCTGGTTTGCTCAACCATTATCAAATTGTCAGGAGGTTAGGTAATGGCCAGATTTTCACTACGTTACAACCTTTGTACAAACAACCTTTCTTCTTTTACATTATTTCTTGAGGTTTATTCCTTTGAGAGTATTGCCTCAAAGGACACAATCAGTTTCCCTGCAGCTTCTGTTTCATTTTGATCTCCTGCTCTCCAGAAAACATACCAGCAATCTGAGAGCATGTCTATTTCCCCGCCAGCACATTAACATAGAGTTTTATCACTTTTGCTCCTTCAGTAAGTAGGAAATAGACTTATGGGGGACTTCCCTGGTGGTCAAGCAGTTAAGACTCTGTGCTCTCAATGCAGGGGGCCCAGGTTCGATCCCTGGTCAGGGAACTAGATCCCGCATGCCACATGGTGCAGCCAAAAAAAAAAAAAAAAAGAAAAGAAAAGGAATAGACATGCTTTTAATTTGCACTTTAATTATTAGCAAGACTGAAATATTCCCAAATGTAGGCTTGATGCTTGCATATCCTCTTATAGTATTTGTTCATATCTTTTAACTGTTTATCTAGTGGAGAATGGGTACTAACCTACAGATTTATAACTGTTCTTTATATTTTTTAATACTAATCTTTGCCAGCCTTGTGTATTTCAAATAGTTTTGCATTTTTCCCTTTTGATCAAGAACTTATTAAGGTTGTTGTTCAACAATCTGATTGCTGTTCTATACAATCAGATCCTTCCAATTCGTCATTCGTAATTTAGCCCACTGTTTTAATACTTGAGAAATGAATTCCTCCACCACAGCTGGATAACTATACCATTTTGTTTCACCTTTAAAAGAGATATTTTCAACTTTAATTCTTTAAAATATCTGGAGCTTATTTTGACAACCAGCATCAGAGGAGGACAGAAGTGCTTTATATCAACTTTTCTCAATAACGTCTATTAAATTGGGCTCCTTTCTTACTATTTTGTTATAGAGGACTATTGTTTGTTAACTTTTTAGCAAATTTAGAACTATTGGAATCCTTATTACATTTTTATCAATCTACTGTTCTACTTTGAATCCAATACCATACACCTGAAATGTCCTTTGCACTGTATTTTAAATATTAACAGAATAATTTATCCTATTATTGGCTTATTCCTTTTCAAAAATCTCTTTAGTGTGCTTAACTATTATTTCCTCTATAGAAATTTTATTCTGGCTTTGTCACTTTCCACAAAAGATCATATTGAGAATCTAATTTGTGTTAACGCCATACATTAGATTGGATATTATGTCATCTTAACTACATTAAATCTTCTGATTCTGGAACAGAAAATATCTCTTCATTTATTCAAGTCTTATTCTATTTTTCTTACTGAGAGTTAAAATGTTTCTTTTAATCGTTCTCTCATTTCCCAAATATTAAACATGAATCAGTTGCCACGATGATGTTTTAGTTGTTTGTCACTGGTAAACAGAAATGCGAATGACTGCAAAATTATCTTACTGAAATTGACACTGATTTTTTAAATGTAAACATCTACATAAAAGTTATTCTCGAGTCAGCTCTACCCACCACCAGAGCCTCCCATCAAGCCTCTTAGATAGCCTCAACCACCAGAGGGCAGACAACAGAAGCAAGAAAAACTATAATCCTGCAGCCTGTGGACCAAAAACCACAGTTACAGAAAGATAGAGAAGATGAAAAGGCAGAGGGCTATGTACCAGATGAAGGAACAAGAAAAAACCCCAGAAAAACAACTAAATGAAGTGGAGATAGGCAACCTTCCAGAAAAAGAATTCAGAATAATGATAGTGAAGATGATCCAGGACCTTGGAATAAGAATGGAGGCAAAGATTGAGAAGATGCAAGAAATGATTAACAAAGACCTAGAAGAATTAAAGAACAAACAAACAGAGATGACCAATACAATAACTGAAATGAAAACTACACTAGAAGGAATCAATAGCAGAATAACTGAGGCAGAAGAACGGATAAGTGACCTGGAAGACAGAATGATGGAATTCACTGCTGCGGAACAGACTAAAGAAAAAAGAATGAAAAGAAATGAAGACAGCCTAAGAGACCTCTGGAACAACATTAAACGCAACAACATTCGCATTATAGGGGTCCCAGAAGGAGAAGAGAGAGAGAAAGGACCAGAGAAAATATTTGAAGAGATTATAGTCGAAAACTTCCCTAACGTGGGAAAGGAAATAGCCACCCAAGTCCAGGAAGCACAGAGAGTCCCATACAGGATAAACCCAAGGAGAAACACGCCGAGACACATAGTAATCAAAGTGGCAAAAATTAAAGACAAAGAAAAATTATTGAAAGCAGCAAGGGAAAAACGACAAATAACATACAAGGGAACTCCAATAAGGTTAACAGCTGATTTCTCAGCAGAAACTGCAAGCCAGAAGGGAGTGGCATGATATACTTAAAGTGATGAAAGGGAAGAACCTACAACCAAGATTACTCTACCCGGCAAGGATCTCATTTAGATTTGATGGAGAAATATAACGTCATGTATATAGGAGGGGGCATGAGATAAATGGAGCCATATATATATATAAAATGCATATTGTATGTTGTATGTTTTGTGTTATATATTAAATGTATCTGGGTTTTGGGTAGTCATTTGTAACCCAGGAAAGGAATCAAGAATTATTGTAGACCTCCTTAAGTGAAGGCAAGAGCAGTGGCTATAAATGTCAGTTTACAGGGTTATAGTCAGGAAGACATTAAAAACAATCAGAAAATGTTATAATCCTTTGGGAATAACAACAAATAAGTTTAAAAGTAGAATACTTTGTATAGTCTTGGTAATACCTAAGGAAGGTCCTGAGAAGGGTAAATAAATTACCCTGGAAATGTAAGCAGTACTATAGACTTTTTGTTTGTTTTGTTTTTTTTAAGCTCTAGAGAGCCTGAAAGTTGATGGAATAGTGTGTATCAAAAAACTGTAAAATATGCATACCCTTTTATTCACTAATCTCATATATAGGATGTTAGCCTGTGAAAATCGTAAAACGGGTACAAGATATGTAGCCATTAAGATACTCCACTCAGCCTTGTTTATACAAGTGAAAATTGGGACAACCTAAATATCCACCTGTAGTAAATTGGTCAAATAAATTATGGTTTGTTTGTTCAAAAGGATTCTATTCAAACATTTAAAATTATGTTTTAAATTAATCAACACAAAAATGTTTGTGGTACAGTGAAATTCTGATAAAATGGTTTTTTGCAATCTGAAAAAAAAAAAAAAAAAAAGTTATTCTCTAAGAATTAATCTTTAAAAGCCACTATTCAAATAGTGACTTTTAATAGTCCCACACTATTCACGCTGTCTGCGTGTAAGGCATTTCTGAAGCACTCTAGAATTGCTTTCTTTTTTTTTTTTTTTTTAAATAAATTTTATTTATTTGTGTATATATGTATGTATGTATGTATGTATTGGCTGTGTCGGGTCTTCCTTGCTGCGCGCGGGCTTTCTCTAGTTGTGGCGAGCGGGGGCTACTCTTCGTTGTGGTGCTCAGGCTTCTAATTGCGGTGGCTTCTTTTGTTGCGGAGCACGCGCTCTAGGCACGCAGGCTTCAGTAGTTGTGGCGCATGGGCTCTAGAGCACAGGCTCAGTAGTTGTGGCGCACGGGCTTAGTTGCTCCGCGGCATGTGGGAATCTTCCCGGATCAGGGCTCGAACCCGTGTCTCCTGCATTGGCAAGCGGATTCTTAACCACTGCGCCATCAGGGAAGCCCTAGAATTGCCTTCTTATCTAGCCGTGGGACCTCATGAGAAAAATCAGAATCAACAACCACGGCAGCCACTGCCCAAGCCCTTAAAACCCAGCCAGCCCTCCCACGCACCCTGCTTCATGCACAATTCAAGGGCAGCTGGTCAGGCTCTGGCGACAGCCTGTATCTTAGCCGTTTTCTCAGGCGTGCTCTCTCCTGGCTTTCTCTACCAGGAGTTCAGGCTTCTAGTGTGTGTCTGGCACTCCTTGATAAAGCTGACCTCAGCTCTCTGCTTGCTCCTGGGGTCTGTCCTTTCAGATAACTGCTGCTGACCTCAGCCACCACAACCCAGAGCCCTCGGCGGCTGGGCTGGGACGCCCACCTTATCACTCCTCCAACCACCACGGGAGGGGCGAAGAGTCTGTGAAGAGACTCTACAGCAGGAAGGGGACCAGCCTCCAGCCCAAAGCAGGAAATCCCTCCATTAGAGCTTTACCAGATACGTGCGAGCTTCATTACCTCACAAGGCATCTCACTCCACCGGGTACTGCCGTTAACGATCCTCTTGATATGGAACAGAAAATGACCTTGTTGAAACACCCTGCTGCTAGGCAGGTTCTACCCTCTGGCTCGGAGATATCTGACAACTGGGAGGAATTAAGAACCTTTCTTCCCTTTGAGCTCCAGTCCAAACATTGTGATCACAGAGCCAAGACTATGGTACCTCTCCTGTGGCCAGATTAGGGTCACAGATGAGGACCCAGTCCCTCTCCAGGTCCCAGCAAGATACAGCATCGGTCATATCTGTCCTCTGCCTGTTCTGTCCTAGCCAAGGAGCAGTGGGGCACTTCCAAGGTCCTGGAAGTCAACATTTCCTCTAAATAACTAAAGGCAGCCAGACAAGTCTAATAAGAACCCCTCTTCCTGGAGCCCTGAGTGTCCAGGCTTTGCCAAGCTCACCCAAGACACTCATGCCTGTAGGAAGAGCCCGCCCAGCACACACTGCGCTGGCTGGGTCCTTGACGTTGCCCGCCTGAGGGCCCAGATCGCTTTTCATTTCTCATCTCCATCCTCAGGCAAACAATAAATGACAGAAACTGTTGCTTAGGGACTTCCCCGGTGGTTCAAGGGTTAAGACTCCATGCTTCCACTGCAAGGGTGCGGGTTTGATCCCTGATTGGGGAACTAAGATCCTGCATGCCACATGGCGAGGCCAAAAAAAAAAAAAAAGAAACTGTTTCCTATGGTTGGCATTGCGGAGACAAGTTTGGCAGCAGCAATCATCATGGTCAGGGCTTGATGGAGATCATGTTCAGGTTTAAGATGCAGAAGCTTCCTTCTCACTTTCTTCTGATCACTCTGTCCCAGCTCCAGGTCCCTAGTATTCGCTAGGAGGATTTAGCCAGGAAATAGTGTGAAAGTCTCCCAAGGCCTCTTGGGGGTTCTCAAAGCCAGTGGTTCTGAAAGTGAGGTCCCCTGATCAGCATCACCTTGGAGGTTGTCAGAAATGCAGATTCTCAGGCCCCATCCCAGACCTGCTGGGTGAGTCTCAACCTTCTAGCTCACATCAGAATCATCTAGAGGGTTTGTTAGAACCCAGATTGCTGGGGCCCACCCCCAGAGTTTCTGATCAGTAGGTCCGGGGTGAGGGCTGAGAATCTGCATTTCTGACAAGCTCCCAGGTGATGCCACCGCTGCCGGTCCGATGAGCACACTTGGAGCAAGGATGCTGAAGGCTACCTTCTTCAGCAAAGAATAATGGGCTGGGCAGAAGGCTGATTCACAGCCACAGGGACTCCCCGCCTCCCGGCACAGAAAAGAGCTTGCCCACAAACCACTATGAACCACCCAGGGGAAAACAAGTGCTTGCAGAATGCTGCCTGCACTTGGAGCAGATAAACTTCAAACAGCGTGAGCTGGGATAAGAGGTGATAACTTTAAAAAAAAAAAAGAGCGAAGATGGCCTTGGAAGAGGCAGGAATGTCTCTCAGGAATCTCAAGCCAAAAAGCCTAAAAACAAATGACCTTTTCACTCTTCTCTTCCAGTCACAGAACAAAATGTTACTTCAACCCTGGCAATAAACGCTTCCCCAACCACAGATGAAGTCTAGCCTGCAGAGAGGGTCTCATCCCTGGTTACACATAATAATCAACCGGGGAGGGCTTAGAAATACCTAAGCCTGGGCCACACCCTCAGAGACTGATTTAATTTGACAGGACGTGAGACCCCAGATGATTCCAATGTGCAGTCCAGGCTGGGATTGCTGGCTGGGCCTGTCAGATGAAATTCTAAGCTAGGTTCCTGAACTAGATACTCACACATGTGAACTCTAGCACTTCACAGGTCAGCAAACATAGGGCCAACCCTGGGCTCCACAATCAGACCAACGGTAAAAAGATAACCTTAAGGAGAGTCTTGTTTCTTGACAGTCATTTGTATCAAAATACCCCTTCTCTTCTCCTACTCACCTGCTCTGTTCCCCAACACCTCATGTGGGAGGGTGGACAAAATCAAAGAGCTGGTCAGTTTGTATAGAAGACAGGAAATAGCTCATCGTGATTCAAGCCAGGCAAAAAAGGAACCAGGATGTGTGAAAGATAAAATCTAGAGAACACTCATCTAAAGAATAAAACGTCACCAATCAAAACCAACCCTGAAAAGTATTAGTCATGAGACTCCTATCCTCTATATGTTTGTACTTCTGACGTTCCAGATTAAATTGCCAGTTACTAGAGGCAGGGATGGTTCACTGAATCTGGAACCCCTAGTCAGATGGGGGAGAACCAGAGGAGACCAGCAGAGAGCACAGGAACAGGATAAGGAACAATGTCAGGGAAGAGAAAGGGTGGAGCCGAAGAAATCGACCTGCTTTAACCACAACTGTATTACCCAGAACACATTACGCGCAAAGAAGAGGACGCCCCCTGACTGCTGACCGTGATTAGCCCCAGGTGCAGATGGCCGAGGGCCCCGGCCAGGCGAGGAGAATGCAGCTGGTAGGCTGCAAGACTCTGGGCTGCAGGAGGCAACAAGAGGGGACCAGGCCCGCTGAGGATGGGAGACGTGGCGGGCCGAGGAACTGATTGTAACCTATAACTGTACCAAGAGTAAGGCAAACAATGCAGGTGCCACAATATTGTAGACAATCTCCCCAGTTTGACTTATTTCTCTGGTCCTTTTAATCAGTGGTTCTCAAACTCTGCTGCCCATTAGAACTACCCGGGGACTTTTTAAAAACCCTGATGCCCAAGTCATACCCTATACCAATTAAATCAGAATGTCCAAGGGTAGGAGTTGGGCAACAGTATTTTTAAAAGACTCCTCAAGTGATTCCAGTGTGCAGCAAAAGTTTGGGACCATGGCCCTAAGTCCACATCAGGACTGAGAAAAAGCACAGGAAGTGAAGAGAGTGAAGGGCAGGAGATGACGCAGGGCATGCGGGATCTTAGTTCCCCAACTAGGGATCGAACCCCTGCCTCCTGTATTGGAAGCGTGGAGTCCTAACCACTGGACCGCCAGGGAATTCCCACCAAAATCTTGATTAGAGACAGTAGGTCACACAAGGCTCCTCTCCTTGAACACGCCTCTTCTCCCTCTGCCACACTTCCCAACATAAATCCCTTTGGAAGTTAAGAAGAATATTAAAGAAGACTAGGGAGAAAGATGAATTAACTGGTTAATGGTGTTTGAGGATTCTTTCAGTGAGAAAGGGGCAGAAGCTTCTAGAATAGCCTACTTTTGGTGACACAATAAATATTTGTTGACGTAGTGGGTAGAATGTCTGAGGTTTCCTGTATGTCTTGTGGTTCTATCATATAAGAGTAAGAGACATGTCACCCTAACCTTGGAGGAATGCAACAGTTTTTTCATCATTTGCTCACTCAGCACTAAAGAATGCATTTCTCTTTGACTCCCTCAAACTCTAAAGCCACATAAAACTTGCATTTGCAATCTGCCAGGAAGCGCATCTGCAGATACTGTTTCTGAAAGTGTGGTTCCTGAACCCCTGCAAAAGAATCTTCAGGGTGATGGTTAAACACAAATTCCAAGGCCCCCATTCATCCCTTCTGAACCAGAATTTCTGTTGTGTGATTAGGAATCCACATTTTAATAAGCTCTCCCCACGTGATTCAGATATACATCAAAGCCTGAGAAGTATTGCTCCAAAGCTGGGTACCTACTATACCACAGGGGCAACCCAAAATCGACCCATCAAGGTGTGGGAAAAAAATGTTACAACTCTTTATATTTATTTTGTATCTAAGAAAGTAAAAAATTATTGCCTGGGCTGAAAGAGGTGAAGGATTAGGGAGGATTACTTGGTTAATTTAGAAGGGGCATAAGAGAACCTTTAGGACTGATGAAAATTTTCTGTATCTTGATCATGATGATGGTTACATGGGTATATCCATTTGTTACGACTCTCCAAAGATTCTTCAAACTGTACGCTTTAAATGGGTATATTTTATTGTATGTAAATCATACCTCAAAAGTTGATTTTAAAGTTCTTTTAAAAGGTAACAAATTAATAAATATTTAATACACAAAGTAAGAGTTATACATCATACGGTTTTTAAATAAATAGATACATAATAGGAGTACATGCTGAAAATGTTCTCTAATGACAGGGGTGAGGAATCAAAATGTTTGGAAACTACTTCCCCAGATGACCTCTCTTAACCTGAAGCTCTGAATTGGTCTGAAACATTCTTTTTTTTTTTTTTTTTCTGGCCACGAGGCACGTGGGATGGAACCCATGCCCCCTGCAGTGGAAGCGTGGGGTCTTAACCACTGGACCGCCAGGGAAGTCGCTGGTCTGAAACATCTTAAAATCTCTTCTTAGTGGGGAAGCATTAAAAGATCATAAATTAGGTCTCCACTTTCTTCTCTCAGACTGAGTCTAACTCTGGTGTCCCAATTTGGTTAAATTGGTTTCTCAATGGACTTGAAATCCTAGGTTCTTCTAGATTCTTTTACTCCTTTTCCACCACCATCTTGGGGCCTTTGTCAGTTCCAAAGTAGCCTGTAGGTAAAGATCACAGACACCAGTTTGGAAATAAATGTGATCAGGAGCAGTAATCAAATCAGAAACTTTTTATGGACAGAAAACAAATCTATACTTATTTTAAATCTTTAATTCTGCCATCTCCACAATATGTAAAAAGTAGAAAATATTTTATCAGATGCTTATTTGTCACTTATTTAAGATTGTTTATCATGATTCACAGTATCACTTATTAAGTTTCTTAGTTTAATTTTTGCAGAAGGCTGCAGAAATTGAAAGTCAAATTTGATCAAATTCAAATAAATATGAAGCAAATCTGAAAGGAGAGCAAAAATTCACAAATGATTCTTATGGGGCACACACCCCTTCGTGCTGTGACGTCACAGAAAGCAGCATGTCCCTAAGGCCATCAGCCTGACAAGGAGACTCCATGGACACAGCACAATCAGGAACAAAGGAGACGTCCAAGAAGACTCCTCCTGGGTAAATACACCCCCTCAAATGACACGCAACATGCAAGAGTAAAAGGCAAGCCTTGAACACATATGCTAAGTGAAAGAAGCCAAACACGATGGGACAAATACTGGATGATTCCATTTAGAGGGAACATCCAGAATAGGCAAATCCATGCAGACAGAAAGAAGACTAGAGGTTGCCAGGGGCTGGGTAGAAGGAATAATGAGGAGTGCCTGTGGATGGGTGTGGGGCCTCTTCTGGGGATGATGAAAATGTTCTGGAACAAGACAGTGGTGATGGTTGCACAGCGTCATGAATGTACTTATTGCCATTGAACTGTACACTTTATGATAAAAGATTAAATATAGTAAAGGCAATTATAGACAAAGAGTGCTAAGAGGACAGAAAGAGAAAAATGCAAACAGAAGCAACAAGTAAGAATTAGACACCACATAAGACAAACTTGAAAAACAAGCACTGGGAACTCCCTGGCAGTCCAGTGGTTAGGACTCTGCACTTTCACTGCCAAGGGCCTGGGTTCGATCCCTGGTTGGGGAAATAAGATCCCACAAGCTGCCTGGCACAGCCAAAAATAAATAAATAAATAAATATAACAAGCATTATGCTGCAGCAATTTTTTTTTGGATCTGTCTCCTAAAGTAAAGGAAATAAAAGCAAAAATAAACAAATGGGACCTAATTAAACGTAAAAACTTTTGAACAGCAAAGGAAACCGTCAACAAAATGAAAAGACAACCTACTGAATGGGAGAAAATATTTGCAAATGATATGACCAATAAGGGATTAATATCCAACATATATAAACAGCTCATAGAACTCAACATCAAAAAACAAAACAAAACCCAAACAACTCAATTAAAAAATGGGCAGAACTGAATAGACATTTTTCCAAAGAGGAAATGCAGATGGCCAATAGGCACATGAAAAGATGTTGAACATCGCTAATCATCAGGGAAATGCAAATCAAAACCACAATGAGATACCACCTCACACCTGTCAGAATGGTTTTTAAAAAGAACACAAATAACAAATGTTGGTGTCAAAGTGGAGAAAATGGAACCCTCGTACACTGTTAGTGAGAATGTACATTGGTACAGCCACTGTGGAAAACAGTATGGAGGTCTCTCAAAAAACTAAAAATAAAACTACCACATGATCCAACAATTCCACTACTGGGTATATATCTGACAAAAACAAAAACACTAATTTGAAAAGATACATGCACCCCAATGTTCACAGCAGCATTATTTACAATTGCCAAGATATGGAAGCAACCGAAGTGTCCATCAACAGATAAATGGGTAAAGATGTAGAATATATACAGAATAGAATACTACTCAGCAATAAAAAAGAATGAAATTTTGCCATTTGCAGCAACATAGATGGGCTTGGAGGGCATTATGCTAAGTGAAATAAGTCAGACGGAAAAGACAAATACTCTATTATATCACTTATATGTGGAATCTAAAAAATACAACAAACTAGTGAATATAACAAAAAAGAAGCAAACTCACAGATATAGAGAACAAACCAATGGTTGCCGTTGGTCAGGGGGAGAATATAGAGGTGGGGGAGTAGGAGGTACAAACTATTGGGTTTAAGACAGGCTCAAGGATGTACTGTACAACACAGGGAATACAGCCAATATTTTGCAGTAACTATCAATGGAAAATAACTTTAAAAATTGTATAAAAAAAATTTTTTTTAACTTTTTAAACAAGCGTCACGACTTAAAAGGGCCAGAGACCAAGAATATATAAAGAATTAAAACCACAGTTGGAGGAGGGGGGGTGGGGTGGGGGCTTCCCTGGTGGTGCAGTGGTTGAGAATCTGCCTGCCAATGCAGGGGACACGGGTTCGAGCCCTGGTCTGGGAGGATCCCACATGCCGCGGAGCAACTGGGCCCGTGAGCCACAACTACTGAGCCTGCGCGTCTGGAGCCTGTGCTCCGCAACAGGAGAGGCCGCGGTAGTGAGAGGCCCGCGCATCGCGATGAAGAGTGGCCCCCACTTGCCGCAACTAGAGAAAGCCCTCGCACAGAAACGAAGACCCAACACAGCCATAAACAAATACCTTAAAAAAAACCCAAAACACAGTGAGGGACTTCCCTGGTGGCCCAGTGGTTAAGACTCTGCGCTTCCACTGCAGGGAGCGCGGGTTCGATCTCTGGTCTGGGAATTAAGATCCCACACGCCTCACAGCATGGCCAAAATAAATAAATAAATAAAAACACAATGAGGCACAATTTCACATTCCTTATATTGGCATAATTTGTAAAAGGCTGATGACATCAATTGGCAAGGATATGAAACACGGGAATGCTCACATTTTTCTGGTGGGAGTAAAACTTGGTATACAAACCTGGAAAACAATTTGGTATTGTCTCCTAAAGCTTAAGTATGGAAATTCTGGTACTAGATACCTAGGTAACTTTTGCACGTTTACACAAGGAAAGAGATACCAAAATATTACAGTTTGTAATAGCAAAAAACTGAAAACAATCTATATTTTAATAACAAGAAAATTGATATATAAATTGCGTACGTTTGTACGAAAGAAAGCTATTGTTTATAAAAGAAAGAACTAGAGCAGTCCCTCTCCTAAAATTTGTGGGGTTTGAGGCATGATAAAATGGAGGCCCATACACCAAATATCTAAACACTTTAAAGTAATTAATCAAGCTAAGAAATGGTTCAATAAAATATGTTCTAATATATATTCTCTCTTCCTATCTTGACAAACATACTTTCATAATGACCTGCAAGGCCAAGTTTGAATTTAGAATGCTCAGACTCCTTTGAGCTCTATGAATAGGATGTAGTAAAATGAAGAAAGAAAGCCGCTGGGACTTCCCTGGTGGTCCAGCAGTTGAGACTCCGTGCTTCCACTGCAGGGGGCACGGGTTCAATACCTGCTCTGGAGCTAAGATCCCGCATGCCAGTGCGGTGCAGCCAAAAAGTTAAAGACAGCCCCCACTCCCAACTCCAGCCCCCCTCGTCTCTTCTCCCCCTCAGGCTCTGTCCCACATTGCCAGCACCATCATACAGAGGCAATGAACATGCCAGCCTGTACATCCAAATTCCTTCCACGTGTAGGAAGACCCAGGGAAGAAGCCCACTCAGGCTCTGGAAGTGGGCTTGGGAATTCTAGGGTCCTGGGAACCCAGAGCATAGTCTAGAACAAGGGTAGGGGCCACAGATGGAGGCCACTGGTTCTGGATGAGCACGATTCCTTAACCCCAGACTCCTCAATAAGTGAGTAGGTATACAGTTGGGCTGGAATAGGACCTGTAAAGCAGAGGGCCCAGGGCAGAAGTCCACCTTGCCCAGGTCTCAAGGTGGTACAGAAACAGGGCTTTGTATATTAGAGGTGAGTCTCAGAAACATTATGCTGTGCAAACAAGAGCAAAATAAAGCAAGTATTTGCATACCTAGTATTGATGTAATTTATAGGCTTGAAAACAGGCAAAATAATCCTAAATGTTGCTTAGAAATAAACACATGGGGACTTCCCTGGTGGCACAGTGTTTAAGAATCCACCTGCCAATGCAGGGGACATGGGTTCGATCCCTGGTCCAGGAAGATCCCACATGCCACAGAGCAACTAAGCCCGTGAGCCACAACTACTGAGCCTGCACTCTACAGCCCGCACACCACAACTACTGAGCCTGCATGCCACAACTACTGAAGCCCATGTGCCTAGAGCCCATGCTTCACAACAAGAGAAGCCACCTCAATGAGAAGCCCGCGCACCGCAACAAAGAGTAGCCCCCGCTCACTGCAGCTAGAGAAAGCCTGCGCGCAGCAACAAAGACCCAATGCAGACAAAAATAATTAAATAAAATTTATAAAATAAAAATAAAAGAAATAAACACATGTGTAGGGATTTCTCTGGTGGTCCAGTGGTTAAGACTCCGTGCTCCCAATGCAGGGGGTCCGGGTTGAATCCCTGGTCAGGGAACTAGATCCTGCATGTCACAATTAAAAGAGCCTGCGTGCTGCAACTAAATATCCCACATGCCACAACGAAAATCCTGCATGCGGCAACAAAGATCCCGTGTGCCGCAACTAAGACCCAGCACAGCCAAATAAATAAATAAATAAGTGTTTTTTTAAATAAAATTAAAATTAAAAAAGAAATAAACACGTGTAGAAAAATAATAAATGTGTGGGGAAAATAAATATCAAATGCAGAACAGTGTTGTGGGATTGTAAATTGGTATGCCCATTATGGAAAACAGTATGGAGTTCCTCAAAAAATTAAAAATAGAACACCATATGATCCAGCAATCCCACTTCTGGGTATATATCCAAAGGAAATGATATCAGTATCTTGAAGAAATATTTGCACTCCCAAGTTCAATGTAGCGTTATTCACAATAGCCAAAATATGGAAACAACCTAAGTGTCCATCCACAGATGAATGGATAAAGAAAATGTGGTTTATATGTATAAGACGAAATATTATTCAACCATGAAAAGAAGGAAATTCTGCCATTTGTGACATGCATGAACCTAAAAGACATCATGCTAAGTGAAATAAGACAGACACAGAAAGATAAAACAAAACAAAACAAAACAAAAACCTGCATGATCTCACTTATACATGGAATCTAAGAAAGTCAAACACGTAGAAAAGGAGAATACAATGGTAGTTGCCAGAGATTTGGGTGGGGGAGGAGGGATGTTGGTCAAAGGGTACAAACTTTCAGTTATAAGATGAATAAGTTCTGGAGATCTAAGGTACAGCATGGTGACCATGGTTGATAATAAATATTGTATACTTGAAGTTTGCTAAGAGCATTGATATTAAGTGTTCTAACCATCAGGGACTTCCCTGGTGGTGCAGTAGTTAAGAATCCACCTGCCAATGCAGGAGACTCGGGTTCGATCCCTGGTCCAGGAAGATCCCACATGCCACGGAGCAACTAAGCCCATGCACCACAACTACTGAGCCTGCACTCTAGAGCCCATGAGCCACAACTACTGAAGCCTGTGCACCTAGAGCCCGTGCTCCATAACAAGAGAAGCCACCGCAGTGAGAAGCCCGTGCACCACAATGAAGAATAGCCCCCGCTCGCCACGACTAGAGAAAGCCCGTGTGCAGCAACAAAGACCCAACGCAGTCAAAAATAAATATATAAATAAATAAATTTATTTTTAAAAAAGTGTTCTCACCATCAAAAAAATGGGGGTAAATAGATGAGGTGATAAATAGGTTAATCAGCTTGACTGAGGGAATCACTTCACAATGTATACATATAACAAACTATCACATTGTACACCTTAAATATATACAATATTTATTAGTCAATCGTACCTAAAGCTGGTATGTTTATCTCTAGTTATCACCTCTAAAATGGGGGAGATGATCAAAGGTGAGAATTCAGGGGGTTTTAACTGTGCAATATTTTATTTCTGAAGCTGATTTGTGGGTACACAGATATTCACTGTATGCTTTATACATTCTCGTAAGACTTAAATATCACCTAATAAAAACTTTAATGAGAAAATTCTTTTAAAATTAAAAAATAAGATAACATTGTATACCCTTCAGATTGGCATAAATCAAAAAAATCTGATAATACTAAGTGCTAGTTGGCTATAAAATGGGGAAACTGAGACATCAAACATGAAAACGTAAATTGGTACAACCACTTATACTACACTGATTTGTCAGAATCCTGAAAAGCTGAAGCTGTGCAAGAACTGAACCCAGCAATTCCATTTCCTAATGATCTACCTTGGAGAAGCTCTTGCCATGAGCACCAAGAGAATGTACAGTCTTGGCAGCATGCTTTTTTGTAGCAAAAAATTAGAAATATTCTAAATGCCCATTATTGCAGGAATAGGTGCTGAACTGTGGTGTAAATCATATGGTGAAATACTATTGAACTGCGGTATAAATCATATGATGAAATACTATATGGCTGTTAAGATGAATAAACTAGATCCTTATAACAACATGAATAGATCTTCAAAACATAACATTGGGTAAAAATTCTAAAACACATAAAACAATACTACATTTTGTATATGAATACAAATATATATGAGAGGAAATTTTTAAATCATGGAAGGGCAGGGCACACCCCAAAATCATGATTAAAGTTGCTTCTGGGGAAAGAGGGAAATGAGACTAGGGAAGAGAAAAAAACAATAACCTTAGGCTTGTTATGGTATTTATTTTATTTTAAAATAAAAAAAGCAAAAATAGAAATATAAATATTTATTCTGGGAGGTGAATTATAAGCTTATTATACTATATATTCTTTCATATAGTATAGCTTTCATTATATACTCAGAATATATATACTCTGATGCTTGTTGTACTACTCTTTGCATTTTTTTGGTTGGTTTTTTTTTTTCAATTTATGAAATTGTCAATTCGTTTTCTTCCTGTCTACCCATCCCCATCCAAAGTTTCAGTTATGCAAACGGAAAGGCATACAAACAGGAAAGAGCCCAGAGGAAACACCCACATTAGCAGAAACCACAAAGCTAGTTGAAGACAGACAGCCTGCTTTAAACAGTTAAACAGAAATCATGCTTGCAAAACAATATCTTGACCTTGAATTAATGAAAGATCATACTTCATACAGCTACTTGACGACACCAGTAGCTAAGTTAAGAAGTTATGCAGATCTGGGTTCAACACTAACTTTGCCACCTATCTGCTATGTGACCTTCAGTAAAATTCTAAACAGCTCTAGGCCTGAGTTACATTAAGATGGGACTTAGGGACTTCCCGGGTGGTCCAGTGGTTAAGAATCCGCCTTCCAATTCAGGGGACATGGGTTAGATCTCTGGTCAGGAAACTAAGATCCCACAGGCCGCAGGGCAACTAAGCTCGCGAGCTGCAACTACTGAGCCCACGCACGCTCTATAGCCCACACGCCACAACTAGAGAGAAGCCCATGAGCTGCAACGAAGAGCCCACGTGCCGCAACTGAGACCCGATGCAGCCAAATAAATAAATTAAATAAATAAATATAAAAAAAAAAAAAGATGAGACTTACAACACCTACCTCAGGAATCATAATAGAGACGAACTTGCATACCATCTCTAAAGTGCTTATCATAGTACTTGGTAGACAGTTATTTGTTCAACAAATGGTAGTTATTATTTGTGCCAGAACTGGGATTAGAACTCCATGTGTGGGTGTATGTTTCAGCAAAGCAAACAGAAATACCGAAAATGATGGACCAAAACTAATTATCCAATAGTGAAGCAAGCCCTGTTGTCAACTAAAATGTATAGTTAAAAGCAACATCAGAGAGACTTCCCTGGTGGCACAGTGGTTAAGAATCCGCCTGCCAATGCAGGGGACACGGGTTCGAGCCCTGGTCCGGGAAGATCCCACATGTCAGGGAGCAACTAAGCCCGTGTGCCACAACTACTGAGCCTGCACTCTAGAGCCCGCGAGCCACAACTACTGAAGACCGCACGCCTAGAGCCTGAGATCCACAACAAGAAGCCCCAGCAATGAGAAGCCCACACACCGCAATGAAGAGTGGCCCCCGCTCGCTGCAACTAGAGAAAGCCCGCACACAGCAACGAAGACCCAACACAGCCAAAAATTTAAAAAATTTTAAAAATAAAAGCAACATAAGAGAAAAGACCAGAACAGCAGAACTGATAGGAGAAATTCCACCTATAAATAATAGTACTACAGAGAAAAATGTAGAAGTCCAGCAAAAGGCAAGCTATCCTCATGCAGACAGAGAACAGTTACTAAACTGAATGGTAACCTCAGCATGGGTATCAACTGGTCAACAGCGCCCACCAACCTATAATCCACAAAGAAAGCCCTTAGACTCCCACGTGTCAAGTATTAGAAGATGAGGATTTATAAGTTGCTAAGAAAGGGAAAATATTTTAAAACATACTTGGGAAAAAAATGTATTTTCTAGGCTTTTAGGCAAAAGAAAAAGACTCCTCCCAAGGGTCCTTATTATGAGGACACAATATACATTAATGGATTAAAAATTTGTAATTCCCAAACTCAAAAGTGATATAAAAAGATTTTAAAAATAAGACTGGACCCATACATTTAAGAAATAAGAATTTATCACTCAACTAAAAAAAAAAAAAAAAAAAAAAAAGACTTTAATGAATTCTCCAGAGAATCCACCCAAACTTGCATAGACCAAATTATTCCTACAGACCATATTATTCATATAGAACATATTATTCCTCTTCTAAAATATAAAAAAGTACAGGTTAACTACCCAACTTACGAGCTTAAAATGGTTTTGAGTTGCAAACAACAACAACAAAATAATAACAACAATAATAAAACAAAAAACTAAAGTTTCTAAACCTACTGCATGTAACAAATTAAAACAGTTTCTAAATATATTAAATATATAACATATTGAAACAATTATGAAATATGACTGTGTAGGTTTTTTTCCCTGAAAATGAAAGTCCAAGTATAGGGCAATCAGAGAAATTTGAACACTAACTGGATATTATATGATATTAAAATTATAACCGTAGGGACTTCCCTGGTGGCGCAACGGTTAAGAATCTGCCTGCCAATGCAGGGGACACTGGTTCGAGCCCTGGTCTGGGAAGATCCCACATGCCGCAGAGCAACTAAGCCTGTACGCCCCCCAACTACTGAGCCTGTGCTCTAGAGCCTGTGAGCCACAACTACTGAGCCCTCGTGCCGCAACTACTGAAGCCCACGCGCCTAGAACCGGTGCTCCGCAACTAGAGACGCCACCACAATGAGAAGCCCACGCACCGCAACAAAGAGTAGCTCCCACTCGCCGCAACTAGAGAAAGCCCGTGCGCAGCAACAAAGACCCAACGCAGCCAAAAATAAATAAATGAGTAAATAAATTTATAAAAAGAAAATATAATCGTAAAAAAAAGTGATCACTGTACTGTGGTTATACTAATAAAATAGAGTCTTTAATCTTTGGAGATACTAAAGTATTTACAAAGCAAATAATCTCTGGCATTTGGTTTAAAGTAACACGTTTGAGTTGGGGACAGGGATGGGGAGGGGAGAATAAATGAACCAAGACTGGCCTTACTGTACTTTGAAAACTGTTGAACCGATGAGCACATAGGGTTCATCATTCTCTTTTCTTTACTTTAGTGTATGTTGAAAATATTCATAGTAAAAAATTAAAAGATAAGAAGCCTATGCATTTAAAACTAATAGCCAACACCAACTGGTGAAGAATTTTTCACAACAGAAAAGATAACAAAGCCTTCCATCTCCATTGTTATTCGGTAGAGTGCTAGAATGTTCCTTCCTTTTTTCTATTCTCTACGCTCTTTTCCTCCTTCCTGATTTCATCTGCCGACTTAGATGACTCCTTCCATACACATAACTTTCTGAAACTCAGAAATAGACTTTCAAATTGTTGCCTCACGACATAATAAATATTTCTTTTTAATAACAATGGAGCATATTTTTAAAATTTTAGTTTTGCTCTAAACAAATTTTTTAAAAAACTTATCTCATCTACCCCATCCATTTAAAACATCTGTCTTTTGTATGTTTTATCATACAAGTAGTGCGAGTGAGTAATCTAAAGTTTTTCACTAATAAGCACATGCTGAAAAGTTTGATGACCACCATTTTGGACACTAAGACACCACTTAAAGTTTTTAAGGATGGAGGAAGTGTGACAAGTACTACATCAAGAAAAACAATTTAGCAGAAGTACATACGGATAGGAAAGATGGGGAGAAAGACTATGGTCAGAGAAAATCATTCAGTAGGAAGGCCGGGGCAGCGGATGTACACAAGGAAGCCATCTTTGTAGATGTGACGACTAAACCCAAGGAAGTGAGGGCTCTCGGGGAGAGACCTGGAACACAGGTACATCAAAAGGCTTAACTGAAACCTTGGGGCACACCTATATTCAGGAAACAGAAAAGGAACAAGTGGGAACACAGAAGCAGCTGCCTAGGAGATATGGCACACTGTTTCAAAGTGGTCCCAAGGGTAGGCGGTCAACGGTGCAGGCCACCGCGGGGCCCACGGGAAAGGAGCTCTGGAAGAGGACCCATCATTGGTAACCTTGAATAGAACCATTCTGGTCTTGGTGGTGCGGGCTAGAATCAGATATCAGAAAAGTGATAATGAGGGGAAAGGAGGCGCTTGGAAAGGAAGGCCAAGCAGAGACCCGCAGCTCGCCGCGATGGAGACAGACCCCGGGGTCGAGCCGTCTGGGGGGCTGGGAAGACCGCACAACACCTAGGCGGTAAGGTAGCAGAGAGGGGACGACTCAAGATTCCAGAGAATGGAGGCATTTTCTTTCGTTCCCAAACCTGCCTCCAAATTGTCTAGGCCCTGGCTTGCCCAAAAGTACTTTATCCTTATGGAGGTGGGGAGTTCATCGTAGTCTTCACCGGGGCGGTAGCGCGCTAGTCATATTCAAAGGAAGGTCTGAAGGCGCTGGAGGGAAGGGAACCTTCGAGAGCAGAAGCACGGGCCCAGCAAGAAGGGATGCAGAGGAGGGAGCAGCTGGAGGAAGAGGCATCGGGTGCGAGGTCCCCGCGAGGGCGCACCCCTCGCGGAGCAGCAGCCGCGACAGTCCTCCCAGACCGGGACCCGGGGAGACGCCCCTCCCTCCCAGGGCACTCACCGCTCCGACTGCGAATAGTGGCACCGGCCCAGCAGGTTGAGCTTGCAGAGGTGCAGGTTTCCGCAGGGTTTGCTGCAGTACTTGCGACGGCAGACCCGGGCTCGAGTGGTGGCCACCACGGACCGGATGACCCCGTCCTTGCCGCCCGTCTCCAACACCACGAAGCGGTCGGACCCGGCCTCTTCCAGCACCTCGCAGAGCTGCGCCTCGGAGAGCTGCATCTCGTCGAGCAGCGCTTCCAGGGCCATGCGGCCCCCGTGGGCGCACAGGATTTTGGTGATGAAGCAGCATACCCCCGGGTCCGCCATGGCGCGCTGCGCTGGCCTGGCCGCGGCGCGGGACTCTGCTCCAGGGAGAATCGAAACTTAGAGTCCCGGGGGCGGGCGCGGGCGGCGCGCGGGCTGGGCGCGCCCCGGGCGGGGGAGCGTGCGCTCTCCGCCGCTGCTAGCCGAGCCCAGCGGTTTCGGTTTCCCAATAAGCTTGGGTCGAGAGGCCAAATCTCACCGACGCGGTCCCTGTGTCAGATTTAAAGTCAATCGCGACGGTAACCTAGTGGAAAGAGGGCGAACAAGCGCGGGCTAATCTGCAGGCGACCGCGGCGACCACCGGACGGCTCCTCGAGGGTCAGGTTCCCCAGCTGGGCACCGAGAGGCTTCTTCGGAAAGAAGAGAAACTAAAACTGATCTCGGAGCTCTGGTGGGGTTTTTATAAACCAGCCAGAGTGACGAATGACGCGAGTCTTGAGAGCTCTCTTGAGGAGTCCTAGGTTCTCTACCCCACCCATTCCCGGAAAGAACAGACCCAAGTGAGCGCTTGCTCCGAGCCCGTCGCCCTGCCTCCGGTATTAGTGAATCTTTACAACTCCCATGAGTTAGATATTGTTATCCTCACTCTACTTGAGGAAGTAATTTGAGTAAACACAGCCTACAAGCTGGAGCCTGGGAACCTGAGGTTCCCCAAATCTGGCCCCCAGATCGTGGTCCGCCTGGCCAGGACCAATGTGAACTTTCTCTCACACCACCCTTCCTTCTCAAAGGACAACGATTATTGCTCTCCCTCTTTTTTGCCTTCTTATGAGCTCTTTGAAGAACCACTTCTTGACACATTCTTGCCTGTCTACAGTCGCTAACAGAGGTGCCCCAGACACCGCTTAATCCCTGATAGCAATCAGTCACAGTCGGGCAGGCAGGCTTAGACATATCCCAAGGCTTCAGATAGGTTCCTCTCTCTGGATATTTGGACAAGACCTTTTCCCCCAGTGGGGACGCACTTGGACCCCCAGAGTTGGTATAAAGTGAGAACGTTTGAACTACAGAAGATACAGAAAGAAATTTTATCTGAGTTTCTCTTAATCTGACTAAAGCAAAGCCTCCTGAAAATACAGCTACCTTTAAACCCCTTCCAAGGGAGTTTCCTGCTAATTCAGTTGCCCTGGAGACACAAGGTCCATTGCAATTAGCATCAAAAAGCCCAGTAGAACCTTCCATACTCTCCCACTGAAGTCCTAAAAACCCCCCTTTTGTTAAATTGAGATATATAAAGTTACTTCAGGCTATTCCAGGAGGTTTCCATTATTGGAAACTCCCCCCCTTCCAATGCTAAATAAATCTGGTCTTTTCTCTTTTTAATCTGTCTATTGTCAGTTAATTTGCAGGACCTAATCACTGGACTCAAATTGCAAGAGGCAAAAGGTTTTCCTCCCAACACTCCCAGGTGAAATGGGTCATTGATCGGATAAGTAATAAACCTTTTTTTAAATGATAGAATTCAGTTGTCAAACTAGAAACTCTTCAGAATGATTAATGTGCATTCTCAGATTGATAATTCATGGTTGATGATCCGTCTCTTAGGAATACAGTACTTTGGTATGAAAACCAGAGAAAGCTAGGTTCCCTCTAGCTATTACTTTATAGTTTCCTTTAATCCACTTGGCCTGATTTGTGGTCTGACAGGTTCCCAGGGACTGGGCTTTCAATATCAAATCAATTGAATTCACCACAGTATCTTCTGTGTGGCCCTTACTTTAGTTAGTCACTCTGAACATACAGAAGTTTAAGAAATAGTCCCTGCACTCAAGGAGCTTATGTTTGGGAAGACATGAAAAAACATTAAAACATAAGGGAATCCGTGGTTAAGTGCTGCAATGGGGTATAAAGGAGGTTGGAGAAGAGTACAGCTTGGCTAGAGTGGTTGGGATTAGAGATATAAAATTCCCCTCAATCTGAGGCCCTGAGAAACAGTTTAAGGGGTTGTGGAGAGGAAAAAAAAGCAGAGATTTAGGAAATTCGTGTTGTCACAGGTTGGGTTCTCCAGGAAGCAGACACTGATAATGGAGTTGAGAGTACAGAAGATCTCCTGGAGTGTAACACCAGAGAAAGTCAAGGGAAGAAGCAGGATTGGTCTGTGAGGGCTGTCAGACCACGATGCAGACCTCACAAAGTCTCTGCCGGCCCAACGGGAGCAGGAGACTAGCCTCGGGCAGAAAAGCCTAGGCCCTTGTACCACTGCCTTGGATGGTCATTGGCAGGGGCCGCTGGAGCAGTGCGTGACTTCAGCTCAGTCACTGAGGTGAATCCTGAAGGAGCTGAAGCTGGAGGCGCTCAGCTAAGCACACTCCTTGCAGCTGGGAAGCAAGCCCTGCCTTGAAGGGAAATCTCAGTGACGCCCTGTGTCCGCTCTAGTCCATCTTTTGTGCCACGTGGATCTGTTGCTTCTCCATCTGTACTCGGGAAACAGCTTTTTCAGCACTCTGATGGGCCGCTCTTCCTGAAAAATAACTTAGGAGAGGGAAGTTAACGGAATGAACTACAGCTTCTGTCACTGCACCTGGTTGTAGGACCACAACTGATCCTCATCATTTCCCTCCATCACCATCCATTTCTTTTTCTTTTTTCTTTTTTTATTGAAGTATATTTGATTTACAATATTGTATTAATTTCAGGTGTACAGAAAAGTGATTCAGTTATACATATGTATGTATCTATATATTTTTTGGATTCTTCTCCATTGTTGTTTATTACAAGGTATTGAATATAGTTCCCTGTGCTATGCAGTAAATCCTTGTTGTTTATCTATTTTATATATAGTAGTGTGCATCTGTTAATCTCACATACTCCCGATTTATCCCTCCCTTCCCTTCCCCTTCGGTAACCATAAGTTTATTTTCTGTGTCTGTGAGTCTATTTCTGTTTTGTAAAAAAGTTCATTTGTACTATTTTTTAGATTCCACATATAAGTGATATCATATAGTATTTGTCTTTCTCTGACTTATTTTACTTAGTATGATAATGTCTAGGTCCATCCATGTTGCTACAAATGGCATTATTTCATTCTTTTTTATGGCTAATATTCTATTGTATATACTACATCTTCTTTATCCATTTGCTGATGGACACTTAGGTTGCTTCCATGTCTTGGCTATTGTAAATAGTGCTGCTAAGAATATTGGGGTGCACGTATCTTTTCAAATTAGAACTTTCATCTTTTCCAGGTATATACCCAGGAGCGTGATTGCTGGATCATATGGTAGCTCTATTTTTAGTTTTCTAAGGAAACTCCATACTGTTTTCCATAGTGGCTACACCAATTTACATTCCCACCAACGTGCAGGAGGGTTCCCTTTTCTTCACACCCTCTCCAGCATTTATTATTTGTAGACTTTTTGATGATGGCACCACTATCCATTTCTAATTCCCCTCACCCTAAGGTGGTCTCAGTCGATCACCTGGGTGGGTACCCCAAACCCTCATTCCTAAGAGGTCCGAGCACCTTCTCAGACCACCATTGCTGCTCTTGTCTTGTCCATTCACAGTCACAGTTGGGCAAAAGAGTACCAGTTGACACACAAATAGGTCACTGGAGTACACACATATTCCTCCCTGCCCCCTCTAACCTGCCCTACCTCCTGCTGACCAGGTCAATTACCTCTGATAAGACAGTGATCCCTTGTCTTGCTGCTGGTCTCTCACCATGAGGAGGGCAAAGTGCCTGGTGGCAGCCATAACGTGTAATCCAATGGGATCTTTGCTGTATCCCCAGGCAAGAATGTGCCCCTTTTGGGGACCAAGACCTCTAATTTTGCAGAGCCCGGACTTGTGGGGACAGGGAAGCTCAGTGGATCTGTGGGAGAGCAAAACTTGCCGCCCCAAAATATCACTTTAGCGTGTGGATTATTTCCAGCTGAAAATAATCAAGGCCCAAAAGACTCAGGAAGAAAATCTGACCTTCCCACAACTGCCTAAAAAAATTTTAGCTAGAGGGTCTGTTCCCAAATAGAGCTATCACCAGAGATACCTGCCAAGAATATGGGCTGGGGCGGGAGGGGAAACACTAAACAGGGCCTAGAGGTCAGAGTCCATTCTGTGTCCCATTATGTCTGCGTGACCCAGCAAACATTTATTTACCAAACATTTGCTTTTTCATCTTCAAAGGGGAAGAAGGCCGTGTGAACGGCCTTCTTCCCCTTTGAAGTCCCAAACCACCACCCCCAACATCCTCTTTTGTCTTTAGCTGAAGATGGTATTTAAGGTGAGGGTTTCAGCTATTTGGGGGACTTACTCAGTTTTCCTGGGTCTCTCCCATGTATACATGTTATTCAACTTTGATTTCCTTCTGTTAATCTGTCTTATGTCAGTTTAATTCTTTGACCAGCCAGAAGAACCTGGAAAGGTAGAGGAAAATTTCTTCCTCCCCAATGGGTCATTGGAATGATGCTAACTGAGGCCACTCATGCTTCCACCCACTGTGGAAGACACACATATTCTTTCTACGGGGGACACAGCACCATACTACGTTATCTGACTGAAGGAGTATACTACGATGTCCTGGAGGAAATGTAATCACTGCAGTATATTGCCTCTATGCTGGAGCTTCGGCTGCACCTCTAACTGACCATTCCAATATCTTATCTATCCAGCAGCTTTGGGATTATACTGTGTGTGATATGACCCTTACATCCCATGTTCATGGGCCCATTCCTCTATTTCCTGTAATGGAAAGAATCTTCTGGTCAGATACTGTGTTATGTGGGATCCCATGTCTGTGGATCAGGCAATCTTCAAGCCTCCAGAGAGTGGTGCTACTGAGGTTCTGCAGGCAGGAAAGGCAACCCCATACCTGGAATCAGTGTCTATTCCTGAGACAGTAAACCTCTGGCCCTTCCAGGAGAAAAAGATGTCACAATGTCACAACTGGTCACCAAGTATCCTATTGGTCTCCTTAAGGAATAGTGCTTAGCCTTGGTCTTAATGGCTGGCACATTGGACATTTAGAGGTGGCAGTAGCTATATTTGTTTTGGTAAATGACAGTCCACGCTGTAGGTTTTTGTATCGCCTCCATCTCTTTTGCCACTGTAGGCTCTTTGTTCGGTACCCATCACGTAGCAGGGGTGGGACAGCGGCTCTGACAAAGGCTGGCTACATTAACTGGCCAAATTACTTTGTCTAGTTGGTACATCTTTTGTAATGGATATTTACTAGTGGGCTTAACATATTATACAAACAACTTCCCACTTTGCGTCCATTCCTACAAGTTCATCCAGGTGCCTCTATTCCAGCTCTTCTTGTCTCTGATTTTACAATCTTTTTCTTTCAGGTCCTCCACCCACCAGCCAGGCCACACACCACTGTCCATGAGTCCACATTTATTCTAACCTTGGGCCATTCTCCTTCCACACAACGCAGATGACCTGGTGCACACCTCAAAGCTCCTCCCATTGGGGAGATTTTCCTTCACCACCGTTTTTCAAGGCCTCCCCTGAGTATGACTGTAATGTAGCTGCCTTCCATTTTCAGCTTGTGCCCACATACTGAGGGGACTCATCCATACTCCCAGCTTGGTCTTTTTCTTCTTCCTTTACTGGTTACATGGGACCCCCCCCCCTTCATACGGCCATAGGTATAAGCTGGTGGAGGGGTGCTGGTGCAAGTGTAATGAGTGACATGGGGATCTGGGCTACTTGTTCATACAGTTTCCTTGTACCTCCTAAATCCTGTATCCTGAGAGAGTACTCCTTTGTCAATAAATTCTGTGTACAATCTTATATTCCAACTTACTCGATAGAGATTTCTCAGAATGGTCAGGTTGGAAATCAAAATACAGCACTCATTTTACAGGATTGACAAGGAAAGGAGAAGAGAGGAGAGGAAATACTTGGATAGCTAGAGAGATTTTTTGTTTGTTTGCTTATTTATTGCTGTTGTTTTACTGGAAGATCTGGGCATATCTGAAAATTTCAAAGAAATATATCTGGGGAGAGTGCAAAGCTGCAGTTGCTTGGACACGTTAGCGTGATATCAGGCTATGTGAATCAGTTGAACCACCAATCAGGGAGGGAAGAAAACATACACAAGGCAGTGACGAGTTAGCCATGCCAAGTCATAGAAATTTAAAGTACATAAACCTTGGAGGGTTGAGTCAGATGGAATGTCCAAAGTCCATGGCAAACAGATGCTCTCCAGGAGATATGGGAGTCAGAGGGGGCATTAGTCAGCCAGACAGGGGAGGGCAGAGATGGGGAGCAGGCAGGCGGGGTTTTCCTACGTTGAACTTGGCAGCAGCAAGGCGCCCTGGGAGGAAGAGAACTGGGACGGGATGGAGCTGGAGTATACAGGTGGAGGGGTTGACTTCAGAGTGAGAAGGGTCATTTCCCTCTTTGAGGATGAATTTAGACTTTGCTTTGGTGGTGTTAAAGTGAGGAACTTCAGGCTGCAGACCTTTCGATAACACTCGTCTGAAGGCACAGGCCACAGGCATGCAGACAATGGCTTGATGTGGCAGCCAGCAAGTCCCACCTCCTGATATTTACACCCTTGTATAGTCCCCTCCCACAATGCATATGACTGATCTCTGTAATCAGTGGGATATGACAGCAATGACGGCGTGAGTTTCGAAGCTAGGTCATAAAAAACATTGTGACTTCCTTGTTCACTCTTTTATCACTCACTGTAGGGAAGCCAGCTGATATGTTGTGTGGACCCTCAAGAGGCCCTATGGAAAGGCCCATATGACAGGTAACAAACGCCTCCTGTCCACAACTAGCACTACCTTGCCAGGCATGTGGATGAGCCCCTTGGAATGGGATCCTTCAGCTCCAGCCAAGAGGTCCAATGACTAGATCCCCACAGCTGACAGCTCGACTTGAACCTCGGGAGAGACTCTGAGCCAGAGCCACCCACCTAAGCTACTCAGCAGTATGGGAGCTACTCAGTAACCATGGGAGATAAGAATATTGATTGCTTTAAGCTATTAAGCTTGGGGGTAAATTGTTATGCAGCAATGGATAATTAATACAACATCCCCAAATACACAAAGTAACAAAGGTCCAAAACACAAAGTAATGTGGACTGTGTAAGGAAACCAGGGAGGTAATCAGGTCCAGAGGAGGAATAAAAGAACAGATTAAGTGAAGCGAGCAGATGAGAGGGAGTGGGAATTACAACAGGTTATCAGGTTGTGTGTGACTGGGAGAGACAACAGGGAACTCATGATTTCTGAGACCACTTTATGGAAGGTCAGGACGTGGCGGGGCATGGCAGGCAGAGAGAGGCCCACAGCAGGCTGCGTCAGGGCGGCCTTTCATGGCTTCTTCCCTGAGTACTAGTCCCCTTGGGGTAGAACAGGACTGGGGCTGTGCCCTGAACCCTCTGGCACTGGGCGGGATGCTGACAAGACCACCAGGCCCTAAGCATTTACTATGTGTTAAGTGCTTTAAATAATATGAAAACTTAAGCAAATGTGGCATTCATACCATGGAACATTATTCAGCCATCAGAAGGAATGAACTACTAGTATATCCTATAATGTGAATGAGCCTGGAAAACGTTATGATAAGTGCAAGAAGGCAAAGACAAAGGGTCATATACTGTATGATTCCATTTATATGAAATGTCCAGAATAGGCAAATCCACAGAGACAGAAAATAGACTGATGGTTGTCAGGAGCCCAGGAAAAGAGTGAATAGGGAGTGACTGCTAACAGGTACACGTTTCTTTTGGAGGTAACGAAAACGTTCTAAAATTAGATAATGGTGACGCACATTCTCGTGAACATACAAAAACCCCATTAAATTGTACACTTTAAAGTAGTGAACTTTATGGCATGTAAATTATATCTCAATAAAAAAACAATATGAAGATGGAAGCACATGTAATAGCATTGACCATGTGCCCAGCACTGTTCTAAATGCTTTCTGTGTATAATTTGTTTAACTTTCACAACCAATGGACGTAGGAGGTAAGAACTATTATTATCATCTTCCATTTACAGGTGAGAAAACTGAAGCCCAGAGAGGTTAAGTGATTTGCCCAGGTCACACAGCTAAAGCAAGTACTAGAGCCAAGAACTGAACCCAGGCAGTCTATCTCCTGAAGCTACAGGCTTAACCATTACGTTATACCACCTTTCACTTATAAATGATCTCAGGTGAATCTTAAACAAATCAGTGAGGTGGGTTTTAGTATCTCTATCTACAGTACCTCTATTTCACCTCAGAGAAGTTAAGTAACCCGCTCACACCAGTAGGAGGAGGGGAGGCAGGATTCAAATTCAGGTCTTGCTGACTTCAAAGCACACAACTCTATGTCACCTTCAGCTCTTGCTAGCAGCTGCCTTCAGCACTAGGGGATGAACTAAAACGGACCTTCCGAGGATCCACACCTCAGCAGCTGGATGACACAGGGAGTTTCTTCTTTTAGGGATCATGGGATTGCAACACCTGGTATTTTTCCTGTGTACATGTTATGATATCTATATTGCTTTCTGATTTTCCAATTATCTTTTCACCAAATAAACAATTACATTAGCAATCAGAAGTTGAAAATTCGTTTGCTCAGTATCCTCACATAGACTTAGTTTTAACTAGGATAAATGCAAGTTACCTTTTATATTGAAATAAATATTGACTCCTATGTTTTTAATTCACTTCAGTTAAAAATTTGGCCATACAGAAAAATTTGGGAGTTTTCAAATAGATACCTCTTTTTTATTTTTGGATTATGGAAAATTTCTATATAAAAATAGAATGGTATAATAAGCACTCACGTACCCATCACCTAGCTTCAACAATTATCACCTATAGATTTCTTATTACATAGTTCTCCAATTTATTAGTAGTTCAGCTATGATTACATTATCCTTTAGTACTGGTTAAATCACTTTTTAAAAGGCAAAATGTTAACAGGTGTTAATAGGTGGTTATAAATTTATAGATAATTTACATTTTCATTTTAATTCTCAGCATCTTCCAAACTTTCCAGGGTGAATATGTAGTACTTTTGTAATGAGAAAAAATGTTATTTTAAAATGATTGAAAAATGTATTTCTTTGAGTGTTTTTTTAAATATCTATTTATTTTGGCTGCACTGGGTCTTAGTTGCGGCATGCGAACTCTTAGTTGAGGCATGCATGCAGGATCTAGCTCCCCGACCAGGGATCGAACCCAGGCCCCCTGCATTGGGAGTGCAGAGTCTTACCCACTGGACCACCAGGGAAGTTCCAGGAGTATTTTTTCAAATGAGTAATCCCAGAGTATTTCTTGCTCTTTCTTAGAACAGTCAAAAGTGGGGGATCCTTTCCCCATGAGCCCATAACTCACTGCGAGGGAGTGGGATAAAATTTGGTTTTTAAAACATTCTTTTTGATGGTAAGGTAGAATCTTTGTGAAACTAGTGAACAAAAGAAAAAAAAAAACCTAATAGCACTCAAGAGAGCTAATGAATAGAGTTGCTGTGGTTCTACAGCAGAAATGTTGAGGATTCTTCTTTTCATGAGACTTTTCCTTAAGGAAAATCCACCCGAACAAGAAATGCCAAAACTTCTTACAGTCTTTCATATTCCCTTAGCAAGTCATGGCCCTGGTGATTGACAGGTGGTTTCCAAGGACTGGCAGTCAGTATCACTGTGCATCAGGGCTAAATTGGAGCAACGGGGACTCCAGAACATCACTCCAAGCTCAGATGGGGACCACCTTAAAAAACAACCCCCCCCAAAAAACACAGATTTAGCAAGATGCAATTCACATATCATAAAATTCAGCTGTTTTAAGTATACAATTCAATGTTTTTCAGTAAATTTACATAGGCATACAACCATCATCACAACCTGGGTCATTTTTACAATTCTTCAGAAACTGCTATTCTATTGCAACTGCAATAAAGTTGCAAATTCCAACTTTGTCTCTTACCCATGCAACCAGCTTTTGTGTGTCTATGTTATTACATGTTTCATAACACATTAGATTCTTAGAGCTATAGCTGGGAATAATAGCTTCTTCTCAAGTACACTCAATGCCATATTCTGCCCTTCATAATTACAGCTACAGTTCAAACAGCTTCTACAGGGATTTAGAGGTTTAAAGCAATATCACAAACTACTGGAAATCGGAGATCATTTCAATGGATTTAGCAAGATCAACAAGGTTGTTTACAGCATAATAAGCAACAATACCCTTAGACCTTGGCGAGAGGGGTCCCTGCCCTGGGCTCTGTGCCCTGATTTCACCCTGCACCAGGTGTGAAGAGGCAATGGAGCTGAGGGGTTCCTGCAGCCCTCCGCACCACACTATGGTGCCTAGGACTCGGAATTCCCTGCCCATACCACCCCAAGCCTGTTTCCATACCTGAGCCCCTTTAGGGCTATTGGGGGTGACTGCTCACAGGAGAGCGGTGACTACCCTGGCACTTGGGGGCTGGGTGGCCATGCACATGCAGAGCCCATCAGGGTGCAGGATGGAGAGGAGAAGAGAAGAGAAGAGATGGGCTGAGAAGAGAAGCGCGTGGGCTGAGTGAACACTGAGGGTAGCTCCCTCCACACTGCCACCTCCCCCAACAGAATTCCAGGAAGTCTGAGAATTCTAAATTGGAACGTGACCCTCTTCGTGATGGTGTATTTGTCAAGGCAAGAGGATAAAACATTTTAACAGTTTGCTAGGCTGATTTTAAATTTTTCAGTATTTAGACATACGGTATGTGGACCTCTCTTTGTATGGTTTCATTTATATGAAATATTCAGAATAGGCAAATCCATACGGAGAGAAGATGGGTTAGTGGTTCCCAGAGGGTGGGGGATGGAGGGGAAACTATGCATGTGCCTGTGGTATGTGTCTTTATCCATGTTTGTATGTATACAAAAGTGTATATATCAGGCAATGAAGATATGCAGTCACTCATTTACTCTCCAAGTGATTGGGGGTGAGGGTGAGGGGCGGGGAAAGGAGCTAGAGTGCAAGGAGGATGAAAAAGAATCTAAGAAGTCATACCTGCCTTCTATGAGCTTATGGTACACCTGAGTCTCTACAGGGCTAGTTATTCAGGGGGTATGTACCGTAATTCGACTATAACACAACTATCTATACACTTGGGAGAATGACTTCACTTCTCCAGATGTTAGTTCCTTAGTCTGTTAATTCTGAGGGTTGGACTAGATGTCCTTTAAAGGTCCCTTCCAGCTCTAATATTCCATGATTCGGTGATTTTAGACTACCCTTCCATCTGTGTTAACTGGGTTCAGGATTAAGATAGATAAACTAAGTCGTCCACCCAGCACATATTATAGTTCCTTACTGTGTGTGGGTGTTGGCCACAAGCCAAAGCAACAAGGCCAGGGAAGAATGGTGGGATTGAGAAGTTGTAAAACATGTCATGAGCCAATTGTATAAGAGGCTCAAATCACTTGGCTTATTGCACTCAAGACACTCAAATTAGTCACACCCAATAGTAAAGAAATTAAAGGGTTTAAGGAACCACTCTGAAGAGAGACAGGGGAAGGGAGGCATCCTCAACGCAAATGGCAGGCACGGGTTCTAGATGTAGGCAGCAGCAACCAGTGTGTCGCTGGCTTTTCTCAGCAATCACCTTCTACTCCGGCAGCTTCTGACACGGACAGTCTCCAGCGAGCGTAGCGCATGCAGTCCGTCGAGACCCTTCTTCAGCAACCGCACTCAGACCCTGTCTTTTGTGAGGTACAATCCCTAGGGTGCAACAGTTACAACCCCAGCAGCAAGGAGCCTTACCTGTGGACAAAAAAATGTTGCCTGCCATTTCAGTAAACAAAAAATGCTGTCTGCCATCAAGCCAACAGTCACTGCAGCTGCCCTGAGAGTGCATCCTGAGGGGAATTCAGGGTGGAGAAAAAGAGGATACTGGCCCTAGATAGTTAAGATGCATATCAAAGGAATAATTTCAATGAGCCCAGACACTTGCATCTTCCCATACATAGAAAAGCATTAAAACCTTTTACTTGAGATGTCTGTTTTTCGTAATTAGCAGTAATCTTTTGAAGTTTGACTACATTTTTTTTTTTTCCCCAGCAAAAACTCCTATATATCCTGGCTCCTCACTTACCTCTTTGGAACAGTTCTTCAGAGCGATCTGAGAAGCTAATTCCCGGGCTATAGTCCTTAGTAAGGTTCCCCAAATAAAATACAACTGTCAACTTTAGGTTGTGCATTTTTTAAAGTCAACATACAGGTGTGGACCCCGAAAAATTAGGATCACTAAGACAAAGAGCATTGCTCACCACCCATTTCCACAAGAGTTCAGTTGTAACCCACCGCAGTTGCTGACAGTAGGACTCTTAGGGGAATTCAAGGCGAAAACAGAATGAGGCATCTGTGCTTTGGACGCACACAAATAACGCAGGTCCCACAGATAGTTAGATGTATATCTCAGGAAGAATTTTAATGACCCTAGATTCTTGCATGTTCCCATACATAGAAAAGCTGAAAAGATTAACTGGAGACATCTGTTCTTTATGGTTAGTAGTAATCTTACCAAGATATATGCTTGACTTCAGGTATTCCCTGGCCAAAAATCATGTATAAACTGGCTTCTCCCCTACCTCTACCGAGTAGTTGCCACAGTTTACTGAGTGGCTGTCTCCCGGGCTTTAGTCCTCAGAAAGATCCCGAATAAAACTTAAACGCACAACTCATGCTATGCATCTTTCTTTAAGTCTTTCCGCACACCTTTAAAAACAATTACTGGACCCTGGTGGTCCAGCCGTTAGAACTCCAGGCTTTCACTGACGAGGGCCCGAATTTGATCCCTGGTTGGGTAACTAAGATCCCACCAGCCCTGTGACACAGCCAACTCCCACCACCAAAAAATAAATAAAAAAATCAATTTACTTATTTGACTTCACACTCCAGTTATCTTAATTTACATATTCCAAATCTTACATCAGATCTTTAGAAACAATCAAGATGGGTGCCACACTGGCCACTGTGACTCCATCTTGGGTTTCCCTATTTCTAACAAATCAGAGGTTCTATTCTAAATTCTATGAGCAGGAATCACAATATAACGTCACATCACAAGGGTAGCTTTATCTATGGAAATAAGAAACCGTATTCTGGTGAACTCCCGCCTCCAAACATCGGCTTCCTCGGTTTGGCAGAAATTTTTTTCTAAGCTTTCCGGCACGGCACAGGAGACGGCGATCACGTGCCAGTCAGCGCCCCGTGTTGCTCAGGAGCCCAACGCCGTCCAAATCGGAAGTGGTCCTTGAAAATTACTTTCCCGGGAAACTTGTATTTGAAAAACAATGCCATTCTAATTCGCTTTTTCCTAAAGTAAACTCACAGAGATAGAGTCAAACTCTCGCTATCAGCACAGAGAACAACGCTCTCCTCCGGAGAAACTTTCACTCCTGCAGCGGTGAAAGCCTAGGGGAACCAAGACGTGGAGGGCACCGGTTCTCCGGCGAGCGCTATTCGGGCACGGACCAGTCCCCCGGCGGGGTTGCCGTGGAGACCGAGCGAGCTTTGTGGATGCCGAGCCGCGCTGAGGCCCGGCCTTCTGCTGTTCGTCTGCAGAGGGGATTCATAGGACTGACGCCAAGATGGTTAGTGGCTTTGAACAGTGAGGGAGAACTTTGAGTAGGTCCTGGGACTGGAGATTAGAGGTTCCAGACATACTTCTGGGTTAAGTCGACGATTGTCAGCAGAGGATGATGTCTGTGCCCTCCCCGTGTTCCCACGGGGGACAGGGATGCAGTTGTAAATACATGGTTGCTTTCTTCCCTCCTGCTTCTCCATTTCCCCGCTCCTGAGCTGCGCGTGGGATGGAAAGCGGACCAAGGGAAGGCTGAGATGACAGCAGCTGCGCGAAAGCATCTCTTACCTCACTCTAACTGGGGGAGATAAAGAACAAGGGAGTAGCAGTTTCGTTAGCTCAAACACAGGGTGATGGCCCTTTTAGTAAAATAACAGGTTACAGAAAGAATTTGAATACGCTTACCTGGGGTTCGTTGTTAAGGATTTGACTTATAAATCCTGGAGCCGTCACTCTCAGTTTAATATCGACCATCGGAATGGGATCATACAGCTGTCTTTGTTGTTTCTTTCACAGATGCTTTCAAGGGCCAAACCTGCTGTAGGCAGGGACCTACCGCATACTGACAAAAGAAAGAAGAAAGGTAGGAAGATTCCAAAACTAGAGGAGCTACTTTCACAAAGAGATTTCACTGGAGCTATTACCCTGTTGGAGGTAATGTCCAAAGAAGGTTGCTTCTTAGGAGGTGAATAACCAGAATATAGAGGAATGCATGGGTGAATGCTGGTTGCTATGCTGTTGGAACAGGTGGGTGCATTCTGGGACTTTCTGTAAATCTTGTCAGGCACAGATTCCAGATACCAAGTTAACTATAAACCTGATTAAAGGTGAACTAAAATGATAGACTTATTTCTCGAGGGACACTTTTAATTATATCTAGTCCCACTGATGATGAATCCAGCCTAAAAATGTAGAGGGACATTTAATACAGTGTCAGTTCACATATTGTTCATTCCACCCCCTGACCAATTTATGGTTTATTCCTATTATATGTTATAACATTCTGATCAAATTTAAATAATTCTACCATGTTTCATGCTTTTTGTCTAAAAATACTGTATCTTCAGAAGATATTTCAAATCTCTGTGGCAGTAGTTCTCAACTTTTAATATGCATCAGAATTAGGGTACTTATTAAAATGTACATTCCTGGACTCCTGCCCTAGGGATTCTGATTCTTTACAGAATCAGCCTACAGTGGTTCCCAGGAACCCGTATTTTGGGCAAGTAGCCTAAGTGCTTCTGATGTAGATGTTCCAAAGATGCTGCACTTTGGGAAACGGCTTTCTGGGAAGCATATGTTATAGAAGAATGAAGGGGTACACCAAAGAATGAAGAGATGAAGAGTTTTGACAGCAAGCCTGGTTGTGTTGTTCCATAATCATTTCTCTAAAGCACTACAACAGCCATATTACTCTACCAACAATAAGTGTTTTAATTAGCTTTATATATCTTTCTCAGTCTTTCACGTATAGTCCTGTGTTTCTTGCTAGTGCTCTGGTATTGAGCACATTGTTTAACTTTTCTGGCATCAGCTTTCTCATCTTTAAAGTGGGGGAGTTGACTTGGAAGGACCATCTAGCTCTGTAAATCAGTGGACTGAGTGGTAGATACATGTGTAATTTTTGTCAGTCTCTTTTTCTCTTCTCTCTTTTCTTTGAGGCAGTGACCACACTTTCCTTATTGTGTAATCCCATGCTGCCTGTAAGTTGTCAGGGAGGTTTTGCGCTACGCTTTCATTCTTAGGTAGCCAAAGTGCCATGATGGACGGGAATGGGAACTGCCGCGGTTTAGGATGAGGAAGTCTCGTGAGCTCTCCTGTGGCTCCAGGGAATTCCTGGGGCAAATTCAGGGAGACCTCAAATAAGAATTTCTTCAGACTTAAGGCACTGTACTCAAATTCACAGTATTTGGTGAGAGGAGAATTTCTAATATTATGGAGTTAGCTACAGGAGTAAGTTCTTATTCAGACAAGAAAGTATCAACAGATGTCTTCATCTTGTAATGGTCGAGGCACCTGAGGTTTTGTAACAGTGATCTGTTTTTTTTTAATTTTTAATTTAATTTTTAATTAATTTTTATTGGAGTATAGTTGCTTTACAGTGTTGTGTTAGTTTCTGCTGTATAGCAAAGTGAATCAGTTATACGTATATATATATATCCACTCTTTTAGATTTCCTTCCTATTTAGGTCACCACAGATTAACGATGATCTGTTTAATTTTTACTTTTTTACCCATGTTTTTGACTTACCACCATATAGAGTGAAAAAAAAAAATCTCACCTTGCCATGGTCGTTCAGACTCCTCCTTCAGGGTCTCACTCCTTTCCTCCAAAACAGGACTTTTCTTTCATTGGCTGATGAATTCATGAGTATTTTTTCACAATGGACATAAATGATTAGGTGGTCTTCTAAACATCTTTAATTCTTGCAGGCCCTGGTAAGCCTGTTCAAGGGTAATAGAATGGTTTAATGGCTTGTCCTCAGTGAAAGGTTATAACCTATGAATAAATATACGTGTGTGCTCACGGGACAGGTTTGAAGTGTGAAGATGAATGCGGGGTAGAGCATGGAGGGGTGAAAACATGGGCTTTGGAGTCCATGGGCTACGGTGGTCCCTGCCACCACACCTACTGGCTGTGTGTGGCCTTGAGTCCATCGCTTAATTTCACAAACTTTCAGTTATTTGGCATTAAATATTTCACATAATTCTTATGTTCCTTATATATCACCCAGAATTGTTATGAGGATAACTCTTAAATACTTTCTGGAGTAGGGTGTCAGTAAACACAGAAAAACAGCTGTGAAATATTTGAGGTAAAGGTAATTGTGCTGAGTTCTGTAGGTATCAGTTTAATTAAACTGAGATTATCTTGCTTCTATAATTTGTGATTTCCTATTGTTCATTAATAACTTAACATAGCAGTGTTTTTCCTGTTGTTCATTAATAACTTAACATAGCAGTGTTTAACAGGGAGTGTACTATTCAAAGTATTCATGATTTTTTTTTTCATGAAATTTTAACGTAAAGTTCAAACGTCATGTTGGGGAACAAGAAGAGGACACTAATTTGTGGATTGGATATTGTGCTTTTCATCTGGGTGACTACAAGAGAGCTTTGGAGGTTAGTTTAAAAAAACTTTTTTTTTATAACAGAAGGGTTTTGAAAAGTTTTTAAGCTTTGTATTATAATAATACACGCTCATGGTAAAATTCAAACAATATAGAAGGGAACAAAGGAAAAAGGAAAAAAAGTCACCCTGTATGCTTTCCTCAATCCTATTTCTTTGTTAACAGAAGTAACCATTGGCTCTTTTTAAATGTGTTGCCTCAGAAATCTTCTATATATGTTCAAGCATATTTATCTATGTCTGTTTACTTTTTCCTTTTAAATATATACTAATGAGATTGTTCAATATATTAATATTAGTCTTTCTTAAGGAAGTCTTCAGGAGAAGAAAAATAAGCCCTTTTGATAAAAAATTTCACAATTCTTTTCTCAAAAAGAAGTTCATTATTATTTTGCGTGGTTAATTTTAGACATAGGAAAGATTATATTATCTTTATATTTTTTAAGTATAGCTTTGAAAGTTTTTTTTCTTGGTCATTGTAAAACCTGCAATGTAATTAACAATCTATGGAATTATGGATCTAGACAAAATTTTAGATGCCTTATGTCAAATAATTTTTAATTCATAAATGAAATTGTTTGGAACTTTTCCACATATTCTTACTCTCAAAGTGTAATCTAAGGATATTAAAAGAACCTGCACTACTAAAATGAAAAGTATCCAAGATCAGGTAATGAGGAAGTGATATGAACAAAAGCAGCAAAATCAGTGAAGGAAAAGTGAAGATGTGAAAAGGGCAGAGTAGGAGCTGGTAGTATATGTGAAAGATATAGGAGAAAAGAGAGTAACCCAAACAGAGTAAGAAAGAAAAAAGGCATCTGGGGAAGACTGATAAATAGTAAAAGAGTTTATGGAGGGACTTCCCTGGTGGCACAGTTGTTAAGAGTCTGCCTACCAATGCAGGGAACATGGGTTCGATCCCTGGTCCAGGAAGATCCCACATGCCGCGGAGCAGCTAAGTCCGTGTGCCACAACTACTGAGCCTGCGCTCTAGAGCCCGTGTGCCACAACTGCTGAAGCCCATATGCCTAGAGCCCGTGCTCCGCAACAAGAGAAGCCACCACAATGAGAAGCCTGCACACTGCAACGAAGAGTAGCCCCCACTCACCGCAACTAAAGAAAGCCCGCGCGCAGCAACGAAGGCCCAATGCAGCCAAAAATAAAATGAAATAAAATAAAATTTTATTTTTATTTTAAAAATAAAATGAATCTCAGAAACTGTCCTTAACAGGGGGAAAAAACAGAAGAACACACCAAATTTTAAAAGTGTAAAGCCAAATAAAGCCAGAGAACAAATAGAATGAAATGAAATTTGTAGGGTATTAAGGTTATCAGATTTTAAGTTAACTGAACCTATGCATTTTTAATAAGGCATCTTTTTTATGTCTTTTTAAGTTAGCAAAAAGAAAATAGTTGCTTTTCATTTCTGCAGTTTGTTAGCCCATATCAATATTAAAAGGGGAAAAAGAAAACAAGTGTCAGGTTATGTGGACAACAGCCCTGCATGGGTAGGATTGAGCCTTAGCTTCAGTATTTAATATTACAGGTATAGAATAGGTAAGGAGCATATAGAAGTCCCTAAATATGAAGTTGCCCAATCACAGTAAGAACTCCTATTCCATTATACATAAAGGAATGGCCCATTGATTACTGCTGAAAGGGATCACTGCTTAATGTATGTTTCAGGAATATGAAAATGCAACAAAAGAGGAAAATTGCAATCCTGAAGTCTGGGTGAACCTAGCCTGTACCTACTTTTTTCTTGGAATGTATAAACAAGCTGAAGCAGCTGGATTTAAAGGTAAATGGGCCCTTTTAATATCTGGTATTCATCACTAATAGTAAGAGTCATTTTGAAGATTTTAAAACTTATTTAATTCCTTTTTCTATTGAGGAAAAATCAAGTGACATTAGAAAGCTAAAAAAAAAAAAAAAAAAAAGCTTTACTCTTCAAAGAATGTTGGATCTTAGCAACTTTATGTTTAAAAAGAGAGTTAATCTGTGTGCTGCTTACCCTCCCACCTCCTCAGAAGCTAAAGCCAAAAAGCAGAAGGATGAGAGAAGAAAAAGGGCAAGATGCCTTTCTTAGGCTCCACTGTGGTAGGAAGTTCATGCTGTTGGTAGGAGTTGGGTATAGTTGTTCAAGCTGTTAGGAATGTGCATTTTATAGCTTCTTTTCCTGCTTCTGAATGAGAAGCCAAGTAATTCCAACTTGAAGAATCCAGATTTCTTCCCTTTTGCTTTACTTACCAGGACAGTCATCTTAGGAGAACTGGACTCAAATTTGCAAATAGAGTAGGGCAAAAGGGAACTATGGGAGGAAAGATTAAGAATAGTTAGAGTATGAATCAAATTAAATTCAAAGAAAAGTAGAGAAAGTGGGCAAAAGAATGTTTGGAAATATGTTAGGGAAGAATGTATTTCAGGGTAGAAATCTTAGAGAATTAACTGATATATACATATTTAGGTAGAATTCCAGTTCAGAGTCATGGAATTCTAATTTTCCTAATTTAGTTATAAAGGCCTTTGAGTTATTTATCTCATGTTTCTAGACTTTATCTGTGCCTAGAACAGTTAGACACATGTAAGGTGATCAAGGTAGCTATCTCTCTTTCCACATATATTTTTCTTTTTTATACATTGAAGTATGACTTTTTGCTGTAAAGAGATATAAGATTGAGTGTCTAGAATTAGGAAAATTCTGCAAGAGCACAAAGGGGATCTGGAACTTAAGAGGTGTTCACCTTTTTGCTTGGCTCCCTGTTTTAGATGGTAGATTATCGTGCCAGAAGATCTATGAAATGGAGACTGGGCTAGTATTTAGGAAAATATGGCACTGTAATTATGAAAAGGGGATTTCAGAAGGAATCGACAAAGAACACTGGAAGACCAGCTGAATGAAGAGTGGATTCTTACATGTACTGAGATGACCATAACCATTTGCTTCCAGTGTTTGGTTCAGTGTGTGAACTACACAGGGTGGGCTGCTACTGGACCTGTGAGGAGTGCCGTGCTATGCTTTACCACCATAGAGTAAGGAAGAAGTGTGGGCAAGAGCAGAACCTTAGAGCATTTTCCTTCTAGTTCTTGACGATGTTGCTGCTACTGCAGTAGGACTAGACTAAAATAATACATTAATATATTATAGCAGGGACGTAGCAGGATCCAATAGGTAAGGATTTGGGAAGATTTATCTGTCTCATGTCACTCCTGCAAGGGACTAAGTGCCACAGACAATTGAGTTCTTTAATAAGTATCTTGGATTTTTTTCACAGCTCCAAAAAGCCGACTTCAAAACCGCCTGCTCTTCCACTTGGCTCACAAGGTATTTACGTTCCTATTTCACACTTTTTGTTTTAATGTTTTAAGATTAAAAAAATTTTTTTAAGTATATCTTTTTTTTAATTGACGTATAATTGACTTCACACTTTTTGATTTTTAAATATTTTTCTCTTTCTTTCTTCTTGTTACCAACAAGGGTGAAAGAGAATTAAGTAGAAAGTCTCGTTAATGGTATTTCTAGAACAAGTAGAATACAGGTGTTAATTTTATAGGACTTTCTCCCCCATTAATGTTTTTTTACTCTGTTTATTCAGAAATGTTAGGTTTTAGTTCTTCTTAAGCAGTAGTCATTTAAGATTAGTTTGTTTCCACCATCTTATTGTCTCTTAGGAAACAGAATCAGACACCTTGTCCTGACTCCTGAAAATAAATACATACCTTTCAGAATTGCCTTATAGCAATAATTTTGATCATGTCATAAAATGATTTTTAAAATCATTTTTCATATTATAAAATTACACATTCTATTAAGCAAAATATAAATATGCAATAAAAGGATATAACAGCTACCATATTTAAAGCTAACTGCATTTCAACCTTTTGGCATATCTCCTTTTGGGATAATTATTTTTATATGCATATCTGTATTTTTGTTTGTTTTGCAGAATGGGATTCATGTTAAATATATATTTTTGTATTCTGCTTTTGTTTTAAACTTATCTTTATAGTAAAAGTGTACCCCTGAGTCACTAGTCTTAAAAACCAGGCTTTTTTTTTTTTTTTTCTTTTTTTTTTTAACTAGAAACCTATTCTATTATAGTTACTTCTGAGGTTTTGTTTTTTTTTTTTTAATTTACTTATTTATTATTTATGGCTGTGTTGGGTCTTCGTTTCTGTGCGAGGGCTTTCTCTAGTTGCGGTAACTGGGGGCCCCTCTTCATCGCGGTGCGCGGGCCTCTCATTATCGCGGCCTCTCTTGTTGCGGAGCACAGGCTCCAGACGCGCAGGCTCAGTAATTGTGGCTCACGGGCCCAGTTGCTCCGCGGCATGTGGGATCTTCCCAGACCAGGGCTCGAACCCGTGTCCCCTGCATTGGCAGGCGGATTCTCAACCACTGCGCCACCAGGGAAGCCCAACCAGGCTTTTTTTTAATAACAATCCATCATATGCATGTGCCACAATTCATTCAACACTTCTAGTTATTTAACTTCCAGATTGGTTTTAATTTTAATTATAAAAATATGATTCTAACATCCTAAAATGGACTTATTGAGTTACTGAGTATGAACAATAAAAACTTAAAGCTTTTAATTGATAGTGCTAAATTATTTTACAGGAAGTTTATCTAATTGTCCAAAGGCAGTATTTGAAAATAATTATTTTCGGTGCATTTAAAAATTTTGGGAATTCCTTATTGGTCCAGTGGTTGGGACTCTGCTCTTTCGCTGCCAAGGGCACGGGTTCAGTCCCTGGCGGGGGAGCTAGATCCTGCAAGCCGGGCAGTGCGGGGGGGGGAAAAAAAATTCATGCTATAATTATCTGTCTCTCTGTTTAGTTCTTTCGATTTTTGCTTTACATGTTTTGCAGACTATCATTAAGTGTGTACAGATTTAGAATTGTTATGTCCATCTAGTGGATTGAAACATTTATCATTATGAAATGTCTCTCTTTATCTCCAAAAATCTCTCTTCACATAAAGACTACTTTGTCATATTTGTGTAGCTCCACCAGCTCTCTTTTGGTTAGTGTTTGCTTATTGTATCTTTTCACATCCTTTCACTCTCTATCTTTCTATGTCCTATTTTAAATGTCTCTCTTATAAACAGCATGTAAAAATGATAGAGACAGAGAAAAAAAGGAAAGGGAGAAGATATAAAGAAAGAAATAGAAAAAAAAAGACGGTAAGAAAAGGGGTGTCAAGTAATTAATATGAGCTGTAACTTAAAGGCTTTCCATTGTTAAGGCTCTGCCTCCAGAGACTATTTTTTTTTAAATTTTTTAAAATGTTTATTTATTTGTTTATTTGGCTGCGTTGGGTCTCCGTTGCTGCACGCGGGCTTTCTCTAGTTGCAGTGAGTAGTCGCTACTCTTCGTTGTGGTGCGTGGGCTTCTCATTGCGGTGGCTTCTCTTGTTGCGGAGCACAGACTCTAGGTGCACGGGCTTCAGTAGTTGTGGCTCGCGGACTCTAGAGCGCAAGCTCAGTTGTTGTGGCACACAGGCTTTTTTTTTTTTTTTCCAAACACACACACTGTATTTTATTTTTACAAGAGATAAATAGACTGACACCAAGCATTGTACATGGATGACCACAACAAAAGCAACAATGATTGCAATTACCAAACACGAAACACACTCATACTATGTCATAATATTGACATTCAGTCCAGTAATCCTCCACTGTAACAGCTCCTTTTACTTTGCAGTGAAATTTGATTTGTATATTCTTTGCCTCTGAGTCCTTGTGGGATTTTTTTTTTTAATTCAAACAGAAAGTCACAAAAATTATACTCATCCTCATCAGTTCACTCAGTCCCATGTAATTAATTTTTTTTATCTTGATCTTTTGTTAGCACTTTTATGAGTTCATCAGTTTTTCATTAGAGTTCTGAAAATGCTTATTCATTCAGTTCAGCAGTACAGTCAGTTACCAGAAACCTGTACTTGTCAGAGTCTTTTCCATGAATTTCTTGAAGATGAAAGCCTTTTATAGGAACATATTTGCAAAAGCATCAGAGTACACCCAGAACTGTCTGTAAATGACAAAAGACTTAAAAATGACCACGGTTAAAGATTTGATGAAAGTTCATAATAATGCAGTTGACAAGAAAATTAGTTATTTCTGAGATATACATTTTAAAGTAATAACTAGGATTATGACTTATAACATTATACCAGAACATATAAGATTTTTAGAAATTTCATGTAATGTCTGAAACATTTATATTAACATATTTCCATACAAATAACCCAATGAAAGTTTAGTATTAGTTGTTTTGTTTGTTTTTTTATACTGCAGGTTCTTATTAGTCATCAACTTCATACACATCAGTGTATACATGTCAATCCCAATCGCCCAATTCAACACACCACCATCCCCACCCCACCGCAGTTTTCCCCCCTTGGTGTCCGTATGTCTGTTCTCTACATCTGTGTCTCAACTTCTGCCCTGCAAACCGGCTCATCTGTACCATTTTTCTAGGTTCCACATACATGGCGCACAGGCTTAGTTGCTCCACGGCATGTGGGATCTTCCTGGACCAGGGCTCAAACCCGTGTCCCCTGCATTGGCAGGCAGATTCTTAACCACTGCGCTGCCAGGGAAGTCCCCAGAGACTATTTTTATTCTTTCTCTGAAAGAGAGGTAAAGAATACCAGGAGCTGAAGGGAAATAGAACAGAGACAAATGGCTGAAGGAGAAGGGGAAGTTAAAATATCCATTACGTAGGTGTTGATTTCTCTAACCGTACTCTAATGTTAATCTTTACACGTCTTTTGCTCTCTTACAATTTTAGTTTAATGATGAGAAGAAATTGATGAACTTTCATCAGAATCTTCAGGATATCACAGAAGATCAACTCAGTTTGGCCTCAATCCACTATATGCGATCTCACTACCAAGAAGCTATTGATATTTATAAGCGAATACTGCTAGATAACAGGTCTGTGTCCATTTATGCCTCCTTGAAATCTCATTTTGTTACTTTCTTCTGTACCTAGTTTGGCTGAGGACCTAGTGTCCTTTGGATCTAATATCACCATGTGTTCAAATCTATTTAGCTAATAATCTGGTGAGATTAAGAACTCCTTATTGTCTAGATCAGGGTTTCTCCACCTTTATTTCATTATTGACCTTCCAAGGAGGCTTTTTAGACTTTTCCCCCCTTAATTGCCCTCCCATGAAGTTTCAATACCATAGATATATTGTATATCTGTTTATATACTGTATGTATATCTATGCTTTATATATAAAATGAGTATGATTTTCCACCTCTCCATAAGAACCAATTTTTGCCCCTTTGGGGGTGATATCACACCTGTTGAAAATGCATGGTCTAGGTGTATCAATTTCAGTGTTATAGTTACACTGTAGGTAACTTGCTGACAAAATTAGAAACAAATCATTCTGAAGGATTAATGTTCCAACTTTATCACTGACCACTTGGCTTCTCTCCCGCATCCCAAAAATATCTCATCCACTTCCCTTCTCCCTTCTTTTGCTTTACTGTCACAGTCTCCCACCCATTCCCATTCTCAGTCGTCAAATCTACTTGCCTTCTCTGCTCATTTGAGTTTATACTCGATTACTGATTGTTAGTTTTTTTAAACATGAATAGGTAGTAGTTGAACTTTTCCCTTTCTCCTCTAGTTGTCATCTTTTACTCTGCTTATGTCAAAACACTTAAATATTATAATACAAAAAGAAAGATGCTACACTGATTATATTCTTCTTTTTTCTTTAAAAGAAGAAATGTCCTCTTTGCCTTGCTGTCCACTTGAGCCATTAAAAAGGTCTGTAGTTTGACAACATTTCTGTGAAGTAGACTTAAATTGTTAATCCTTAATTCTTTCATCTAATAGGGAGTACCTTGCCCTCAATGTTTATGTGGCCCTGTGTTACTACAAGCTGGATTACTATGATGTGTCTCAAGAAGTCCTGGCTGTTTATCTTCAACAAATTCCTGATAGTACCATCGCACTCAATCTTAAGGCCTGTAATCATTTTCGCCTTTACAATGGCAAAGCTGCTGAGGTAGTGATGAAATTTGTTCTTTTTTTTTTTTTTTTTTTTTTAATTTCTATTTTTTGGCTGTATTGGGTCTTCATTGCTGCGCGCGGGCTCTCTCTAGTTGCGGCGAGTGGGGGCTACTCTTCGTTGCGGTGCGCGGGCTTCTCATGGCGGTGGCTTCTCTTGTTGTGGAGCACGGGCTCTAGGTGCGCAGGCTTCAGTAGTTGTGGCATGCGGGCTCAGTAGTTGTGGCACACGGGCTTAGTTGCTCCGCAGCATGTGGGATCTTCCCGGACCAGGGATCAAACACGTTTCCCCCGCATTGGCAGGCGGATTCTTAACCACTGCACCCCCAGGGAAGTCCCGAAATTTGTTCTTAATTTACTTAATTCCAGTTTGAATTACCCTGTACTTCCTGGGTTATTCATGAAACTATTATCTGTTACTCTTGATTAATATCCCTTTGTTATTGCCAATGTGATTCTACAAGAACCCAACTGTATAAATATTTATATTTACCAGATATTCTAAAAAGAATGTTGACTTCTGAATTCTCTATGTGTATCTGATATACTGTAGATGATCTTTATCTATGCCTTACGTTAACTTAAATATGTTAAAACCAAACACTTCTGCTTCTTTCTTTAAAATATGTTTGTGGCTCAAAGTCATCAACATGTAATCAGAAACCTAGGATATCCATCGCTCTCTTCTCCTTCATCCACAATCTATTATCCACCAGTTCCTATCACTTCTATGTCCTGAACATCTCTTTTATCTGTCCCTTCTTCTCCTTTGCCACTGCTCTAGTTCAGGCATTCCTCATCTCTCATTGTAATTCTTTAAATAATTTCCCTGCCTCTAGTCTTGTTCTCTCCAGTCCAGCCATGGAGTTTGTTTCACACACCCATCCTCTCCTACTACCATAGCTTTGCATACAGCATTCTCATTTCCTGGAGTGCCTTTCTCTGCTTGGTATACTTCAATGTCTCCTTTAAGGTTACCCCAAGAGGCAATAGTGGTAGACATTTTATAAATACTTAGAAATTGGTTAACTTATAGGCATTGTGCAGAATACTTTATATCCATTATTTAGTTTCCCTGACAATCCTGTGGATAAATTACGTTATAGCTCTTTTTTTTTTTCTTTCGTGATTTTTTTTCCTTGTTGTTATAGCTCTCTTTTTATAGGAAACTCAGAGTATACAGGAGGCCATACATTATGATCTCATTTTATTTAACTACACACACATACGCACACACACACACACACACACACATATGCATACACACATATGTATATTGGGCTGGCCAAAAAGTTCATTTGAGTTTTTCTGTAAGATCTTACAGAAAACTCCAAACGAGCTTTTCGGCCAACCCAATACATATAGATATAAATAGATCTATAAATAGATATATAGATAGCATGTTCTATATTATATCTATATACAGGTTCAGGTGTATGTATTTGTATATACTTTATGTACAGATATTTTTAGATTAACCCTATGAGGGGGCCATGCTTAGAAATTACTTCCTTGGACATTACTTTAGTTGACGTCAGAAGCCACCAAAATTTAAATGTAAAATTTCTGCATGTGTCAAAATTTTAAAATCTCACCTTGCCGAAAAAGTAGTGTAAGTGGCATCATACCACCCTAGAGTAGGGGGGAGGAAGGAAAGAAACTGAAACCAGAAAATTAATTAGTATATCAAAGCAAAATTTATTGTGTAATAGCAAGGAACACTATTAACATACTTTACACTAACAGCAGATTCAACTGCTGAGTGAAACAGTGTTTAGCAGCTGGCAGTTGGAGAACACGTCCTTAACGTACGCCCAGATTCACTTTTCATGGTTTATGTCGATAAAGGTGGTCAATTGTGGCAAAAGAAATGCCTATCAGTTAAATTGCTTAGTATGCAATGGAGCGGTCCCTTTATATATCGATATTATATAAAATACATTCTTGGAATACTCATTTCAGCTAGAGTCCCTGGAGTCTGCCGAATTGGCTGGTTCCCAGCATCAGCAGTTTAATAGTAAACTGGATTTGCAATTTGATCTCATTAGAGTTTTGTTTAGAATAAGTGAAAGAAGAGAAGTGTATTCTTGCCTTTCTACCTTGAGTCAGTCTTGGGGACTTTGCCAATTTTAGTATAACATCCAACCTATTAAATGTTTACATTTTGTCTGCACATGTTCTTTCCAGAGTCTGGTATGGGTGGCATGGCTAACCAATATGCTGTAGGTCTAACGGTATCCAAGTCAGGATACGAAACTGCACTTCCCATTCACTAAAGGCATGTTTTTTCATTTGAAGTTGTGTCCATGTAGATTACATGTTGATTTTATAGTGTTCTCCAGCAGTAGATGACTATGTCAGAGGTACCCTAAGAAGCGTTTTTTTTTTGGAAGCGAGAGGATATAGTTTGTGTTTACTTATGATAATTTTATTAAACCATTTAAAAGCCTCTAGTAATTCCTCTAGTAATTTTTATAATGGGCTCTATATTGTACAGTTCATTCTCTCCCCAGACACCAAAGCATTCTGCTCTTCTATAGTAAACATGAAATAATCTGTAATGATTCACTCAATTCTTAAAGTACTTTGAACACCTTACCCAAGGTTATACAACTAACAAGTGAGAAATTCAGGTCTCAAACCCTGACTCTAAAGCCCATAGACTTAACCACTAAAATTTACTGCAGACTTAGTTGTACATTCCTCTTGCTCTTAATTTATATATATACATAATAATATAGCTACCAAATAATAAGCATGATTATTTAAATATAATCAAATAATGTGGTTATTATATCTTACCAATAAATAATTGGTAATAATATAGCTATTATATATGATTTTATATCTATATATAAAATCACACTTATTATTTGGTAGTTGCCTAATTTTCTTTTTCTTTTTTTTTCTGAAAAGGTTTTATTATGCACTGAGGGGAGGGAGCTCTGTCCTTCTTGGCTGCTGCTTTCCTCCTGGCTGCCAGGACATTACTCAGCTCCTGTCTCTTCCTTTTGGCATGGAAGTGTGTCCCCACCCTTTTCTTGATGAACTTGAGGGCCCGCGTGTCCTTGGAGACCTTGAGCAGCTCCGTGGCCCGCCGTTCTTAAGGGGCAAAGCTGCATACCTCTTGGATCATGTCTCGCACGCACTTGGTATACTTGGTGAGGCGCCCGTGGCGGTGGCTATGCCTCGGCTTGCTCACATTATTAGTCACCTTGTGGCCCTTGTTGAGGCCAGCAGCCATGGGCCAGCACAGAGCCATGGCCCTGAGCTGCACTGGGGCCCTGAGGGTCCAGATGGTGGCGGATCCTACCCGAGCAAGGCCTCATTAACCTGCTTTAATTATCTTTAATCTAGACAAGCTCATCGAGGGTTGAGACTGTCCTTTGACATTTGTATCCCAGGACCTGGCACAATGCACACACAAAGTTGATGCCAGCTAAGTAATGGTTGAATGAGAAATTTAAAATATGACTAACAAATTAAGGGAGAATCACATTAGAAGAAGGAGGAGGTTCAAAAGAGGTCAATAAAGATGCAGATTGAGAAAAAGCCATTGGGTTTCCTGACTGGGGTTTCCTACTCTGATTAGGGTATCATTATTATTGGGTGTTGAAGCTAGGTGGCAAGGAGATAAAGAGTGACTGAGTAATCCCTTGGATTGAGAATTGTCCTAAAGGATATGGCAGAGGAATGACAAGTAGATGATGAAGAAATAGAAGCAGTGAATATAGGATGCTGGTAAAAGGAAGAAGAACACTGGTTTCAGAGGATAAAGAACTTTTATCCCCCCAAACTGGGAGGGCTCCAGTAGTGATTAAGAGCAGGAGCTTTGAAATCAGATGGACCATATTCCAGTCCTAGCTTACTAGCTATGTGGCTTTCAGTGAACTACTTAACCTCCTTAAGCATTATCTGCAAAATATGCAAAATAATAGTGCTGAATTATTGTAGGTTTCTGTGATGTATGCAAAGTCCTTACCTTCATATACATAGTAAACTCTCAGTGAACTGAGCAATTATCAAAGATTTGATAGGCTGAAACATAGTCAAATTTATCTTCTTCTTTATGCTTAGTGCTTCTGTATTTTGTTTAAGAAACGATTTCCTAGCCCAAATTATATTCTCTGATATTATCTTCTAAAAGCCTATTGTTTTGCCTTTTTCAAATCCAGCTTATCTGTAATTACATTTAAAAGGTTTGACTTCTCAATGAAAGACAAAGATTGATGAATTAAATTGAAAAGACAAAACCCTAATATAGGACACAGAAAATTTGAACGTAAAATCACGTATTCATGTTTCATGAGGAATATTTCTTACATGATTTCTATCATGTTGTCATGCTTTTAGAAAGGTCATTTTCACTCTAACATATTATAAGATGACCTACATCTTCTATTTATAATTTTATGTTTTAACAGCTTTGTTGAGATATATGTAACATGCCATACAGTTCACCCTTTTAAAGTATACAATTCGGTGGTTTTTAGTATATTCACCACTATGTGCAATCTTCATCATGGACAATTTTATTTATTTATTTTTAAACACTTCTTTTTTTTTTTTTTCCTCTATTTTTGGCTGTGCCATGAGGCTTGCGGGATCTTAGTTCCCTGATGGGGGATCGAACCCTCAGCCTCGGCAGTGAAATCACAGAGTCTTATCCACCGGACCACCAGGGAATTCACACCACAGTCAATTTTAGAACATTTCCATTACCTCAAAAAGAAACTCCATACCCTATAGCTATCAACCCCCATTCACCAAGCCCTAAACAACTACTTAATCTACTTTCTGTCTCTATAGATTTGCCTGTTTGGGATATTTCCTGTAAAAGGAATCATATAATATGTGATCTTTTATGACTGGCTTCTTTTACTTTAGCATAATGTTTATAAAGTTCATCATGTTATAGCATGTTTTAGTACTTCATTCATTTTTATGACCAAATAATATTCCGTTGTATGGATATACCACATTTTATTTTTCCAGTTGTCAGGGGATGGTTATTTGGATTGTTTCCACCTTCTTCCTATCATGAATAATGCTGCTGTAAACATTTGTATACATGTTTTGGGGCATGTTTTGAACATGTTTTCATTTCTTTTGGGTATATACCTAGGAGTGGAATTGTTGGGTCATACTCTTTTCCAGAGTGGCCAGTTTATATTCCCACTAGCAATGTATAAGAGTTTCAATTTTTCTACATCCTTGCCAACAGTTGTTGTTACCTGACTTTTTCATTCTAGCTATCCCAGTGGATATGAAGTGGAAGCTCATTGTAATTTTGATTTGTATTTCCCTGATAACTAATGAAGTTGAACATCTTTTCATGTGCAGTGAGTGCTGCTTTAAATTTTGCACCCTAGGTAGCTCACTTGCCTCACTTTTAGTCCTGGCTGGCCCTGCCTGAGATCAAAGCTATCCTCATAATACTAAAAGATTTTGTTTTTTCACTTTCATTCACTCAAGTGTGCAGTGAAGTTTTCCAGAGACAACATGATTTCAACATAGATTGATTGCAGACACAGATATGTCAATCCAGCTGTCATCTGTTAAGCCAGACATTAAAGAGATTTGCAAAAATTTAAAACAGTACTCTTCTCACTAAATTTTTGTTTTGGTACATACAGTTTTTTTAATGAAAAATATGTTATCTGTATTAATGTGTAGTGGGTTTATTATTACTTTTGATTAATTGATTGCTTAAAAATTTGTTTTAATTTCTAATACAATAAATATGAATGGCTATAACCCACATAAGCAAAAACTCTTTGGGATCCTTAATAATTTTTAAGATTTAAAAAAGATCTTGAGATCCAAAAGCTTGAAAACTGCTGAACTAGCCTAATATTACCCAAGGCAGGGGTCCCCAAGGCCCGGGCCACAGTCTGGTATCCGTTCGCTGCCTGCTAGGAACGGGGCCGCACAGCAGGAGGTGAGTGGCAGGCAAGCGAGCGAAGCTTCATCTGCGCTCCCCATCGCTCCCATTACTGCCTGAACCATCCCCCTGCCCCCCTCGCCCCCCCCATCTGTGGAAAAATTGTCTTCCACGAAACTGGTCCCCAGTGCCAAAAAGGTTGGGGACCGCTGACCCAAGGCTTTGGAATTACTGCTGTGGACAAGAGAGAAGATCAGTAAATGGATTGCTGAATAGGTGTGCATTCCTATGTGACATCGGGTAGAAAAAGTTTGTAGTGCTTAGTGAGAATAATCAAGGATTTAATTATTTTATCCAGAAAAGCTTAGGTACCCACTGATGGAAGTAGAGAAAGGAGGTGAGGAGGCTTAATCAAAATTATAGAGTGGCAAGATGGGAACAGCAGAAAGCTGGGGAAGCGGGTAAGTGAGTCTAGGACATTAGTGAAGACACTGGAAATGGCTGACCATTTCTTCTAAGGGAAGTTAAGGGTGCAGGATAATATGGAAGAGATCTGATAGGTCTAATAAATAATAGCGTAGAGGGGAGAAGTTATGTTAATTGCATCATGTAAATTAAGGCCAATTCAGCAGGAAGGAGACAGTATTCAGGACATAGGTGGAATGGTCAGATTGAAGAATCAGCCTTAGTTGTTAAAAGTTTGTCACCTGAAAGAAAAGACTAACTCTAGGAGTCTACAAACTTGGGTTCACCAGTTTCAAACTTGCTGATTAGTGTAAGGTTCAATCACTTAATGTTTATAAGCCTCAATGTTCTCATCTGTAAAATGAGAATAATAATAATTACATTGATTATTTCTTAGAGTCCTGCAGAACAAATGGAACAGCATGTTAAATTCTTTGTAAACTATAAAATGTTGTAACATTTTATATGTGATATGAGAACTATACACTTCTCATTTTCATAAGGCTTTCCTTTTTTAATTTCAGGCAGAACTCAAAAGCTTGATGGACAACGCTTCTTCTTCCTTTGAATTTGCTAAAGAGCTCATCAGGCACAATCTGGTGAATAATAGTTTGCAGTCTTGACTGACGTGAGGCCTACCCTATTTTGGTACATCACAGTGGTTAGAAAGATGAATGAAGGGAGTTATCTCAACAAGTATTTCTCTACTTTAAGTAAACTCTTTCTTGCTGTGGAGGAGAGAGAATGAGTTTAAGATACCAGGTTCTTTCCTCAAGCAAATCCTTATTGGGAGGGCAGTAATACATACTTAACATTTAGAAAGAAGTGTAAGGCAGTGAAAGCCACGTGTTCATTTTGTTGGCAAAGACAAAGGAACATATCCCTTTGGGTTATAATAAATGGGAAGGATATTCTGATGAAAATAAAACTTGAGCTGGTCTTTGAAAGATGGCTGGGATTTATAGGGTTCATTTGTGGCAGGGACATGGATGAATGAATGAAGAAGACATATGTGATAGGTTGTGAGCAGTTTGAATTTACTAGAACAGAAAGTTTGCACTGGGGCACAGTGAAAAATTAAAGTTTTACTTAGTGAAAAAGTAAAAAGGGGGTTAGGTTTAGGGCTGGATTATGATGGCCATTGCTAAAAAAAAAACATTCAGATGGTTTCAAGTTTGATTCCATTGACTATGCAGTAGAGTGGGTGCAAAGCAGCTGCATTCAACTCAGACACCCGGGACATTGAGAAAATTATTTAATATTGTTGAGTTTCAGATTCCTCATCTGAAAATGGCAATAATAATAACTACTTCTTTTCCTTCTGATTTCTCTGTACCTTCTTTGGCACCAAGTCTCTTGAGTATGAATGCCGAAAACCATAGCTGTTTTAGACTCTCTCTTCCCCTTTATCTCTGATAGCTACTCAGTCACTTAATCCTATTAATTCTTTGTTGGTATTGTCTTATATTCATTCCATTCCTCCTCTAATTCAGGCCTCCATCACAGATAGCGTTTTTTGTGGTTATTTTTTATTGTGAGCTTCTGCCTCTAATCTTTTCACTTCTGGTCTAGTTTATAAATTAAAGACAGATTAATTTTTGTGGAGAATGATGTGTTAGAAGTAGTAGTCTGGAAATTAAACTTGGAAAGAGATTAAGACCAGAGAACAGGTTTAGGAGTTTTCTTAAGAGTAGTGATAGTTGAAGAAAGAGTTAAAAACAGAGAAAAATATGGTTCCAAGAGAGCATTTGTACTTAAGTGGCTGGAAGAAGGAGAATAAGAAAATATCTCAAGAAAGGGCAGGCAAGAAAAAGCACCTAGATAATGTACAGTTGACCCTTCTACAACACGGGTTTGAACTGCATGAGTCCACTTATACACAGATTTTTTTCAGTCGTAAATACTGCACGGTCTGAGGTTGGTTGAATCCTCGGATGTGGAGGAACCATGGATGTGGGTGGCTGACTATAAATCGTACTCGGATTTTCAGCTGTGTGGAGGGTCAGGGCCTCTACACCACCCACTCTGCCGTTGTTCGAGGGTCAACAGTAATGTCATTTAAAAATTTTTTTTCTGATTTTTATGCAATTTTTAAAGGTTACACTCCATTTACAATTATTACAAAATGTTGGCTATGTTCTCTGCGTTGTACAAATACATCTCTGTATCCTATCTTACACCCGGTAGTTTGTACCTCCCATTCTCCCACCCCTATATTGCCCCACCCTCCACTGGTAACCACTAGTTGGTTCTCAATATCTGTGAGTCTGCTTCTTTCTTGTTATATTCACTAGTGTGCTGCATTTTTTAGGTTCCACATATAGGTGTTAGCATACAGTATTTGTCTTTCTTTGTCTGACTTATTTCACTTAGCGTAATGCCCTCCAAGTCCATCCATGTTGCTGCAAATGGCAGAGTTTCGTTCTTTTTTATGGCTGAGTAATATTCCATTGTATATATAGACCATATCTTCTTTGCCCATTCATCTGTTGATGGACACTTAGGTTGCTTCTAACTGTAATGTCATTACAAGTACACATTTTAATCACCTGGGAGATTTTTTTAAATAATTATGGATGAGATTTTTACTGAATGGTTGGCTAGGGTTCGGCCATGAGTACTTTTCTTAAAAGTTTCCCAAGTGGACATAATATACAGCCAGAATAAAGAACTGTTATATGTACGTATAACTGGAAGATGCATATTAGCTAGCAATAGGAATTATTCTTGGAGGGTGGGATTAAAGAGAAAAGTGAAAAAATGGAAATTTTCCTTCTTCCTGTTGTAATAGTATATGTAAGTTTTTTCCAATGAATACAGATTACCTTAATGTTTAAAACAAAACCTGAAAAATATTAAGCAATATAAATTGTTGTTAGCATCGACTTTTGGAGTCAGATCTGAGGTCAAAATCAAGTTATACCATGTACTAGCTTTGTAACATTGGGTAAGTCACAAACCATTGATGAGTCTCCATGTTCTCATATGTAGAATAGGGGAAATTACAGTACCTACCTTATTTCCTTGTGAAGATGAAATGAGGTAATGTGTATAAGGTACCTCAAGCAGTATGCAGCATATAGTAAGCATATAGTAAACAGTGCTTTTGTTGTCATGCTATTCCATCGGTGTCAAAACTGCAGGTATGTCATGGAGCAAGAGGACAGAATAGTCCATTGAATTTGGCCAAAGGGGTTAATTTGTGACTTGTAGAGTGAGTTTACTAGTGTGCAGAGAGCAGAAGCAAGTTTTCTGGGAACTTAAGGAGTGAGAGGATGAGAAGAAAGTTGAAGCAGGGAACCACATACTTTTAAGGTGTGGCGTTGAAAGAAAGGAGAAAAATAAGGTGCTATCCAGAGGCAACAGTGGCACCAAGTGGAAGATTTTTCCAGAGAGCAGGAACCTTTGTGCATGTTTGAAGTTGAGAAATGGGACCAGGATTAATGAAATAGAATGATTGCTTAATACAGAAACAAGATCTAGATGGAGTCAGAAGTTATGGCATCAAAGAAGATAGATGAAGGAATTAATCTTGGCAAGAGAAGGGAGCATCTCAGACAAGGAGGAAGCAAATAAGATGACCATATGGATATTTTGATACAGAAAAAAGAGATTAGGTCATTTATGCCTGATTGCCTTGATTTCTGTATATTTATTTGTGACATAACTGTGTGCCAGATACTGTGCTAGGCTCTGAGTACAGAACAGTATGCAAAACTGTCCTTTCATGAATGATGCTTTTGTTTTAGCTATTCTCTGTAGCATTTATTATCATATGACAACATACTTAAGTTTGCTCTTTGAAGGTCTCTCCCCACCTGAGTACAGCCTATATAGTGACAGGGGAGTGACTTGTTCCTGGTGTAACCCTGCTATTACAATACCAAGCATATAGTAAGTGCTAATGAATATTTACTGAACAACTAAATGAAATATTACCTACTATGTGCCACACATTTAGCCCACTTTAACTCATTTAATCCTCATGATAACCCTGAAAGGTAGACATTACTAATGCCATTTAGAGATGAGGCAACAGTCTCAGAAAGATTATGTAAATTCCTTCATGGAGTTTTTGATAGAGAATATCTGTCTAGAAAAAAAGTTCCATTAATTATTGGGTACTTTAAGAGTTTTCTACAGTTCTTATGAGGAGAAAAGGAAATGTATGCAATAGGGTTATGCCTTTATTCTATTTCTTATAATTTAGGATGGTTTTCTTTTAATTAGGTCAAGGTCATGTGTTTATAGAGAGAGCTTCAAAAATATATTCATCCTTTCAAAGAATAACTGTTGTGTCAGCTGCTTACACATTTCCACCAATAAGTGAACTCATAGTTATTGCCATAATACAGAGTTTCTCTGTCTTTAGGTTGTTTTCCGAGGAGGTGAAGGGGCTTTGCAGGTTTTGCCTCCCCTGGTTGATGTCATTCCTGAAGCTAGGCTAAACTTAGTGATTTACTACCTTCGTCAAGGTAAGAAAACTGTGTCTTGGTCTTGCCTATTTAAGATATTTTAGAACATTTAATCTCTAACTGAACTACTTGCTTAATCTTTAAAATCAATTCATAATACTTCCAAAAATATGTTTGCAACAGGTTCGTAGGACAGAACAAACTTACTGGTATTTATTTGTTGTGCCTTTTCTCTTTATTCTCTCTTTCTTCTTCTGTTGCTTCCAATCTCTCACTCATTCTGTTCTTTTCTTTTCCTCTTATTTTTCTGCCCTTTGTTCTCTATTCATTCTATTTCAGTTTTTCTATTTTTTTTTCCTTCCCCTCCCTCGTTTCTTCTTTTTCTTGTGTTCCCCTATGTGTAATGTACATCTACATTTTCTTGAGTCTTTTCTTTTTCATCATTAATTGTTTTTTATTTGCTCTAATTGTCTGCCTTTCTGTTTCTTTGTGCCCTCAAGCTTCCCATGAGAAATAGTATGATGCAAAGAGAACGTGATATTTGTTTCCCCTGAGTAAGGATGAAATTGTTAGACACATGCCTAAAGCAGGCTTTTATCTAACAGTTGTGAGTACAGGGCAGGAGTTACTGTGCAGTGGTGCCGGCACTCTGTCCTGGACCTCGGACTACCAGTGTGGGCCTTTTTAGGTGCATGGTAGAAACCAGCCAGACAACATATTCCGCATTGAGGAAAATGTCAGTGTTTATTAGCATAAGAACATGAACTTGCAAATAGTTCTCTCTAATTTGATATATAAGCACAAAGAAATATGCTTTTGGACGAGAATTAAAGAAACACCTTATATATTTTATAAATTAATTTTTATTCTAAAAATTTTCAAACATAAACAAAACAAGTTAATAGTATGAACATCCAAAATGAACACCCAAATATGCATCCCAGATTCAACAGTCTTCTAGATATTGCCAGTCTTTTTTCATTTATCCTCCCTCTCCCGTTTTTGTTGCTGAAATATTTTAAAGCGAATCCCAGACTTCATGTCATTTCACTCCTACATACTTTATATCTTTTTAAAAAATGGTTGTTTTTCTTATATAATTACAATGCCATTGGCATATACTTCCCCATTCCTTATTTTTAGCTTGAACTTTTAGGTGCTTCATAGCTTAATATGGGTTTCCTACAGATATTTGGTTATCTACTACTCAACATTGAACTTGATGGAAAGTTAAGAGACAAAAAAAACAAATCATACTTCCCATGAATGTTTGAAGGACCTTATCATTTGGGAGACTGTTTCAGAAGAGTTTGCTAGGATACAGATTAGTATAGCTACTTATTTCTTATATTTCAGATGATGTACAGGAAGCTTATAACTTAATTAAGGATCTGGAACCTACTACTCCTCAGGTAATTGCGAATGTGTTGCATTTTTACTAAGCAAGTTCTGCTGGAAGCAGAATTTCAGAAGGCATCTTAGAGAAGATTCTTGCTTATAGAATCTCAGGAGAGATCGTATATATTGATCTAGGAATGTTATGTGAGACTTTTTTTTTTTATGTGAGACTTTTGATATGAGAATGAATATCCTGGACTTTTTGATATTTGTAAATTCCCGTATATGTGGTCCTCTCCTCAGAAGGGTTGATGTTTGAAAATACTGAGATCTAGAATTCTGATGAAACTAGATATAGAAACTTACATCAGCAGTATGGTTGTCTGTACTATGTCTGTGTCCCCTGCTAGGCTGTTAGCTCCTTGCGGTCAGGGATTGTGTCTGTATTGTATCTCCAACACTATGTACACTAAGCACGTAGTAGGCATTCCACTCATTGAATGAAAGACTGACTGAAAACTGTTTCTAGATCTAAACAGGTATATTTCTCCAGTGTATTAAAGGCTTCAGCATCTTTTGTTCTGTTCTTTTTATGAGCCCTCTTAAATAAAAATAGTACCCACATAAAAATTGATAAAGCTAAGGAGAGTATCTATTAAAGAACAGAACCAAGTCTGAAGGGGATACAGGTGAGGCCTCAGGACTCCAAAAGCAAGAATACCTTACAAAGGAGAATCAGAGGACACTTTTTTTTTTTTTGAGGTAAGGGATCACTAGCAAAGGAAGGTTATTATATCATTGGAAAGGGAAAAATATTGATAATATATATATGATGTCATCACAGAGAATGGCAGTGACTGATAAGGTGTAAAAATTATTACATAAACGTTTTATTGTTAATTTTTTCCACTGAATTGAAATAAAAACAAAACTTAACTCCTGTGAGTGTCCGCTGAGTTTTTCTGCTTAAGATTGAGAATTTGCAAATATGATGAATTCTGTTATATGAATACTTTCCTGGGAAACAAAGGAAAGTCTGCTGATTCTTTCTTTCAAACCAGGGATAGAACAGAGAAAAGTGACTTTGGGTAACTTTTGATAATATATATAAAGCATTAAGTTGATGCAAATGATCTATTTGAAAGATATCTTATAGTTCCACGTTCCTTTTAAATTAATTAGTGATATTCCATGTGTCCAGGAGTATATCCTCAAAGGAGTGGTCAATGCAGCCCTTGGCCAGGAAATGGGTTCGGTGAGTATAAAATCACTGGCAATCTGTAGCTTGCAAAGTTATGTGTGTGGAAAAGATCAAAATGAATATCAAATTTCAACCAGCAATAAACTTACAAATAGGCTCTTCTGTAGTTCCTTTTATTTCTCCATATCCCCCAGTCCAGATTCCATTGTGAAAAGAATCCTGTGTTATTTAAAGACAAAAAAGGGGAATTCCCTGGTGGTCCAGTGGTTAGGACTTGGCGCTCTCACTGCCAGGGACCCGGGTTCAAGCCCTGGTTGGGGAACTAAGGTCCTGCAAGCCGCACAGCATGGCCAAAAAAATAGAACAAAATAAAATGAAATAAAAAAATAAAGAAAAAAAAGAAAGCTACAACCCTAAGAATTGCTGCTTTGGTTTAAAAAAAAAAGCCCAATTGTTAAACAGTGTGTATATCTAATAACAACAGCAAATCATTGCAAAAATTCATTCTTATTTTCACTGACTTTTAAAAATTTTATTTGTTTGGCTGCATTGGGTCTTTGCTGCTGTGTGCGGGCTTTCTCTAGTTGCAGCGAGCGGGGGCTACTCTTTGTGGCATGTGCGGGCTTCTCATTGCGGTGCCTTCTCTTGTTGCAGAGCACAGGCTCTAGGGTGGGCTTCAGTAGTTGCGGTGCATGGGCTCAGTAGTTGCAGCTCGCCCGCTGAGTAGTTGCAGTGTGTGGGCTCTAGAGCACAGGCTCAGTAGTTGTGGCGCACGGGCTCAGCTGCTCTGCGGATCCCTTCCCAGACCAGGGATCGAACCCATGTCCCCTGCATTGGCAGACGGATTCTCAACCACTGCACCACCAGGGAAGTCCCTTCACTGACTTTTTTTTTAACCTTGCATACCTCTGAGCTATAATTTTGACATCTGTAAAATGGGAATAATTGTTTCTCTGGAAAAGCTTTTTATAAGTACCAAAATGCTGACTAAAATTAAGCTCTTATTCCTCTGAATATGGCATAGTAAGTTCTTTTTGGAAAAAAGTGGAATATAAATAAATCTTTTTATCTCCAGCTCACTCCAAAGTGCTTCATGTAGTAGATAGGCAATAAATAGCTATTGAATAAATTAATGATTTTATTTAATAAATAATCCTTGTTATAGCCATATAACATATATAGCTCCTACCACAAGGTCTGATATATGATAAAAGAGCAATAAATATTTGTTAAATGAATGAGTTCATTTAATGAAGATACTTTTAAGATAGAGTTTGGGGATTGAATTTTTTTCTTCTTTTCTATCTGACCCTAAATAGGTTTTAATTCAATTGCAGATTATCATTTTCTAGTTGCTTATGCTAATAAGAATTAGTACTATTGATTTGGGGAGGATTTAAAACAAGGGTATATGTTAACTCCTGACAAATATGTTAAAACCACAAAGTAATACAAATAATATATTTTCAGCTTATTCTTCTGTATCAGCTCTGCTTTGTTTTTTAGAAGGATCATATGAAAATTGCCCAGCAGTTCTTCCAGTTGGTGGGAGGATCAGCTAGTGAATGTGGTATGTCTGAATCTGTACTTGTGAGCATGATTTATAACTGGAGTTGGTCATATACTGACTGGTGAAGTTTGATTCTCTGTCCAGGGATATATCTGTTAGGCTTCCCATTATAAAGTAGGAACTCAGACACAGGAGAGAATATTGAATAGCCCTTCTTAACATCTCAGCTAAAATGGGATGGGAGTATATATAAATAGAGGAGAATAAGTATATTCTCTAGTTCATAAGAGTTTTAAAAATTTGATTCTGTTTTTTATTTGAAATGTTAACTTTTATTGATTTCTCAAGAGCTCTTTATGTATAAAACTTTTGTCATGCTGTAGATATTTTTCCAGTAGGTCATTTGCTTTTAACTTTGCCTATAGTATTTTTTTCCCATATAAAAACATTTACATCTTATTTATCTTTTCTATAATGATCTCTTACCATGGGTATCAAGCTTAGAAAATGCTTTTTTATCCCTGAAGTTATATAATATTCATCTATATTTCCCAGCAGTAGTTTTGTGGCTTCATTTTTATTATTAAACTATCAATCTCATCACTGAAGATTCAGTGTAAGATTTGAGAAAGGGATCTAAAAAGGGCTGATAGTTAGCCAGTGTGAACCAAGATGGCTGTCTGTACCAGTTGTCCGTGGCCGGCATCTCTTCTGATGAGCAGTGTTCATGCTGAACTGATTGTTAAATATTCTAATCACCCCTGGATATTCATTTTCTTTCAAATGTTTCACCAAAGCTATTTGTTGGATAATATTTTCTTTCCCCATTTCAATTCATTTGTACAACAAAAATGTATTGTGGTGTTGGGGATACAGCAGTAAACAAAACAAACCAATCCCCCTACGCTTGTGCAGTGTACAGTCTAGAGAGAACAGACTAGAAACATAATAAGTAGATTATAGGGGACTTCCCTGGTGGTCCAGTGGTTAAGACTCCACGATCCCAATGCAGGGGGCCCGGGTTCGATCCCTGGTCAGGGAACTAGATCCCGCATGCCGCAACTAAAAGAGCCTGCATGCTGCAACTAAGACCCCGCGCAGCCAAATAAATAAATATTTTTTTAAAAATAGATTTTATAGTATATCTGACTGTGCTAAGTGTTTTTGGGGAAAAAAATTGAACAGAGGAAGGAGGATTGGGAGTGACAGTGGTGAGGGTCAGGTATTCTTCTAATCCTCTGCCACTTCAAATACGAATCTGTTATCAGACAAAAAGTTGGTCAGGATCAGGATCAGATGGTTCCATGGCAAAGTATTTCTCCATTTGAGATCAGACGTGTTAGGTTGTCTTAGATGAGTAATGGTGGATACTAAGTCACTTAGGTTGTCTTAGATGAGTGATGATGGATACTAAGTCACGATAGTTGAGTGTGCAGGTGTTGGAGTTGGGTGAGAGAATCAAAGCCCTGGAAAAGATCTGGGGAAAACTGTAGCCTGTAGGACATGTGCTCATGTGGGACTCTGAGAGTTAACCGCAAGAGAGATTATCGGTCGTTCTTGAGTACTGTGACCTCCATCATGCTGAGGTTTTGTCCACTGAACAGAATCTGTAATTTCAGAATCTAGAAAGATGTCTTGGAATACATTCCTGTCTCTAAATTATAAAATAACTCAAAGGTCAGCTAAAGAGAACTTTTTTTTTTAATATTATTAAACTATTATTTTTAATTTATTAATTTATTTATTTTTGGCTGCGTTGGGTCTCTGTTGCTGCACACGGGCTTTCTAGTTGCAGCGAGCGGGGGCTGCTCTTTGTTGCGGTGCGCGGGCTTCTCATTGCAGTGGCTTCTCTCGTTGTGGAGCATGAGCTCTAGAGCACGGGCTCAGTAGTTGTGGTGCATGGGTTGCTCCGCGGCATGTGGGATCTTCCCGGACCAGGGCTCGAACCCGTGTCCCCTGCATTGGCACACGGATTCTTAACCACTGCGCCACCAGGGAAGCCCCTAAAGAGAACTTTTAGTTTCATGGATACACCTGGTTTCTTTTCCCGTTCCATTTCAGATACAATACCAGGCAGGCAGTGCATGGCTTCCTGTTTCTTCCTGCTTAAGCAATTTGATGATGTCTTGATTTACCTCAACTCATTTAAGGTCAGTGTAGAATTTTCTAGATGACTTTGTATACAAAATACTGTATATAGTATGTCACAGATAAGATACTTTTAGAGTATCTTTTACTACCACCCTTTTACTGTGGTGGTAGTAGTGGCATCAGCTAACTCCTGAAGATTATTTCTGTGTTTACCTGGTATGACTGATGTTTTTATATTTTATATGTTAATGCTCAGTGTGACCTGCTCTTGGGATGTTTTTCAGAGTTACTTCTATAATGATGACATCTTTAACTTTAATTATGCCCAAGCCAAAGCTGCAACTGGCAATACCAGTGAGGGTGAAGAGGTGGGTACCTGCTTTTGAAGGCGTTTGAATAATTCTATCTAAAAACATTGTTATCTTTTTCTCACTCAAATAAAAAGTTTAAGGGTAAAGGATTATTAAAAGTTCTACTGTTCTTAGGTTACATTAAAAAGTACAATATAAGTAGATATATAGATTTTATAACCACATTCGTGTTTTCCTTTTTTGGATAAATTTTATAAAAACATAACATACATGGAGAAAAGTATACAAATCAAAGTACACAGCTTGATGAATTTTTAAAGTGAACATACCCAAATAGTCAGTACCCAGATCATGAAATAGAATATTATCATAACCCTGGGAACGCACCCAGCTCCTTTTTGAGTCAATCTCTCCCCCACAAGGCTAACCACTATCTTGACTTCTAACTCCATAGGTTATCTGAATGATTCAAAATAATTCAATTGAATTATTTAATTCAATTTTGTTATTATTCAACAAATTACTCAACTCATTATTATTCAAATTCTAAGTATTTTCTAATTTCCATTACGTTTAGAAATGATCTTTTTATTGTCTTTGATGGTGAGTTATTCTAAAACATGTTTCATGATTTTCAAGTGTGTATGTTATCCTTTCCGGGTTATTTTATTTTGATTTCTAACTTAATTGTATTGTGGTCATAGAGTGTGGTCTGTATAACACCAGTCCTTTTTTTTTTTTTTTTTTTTTTTTTAAATAAGGTTTAATTTATTTATTTATGGCTGTGTTGGGTCTTCGTTTCTGTGCGAGGGCTTTCTCTAGTTGTGGCAAGTGGGGGCCACTCTTCATCACGGTGCGCGGGCCTCTCACTATCGCAGCCTCTCTTGTTGCGAAGCACAGGCTCCAGACGCGCAGGCTCAGTAATTGTGGCTCACGAGCCCAGCTGCTCCGCGGCATGTGGGATCTTCCCAGACCAGGGCTCGAACCCGTGTCCCCTGCATTGGCAGGCAGACTCTCAACCACTGCGCCACCAGGGAAGCCCAACACCAGTCCTTTAAAATCTGTTGAGACTTGCTTTATTGCCCAGTAGCGTGTGCAGTTGTTAATTATTCTGTTCAAATCTTCTGTATCCTCACCAACCTCATGTTACCTTGTGATATCAATAACTGAGAGAAGTGTTTTAAAATCAGCACAAAAATTGTCCTTTACTTTTCTCAGTGGCCTGTATAGAATTTGGCCATTTATAATGCTCATTAATCTAAGGCAAGCTGCTATGGATATTTTTATTGTAAAAGCATCTTCATGTTTATTCCCTTTTTCCTCCTCTTACAGATTTTCCTTTTAATCCAAAGTGAGAAGATGAAAAACGACTACATTTACCTCAGTTGGTTAGCTCGGTGCTGTGAGTCTTCTTTTAAATGTTATAGAGGACTCCTTTTATTGAGTGTTTTCTAATTTTGTTTTGTAGAATGAGTAAACTCTGAGATTAAGTGTTGTTAATGCTACTCAGTAAGGATGGCCACGTACATGTGTTAGATAAGTTTACTCTGTGATTAGTTCTACCATATGACATTGACCTAGCATAAACAGTCCTAAAAGATGCCAAGTTCTTCCTTTAGCCTATTAAAGCTTCCAGAGTCTGAGTTTACATTGTTTTTTGTTAAATGATATTGTTATGCTAATTTTACCTTTTCACTTTGGTGCCGGCCTGAAAAGTGATAAAATGTCAAAAACATAATTTGTGTGTACTATATAGCCTATCGTCTCTGTCTGTCTGTGTCTCTCTTGCTTCTTTTTTTTTCACTTGGTTTTAAAATGTTCACTGTGTTTTTGAAGTCATGGGAAAATTTTAGCAATTAGATTTCTAAGTGAGGCTGGAACTGTATGAGTGGGATTGAATGAATGATAGATGACTTTTCAGCAGATGTGCAAAGTAGGAACTACTGGAAGTCAACCCAATCTAAAAAGATATAACTATGTAAAGCCTAACTTAAGTATTTTAAGTATGGTAGAGTTCTGAGGGTGAAACCAGCTTAATGCCAACACTGTAAGCTTTCCCATGTAAGAGCTGCTTACCATTACTTTGTATATTTGTAACATAGAACCAAATCCATAGACTAGCAAGATGCAGAAGTGTATTTCTTGTACATTTTAAAAGCATAAATCTTTGTTTCTCTTTGTAGACATTATGAATAAGAAACCAAGACTAGCCTGGGAACTTTATCTCAAGATGGAAACCTCTGGCGAGTCCTTTAGCCTCTTACAGCTCATTGCTAATGACTGCTACAAGGTGCGTCTGAGTGAGACCTAAGGGGAAAGTGAAGATCAGTATCACATTGCTGCATTGACTAAATGTTAGGGGAAAGTGTCCTAGAGATTAAACGGCTATAGGTGAGAGGATTCGCATAGTGATATCAGAAATGTCATCCCTTTTATGAATGAACTGAACTCAGAGATAGCATTTCAGGGTTTTATATGTACATAAAACATGTATACATATAAATGAAATATGAAATAATGTGTATGAAATAGTGGTTTAGAGAGGAGGTTTTAGACTTCTGAAGGCTGTGAATCTTTAGGTACCGTGCAGATAGAGGTATTCCTCTGGTAATTGGAAGTTTGGTTCTGAAGCTCAAGAATGATGTCCTCTGACATCGAGAGACAGATCTGGAGAAATCGTCACCACTTCAATAGTAATTGAAGCCCTGAAAAAAGTGAGATTACCGATAAGGGAGTAAAGTAAGAAGAGTAAGAGAGTTGCAAACCAAACCTTTGGGAAAACCATGGTGCAAATAGTAGACAGGAAAGACAAAGGAACCAGAAAAAAAAAGAGTAAAAAAGCAGTCAGATTTAGTAAAGGACGAACTGTGTGTGTGTGTGTGTGTGTGCGTGTGTGTGTGTGTGTGCGTGTGTGTGTGTAGGGAGTTGGAAAGGCAGGGAGGAGGGAAGAGTTTGGGGCCCTATCCTATAGATTAAAAGCTTTTTAAAAAATTAGCCTCAAATTCTGGAAACTCCTATTTTGGGAATATTTCTTCCTGTCCAAAAGACAGGAAAACGTCAGGTAAAGAGAGTCTAGTATCAAATTAATCAATAATAGCTCATTTCAAAGTGAATCATTACGTAATAAAGTGAATCACCATCAGTGGAAAAGGATTTAAAACATAGGAAACTTGAAAATGTTTAATAGAACTTGGTGGATGGCAGTGATATTGAGTTAGGGAAGGCAGAGGGAAATAAACCACTAAAAGACAGGAATTTAGTTCAATTTTAGATGTATTAAATCTGAAGTGTGTTTGGGGCTCCCAGGTAGAGATATTACATGTGTGAAATTATCAGGGTGAGCCTGGAGCTCAGGTATTCATGTGAGAGGCTTGGACTAGAGATGTAGCTTTAGAAGTTAACAGTAGTTAATGGTGGTGGTGGTAGTAGCAGTAGCAGTAGCAGTAGTAGTGGAGTATGGAAGAGAATGAGATTAACCAGTGAACGGGGTGAGGAACCACATGGAACACCAGTATTTAAGGGATAGAAATAGAAAGAAGAGTCAGTGAAAGAGACAGAGGATGAAGATGAACAGAAGGAAAAGAAAAGAACCAGGAGAGAGGAAAAAAAAAGTGTTTTTCATTACTCTTTTTCTTGTTCCTATTTTATCAAATGCCAAGGAAGGAAAATGTCAAATCTGCAACTAGATGGAATTGCAAGAGGCCTGAGAAAACACTGCTAGGTACAGAAGAGAATTAAATTAGGAAGCAGATTCAATGAGAATAACGTAGACCACAATCTTAAAAAAACTGATGTATGATTTCATATATATATAACATTATTGAAATGACAAAATTATAGAGATGTAGAAAAAATTGGTGATTGCCAGCGATTAGGGATGGTCAGCTGGGAGGAGAGTACAGCTTTGTGGTGATGGAATAGATCTGTATCTTGATAGGGGTGGTGGTTACATGAACCTACACATTTGATTAAATGACAGAACTGTACATACACATTGTAGTGATGTCAGTTTCCTGGGTTTGATATTTGTGATATTGTACTATAGTTGTATAAGCTATAATGGGGGAAATTGGTTGAAAGGACATGGGACCACTCTGTACTATCTTTGTGACTTCCTGTAAATTTATAATTATTTTAAAATAAAAAGGCTTTAAAAAATGAACCAACTAGAGCTCTATCCAGCAATATAAATGAATTGTAAAAACATATACAAGACACAAAAGAATATTTACAGCTTTATTTCATATAGCTAACGTACTAAGAGGCAACACTCAATTATATTGTCTAAAGATGTTTACATAGCTGATAAAACTATAAAGAAGGTCAAAGAACTGATGACCATAAAAGTCAGACTACTAGTTACTGAAAATAGGGAAAAAGAGGGTTGTGCTGTGGAAGTGACACACAGAGCTTCTGTTTTGCTGTCAATGTTTCATTTCTTGACCTGGGTGGTAGTTACACTTATATTGACATTATAGTCATTAAACTGTATATGTATGTTTCCCACACCATTTGGTGTGTTTCTTTACCAAAAAAAAATTTTTTTAGGAGAACATAGGAAGAAGGATTAACCTTGAAAAGGAATAAGAACACTTCTTTCTGTGAGATATGCAGAAAAGAGGGAAGGAGTAATGAAGGTACAAGTATAATTTGAACTGAAGGAAGGAGAGTTGTGTCTTCCCTATGAAGTATAGAAAAAAGCTAAGCTAAGATGCAGTAGAGATCTTAAGGAAAATGGCAAAGGTGTAAAACAGCAGTTCACAGGAAAGGAAAGGTAACGAAACCACACTGAGTAAGGAGGATTGCCAAGCAATTTGAAGACTTCAGCGAACACTATACATTTATGATTGCCAATCAGGAAACCTCATGTAAGCAAAATTTAATGATAGTCAGCATACTCTACAAGGCCAAGGAAATGTGTAGTACATTTGGGAAAGAAGTTTGTCAAAATGAATTAAATGTTTAAAAGACTTGCTGTTAGGGTAGAAGTCAGTATACATCTGGGCATTCTGAGACTTTAGGGACAAGGTCAGGGAAAGACCATCCTCTTGGGTTGAATAGGATCAAATTAGCATAAAATGAATGATAGTAGTCATCTACAGAATGTATTGAGGAAACTTGAAAAATAACCAGTTCAAATCACAGTCATCAGAGTTTATCCTCAAGATTAGAATATAATTAGAAGAAACAACAAATATGTTGATTACAGTGTAACTTGACTATATGTAGAAGAAATGTTATATTGTTGAAAACTTAATGAAGGGAAGGGGGTTTAAATTGAACCCATGTACACAAACTGTGATTTTCCTTCTTGTTTTAATAAGGGATTGAAATTTATCTAATTTGCTAATTGCAAATGTTGTCATTACCCATGCACTTGTTTTATGAAATTATGTTTCATGGTATCTTTACATTTAGTTTCATTCTGTGTGATCTTTTGATTACAAGTATTACCACAGTACTTTCTTTTATTCAGATGGGCCAGTTTTACTATTCAGCCAAAGCATTTGATGTCTTAGAGAGGCTGGATCCCAACCCTGAATATTGGGAAGGCAAGAGGGGTGCCTGTGTAGGCATATTCCAGATGATCTTAGCTGGGAGAGAACCCAAGTAAGTAGACAGACAATAGATACTACCTCTATGCATTTGCTGGTTCCTGGGGGATGAGAATTGCTTTCTTGGATCATGTCTTCTGAAAACTAAAAATTATTTTGATGAATAAAAGGTTAAGTTTTATATTTCTATCTGACCTTTTTCCTCCAGAATTTTTATTTTATAGAATCAGATCATTCTAAACTATGTATATTGGGGACATTGAGTATGCTACAGCTCTCAAGTATAAGAGCAAGATATATATTTGGCTCCAAATGAATTGTCATTTTCATACAATGTCTTTTTCAATCTCTTCTTCTCTTTTCTTTGCCTTTTGGCTTTTTTCTTGTGTCTCTTAGTTTAGTCCTCAAAGAATTAGAAATGGAGTGAGTGTGGTTAATAATTCCTTTTTTCTTTTGCCTTCTCATATTCCAGGAAATACTGAGACATTAAGACTACATAAAATTAAGTGCCATATAGCTCCATTTGTAATAAAAGTTAAACTGCTTAAAACTAAATTCAGTTTTCTGAAAATAATTTTGTGGAATGTATTTGTTACTGATGTATAAATAGAAGATATGACTTTTTTTTTTTTTGGCCACTCCACGCAACTTGTGGCATCTTAGTTCCCCCAACCAGGGATTGAACCCGGGCCCCAGCAGTGAAAGTGCTAAGTCCCAACCACTGGACCATCAGGGAATTCCCATGACTATTTTATAAGTAAATAATCTATCAAAAATTACTTCCTGCCTTGTATCTACTTCCATTCCTAAATAAAAGTTGAAAAGAATTTAGGTAGTTGAAAGAAGATACTTGAGGGAAAACGTAGAAAATATGAGAGAACTCTTAGGGAAGAGGATCAATAGACAGTCATCTATAGATTTGATGAGGTAATAGGGAAGTTTTAGTCTGCATTACTTAAAACATGAGTTTAAATTTTAATTAAATTTAAATTACTTAAAATATAAATACTGACATTTGCCAAATCTTGGTCACTAACTTTCCTCTCTTCCATATTTATTAATATATTATTTTTCTTGAAGAAATAATCTATGCCTGGCCTTGTAAAATTTTACAGATATGGCAATGACACCCGGTTTGAGGTGATTACCACCTTAAACAAAGGAGAAATCTGGGGCTCAGGCAAGTTAAGTCACTTGTTAGCACAGAGCTAGAATTCGAACCCAACTCTTTGAACCCAGCTCCTTGATATACACTTTCTACTCTGTCATGCAGAATAAGCATAGAAATGGAAATATTTATGTCATATTAAGACAAAAAATAGCATATATATAGATAGTAGAAGTAAGCAAGGAAAACTTGGATTGGTGAGAAGGATTTCACAGAATTTCCATTTTACTATGGCATCAAAAGAATAGAAGGCTAGGAAGTTTGTAATTGGTTTTTGAATACACTGTATACAAAAGGATATGAAGAACAGTCACAAGTTTATTTTACTTGTTAATTTGCATTCTTTATTGAAACACTTTGTCCTTTCAAATCTTTTCCTCAGAGAGACCCTTCGAGAAGTGCTCCATTTACTGAGAAGCACGGGTAACACCCAAGTAGAATACATCATCCGGATCATGAAGAAATGGGCCAAAGAAAACAGAGTGCCTGTCTAAAATAGCTCCAGAGTCCTAAGGAACCAGTCACCACATTGACATAAAATTGGAAGTCATTTTCCGCAAGTTTATGTAAGATGCGGGCCTCTGTTTTGTTGACACTTCCTTCCTTGCTCTGCGAGCCTCAAGATCAGTGACTGGCTTGCTTAGACCGAGCCTCCTGGCTGAACTAAGAGCCATAATTTGTGCTGTGGCTCCTGTATGATCCGACGAGCAATAAGACTTTGGACTTGTCTGGTGCCTTTCTTCTAAAAATACTCAGAGTCCTCTTATGTGATTTACTGACTTTAAGGAGAATGGCATAACTTTTTTTACATATTAGCATTCCATGGCATTTTCTCCAAGCTGTAATAACAAATGCCTTTAATGCTCAAAGGTCACCATCATTCTGTCATCTTAATTTTAGCCATCTATGTACATTATCCTGTTTTACTGGGGAATACCATAAAAAGTTTAATAGTGCATCTCTGAATCTTGGGAGAGCAGAGGTTATAAATAGCTACATGATTCTAAGAATGGCAGTAAGATCCTTTATCAGACTGTCCAGTCATTAATAGATAATAGGCTTGTGGGGATTACTCTTTCAGTAGTTGAATTCTTGATGATAATAACACAGTTGCAGTGGAGTAACCTGAATATTGCAGTTTTTTTAAAGGTGAGTACTATGAAAAAAATCTGTGTGGTACATTTGAAGATATTCAAGAAACAGTATACAAATCTCATCAGGCACTTCCCCATTGTAATTTAGGTAACATGACAGGTTAGGTTTTTTCTTCATATGTCCTGCTGAATAAACATCAATTTTTGAAAGTAGGGCTACAGAGATTATTTATTAATGTAATGTTAATAGAATATGGATCACGTAGAGCCCTTTGAGGGATTTCCTAATGGCTGGACTCTTTGTCCTAAGTCGTATCCTAGCCCAATGTTTCTGAGCTCTCGCAATATAAACCCATTACACAACTGAGCATTTTTAGGCTCACGACCTATTTTCAGAAGATAGGCCTACATGTTTTATGTACCAGATTACCTTTGTTTCTATATTACATAATTTTTTCCTGTTAGTTTAAGGTACCAGTATTACAGGTATAGAAAGTGCAGAGCCATCCCTATCCAGCCTGGGAACTGAAAGTCATAATTCCTTGAAGCACTAAAGAAGAATAGTGTCAGTTTTTCCACCTATACCCCCAGCATCCACCGTGGATGAAGAATTTATATAGAATGGAGGTAGGAACATGGCAGGAGTCGGAGCAGCTATGGAAAGAAGGTCTGTGATGGCAGAGAGCCTTTGCCTTCTGGACAGTTGCAAGGGGTTCTTCCAGCTCTGCTCAGGAAGATGACCAGTTTTCCAGTCTTTTATTTAGACCCAAATCTAATCAGTTCAGAGCACAAATCAAAATAAACTGACCTGAAAAACTGAATTTTAGAAAACAAAGTTATATCATTTTTCATATGCCAAAGCTTCTGTTCCTTATGTTGTTGTTTCTGTTTTTTCAATAATCGGTTCTCAGTATCTAAGTTACAAGGTGGGTCAGATCTGGACAGAACCTGCTATAATCTTTAGAATCCTTGTGATTCTTACTCACCTCACTTAAAATATTAGGAAACATAATAGTAGGAAAAGACACATGAAACTTTTCAGTGGTTCTTTGCAATGAAATTTGTCTTCCAGTTAATTGCTATTATTTTCAAATTTCCTATACTTGGAAAACTTTTCCACTGATGGTGATTTACTTTTTTTTTTTTTTTTTTTTTGGTGATTTACTTTTAAATGAGCTCTTGTTGAGCTTAACACTCTGGCTTTTCCCTGCCATTTTCCTGTCTTTTGGGAAAAAAAAGATAGTCCAAAAAGAGCAATTCCCAGAATTTTAGATTAACTTTTTAAAAAGTTTTTAATCTGTAGAAGTGAGACAAAAAAAAAAAACAAAACCCATAAAGACTAGTGTAAGAGAGATACTATCCAATTCTGTTACTAAGGATAGCTACTTCTGAAACATCTTGGCGGGGCTCAAGATTGCAGAGTACTGTTGCGTGGAGAGGGGGAGGTCCAGGCTTAGGATGTAGTGTCATGTGTACAGTTCATAGCATCAGTGTAACTCTTTATAATCTGTAGCAGATGTTACTTGCAAATGGAAAACATTTTTTAAATTATTTTTGTACTTCAAAAGAATGATTATATTCCACTGTAACATATTCAAATTAAAGCTTATTATTTGGTTATTTATAGTATTCTGTTGAGTGTGAGTGCGGGCCCTGGGTGTGTCATGTGCCTTCTCTCCTTTCTTTCCTGACCCCAGAGTAAAGGGGGAGCACAAAGTTTTGGGCTCCACAAGTTATTCTTTTTGAGAGGAAAGTAGGTATCCCCTAAGAAGCCTTGTCCGCTAAGGCCTGTGGTTCCTGCTCAATCATATTAGGTCTGGCTCTTTACTGTGTTACAGACCATTCCAGAAGTTGTTTGACCAGTGCATGGTATAACGCCTCACATGTAGAAAGCTCCCAAATACTTGTTGACTGTATAATTAAACATACAGTAACTGGTAGAGCAGGGGACTTGTGACACCTGACCTCATGTGTTCTGGTTCCCATCTAATTGTTGTTTTATGGTGTGCCAAGCATATCCTAGGCGCTAGGGATGCAAAGAGAAATAACGCACAGTCCTGATAGATAACCCAGTCTAACAGAAGTATACGCAACTAAACACAGTAACGTGTGACTGTTTTCTCAATAGGAAGAAGCTATTGAGAGATAAACTAAGGCAATGGGAATGTTTGTATCCATATATATGGGACACCCTCTACCTCATTTTGGAGAAGCAACCAGAATGGATCCTGGAACTCAACAGCTAGCAAGATGTCCAGGCTTCTGCCATGTGTGTAGCACATGCAACATATATCCAAGTACACAGAAGCCAAAGGACTGTTTTCCTTCTTTTTTTTTTTTAATTATTTATTTATTTATTTATTTATTTATGGCTGTGTTGGGTCTTCGTTTCTGTGGGAGGGCTTTCTCTAGTTGCGGCGAGTGGCAGCCACTCTTCATCGCGGTGCGCGGGCCTCTTGCTATCGCGGCCTCTCTTGTTGCAGAGCACAGGCTCCAGACGCGCAGGCTCAGTAGTTGTGGCTCACGGGCCTAGTTGCTCCGCGGCATGTGGGATCTTCCCAGACCAGGGCTCAAACCCGTGTGCCCTGCATTGGCAGGCAGATTCTCAACCACTGCGCCACCAGGGAAACCCCCACTGGTTTCCTTCTTTGTGGCTTGATACACTTAAAGAGTTGCAAGCAACTGGGCATTAAATCACAACAGTTATATTTACTTTCTAATGGCAAAATGAATTAGTGATTTACTAGTTCCTGTATTTATGACTTCCTCAATATGACTTAGGTAAATAGTCATCTCTCTTCTTCATCCTATAAAATACTTCTCAGGTTTAAATGTATTTTATGATAACGTTCAAACAGTCTTCTATTCAGAGATGCTCTCAGAGAAGCAGAGCTAGGGACCTGATGATTGCCCATAACATACCTCAACTCTGGACTGTAGGAATATGTGAAGATATGAGACGCACACAATAGGTGAATACAATCAGCTGATGTGTGCGTATTGAATGTACAGTGTATAGACAAGTTTGCACTCTTTTGCATCAAAACCCTTTCTTTAAATAAAGTCGAGATGCCAAGTACAATAGGGACTGTCCTGGTGGTCAGGGCAAAGGGGAGCAGATGCAGCAGGTCCACCACTCAGGCTGCCCCTTGAGGCAACACAGTTTACAAACCTCAGATATAGGGAAGAAGTACCCTGCTAGGTGAACATCAGGGAAGAGGACGGTGGGAAGCGCGGACGTGAGCATCCACACCATAAACTATGGGTGCATTTGATCTCATTCAAGTCACCATGTTTTTGTATATTGATTCATGTATTCATGTATTTATTTGGTCAGTTACTTGTATTTCACTGTGTTCCAGAAACAATTTGAGATGACTTACCAAGTATATATACAACAAAACTTAACAGATAGAAGGAAGCCAAGAGTAAAGTTCATACACAAAAGAACATACCAGAATTACCAAAGATGGGCCAGAAATTCACTTGCAAGCTTCCCACCAACCGAAGCAAAGGGGGAAACACAACCAGATGGAAAATTCAGTCCATCTGTGTAAATGAACTGCCTTATGGGAAAAAAAAAAACAAACTGGATTTTCAGGGATCTCTGATTGTTGGCAGGGTTCTGAATTAGGTTTCTGCACCATAACTTAGACATAACCAAATGCTTAATAAAAATTTCAAGGGAATCTTATTGCATCTCTAAGTATGTACAGGTCTTTCCTACTATGTACAGTTAAATAATTACACATGTCCTTCTATTTTTAATTTCCTCTGTATATATAAAATTATACTCTTCTTTGCCAGTTTTTAACTGAGGAGTAGCTATTAATATGGTGAAGCTGAGACATGTTATTCAAGTTTTTAAAATTACAGCTCATGTTAAGATGAAAATGTATGTAACAGTGACCTAGAGACTAATTGCAAGGTACTGTAAAAGCAATGAAATTATGGGATAGTATAGCTTATACATTTACTGAGAAAATTCAACAGGGAAAAACATTGTAGAATAGGTCACATAGAAAAGGCTACATGGGGGAAGTGAATCTTAAATGAAACTTGGAGTATAGAATTTAACTATATAGAGAATAAGTCAACGATTAAGTCAGATGAAGATAACATAAATGAAGCCTTGAGTAATATTCACAGATTTTTAATCTTAACTTTAATTGTTCCTATTTATCTACTTTCATTTGTTCTTTGAGAAACAGTATGGCCTTTTTTGTAAACTTGTAGTTTCATGCCATGACCCAGCAATTCCACTCTTCAGTATATGTTCAAGAGATACTCATATCCATGTATACCATGAGATATGGACTCTTGTCCATGTACACCAGGAGATATGTACAAGAATGATCCTCACAGCACTGTGCCCAGGGAAAACCTGGAAACAGCCCAAATACCCATTGACAGGAGAGTGGATAGACTGTGGTAAAGTCACGTGGAATGTTATACAAAATAAATGAACTACAGCCTCTTACAACAACACGAATGAAGCTTAGCAATATAGTGCTTACAGCAATAACTTTTTATAAGGTAAAGACAACTCAAATATAAACATGTAATCAAAAGAGAAGCAGAACAGGGAAGTCAAGATGGTGGTGACCAGGAATGGGGGAGGCAGGCTGGGGCCCAGGAGGCCACACAGAGAGGCACACCATCATCAAGGTTCTGTTTTCATGTTGGTGGTGAGCCACAGGAATTTATGCCTTAATAAAGATAAACTATAAATAAACATGCTGGGCCTTCCCTGGTGGTGCAGAGGTTAAGAATCCACCTGCCAATGCAAGGGACAGGGGTTCGAGCCCTGGTCCGGGAAGATCCCACATGCCACAGAGCAACTAAGTCCGTGCACCACAACTACTGAGCCTGCGCTCTAGAGCCTGCGAGCCACGACTACGGAGCCCACAAGCCACAACTAATGAAGCCCGCGCACCTAGAGCCCATGCTCCGCAACAAGAGAAGCCACCGCCATGAGAAGCCCGCGCACCGCAACGAAGAGTAGCCCCCGCTCCCCACAACTAGAGAAAGCCCATGTGCAGCAACGAAGACCCAACGCAGCCAAAAATAAATAAATTAAAATTTAAAATAAATAAACATGCTTTTAAAAATAAATTATAGTTAAATAAAAGAGGAACAATGATGAATATATGTTTTGAACTAAAAATTATGACCAACCCAATCCTGTGTACCTGAAGTAAAACAAAACAAAACATATAAATATATAACCAGAAGGAAATACTCCTAAATGTAAGCAATGATTGTCTTCAAATAGTGGAATTAGTTAACTGTACTTCATACTCTTATTTCCTTTTTGTATTTTCCAAATTTTCCACAATGAGTACATGTTACTTGTGTATCAGAAAAAGACCACTGAAATAATTTTAAAATACTTTTTAAAACCAAAGAAGAAATCTTTTCACATCGAACAAAATTAATAATTTCTTCATATCATCTAACACCCAGTCCTTATTCAAATTTCCCCAATTGTCCCCAAAGTGGTTTGCTAGAATTAGGATCCAAACTAAGTCAAGCATTGCAAGTAGCTGTTATATCCACTACCCTTATTTTTTTAATAGACATCGCCTCCCTGCTTTTTTCCTAAGCCATTGATTTGGGAGAAACTTGGGTCATCTGCGTCGCAGAATGTCTCACATTCTGAGTTTGGTTAATTGCTTGCTCATAACACTGTAGTACTTGTTCCTATATCATTCATATGCCTTTAAACTGATAGATCTAAAGACTGATGTAGGTGGGTTTGTGTACTTCCTACTGTGTCATGTCAGGAGACTCATGGTGTCTGGCTCTCCCACTTTAGAAGAATTCTATTCTTCTCATCAGTAGACTTGTATTACCAAAAAAAATTATAGTCAGTTATTATTATATTTTTAATTTCATCAGTAAGAAATTTGGGGAAATCTGTTTTCTCTCTTACCACTTAAAGAGCTACGTAATATTCTCAATTTGCCTCTTAACCTGCAGAGCCTAAAATATTTACTATCTGGTCCTTTACAGAGAGTTTGTTGACTCCTGCTCTAGAATATTGCATTACCTGCCTCAAGAGAAACTTTCATGCAAGGTGTGCTTGGAACACTTAAAGGAAAAGTAGTTGGGACTTCTCTGAGCTTCCATACTACACAACTGCACTAACGTGAAGTATCCAAAGCAGTCAAGTTCATAGAAGCAGAAGGTAGAATGGTGGTTACCAGGGGCTGGTGGGGCGGGGCGGGGGGGGGTTGTTTAATGGGTACAGAGTTTCAAGTTCTCCAAGATGAAAAAGTTCTGGAGTGTATATTACATATAAAAGTTGTTAAAAGAGTAAATCCTAAGAGTGCGCATCACAAGGAAAAGTTTTTTTTTCTATTTCTTTAATTTTGTATCTATGTGAAATGATGGATGTTCACTAAATTTGTGGTCATCACTTCATGATGAAGTCAGATCATTATACTGCACACCTGAAACTTATACAGTGCTGTACATCAGTTACATCTCAATAAAACTAGAATAAAAAATAAATAAAACATAAAAATGAAAACGTTCTGGAGATCTGTTCCAAAACAACGTGAAGACACTTACTACTGAACTGTACACTTAAAAATGATTAAGATGGTAAATGTTATGCAATGGTTTTTCTTTACCATTATAAAAAAAGTAAAGGGATGTAAAAAGATATGCCATACAAATACTAATCAAAAGCAAGCTGGAGTGGCTATGTTAGTAACCAAAGTAGACTTCAGAGGAAAGAGCCCAGGGAAACCACTGGAATCATTTGCCTTGTTTTTGAACTGACTGTTAATGTTGCTCCCAGTATCCTCAACTCTTCGAACAACTGTTCTTGCCAAAAGGCTAATTGATTTTCTTTGGATACATTTTTCATCCACTGCTACAAGCAAACACAATTAACTCTCCATTGGTAAATGGCTTTCCTTGCTTGGCTTACAAATGAACCACTCAGGAACTTACTTTGGTTGCAGCCTTGTTTTCATTTTTTATTTTTGTGAAGAAATTCTGCTGTGATGAAATATTTTAAATTTTCTAATGTTTTTGAAGTTTGCTTCCCTATGAGTTGGAAATACTGCAGTGACTGCTTAATCTGGTAATGTGACATACTGTGTTCTTTTAGCTCTGTTACAGTGTCATTACATCATAAGCATGAAGCTTTTTTTTTTTTTAATATTTATTTATTTATTTGGCTGCACCGGGTCTTAGTTGCGGCACGTGGGATCTTCACTGCGGCCTGCAGGATCTTTTAGTTGCGGCATGCAGGATCTTTAGTTGTGGTATGTGGGATCTAGTTCCCTGACCCGGGATCAAACCTGGGCCCCCTGCATTGAGAGCAAAGAGCCTTAGCCACTGGACCACCAGGGAAGTCCCAAGCATGAAGCTTTGACATCTAATCGGACACAAAATAATTCATACTCCACCGTGCCTTAAAGGCTCTATTACCATGGGGTGAGGACTCATTGTTGGGGTTCCTTTAACTATCAAGTGTGTAGATCCTGATTGTATGTTAAAGGAAGGGGAAATGACCACCAGGCAGGTCTGCCGATCAGCGGACCCTCAGCGAGATGGACTTGGGCCAGGACTGCACTTACTACCTGGTCCCCCCACTCCAAAAGCAGGCCATGGTATTGGTAACATGTTACAGAAAAACTCGAATGAACTTTTTGGCCAACCCAATACATGCCGGGTCTCTGTGTATCAATGTCAACTAGGACCTTGCGTCTCCCAGTCCTCAGAAGAGCTGGGTATTCCTCAGTGTGCTGTCATCTGAGTAAACGGCCGTAGGTCCTTTGGGACAAGGACTGGGGAAATCATGAAATATGTATTTATGTTTTTTATAGTTCTATGTGTTTTGGCAAATGTATACAGTCATGTAACAACATATATATGCTATATATATAGATCTATTAATACATATGATTTTTTTTGTATATAAAAAGCTATTTTTAAAAAAGAATCCCAGGTTTAAGTTCATGCTCACTCTCTATGGTCGCAACCACCATTTGGAAACTGGAATGAGACCTGGGCATCTGTCCAGCGTGTCAGTGGAACTAAAAAAGATAATTATAGGAACATTGGTGACAAAGAGAACTAAAGCTTCTGCTGGGGAAGGTCGGCACAGGTTGCACACAAACATTCAAAAATCAGATCGATAAGTAGCCTTGGACTTCTCAATAGCAACTCTGGAAGCTTTAAAACAATGTTGCAATGCCTTAAGAATTCTGAGGAAAAATTATTTCCAACTAGAAACTGTCATTCAAGTATGTAGTAGAACAAATATCTTTTCAGACATGTATTTAATTTCATAAAATTAGCTCCTGAACTTTGTGCTCCACCAAAAATATGGGAACAAACTAAGGAGAAAAGAAAACGTAGCATAAAAGAAAGGGGGCTCCACATTAAGAGAGGGGGTGGAGGGAATGCCTGCAGTACGAGTGGGGACGTATTTCAATGCAGCTCTGCTACAGTCTCAGAGATCAACCAATCCAGACAAGAGCAGCTCAGAAAGCTCCAGGATGGACTCATTGAAGGCTAAATTGAACACCTCATTTGTTAACATATTGAGAAGAGAGTTTGGGTGAGAGTTTGGAGATAAGCCTCTAGAAAACAAAGCAAATAATAAGGTGTGCAGGAAAGAAAAGTAATCATAACATACTTCACGGCTCAGCTGTAAAAAGAGTTTATACGGTCAGAAAACTGTAAGCACTGAACACTGATTCAACCAAAAATTGATCCAATAGTATGGGGAGGGGGTGTGAGGGTGAGAAGTGTCCATGTGCAGGGTATGTGTGAGAAAAAGCTAAATCATCATATTTCATTGCAAAATGATAAATGAAAAAAAAACGAAAAAGTCTACAGTTTAGTTCTGAGAAGCAGAGGAGGCCAAGCAAACCAAAGGATTGGACAAACCATATTTGCAGGAAGCACTTTGCCTGTAGTAGTTATGACATCATTGTGAACAGCTCCTTATCAAAGGAGGCGGGGAGGGGACTTCCCTGGTGGCACAGTGGCTAAGAATCTGCCTGCAAACGCAGGGGACACGGGTTTGATCCCTGGTCTGGGAAGATCCCACATGCCGCAGAACAACTAAGCCCGTGCGCCACAACTACTGAGCCTGTGCTCTAGAGCCCGAGAGCCACAACTACTAAGCCCGGGCACCTAGAGCCCATGCTCCGCAACAAAAGAAGCCACCGCAATGAGAAGCCTGCGCTCACGGCAAATAGAGAAAGCCCGCGCACAGCAACGAAGACCCAGTGCAGCCCAAAATATATAAATTTTAAAAAGAAGGTGGGGAAGAGTAAATGCAAAACCTCGGGTCTTAGGTAAATACCTGCCAGTGGGCACATGGCCCTGGGGTCCCCCGACATGCATACCCACCAAGATAGCTAGTCCAGGAAAACTCATTTTCTTCAAAGATGCATAACCCAAACAGACAACACTGTTAAGGGTCTATAGACAATTAATACAAGCGAAAAAAAAAAAAGGAAGGAGGGGAGGAAAGGAGGGAGGGAGGAAAGAAGAAAATCAAATGCTGGACAAAAATATCACTAGAATATTGGTGATGTGTATATGAAAGCTGTAACCAAATATTTTACTGACAGAAAAGTAGAAAATAGTAGTAGTTCACTGATATTTCATCTTTAAGGTATCATTAAAGGTGACAAATCAAGTAGTATGTAAGCTGTATTTTATAATAGTAGGTTAAACATAAAGTATACAAAAAGAGAAAAATAGATGAATTTCATCATCAATCATAGTATGGAATTATGACAATATCCAAAGAAATTGAGGATTAAGTTCATTATAAAATTATCCCATTAGGGACTTCCCTGGTGGCCCAGTGGCTAAGACTCCCAATGCAGTGGGCCCGGGTTCGATCCCTGGTCAGGGAACTAGATCCCACATGCCACAACTAAGAGTTCGCATGCCTCAGCTAAAATATCCCGCGTGCCGCAACTAAGACCCGGCACAGACAAATAAATAAATATTTTTAAAATAAATAAATGAAAAAAAAATAAAAGTATCCCATTAGAACAAAAATATAAAGCTTCCAATTTATCAGAAGTAACATCTACAAAACAAAGCTCATGGAGGATTTTTTAAAAGGTTTAAAGGAGAAAGCGTGATATGAAATAACGTGAGAGATCTGGGCTCGAACATACCTTTCATATCAAAATGTAAATGGGCTTAACTCACCTATTAAAAGAAAAAAGATGAACAGATTGGATCACAAAGCAAAACATAACTCTGTGGTGTTTACACATAAATGCTGACAATAAAAAGATGGGCAATAGTACAATTAGGCAAATGCAAATAAAAAGAGAGCAGGTGGGACTTCCCTAGTGGCACAGTGGCTACAAATCCACCTGCCAGGACAGGAATAAAGACCCAGACGTAGAGAATGGACTTGAGGACACAGGGAGGGGGAAGGGTAAGCTGGGATGAAGTGAGAGAGTGGCATGGACTTATATATACTACCAAATGTAAAATAGATAGCTAGTGGGAAGCAGCCACATAGCACAGGGAGATCAGCTCGGTGCTTTGTGTCCACCTAGAGGGGTGGGATAGGGAGGGTGGGAGGGAGACTCAAGAGGGAGGAGATATGGGGATGTATGTATATGTATAGCTGATTCTCTTTGTTAGAAAGCAGAAACTAACACACCATTGTAAAGCAATTATACTCCAATAAAGATGTTAAAAAAAAAAAAAAAAGAAGAAACATCTGCCTGCCAATGCAGGGGACACGGGTTTGAGCCCTGGTCCGTGAAGATCCCACATGCCGCGGAGCAACTAAGCCAGTGCGCCACAACTACTGAGCCCACGTGCCACAGCGTGTGACAACTACTGAAGTCCACGTGCCTAGAGCCCGTGCTCCACGACAAAAGAAGCCACCACAGTGAGAACCCCACGCACCACAAGGAAGAGTAGCCCCCGCCAGCTGCAACTAGAGAAAGCTGGCAGACAGCAAAGAAGACCCAATGCAGCCAAAAATAAACAAACAAACAAACAAATAAATAAAGAGAGCAGGTGTCACAATCAAATAGGGTTGAATTCAGGTCAAAATCATTAAGCAAGTGAAAGAAACACACTTTGAACGATAAAGGGTCCATTTCTCAATGAAGATGTAACAGTTATGAAGAGACAACAAAGAAAATGGCATCAATAATCAAACAACAAAGTCACAGGATAGCAGTAAATCAGTGATTTCACCACAAAGCAATATCCATATTCCTTTTTTTAAAAATTAATTTATTTATTTTATTTATTTATTTTTTAAAATTATATATTTATTTATTTATTTATGGCCGCATTGGGTCTTCGTTGCTGCACGAGGGCTTTCTCTAGTTGCGGCGAGTGGGGGCTACTCTTCATTGTGGTGCGCGGGCTTCTCATTGCCGTGGCTTCTCTTGTTGTGGAGCATGGTCTCTAGGTGCTCGGGCTTCAGTAGTTGTGGCACGTGGGCTTCAGTAGTTGTGGCTCACGGGCTCTAGAGTGCAGGCTCAGTAGTTGTGGCGCACGGGCTTAGTTGCTCTGCGGCATGTGGGATCTTCCCGGACCAGGGCTCGAACCCGCGTCCCCTGCATTGGCAGGCCGATTCTTAACCACTGCGCCACCAGGGAAGTCCCAACATCCATACTTCCGCTCTGCCATCTCAGCTAGTGGACATCTGGTGGATTGCCTGGTGGACCCCTTACCCTTTCTTGGAGCAGCATCCTGCCCTCCGCTCCCAGCCCCATCCACCTCATCACAAGTTCCTGGTAGCCATACATTCATCACAATTGTTTGATCTGGGGGTGAGCACCTGACCCAAATAGGTCAATCAGAGAAACTTTTCTATGATTTTGGAATTGGGTGTAAAAGTTTCTTGTCTGAGATGGTCTCTCCAACAAAAATGTTTAAAAATTTTTGGGAAAGTATAACAAGGCCATATTTTTAATCATGTAACTTGGGGAGCAAAGAAAGCTAGTCCACAGAGAGAGGGGAGCAGAATGAAACAGATTTGAGGGAGAAGCAGAAATGAGACAGAGAGAATATTGCCGGGAGTCTGTGTAGCTTTTCTAGTCCCTAATTCTGGTTCCATCTTCTTGGGGCCCGATTGCATTCCTTTCCCTGGGATAGGAATGCAGGAAATACTCCTGCATCTGCTTTACAAACTTCTCTGAGTATCCAACTAGCTTATGTTGATTTCTTTTAAGATACTTGAAACCCAAAGTTCTAGTATTATTCAATTCTAATCCCACTGCCCTTCTCTCAGCCCTGCTGGGGCATGGCAGTTCATTCCATCCTGCCAGGCCGCCATACTCCATCTCTAACTCTATGGTCATGCCTTCCCTTGTTCTCTTTATCTGTATCCTCAGCATCCTTAAGAAGTAAGTCCCTCTTTCCTCCATAAAGTTTTCTTAACTATTCCAAACCTCTTTGATTTCGCCCTCCTCTGTCCCAAATGTCCATGTAATATTTGTATATTAGGAGAAGAGTTGAAAAATGTTTGCCCAGCTATGCCAAATAACACTCAAAGCTTTTTCCATCTCAAGCATCTGACTTTCACACAGAATCTTTTAGTCTTCTAGCTTCTGCTGTGTGAAATTCCCATAGCCTTGCCCCATGGTTACAATCTCATGGAACTGTTCAAGACTAAACAATTAGTATTTCATTACTTACAGCACAATTTGCAACAAAACAGTTTCTGCTCAAGGGAACTATTCAACATGAATTCCATGACATTTCCCTTGAAATTGGAAAACAGAAAATTATACTTATAAGAATAAAAGCTGAATAGTATATAGAATGTCCATTAATAACATCACTGTATGAACAAATTGTGGTATATTTGTAAGTGGAATACTACACAGCAAGGAAAAAGAATAAACTACTGATAATATGCAACCACATGGATGAATTTCAAAACCATTATGTTGATTAAATGTATAGAAATATTGAATCACTATGTTGAGTATCAGGAACTAACATAATGTTGTAGGTCAATTATACTTCAAAAACAAACAAACTCAAAAAAAGATCAGATTTTTGTACCAGAGGTGGGGGGTGGGCAGGGGGAATTGGTTGAAGGCAGTCAAAATGTACGAATTTCCAGTTATAAGATAAATAAGTACTAGGAATGTAATGTACAACATGATAAATAATTTAATTAACACTGCTGTTTGTTATATATGAAAGTTAAGAGTGTAAATCCTAAGAATTCTCATCACAAGAAAAAATTTTTTTCTTTCTTTAATTTTGAATCTATATGAGATGACGGATGTTCACTAAACTTATTGTGATAATCATTTCACGATGTACATCAAATCATTATGCTGAACACCTTAAACTTATACAGTGCTGTATGTCAATTACATCTCAATGAAACTGGAAGAAAAAAATAAGACTTCTGGAGATAGACGTTGGTGATGCTGATTGCAAAACAATGTGAATATACTTAATGCTGCTAATCTGTACACATTAAAATGGTTAAGATGGTAAATTTCATGCTATGTGTATTTCACCATGAATAAAAATGTTTAACTTTTTTTTTTTTTTTTGGCTGTGCCACACGGCTTACAGGATCTTAGTTCCCTGACCAGGGATTGAACCCTGGTCCTTGGCAGTGGAAGCCCAGAGTTCTAACCAGTGGACCACCAGAGAATTCCCACTAAAAATAATGTTTTAAAAAATAAACCCATTAAAAAAGATAAATAAATAAATAAATAAATAAATAAATAAACAAACACACACGTGGGACTTCCCTGGCAGTCCAGTGGTTAAGACTCTGCACTTCAAATGCAAGGGGCGTAGGTTCAATCCCCCATGGGGGACTAAGATCCCACGTGCTGTGCGATGCAGCCAAAAAAGGAAACACACACACACACACAAAACAAACAAGAAAACCCCATTATGTTGATTGAAAGAAGCCAGACGTAATAGTACATAATGAGTACATACCATAACAGTCTGTGTATGTAAGTTTCAAGAACAGGCAAAACTAATCTATGGTGAAAGCAGTCAGAATGGGGGTAACTTCTGTGAGAGTTCTGAGTGGAAAGGGACATGAAAGAACTTTCTGGGGTTAAAGAAATCTTATGTATCTTGAAGTAGGTAGTGGTTAAAGGGTAGCATACAAGAAGAAAAATTCATTGTCGTATGCATTTTCCTATATGTTAAGAATTCCTTAATTTGTATAAAAAATAAATAAAATAAAATTCAAAAATTCAAAAGAAAAAAATCATGCCCATGAAAAAAAAAAAGAATTCCTTAATTTAAAAATTAAAAAAGAGGGCTTCCCTGGTGGTGCAGTGGTTGAGAATCCGCCTGCCAATGCAGGGGACACGGGTTCGAGCCCTGGTCTGGGAAGATCCCACATGCCGCGGGGCAACTGGGCCCGTGAGACACAACTACTGAGCTTGTGCGTCTGGAGCCTGTGCTCCGCAACAAGAGAGGCCGCGATAGTGAGAGGCCCGCGCACCGCGATGAAGAGTGGCCCCCACTTGCCACAACTGGAGAAAGCCCTCGCACAGAAACGAAGACCCAACACAGCCAAAAATAAATTAATTAATTAATTTAAAAAAAATTTAAAAAGATGCCAATGTTCAGCTACCAGAGTTGGCTTCAGCTCAAAACAAGCACACCTCGACTGTCTCCAGCTGATAGTTAAACCTCTTCTGTTTCAAGCCACACCGTGTCCCTCCACAGATCACTTTTCAGTTGCATGTATCTACATCCAGATATTTTATGTATATATAAATAATAGGGGGGAGGGATTGTTAATCGGCCCTGGCGCTATTTTTCTCATTTCTTCAGACGGTACCTTTTTGCCAGAAGCCAAACGTATTTCAATATATCAGCCTTTCCTTTCTTACGTTCTTGGTAAGATTATACTAACAAAACGTATTTCCCCTTGTACAACTATGCTATATTTAAAAAATATATCTACCTATGGATTTTCATAAAAGAAACATATGCTGTGCTTTTTTAGCACTTCAGAATAAAGTTTTCTAAAGGGAAAAAAAAATACATTATTTCCCCCCTTTAGCACAATGTTTTCTCTTTTTGCATAAATAGTAGTATACTAAATATTGTTCTGCATGTTGTCTTTTTCACTTAAGTATAGATCTTAGTGATGAAACTTTTTTTGAAGATTGCATAGAATTCCAATGAATACATGTACACTAAAATCATTTAAATAAATATATCAGTTTGGCAAAGATCAAAGAAGCTAATAGGGACTTCCCTGGTGGTCCAGTGGTTAAGACTCCCCGCTCCCAATGCAAGGGGCCTGGGTTTGCTCCCTGGTCAGGGAACTAGATCCCGCACGCGGCAACGAAGATTCCCACATGCTGCAACTAAGACCTGGCGCAGCCAAATAAATAAATAAATGTTTTAAAAAGGCTGATAACGTAATATATTTTCAAGTATATTAGGAAATAGAAACCCTCATGCACTGGTGGTAGAATATAAATTGATACATTCTATGGAGGGTAATTTATCAAATTAGAAATGCACATATTTCTTCATTCAGCAATTGAGTCAGGTTAAGCATATTTCATTCACTTGAGAGCCCTTTGTATTTCCTTCCCTGTGAACTATCTGTTCATGTCTTTCCCCATTTTTCTATTAGGTTATTATTGTTGTTTCCCTTGATCTTTATAGATTAGGGAAATTCACCCTTTGTGAAAGGTGTTGCAATTTTATTCCAGTTTGTCATTTGCCTTTTGACCGTTGCTGTTTTTCTTTCATGAAATTTATCTTATTTTATTTTATTATTTTTTAAAATTGTATTTATTTATTTATTGGCTGTGTTGGGTCTTTGTTGCTGTGCGCGGGCTTTCTCTAGCTGCGGCAAGTGGGGCCTATTTTTCGTTGCGGTGTGCAGACTTCTCTTTGCAGTGGCTTTTCTTGTTGCAGAGCACGGGCTCTAGGCTCTCGGGCTTCAGTAGTTGTGGCACTTGGGCTCAGTAGTTGTGGCTCACTGGCTCTAGAGCACAGGCTCAGTAGTTGTGGTGCAGGGGCTTAGTTGCTCCGTGGCATGTGGGATCTTCCCGGACCAGGGCTCAAACCCGTGTCCCCTGCATTTGCAGGTGGATTCTTAACCACTGCACCACCAGGGAAGCCCCATGAAATTTATTTTAGATAGATGCAATTATCAATCATACTTGGAAAGGCCTTTCGTAGTGAGTTTTTAAAAAAATCTCAGCTGATTTCTTCTAAAGTTTTTATGATTTAATTTTTTTAAGTGAAGAAACTACAATTATTTTTATTGAAAAATCTGAAAGTGAAATATTATATTTATTTCATTATTTTTTAAACATCTTTATGGAGTATAATTGCTTTACAATGGTGTGTTAGTTTCTGCTGTATAACAAAGTGAATCAGCTATATGTAAACATATATCACCATATCCCTTCCCTCTTGCTTCTCCCTCCCAACCTCCCTATCCCACCCCTCTAGGGGGACACAAAGCACCGTACTGATCTCCCTGTGCTATGCAGCTTCTTCCCACTAGCTATCTATTTTACATTTGGTAGTGTATATATGTCAGTGCTACTCTCTCACTTCGTCCCAGCTGACACTTCCCCTTCCCCGTGTCCTCAAGTCCATTCTCTATGTCTGTATCTTTATTCCTGTCCTGCCCCTAGGTTCATCAGAACCTTTTCTTTTTTTAGATTCCATATATCTGTGTTAGCATACGGTATTTGTTTTTCTCTTTCTGACTTACTTCACTCTGTATGACAGACTCTAGGTCCATCCACCTCACTACAAATAACTCAATTTCGTTTCTTTTTATGGCTGAGTAATATTCCCTTGTATATATGTGCCACATCTTCTTTATCCATTCATCTGTCAATGAACACTGAGGTTGCGTCCATGTCCTGGCTATTGTAAATAGAGCTGCAATGAACATTGTGGTACATGTCTCTTCTTCAATTATGGTTTTCTCAGGGTATATGCCCAGTAGTAGGATTGCTGGGTCATATGGTAGTTCTATTTTTAGTTTTTTAAGGAACCTCCATACTGTTCTCCATAGTGGCTGTATCCATTTACATTCCCACCAACAGTGCAAGAGGGTTCCCTTTTCTCCACACCCTCTGCAGCATTTATTGTTTGTAGATTTCTTGTTGATGGCCATTCTGACTGGTGTGAGGTGATACCTCATTGTAGTTTTGATTTGCATTTCTCTAGTGATTAGTGACGTTGAGCATCCTTTCATGTGTTTGTTGGCAATCTGTATATCTTCTTTAGACAAATGTCTATTTAGGTCTTCTGCCCATTTTTGGATTGGGTTGTTTGTTTTTTTGATATTGAGCTTCATGAGCTGCTTGTAAATTTTGGAGATTAATCCTTTGTCAGTTGCTTCATTTGCAAATATTTTCTTCCATTCTGAGGGTTGTCTTTTCATCTTGTTTATGGTTTCCTTTGTTGTGCAAAAGCTTTTAAGTTTCATTAGGTCCCATTTGTTTATTTTTGTTTTATTTCCATTCCTCTAGGAGATGGGTCAAAAAGGATCTTGCTGTGATTTACGTCATAGAGTGTTCTGCCTATGTTTTCCTCTAAGAGTTTGATAGTGTCTGGCCTTACACTTAGGTCTTTAATCCATTTTGAGTTTTTTGTTGTATACAGTGTTAGGGAGTGTTCTAATTTCATTCTTTTACATGTAGCTGTCCAGTTTTCCCAGCACCACTTATTGAAGAGGCTGTCTTTTCTCCATTATATATTCTTGCCTCTTTTATCAAAGATAAGATGACCATATGTGTGTGGGTTTATCTCTGGGCTTTCTATCCTGTTCCACTGATTTTTATTTCTGTTTTTGTGCCAGTACCATACTGTCTTGATTAATGTAGCTTTGTAGTATAGTCTGAAGTTAGGGAGCCTGATTCCTCCAGCTCCATTTTTCTTTCTCAAGATTCCTTTGGCTATTTGGGGTCTTTTGTGTTTCCATACAAATTGTGACATTTTTTGTTCTAGTTCTATGAAAAATGCCATTGGTAATTTCATAGGGATTGCATTGAATCTGTAGATTGTTTTGGGTAGTATAGTAATTTTCACAATGTTTATTCTTTTTTTTTTAAATTTATTTATTTATTATTTTTGGCTGCGTTGGGTCTCTGTTGCTGCATGCAGGCTTTCTCTGGTTGTGGCGAGGGGGGGCTACTGTTCATTGCAGTGTGCAGGCTTCTCATTGCGGTGGCTTCTCTTGTTGCGGAGCACAGGTTCTAGGCACATGGGCTCAGTAGTTGCGGCACGCAGGCTGTAGAGCGCAGGCTCAGTAGTTGTGGCGCACGGGCTTAGTTGCTCCGCGGCATATGGGATCTTCCCGGGCCAGGGCTCGAACCGGTGTCCTGTGCACTGGCAGGCGGATTCTTAACCACTGCACCACCAGGGAAGTCCCACAATGTTTATTCTTCAATCCAAGAACATGGTATATCTCTCGATCTGTTTGTGTCATCTTTAATTTCTTTCATCAGTGTCTTATAGTTTTCTGCATACAGGTCTTTTGTCTCCTTAGGTAGGTTTATTCCTAGGTATTTTATTCTTTTTGTTGCAATGGTAAATGGGAGTCTTTTCTTAATTTCACTTTCAGATTTTTCTTCATTAGTGTATAGGAATGCAAGAGATTTCTGTGCATTGATTTTGTATCCTGCTACTTTACCAAATTCATTGATTAGCTCTAGTAGTTTTCTGGTAGCATCCTTAGGATTCTCTATGTATAGTATCATGTCATCTGCAAACAGTGACAGCTTTACTTCTTCTTTTCCTATTTGGATTCCTATTATTTCTTTTTCTTCTCTGATTGCTGTGGCTAAAACTTCCAAAAATATGTTGAATAATAGTGGTGAGAGTGGGCAACCTTGTCTTGTTCCTGATCTTAGTGGAAATGGTTTCAGTTTTTCACCATTGAGGACGATGTTGGCTGTGGGTTTGTCATATATGGCCTTTATTATGTTGAGGTAAGTTCCCTCTATGCCTACTTTCTGGAGGGTTTTTATCATAAATGGGTGTTGAATTTTGTCAAAAGCTTTCTCTGCATCTATTCAGATGATCATATGGTTTTTCTCCTTCAGTTCGTTAATATGGTGTATCACATTGATTGATTTGTGTATATTGAAGAATCCTTGCATTCCTGAGATAAACTCCACTTGATCATGGTGTATGATCCTTTAATGTGCTTTTGGATTCTGTTTGCTAGTATTTTGTTGAGGATTTTTGCATCTATGTTCATCAGTGATATTGGCCTGTAGTTTTCTTTCTTTGTGGCATCTTTGTCTGGTTTTGGTATCAGGATAATGGTGGCCTTGTAGAGTGAGTTTGGGAGTGTTCCTCCCTCTGTTATATTTTGGAAGAGTTTGAGAAGGATAGGTGTTAGCTCTTCTCTAAATGTTTGATGAAATTCGCCTGTGAAACCATCTGGTCCTGGGCTTTTGTTTGTTGGAAGATTTTTAATCACAGTTTCAATTTCAGTGCTTGTGATTGGTCTGTTCATATTTTCTATTTCTTCCTGGTTCAGTCTTGGAAGGTTGTCTATTTCTAAGCATTTGTCCATTTCTTCCAGGTTGTCCATTTTATTGGCATAGAGTTGCTTGTAGTAATCTCTCATGATCCTTTGTATTTCTGCAGTGTCAGTGGTTACTTCTCCTTTTTCTTTTCTAATTCTATTGATTTGAGGCTTCTCCCTTTTTTTCTTGATGAGTCTGGTTAATGGTTTATCAATTTTGTTTATGATCTCAAAGAACCAGCTTTTAGTTTTCTTGATCTTTGCTATTATTTCCTTCATTTCTTTTTCATTTATTTCTGATTTGATCTTTACGATATCTTTCTCTCTGCTAACTTTGGTTTTTTTCTGTTCTTCTATCTCTGATTGCTTTAGGTGTTAAGGTTGGGTTATTTGAGATTTTTCTTGTTTCTTGAGGTAGGATTGTATTGCTATAAACTTCCCTCTTAGAACTGCTTTTGCTGCATCCCATAGGTTTGGGGTCATTGTGTTTTCATTGTCATTTGTTCCTAGGTATTTTTGACTTCCTCTTTGATTTCTTCAGTAATCTCTTGGTTATTTAGTAGCATATTGTTTACCCTCCATGTGTTTGTATTTTTTACAGTTTTTTTTCCCTGTAATTGATATCTAGTCTCATAGTGCTGTGGTCAGAAAAGATACTTGATACAATTTCAATTTCCTTAAATTTACCAAGGCTTGATTTGTGACCCAAGATATGATCTATCCTGGAGAATGTTCCACGAGCACTTGAGAAGAAAATGTATTCTGTTGTTTTTGGATTAAATGTCTTATAAATATCAATTAAGTCCATCTTGTTTAATGTGTCATTTAAAGCTTGTGTTTCCTTATATATTTTCATTTTGGATGATCATTGGTGAAAGTGGGGTGTTAAAGTCCCCTACTATGATTGTGTTACTGTCGATTTCCCCTTTTATAGCTGTTAGCATTTGCCTTATGTATTGACGTGCTCCTAGGTTGGGTGCACAAATATTTACAATTGTTATATCTTCATCTTGGACTGATCCCTTGATCATTATATAGTGTCCTTCTTTGTCTCTTGTAATAGTCTTTATTTTAAAGTCTATTTTGTCTGATATGAGAATTGCTACTCCTGCTTTCTTTTGATTTGCATTTGCATGGAATATCTTTTTCCATCCCCACACTTTCAGTCTGTATGTGTCCCTAGGTCTGAAGTGGGTCTCTTGTAGACAGCATATATAAGGGTCTTGTTTTTGTTTCCATTCAGCCAGTCTATGTCTTTTGATTGGAGCATTTAATTCATTTACTTTTAAGGTAATTATCGACATGTATGTTCCTTTTTCTTCTATTGTGTTTGTTGTCTAGAGAAGTTCCTTTAGCATTTGTTGTAAAGCTGGTTTGGTGGTGCTGAATTGTCTTAACTTGTGCTTGTCTGTAAAGGTTTTAATTTCTCCATTGAATCTGAGTGAGATCCTTGCTGGGTAGAGTAGGTTTTTCCCTGTCATCACTTTAAATATGTCCTGCCACTCCCTTCTGGCTTGTAGAGTTTCTGCTGAAAGATCAGCTGTTAACCTTATGGGGATTCCCTTGTATGTTATTTGTTGCTTTTCCCTTGCTGCTTTTAATATTTTTTCTTTGTATTTAATTTTTGATAGTTTGATTAATATGTGTCTTGGCATGTTTCTCCTTGGATTTATCCTGTATGGGGCTCTCTGTGCTTCCTGGACTTGATTGACCATTTCCTTTCCCAAGTTAGGGAAGGGAAGTTTTCAACTATAATCTCTTCAAATATTTTCTCAGTCCCTTTCTTTTTCTCTTCTTCTTCTGGGACACCTAAATTCGAATGTTGGTGTGTTTAATGTTGTCCCAGAGGTCTCTGAGACTGTCCTCAATTCTTTTCATGCTTTTTTCTTTATTCTGCTCTGCAGTAGTTACTTCTACTATTTTATCTTCCAGGTCACTTATCCATGCTTCTGCCTCAGTTATTCTGCTATTGATCCCTTCTAGAGAATTTTTAATTTCAGTTATTGTGTTTTTCATCATTGTTTGTTTGCACTTTAATTCTTCTATGCCCTTGTTAAACGTTTCTTGTATTTCCTCCATTCTATTTCCAAGATTTTGGATCATCTTTTCTATCATTACTCTGAATTCTTTTTCAGGTAGACTGCCTATTTCCTCTTCATTTATTTGGTCTGGTGGGTTTTTACTTTGCTCCTTCATCTGCTGCATATTTCTCTGTCTTCTCATTTTGTTTAACTTACTATATTTGGGGTCTCTTTTTCGCAGGCTGCCGGTTCACAGTTCCCATTGTTTTTGGTGTCTGCCCCCAGTGCGTGAGGCTGGTTCACTGGCTTGTGTAGGCTTCCTGGTGGATGGGAGTGGTGCCTGTGTTCTGGTGGGTGGGGCTGGATCTTGTCTTTCTGGTGGGCAGGGCTGCTTCCAGTGGTGTGTTTTGGGGTGTCTGTGAACTTAGTATGATTTTAGGCATTGTCTCTGCTAATGGGTGGGGTTGTGTTCCTGTCTTGGTAGTTGATTGGCATGGGGCATCCAGCACTGGAGATTGCTGGCCGTTGGGTGGAGCTGGGTCTTAGCATTGAGATGGAGGTCTCTGGGAGAGCTCTCGCCGATTGACATTACGTGGGGCCGGGAGGTCTCTGGTGATCCAAAGTCCTGAACTTGGCTCTGCCACCTCAGAGGCTCAGGCCTGACACCCGGCCAGAGCACCAAGACCCTGTTAGCCACACAGCAGTGAATGTGGCAGTCTCCATCATGAAGTCAGATTATGAGGGCCTACAATAGCCATTCAGCGAGAACAGGCTGACTTCGTAGCAATTTGTCTACGAGGTTGTCTCCAGCAGCCGGTGGCTAAAAAAGTAGGTGTCCGCATGTGCTGCCAGAATGTTAAACGTTTGTATAGCAGTCTTCGCTGTGTTCAGTCATGGATTCGGTACAGATCATCTCAAGAACACCTTACTCTCGCAAGGCTGTGTGCTTGAAACAGTTCCTAAGCCTGAGGGTCTACAAGCTGCAGGAAGACGAGACCACCCGGGGCAGCCTGCAACCCATGATTCTTGCCACGAACCCTGCTGCTGCCGTCGTGGCATCCAGCTTCCCCCTCTGCTGCTGGAAGAAGGCAGAAAAGTCTGCCCCAAGACAGCGGACACGGCGCCATGCCTGATTTCACTTTTTACATTTAAAACTTTGATTCATTAGATATTTATCCTTCTGTAAGGTGTGAAATACAATTTTATTCTTGTCTCAGATTTGTCTCCTACATCTTTCCCCATCTTGCTCACTGTGCTCCATCCACTCTGACCTTTTGGCCAATTCACCAAGTTCACTCCCTACACAGTCTTTTTGCAGTTGCTTTTCTTTCTTTGTGATATTCTGCCTTTGGATCTTCCCAAGACATTCTAGTCTTAAACGTGTCTTCCTCAGAGAGGAATAACATAAAAAGTACTACCATGACATTGAACTGTCTTGAAATCTACCTATTTATGTTAATTCTTTTTGTCTCTGCTATTGTCAGTTAAGTTTTTCCTATTGTTTAACTCCACAAGGCAGCCATTTTAAGCTTATTGCTAAATTCATTTTGGGGAAGATGGGAGACAGGGATTTGGGGACAATCCGGAGGCTCTGCCTCTAGGATAGAACATTAATGGAAAGGCATTAAAGGATCAGATTGATTTGCCCTTTTTCTATAAGTACACTTCTCCATAGGTGCAAGATTACCACACCCTGGATTGAACATAAATCTTCAACATGAGATTTGAGAGTTTGTAAAATTATCAAAATTGCTATGAAGATGTGTTAGATACTAACTATTCATAAAAAGGTATGAGTAGCTTGATCTCACAGGATATTTTATATATAACAGAAACAGAATGACTGATCTTACAGCATTACAGTTAGATAGCATGAATATCTTACACATTTTAGGTAATCTAATATTTTAGACAAAGATATTCTGACTTTGCATTGAACAAGAATTGACTTTGACTTCTTCCCAGCCTCTTCGAAGGCCCTCACTACTCCAAAAAAGTATTTAGGATTTTCGTATGAGCAATTCAGAACTGGGAGGGAACATCATACCGTTGATTCCAACACCATCCTTATACAAATAGGGAAAGTAATAGGAGGGCAAAAAACCGGAACCTATTCAGAATTCATCTATGACATCACACTGACTCAAAGAGTCATCAGTAGGTGTTAACATTGTTAATCCGGTTAATGGAATTAACAGAAGGTGTGGAAGGCGAGCCCTTAGATTTGTTTTCCATTAAATGGATTAAAACGGATGGTAATCCTCATTCTTTTAAAGGTGAATTTCAATTAATTACAGGTGTGACTATGAGGCGTTCCCAATTAAGGCTCCTCTCCTACCCGAAATGGGTCATTTAGCATTCTACTTTCAAGAGAGTACGTCCCATAAAATACCAACAAACTCTGTTGAGAAGGGTCTTTTTTAAAAAATTAATTTAAACAGTTTAGACTTTATGAACGAGCCCATGTTCATTTGCGTGTTCAATTTCCCAACTGCAAAACGTCACTGAGCATTTTAGACCGTGTCACACAATCCCCCCTGAAGCCGGGCGAGAAAAACAGGAGTCGGTTTAGGAAAGGGAGGCCTGTGGGATTCAACGTCGCGCTTTGCGCAGGGAAGCCACAGGGCGAGTTCGGCCGGAGTTAGCCATTTCCTTTCTTCCCCCGATACTTCGGGCTGCGGGGGTGCTGGCCCGGCATACACCGAGGCTGGTCCCTGCGTCCCTCTACCCTTTCCCCGCATCCGCCTTGACTGAGCAGCTGACAACTCCAACTCTCTGAAAGCGAGAGCGGGAGACGACCGGCGCCATAGCCAGATCCGTCCCAGGCACATCTCGACGCTCGCCTTTGGACGAGCCCCAAACGCGCCTCTGGTTTCCAGGTGCGAATAGGAAGCTTCTCCGGAAACCCCAGACCCCTCCCCTTTAGGAAGGGCGCAGACGGCGTCTCTGTTTCCAAGGAAACCGGTCTTGCCATGACGTCACTTCCGCTGACCTGTCTGGACTCCAGGCTGTTGGGAGGAAAAGAGGAAAACTGAGCCACAGCCACGACGGTGGATGTGAGCGTCTCCTGTCTGCGCATGCGCCCGCTCAGCGGCCTGCTTCTATTTATGTGGGGGATCCAACATGGCGGCCGCGGCGACCCTGGCGATGGCGGTGGAGCCCATCAGAACATAGTGGCGGGGAAGGGGGCACAGTCCGCACTCACGGTGGCGTCGGCGGCGACGGCTGAGGGTGGTGGAGGGAAGAAAAGCGACGGAGAGCAAAAGGAAGGGCAGGCAGGCAAACAACTCGGCGTAGAACCGAGCGCCGGCTCGAGCGAAGGCAGAGGGCCAGAACAGTGGGGATGGCGGAGCCACGCAGAGTAGCGTTTATTAGCCTGTCACCGGTGAGGCGGCGCGAGGCCGAGTTCCCGGGGGCCGAACGCGAGCCCGACTACCCTCGCGAGCCCCCCCGACTGGAGCCGCAGCCGTACCGCGAGCCGGCCCGGGCGGAGCAGTCGGCCCCGCGGGAGGTTGCCCCCCGGTCGGACACGCAGCCCCCGCCGCGGGAGAAGCCGCTCCCCCAGCGCGAGGTCAGCCGCGCCGAGCCGCCCATGTCGCTGCAGCGCGAGCCCCCTAGGCCCGAGCCGCCGCCGCCGCCGCCGCCGCTCCCGCAGTTGCACTTGCAGCCGCCTCCGCCGCGGGAGTCGGCTTCCCGGGCCGAGCCGCAGCAGAGGCCGCCGAAGGAGACAGTGCGCCTGGAGCTGGTGCTCAAGGATCCCACCGACGAGAGCTGCGTGGAGTTCAGCTACCCGGAGCTGTTGCTGTGCGGAGAACAACGGGTACAGAAGATCCCTCCCTCATCCCCCAGACCCCGGGAGCCTCAGGACCCGTCCGCCTCCCCCAGTGGTTTGCACCTTCCGAAGCCCACCTTGCGTGTCTCGGGTCGCCCCTGAGGGTGGCTGGAGGGGGCAGGGGCCGAGCGGGTGGACGGGCGGTTGGTGCTGCTTTCCTCTGGTCCCCAGGGTTGGCCGAGGCTCCCACCCGGCTCCACCAACCCCCCCCCCCACCCCATCGTACGCCCGCTCCAAACGCTGTTCCAAGCCGGCTTCCCTCTGCACCTTTCGAAACCTCAGGTTTCCTCTCGGCTTCCCACAAAAAAATCTGGGGGCCCTGCACGTTGCGTTGTTGGGTTTTGCTTGCGGAGCTCCAGTTGGGGGACACGCCCCCCAGTCTGAAGCAGAGAGATTGTGTAACCCCTCCAGTATCATCCTTACCTTCATCGCTGTTGTGCTGGGCGCTGAGATGTGCTTCTGAGCGTGGGGTATTTGTCTTAATTGAAAGGGGATTTAAAAGTAATCTAAACATTTTCAGAGTAAGGATTCCACTTTAGGAATGGAGGTTACGTGGGTTAGTTACGTGGTTTCTCATTTTTCTCTCTCTTGTTGATATTGGTAAACCTTTTTAGCTTTGTTTTCTCTAGTGTTCATACAGTAATTGAATGGGAGGGTGTCTCTTGTTGTATTTGGTGCCTACCATCATATCCTTATTTGAGTACATATCATTAGTTTATTGGTCCTACTTGGAGGATATTGCACTTGGCCATTGTAATTTTTGGAGAGTGATGAAAAAAAACTTAGATTTGAATTTCTAAAAACTTTATTGAAAATATATAGGTATGCCTTTGGTGGAACTGGTGAACAATGGAGATAGGAGAGAGGTTCGTTGGTAACTAATTTTTATTGTTGTTGGTTGGTGATGTTCAGAAGTAAACTAGAAAGGGAAATGGTAGAGTAACGATAATAAGAGAACAGTTTCCTCTGTTGTTTAGAGACTGTGCTCTTTATTAGGTTTTGCTTTAGCGCAGATCTAATGGACTCCAGAAGTCACTTGTTTTATTTTCATCCTCAGTTATCTTTATAGTTGAAATGAATAACTTAGTTTAAAAATATCATACTAAACAACGTCACTAGATTTTGTTTATTGTAAGGCCAACTAATCTTTTGATCATTATTTACAGCTACTGCTGTGTGGTCAAACCAAAATGAATTGTTAAGGATAGAGGTCATTTTGGTCATTTCCACATAACATTTTGTGCTTTAGATTCACTTTAGTGCCCCTGTCGTTTATAAAATGATGCCATTTTTTTCCCCCAAAGATTTTTGCGAATACTGGATTGGAGCATTTTTCAAAAAAATTGTACTATGTTTGCTCTTCTAATCTATGTAGACTTGCAGTTTTACTTCCTAATCTACTTCATAAGTTACAGGTGATTATATTTGGGAAAAATACATAATAATGGCTAACATTTACTGATTTCTTAAAGCGTGCTAGACACAGTTCTAAGTGTGGTACATGGCTTGTGGAATTTAGTCCAGCAGAGCTCCATGAGACAGACACATTTATCCACATTTTGCAAATAAGGAGGCTGGTGTACAAAGTGCTCATATGTAATCTTATTAATACTTTTTTCCATGCTAGTACCAATTCTTAGTAAAACAGAATTCTTACAATTAACTCATATAGTTTAAATTTAGAAAGTCCTGCCGAAATGAACTGAAATGAGAGTTATAGTAGATATACAAAGACCTCTGTTATGACCCTCTATGCTGTAACATTGATGCTATGATAAACTAATAATAGATATGTATCTTTTAATTATAAGTATAAAGTTAATTTTGATACCCTATCATATTAACTTGATAATATCAGAATTAATAGTTTCATGTAATAGGAGAAAGGTGAATAATTCAGTTTAATTTTTCTGTTTACACTATCAGTTTGGGGTATTTTAGTCCAGATTTCTTGTACATTCAGCCATATATCATTTGTCATATTCCACTGAACCAAAAAATCCATTGCTTATACAGTGTACCTTTGCAACAAAGATTTGCCAGATTTTCCTATGATTACTCCCAGTGAACATATTTATTACATAAGAAAGTGTAGAAAACACCTTTCTAAATGAAGTTGTCACATTTCCATGAAAGGAAATCCTAGGAAGAGAAACCATCAAAAAGCAAAATGTAAGCAATAGAATTGATCTGCAAAGTGGTGATTCCCAAATTTGGTTTTTCTTCCCCTCAGGAGGAGTCCAGTTTATTTTTAGTGATGTTGTAATATTTTCAAAATAGTTTTAATTTTAAGTTATTGTAATTGAACGACATACTACGTAGCAGGGTAAGAGTAGAAAGGGGAGGAAAAGAGATCTTGTAAAATTAAAAGAAGAAAAGTTTCTCAAATTTTGAAATAGCCATCTATCACCCAATAAGATTTTACTTGATAGGTGTAAGTATAAAAAAATCGGTTACATGTGACTACCATCTGTACTAGGGTGAATTTAAATCATCCCCCTTCGTAAATACGAAATGAACAGTAAAACCCCAATTAACCGAATGCAGTCAGAAATTTTTCTAAACTTACTTCTTATTAATACGGAAAAACACGATTAAATGAGCATGTGTTGGCAAAATATGGAAAACAAAACCTCGTCTAGGTTGTCAGGACACGGGTTAGCTAAACCCTTAACCTTGTTATCTGTAGAGTATTGATCCTTGATTGAGGCTGAGACATTGCAGTCATCTCTATCCTGAAAGATTAATTTGTTCACCATTTCTGGCTAAGGGGAATTGATACACAAGAAATTCTTTTTTAACTCTTAGTAAACCAGAAAATCACTTAACCAGAAAACATCTTCCTATAAACATGATTAATTGAACATTTAGTATAAAAAGAAAAGTAAATGATTATAGTGTTAATGTGATTATACTGTTACCAGAGAATTCGATGATATTCCATTGCTTGTCATACTGCATATTTCAGATAACGTATATGAAAGCTCTCCTGAAAATGATGTTAATGAGTTAACGTCAAGAGACAGAATCATTGGGTCAGTTTTGCCTGTGGGTGGTTGGTAATTTTGGTATTTACTAATTGTCAGATCTTTTCACCTGAAAAACGTAAAGCTTACTTGATTGTGGGTAGGCGTTATTTCTTAACTGTGAAAGAAAGGTGACTCAGTTTTCTTAAGTTTATTTTTATAGACTAGCAAGGGTAAATAAGAGATTTACTTTTGCTGCCTATATAAAGTCTACATAAGATAGTTCAGAATGGTGTATAAGGTGATTCTTATTAAAAATATATATTCATGTGTTTATATTTGCACATATAAAATGGGTCAGACCAGTAGTAAGACCTAGTATTTGGACTTCATAGTGACATGAAGGAAACTGTTTATAATGGCAAGCAAGTCATGGTGGTTGTTTACTCTCCTTAACTTTAGTCTCAAGTTAAGGCTATGCCCTGAATATGCCTAGTACTTCTTATTTCATCACCAGTCTATTTCTGCTAGTTTGTTTCCTTTCAGGTCATATTTATATTTTCCATTGGTAACTCCTATTGGGATAAAGGATTCTATAAATATATTACTTATTATAATAGATAATTTAAAAAATTGATTCAAAAATTCCTTTAAGCTTTAAGATGTATCCTTTAATTCTAATGTCCTAGGTATGATGAATTGTTTTGTATTCATTATGTCCATATTTTTCTGTCATATTTTTAGATTAATCATGTCTCAGCCTTAATAGCCAGGATCATGTATCTCAATTTCAAACTGTGCGAATCTTCATCCCTTCTGCATTTTTTCTTGCCCTTCAGGGCAAATCTGTATCTAATATTTCAGCTGTAATATATTTTCATTTTTAATTACTGCTTGAATATGCTACGTCAGTAATAGCATCTAGCCTTTTTTTTTAATGAACTTCTTAGTTGTTCATAATTAGATAAAAATAGCATTTTTATCCACATGTAGCTCCTTGTTTTGGGTTTTTTGTATATTGAAATATATATATGTGTATGTGTATATATATATATATATCTATGAAATGTGTCTGTGAAAGTAGTAAAGGATGTGATATATCTTTTTGTTTGTTTTGGTCAATAGATGGTAAATGTGGGATCCTAGCTCTGTGTGTGTGTGGGGGGGGTATGTTTTTTTTTTAATTTATTTTTTATAAATGTATTTATTTTATTTATTTATTTTTGACTGCGTTGGGTCTTCGTTGCAGTGCGCGGTCTTTCTCTAGTTGCAGCGAGCATGGGCTACTCCTCATTGCGGTGCGTGGGCTTCTCATTGTGGTGGCTTCTCTTGTGGAGCACGGGCTCTAGGTGCACGGGCTTCAGTAGTTGTGGCACGCAGGCTCAGTAGTTGTGGCTCCGCGGGCTTTAGAGCACAGGCTCAGGAGTTGTGGCACACGGACTTAGTTGCTCCGCGGCATGTGGAATCTTCCCAGACCAGGGCTTGAACCTGTGTCCCCTGCATTGGCAGGTGGATTCTTAACCACTTTGCCACCAGGGGAGCCCTTGTGTGTGTGTTTTAAACCATGCATTATAGTAGATTTTCACTCTCCTTGCTAGAAAGAAGCTGTGATAATATAATCTGTTTGTAGCTATTGAACTTTTGTGCTTTGTTTACAAGTTGTATGTATTTTCTGAATGGATATTCATTGACAGGATGTAGGTGATACAGAGGTTGTCAATGCTAGGCCTCAACAAAAAGCTGTAGCAGCTACAGATACTCCAGTGCTAACTCAGGGCAGATGATTAAATGTTGATTGTAATAACCTAGATTCCAATAACCTTTTAGAAGCATTGTCTGACCAAAGTGGTTCATCTTTATTGAGAAGATCTCAAACTAGAGTTATAGGTGGGATTTTCATGTTTACCTAATTTTCTTGGGTTTCTTTGGCCTTTTTATTTTGGATGGGGTAACCATAGATCATTTTGTGGGTGAAGACAGTTTGAAATGTTGAGTTCTTAACCACCAAAAAACTTTAGAATGTGTAAGAGTTCATTAAAACTGCAAATATTTTTGCTATAAACCAACATTTCATTCTAGTTCTTTTGTTTTTACTTTTGAATTTTTTATTTTCTAATTTTAAAATATTTTAATTTTTTAAATGACGTGTAATTGATTTACAGTGTTATATTAGTTTCCTTTTTAGTGACTTTTTTATTAAAAAATTTATTTTAAATTTATTTATTTATTTTTGGCTGTATTGGGTCTTTGTTGCTGCGCGTGGTCTTTCTCTACTTGCGGCGAGCGGGGACTGCTCTTTGTTGCGGTGCGCGGGCTTCTCATTGCAGTGGCTTCTCTTGTTGCAGAGCATGGGATCTAGGCACGGGGGCTTCAGTAGCTGTGGCACGCAGGCTCAGTAGTTGTGGTTCACGGGCTCTAGAGCACAGGCTCAGTAGTTGTGGCGCACGGGCTTAGTTGCTCCGCAGCACGTGGAATCTTCCCGGACCAGGGCTCGAACCCATGTCGCCTGTATTGGCAGGTGGATTCTTAACTACTCTGCCACCAGGGAAGTCCCTTTTTAGTTACTTTTTAATGCTTCTAACTTATTTGTTAATATTTGGAAAAATTGACTCATTTTTTAAATTTAGATATATTCAACTCTGGTTGAAGTAATATTAATACTTCTATTTCTTTTACCATTCACTTTGAAGCAGAAGAAGCCCGTTTACACGGAAGACCCATTCAATGCTGATCATCAAGAGAGGCAAGAAGTGGAAATGTTGGCTAAGAAGTTTGAAATGAAATATGTGAGTATAATAAACTTTTCACGTAGGTAATTTTATCCTGTTGGCCTATTTTTTTTTTTTCTGTGACAGGTTGGGAAGGCTGATAGCATCCATTGCTCACATTATCTTGTTCTAACAGATTGAACTGCAATAAATTGTTAGATGGTCCTATAAAGATTCTGATAGGTTTGTGATGGCTGTAATAGTAGCTATCATTTATTGTACTCCTTCTAGAGTTCAGGCAGTTTGCTTATCATCATTATCTCCAATCCTTATAACAACACTCCAAGGTAAGTAATATGGACCACATTTTACAGATGAAGAAACAGGCTCTGAGCTTAAGGTTGAATAACTGATCCAAGGTCACACAATGGCAAGAATGAGGCTGCATGTCCAGGTCTGTCTAGCTCTAATCCTTTGCTCTTTCCACTGCCATTGAGAACACTATTTTAATTCCTTTGGTGTACTAGTTCTCAAGCCTTCCTGCCTCTTAAGAGTTTAAGAGAATGCATGTGTGTACTTCTAGGCCACTGGGTTCAGGATCAATCAGAAGCAGCATGAAATTTCTTTATAAGTATCTTGTCTACCTTAAAATTCATGTGCATTTTATATTCTTTGCCACAGTAGATTGGTGTTTGTTTTAATATAAAAATAAATTTGAATTACCTGATTGTAAAGTTGCTTAATGTCATTCTCAATTTTTCTAGTATAATTGACTTTGTTGGAAGATCCCCCCATCCCCTCCCCATTTTTATCTTATGGCTTTAATTACCCTTTGTCTCTTTGCTAAAACATGACCCAGGAGAAGCAAGACCTTACCCTTTGTGGTTCCCTTGTGAGCATTGAAAAGTATCTCACAGAGATAGGATATCAGCTCACACTAGCTCTGTCATTCATGTTATCTTCAAAATGCAGCTACAGTCTTGGTGGACACTTGTTGGCTCTTTGCGGTAATGAAGAAACAGTTTGGGGATGGAGAAAATACATGAGAATATTTTGAAACGTGGGTCAGGTTCTAGGCCATACTTTGCCAGCTACTAGTTGTGTCCATTGGTGAGGTTATTTAACCTCTTCGGGCCGTAGTTTTCTTATCTGTAAATTGAGATGTTCAGGTTTTTCACAGCCCCTTCTGGCTCTGTATTCTGTGGCTGTATAATATCTTTAGGGGTGGACTAATAGGTGTTTCCATGGAAGGAATAGCCAAAGTTGTTACATTTGTAGTGTTAATTATCATACAGTGTTCTCAGATTATAAATCCTGAAATAACTGTCTATACTTTTTATACAGATTAATACATTGGTTAAATTTAATGTTTTAACCAGTTAGTACATTTACATGGTTCAAATTCAAAAATGAAAAAAAACATAGAGTGAAAAATCTTCCTTTTATGCTACTGTCCACCCACCTAATTTCACTTCCTAGTGGCAAGTAATATTCTTGGGTGTCCTTCCAGAGATATTTTATGTGTATCTCTCTATATACATTATTTCTCCCCCTACCCCACACCCCTTTTTACACATGTTACAGAATGCATTACATGGTTCTGCTCTTTGCTTTTTTCATTTACTATATCTTGGAGATTTTTTTCATATCAGAACAAAGAGAGCTTTCTCTCTCTCAGTTTTAAGGCTACATGGTATTTCATGGTATGGACATATCACCGTTTATTTAACTAGTCCCCACATAATTTCAGTTGTTTCCAAAAATTTACCCTTCTAATAGTGCTGCAGTAAATTACTTAGTAGCATGCCATTTCACACATTTTCAAGTTTATCTTCAGAACAAATTCCTAGAAGGGGAATTTTTAGGTCAAAAGATTTATGCATTTATAGTTTTGGTATATACAGTATTATCAAATTACCAGTTTCTTCTCCCTCCAACACTATATTAGAGTGCCTTTTTTCCCCATGGGTTATAACACCAAGGATTAGATTGCCCTTTGCAAGTGGAAAATTCCTAGCATATCCTGTAAGTAATGTACCACACGGTTACCATTGAATCTTATTGGGAAGCTTTTGGATAGTTCTTGGCATAGAAAAACCAGTGTTCTGAAGAAGTTGGTTGATGTGTAAAATTGTTTAAAATAACTGGGATATATCCAAGCACTGTCATTGTGCAGGGATAAAATGTTACTCTTGTTATAATCCAAATTAATGGGCTGTATTTCTTCTCTAGATTTTTATTTTGGCTACTGACTCTCTTATTTCCATTCTAAGTAGAGATTTAAAATGTCCTACCTCATGAAGGCTTTATGTGCATAAACCTAAAAGCATGCCATGAATATTATATCTGTGAATGTTAAATATGCATATTATAACAAATTATTTGGAACGTTTTAAGAAAATCATCAGGCTAAAAGTGACCTGGGAGAAGATATCTTGCCAGCTCTAGGCTCTAGGCTTCACAAAAGATCACTCTTAAACAGCAAAGATTTTTATTGGTGTTCAGGCATATCATATGCAGACGTCTATATGTATACTTATACATATATGTTGTATATTTATTTATACAAACACTATATATATATTTATATTTTAAGTGAAAGAAAATCTTTTAGATATTTGCAAAATATTAACCCACCAAAGTTAGATTTCTTTTTTTGCAGATGACAAAAAGATGACTTAGTTCTTTGAGGTTTATAAAACACAGATAAAACTTGTATCCCTAGCTACCTTTTCTTCTTACTTTTTTTCCCTTCATAATATAACTTAGATGTCCTTGTCATTATTTCTGAAAATCACTTAAGGTTACTTCTAGCCCTTTGTTTCTTGGAACGAGAGATGGAATTATTTGTTAAATTTTGTATATAAATAATAAAATATTTGAGCATTTTTGTTGGACATACAAAGAGACATGGATTTGCTGCCTCCTGGAGAAACTTTCAAAATCATTGGGAAGACAAAACATACATATGACACACAAATTCAGGGCCAAGCAGTGGCCTATGGAAATGAATGACTCTCCTTTGGGGACCTGAAAGTGAGTAGGAGTCCCATTCTTGAAATTGGAAGGAATTTTGGAGACTTGAATGGATACTTTCAACCTCCTTTCTACCCTTTGTAGGCTAGCAATAGATGAGACGCGGCAGCAGCAATATATTGTAGTGGAAGGAGCCCGGGATTATGAGTTAATGCAGCTAGATTCTGATCCTCTGTTTGCCATAACTAGCTAGGTGACCTTAGTGAAGGCTCTTGGCTTTTTTATGCTTTAGTATGTGTGAGGGGAAAATAAGGTCTGCTTAGTCAACTTTATAGCACAAGGGTTTTGTCAAAATAAGATGAAAAATAGATTATTAGTGTTTGAAATATTTAAAGTGCTATCTAAATGTGAAATGCTGTTCAGTCACTTAAACATATCATTCTTTTTTTTCTTTTCTGAAAAATAATTTATTTAAGGAAGTAGCAAGTAACTGATTAATTTTGCAAAAGAATTGACATTAAAACACCTAATATTTTTCTCTCCCTTCCAGGCAGCCAGATGTGTGTGTGTGTGTGTGTGTGTGTGTGTGTGTGTGTGTGTATGTATATATATTTTTTTTTTTTTGGCTGCGTTGGATCTTCGTTGCTGCGCATGGGCTTTCTCTAGTTGTGGTGAGCGGGGGCTACTCTTCATTGCGGTGCAGGGGCTTCTCGTTGCTGTGGTTTCTCTTGTTGCGGAGCGGGGGCTCTAGGCATGTGGGCTTCAGTAGTTGTGGCTCATGGGCTCTAGAGCGCAGGCTCAGTAGTTGTGGCTCACGGGCTTTGTTGCTCTGTGGCACGTGGGATCTTCCTGGACCAGGACTCGAACCCATGTCCCCTGCATTGGCAGGCGGATTCTTAACCACTGCGTCACCAGCGAAGCCCAGGCAGATATATTAACCTGGCCTCTTGATTACCCTGAGGGCTAGACCAATGCAGTGAATTACTTCATTGCATAAAACAGAAATTAAAACATATCATTCTTGTGGAGAATTGCTCTTATTCTGTACCTGTCATAAATTCTTTTTACGTAAACATCTATGTGGTTTTAACCTCTTTTAATTGATGACCCCACTGATTTTGATCTTTTAGTTCAGGCATTCTATTCCAAGTGGCCTTTATTTTTCGTCCTCCAGTCACTTTTTACATATTCTTCTTAACTATTGTTGTCTTCTTAAAGACTACAACAGATTATTTGGAGCCCTTTAAGAAAATCATCAGCCGGGGCTTCCCTGGTGGCGCAGTGGTTAGGAATCCACCTGCCAATGCAGGGGACACGGGTTCGAGCCCTGGTCTGGGAAGATCCCACATGCTGTGGAGCAACTAAGCCCGTATGCCACAACTACTGAAGCCCACACGCCTAGAGCCCGTGCTCCACAACAAGAGAAGCCCCTGCAATGAGAAGCCTGTGCACTACAGTGAAGAGTAGCCCCTGCTCGCTGCAACTAGAGGAAGCCTGTGCACAGCAGTGAAGACCCAACGCAGCCAAAAAAAAAAAAAAAAAAAATCATCAGCCAGAAGTCACCTGGGAGAAGATACCTTGTCCAATCCTAGGCTCTCACAAAAGATCACTGTTAAGCAACAAATGAAGATATTTCCTGACCTACTGTTTACTGTCCTTTAGTTACTTTAGTGCCTGAAATTCAGGAGTAGCAAATTCAGATGTCCCCAGTTTCCCCTGATTAATCAGTGAAGCAAGCCAGATGGACAGTAAAGGTGGGGGATTGTTCCAAACAGGGGACAGCACGTGCTCTGTCTAAAGGGGACATTGCTACTCAGTTCCAGCCTTGTTACTTTGTAGGAATTTGGGCTTAGGGTTGCCAGATCTTTCCATTTCTCAAAAGAAGGCTGAAATCTGGATTTTACTCTGTTATCTCTTACTTTTTTTTTTTAAATAAATTTATTTATTTTTGGCGCATTGGGTCTTTGTTGCTGCGTGCGGGCTTTCTCTAGTTGCGGAGCATGGGCTCTAGGCGCACGGGCTTCAGTAGTTGTGGTACATGGGCTCTAGAGCACAGGCTCAGTAGTTGTGGCGCACGGGCTTAGTTGCTCTGTGGCATGTGGGATCTTCCCAGACCAGGGCTCGAACCCGTGTCCCCTGCATTGGCAGGTGGATTCTTAACCACTGCACCACCAGGGAAATCTGATTATCTCTTACTTTTAAATGTGGGCTTCTAACTAAAACACCTACTGGGCCAAACAAAATATCCATCTATGGGTCAGATTCGGCTCTCAGGCTTTTGTTTGAGACCTTTGTGTACTTGCTTCACTATTTTTTTCCTAATATATTTAACTCATCAGTTCATCTACTTTTACATTCTGCCCTTTCTCTTCTGCGAGCAGAGTGGTTGGTGGTACATGTGGGAGCGTGTACCATTTCCATTGTGGAGGAGCACGCATTTGTACGAAGTTTCAGAGAATGGAGCAAGTTACACTCAATTGGGGGTTTCCAGATATGGAGAAAAATGGGATGCAACTTGATCTCAGAAAATTGACAAATGTAATAACAGGTCCAATGACCAAGGAGGTGGAAAGTATAAAATAAATCTTATATGTGTAGTTTTCAAAAAAAAAATAGGATGCATTGAGATGTGGCTGCGTCCAAGAGCGATGTTAGTGATAAATTCTGTGTTTTGCTGGAAGGCCTGAGAGGCAAGTTTACGGGCTTTTTGTGGTCTTTAGTATATCTAGCTGTTGCTTGTGCTGGAGAGGAGTTGAGTGAGGGGGAGCAAGCGGCCACCTGAGGGAGAAGGGAAGGCTACTTGTGGAGTATAGGATGTGCCTTACCCTGCAGCAGTTGCTTGTGGAAGAAGGATTGAGACAGCTTTGGTGATAGCAGAAATTATGGGGAGTATAGAACCCTGTATTGAATGGTTGGTTTGTGCTTTTTCCCCCATTCTGTCCTATTTTTATTGTCTATGTCATATTTCCTGTTATGTTACTCTTCAGGTAATGTGACACTGTGTATTCAGCATCAATTGCTAAATGTTCTTTTGGGAACAGAGCAGTATAAGTATTCAGCACTTACTTTTACCTAGAGTATATTAAATTGGTTGTTGTACATAAATCTTAATAAATAGCTAAGTCCGAGTTTTGACATTTGACATTTGTCTTGTTGGTTACTGTAGGAAGGAAGCAGGATACAGTTTAAAGAGGCCCCCGTGACTTTCCTCATTCCCAGTTTTAAGGCTCCAAATGTGGAGACTAAATATCCTACTTTCCAGTTCAGTTTTTAGATGGTTTCTAGGTTGTGTATGTTTTTCCGAGGCCATGTATACTGTAGATCAGGAAATGAGGTTTGGTTTGATGGGTGTAGACTTGTTCTCTAAGCCTTCTAGGGCATAGGATAACCTATGGTGGTTGGCAGATTTCTTTTAGTGATTTTTCGCACTCTGTTACCCCAGCCATCTTGAAAGATCATGCTATCCTAGAATTGGATATAAATTCAGTAATCTAAATGAAAGTGCTTAACACAATACCTGATACATTGCAGTTAATACTGTTTGAATCTGAATGACTCTCTAAACAGGAAGACATGTATTTCTGCGAGGCATTTATTAGCATTTTTAAAATCACATTATGACTTTAAAATCTGCTTACTATACCACATAGACTTTGAATACCACCTTTGATAGTACCACCTTTGATGCTTAATTCTTTGTGATTTTGGACTCTCAGAGCCCTAAGTAGCTTCATATTTATTTTAAAAGGGAGGATAGGAACTTCCCTGGTGGCGCAGTGGTTAAGAATGCAGGCGACACGGGTTTCATCCCTGGTCCGGGAAGATCCCACATGCTGTGGAGCAGCTAAGCCTGTGCGCCACAACTACTGAGCCTCTGCTCAAGAGCCTGTGAGCCACAACTACTGAGCCCGCATACCGCAGTTACTGAAGCCTGTGTGCCTAGAGCCCGTGCTCTGCAACAAGAGAAGCCACCACAATGAGAAGTCCACGCACCACAACGAAGAGTAGCCCCTGCTCGCCGCAACTAGAGAAAGCCCGCGCGCAGCATCGAAGACCCAACCCAGCCAAAAAACTAATAGTAATAAATAAATAAAAGGGAGGATAAGGGTAGATTTGATGGTTTAAAAGTCATTTTGAGCAGTTTTACAAATAAGGCATTTGATGAAATAGAGTTAACACTGTTTTTAATCAAAAACAGTATATTTATAAAAAGTCTTGATTTTCTTTTGGTATGGCTTTTAAAACTGATTTTGTCCAGTTATGTTTTAAAGGATGGCAATATCTTGGAATAACTGTATAATTTCCAATGAAATTGGCTTCTTCACGATATATACTACTCAACTGAGTGAAAAGGAAAAATATTTTTATAGTTAAAATAATTATGAATTGTTTGAAAATTGTCCTCAAATATGAGACTGATATAAGTGGATGTTAGAAAGCATTTATGTACCCTATCTGGGAATTTTAAGAATTCTGTCTGTTATTCATATTATTAGATGATCATCCACACTTGCTGAGGCAGTAGAGCTTCCTTGGGAACTTCCTGGGCTGGTTTTCCTCTCTTTGTTTGAGCATTATGTTAGGTCTGGTCTCTAAGGATCAACTTGGTAGGGCTTTGGGTAAAGCAGTTTGGGCCAACTTGTTAATACCACCACAAAATAAATTCTACTTACAAAGCACAAATACCAGTGTATTTAGGTTCTATTGACCAGTAATAGTGTAGTACAACAAATACAATAAAAATGTGAAATAGTAACCTTTCAAAGCAGTCTGAGGGGTGTGATTTTTTAAAGGGCAAGGGAGACTTCTCCACTCAAATAATTGTTTCTTTAGTGCAGTTATCAATTGTAATTGCTTGCCATGACATGCCCTTTTATAAGTCCTTGGCCTCTTTGAGCTAAATAAATTCTCTTCATCTTCCTTCAATCCTTTAGGAACAGTTGAGAATCAGCAGTTTTAGGGTATTTGGGAGGAAGGTTCTGTATCCATAAGTGGTGATTATAGAAATCTGTGTATAGTATTTCTGTGCTGTTAAGTCAGCTCTTGACTGTCTTTCCACTGACTTAAATCTCTACCCTTTTCTATTGGTAGGTTAAGAAAATTAGTAAAGGTAGAAGATAAGGTTGTGACAGGGCTGGAACAAATAGGAAGCTTTGTGACCAGCAGATATTTTCTTCTCATTTATCAGACGAGAGTCTTAGCAGTATCGTGATTCTTCTGTCTTCCATAGGTGATCAATGAAAGCTGGTTATTAGTTAGGTTTCTTATTACCTGAAGGCAATAGGGGGTCCTATACTAAGAACACTTGTTGTTTTCCATTTTAGTGTTACAGTATAATCGGACTTCATTGGCTTGAAACACTGATTATCAGGTTAAGCAGGTACTAATGACTCAGTAAGCTAGTTTTTTTCTGAGTCATAGTGTGTGAACTAGTGCCCTAGGGGAGTAGATTTAAAGGGGTTTCTTCATCTTAGATGTAGCAAAATTCAAGGGTTTTTGTTTTGTTTTGTTTTGTTTTTTTAAGAAGGGAGTCATTATTTTTTAAAGTATTTGTTTATTTATTTATTTATGGCTGTGTTGGGTCTTCGTTTCTGTGCGAGGGCTCTCTCCTGTTGCGGCAAGCGGGGGCCACTCTTCATCGCGGTGCGCGGGCCTCTCACTATCGCGGCCTCTCTTGTTGCGGAGCACAGGCTCCAGACGCGCAGGCTCAGTAATTGTGGCTCACGGGCCTAGCTGCTCCGCGGCACGTGGGATCTTCCCAGACCAGGGCTTGAACCCGTGTCCCCTGCATTGGCAGGCAGATTCTCAACCACTGCGCCACCAGGGAAGCCCAAGGGTTTTTTAAATTTGGAAAATAAAATTTGTATTTTTATAAGATGCATTTATTGTGTAAACTGTAACATCAGCAACTGCAGGAAGCCAGAGAATTTATCAAGTCAGACTTCGATGATACTGCAGAGTGTATTTTTGCCACAGATGCTGAAAAAGACAGCAACTCAACATAGGCCCAGTAGGGAAGACACGATAGTATAGTCCTTTGCCAATCTCTTGAGTTCCTTTAGGTGAATTTTAATATTTGTGGATTTAAAAAAAAAAAAGGAGTTACCTGATTGCCTAGTGGTTAGGATTCCTGGCTTTCACTGCTGTGGTCCCGGGTTCAGTCCCTGCTTGGGGAACTGAGATCCTGCAAGCCGCATGGTGCGACCAAAAAAAAAAAATTTTTTTTTTCGTGGATTAACTGGTTTGTGCCTTTTTGGCAACTGTCAAAAGTTTGGCTCCACTTTATATCATTTGCGTATCACTGGATTTCAGCATAATTGGGGGACTAGAGAATTGTAATCTGGAGAATAGAAAAAGGAAGGTAAGGCAGAAGGCAGGCCGGGACTTGGAGTTTTTCCAGTAAGGCCAGAAGGTGAAGAAAAGTAAACCCAGGCCAGAAAAACTACTCTGTTGGCCTCTGTAATGCAGGAGGGAACTGGGATGTGCCAACAGTAATGCTTTGGCGGAAAGCCAGTATTTGGTAGAGCAAAGACAATGTAACCCTGGCTAGTGGAGAGGGATTTCAGAAAGAACCACCATGGGCATGGGTGTGTCGCATATAGTGTATCCAAAACTCTTTCCCTGCAGTGGGCCTGGGAAGCAGAACCGTGTAAGGAGTCAAACAGTAAATGATATTGAACATTTGATGGTCCAGACCTAAGAAAATAAAATTCCTTGAATGGGTAATACATGCACTTAATAAAAATTTGAAAGATACAAAAGATAATATAATGAAAAGTAAATCTACCTCCTACCCCTGACTCCCAGCTAATCAGCTTCCTTCTCAGAAATAATCACTGAGTTTCTTGCCCAAGAGATCTATGTATATGTAAGCATTTACATATTTCAAAGATTTTTTCACTATAAAAGAATATATAAATACAGATAAACAAAGAGAGGAAAATAAAAATCACCTAATCATCTCTAAGCCCACTTCCAGGCATAACCACTGTTAATAGTTTGATGTGTACCCTTTTAGGGCTTTTAAAAATGCATATGAGCTTATGTATGTCCTCTCTTGCACTTTTTTAATCACTTGAGTATTACATGAACACATTCCAGTTATTAAAAACAAATTCAAATATACATGTTAAGCCAGAGTCTTCCTTCACCACTGCCTCCAGTTTTATCCCTTCCACACTGGTAATAGTCATGGTTATCTACGTGTTACAATTCTTTGAGCATTATATATATAATATATAGCTATAGATGTATATTGTTGTGTTTTTCTTAAATGAGATCCTATTATTTGTATGATAGTTGAAAAAGCAGTATCTTGTTATTTTAATGTTGCCTCCATGATTACCAGTTAGGTTGAACACTTTCAGATGCTTAGTGAACATCAATATTACCTTTTCTGTGAATAGCCTGAACTATACATAACATTTGGTAAACTGCTTTTGCTGCCTTCTATATTATTAAATATTCTTCTACCACACTGTTTTAAAATGGCTGTTAATATTGCATAGATTTGTCATAGTATATATAATTTATACCTTTATCATTGTTAGGATGCTTTAATTGCTATGATGCTTGGGAAAGCTCATACTTCTAAGATCCTATTTTGAGAGCCATTTTAGTCAGATTAATACTGTTATAGTTAAGTCAAAGCATTAGCCATTTTGGTTACTGTCATTGACAAGAGTCACATTTACTTATTTAACCATTTTATTGCATATATTAGATATGGACTCAGAACTATTAATAACTGCTATCTTTTCCTGTGGTAACTACTGGTAGCCTTGACTAGACTTAAATGTTCCTAAATCTGTCTACTTACGTGTAAGTTATTTGGACTTCTGCATATGTCTTGTTAGGCTCATTAAAACAGAACCTATTTGTTTTTCTAGTTTTCCCTAGGTAAATCTTTTTTAGGCAGCTAGTTGTGCCTAGACAAAAAATACGTTAGGAGAGCAGAAAAAGATCATTGTGATTTTGAGTAGAAAACATCTAGGAGAAAAGGTTTGAAACTTGGGCTGAGGGACTTTCTTGGTGGCGCAGTGGTTAAGAATCCGCCTGCCAATGCAGGGGACACGTGTTCGAGCCCTGGTCTGCGAAGATCCCATAAGCCATGGAGCAACTAAGCCTGTGCGCCACAATTACTGAGCCTGCGCTCTAGAGCCCATGAGCCACAACTACTGAGCCCGTGTGCCACAACTACTGAAGCCTACCCACCTAGAACCCGTGCTCCCCAACAAGAGAAGCCACTGCAATGAGAAGCCCGCGCACCGCATCAAAGAGCAGCCCCTGCACGCCGCAACTAGAGAAAGCCCGTGCGCAGCAACGAAGACCCAACACAGCCATAAATAAATAAATGAATGAATGAATGAATGAATGAATAAATAAATTTATTTATTTCAAAAAAAACCCCAAAAACTTGGGCTGAGCAGTAAAGGGTGGGAGAATTCAGAGAGGAATAAGAGATTATTCCCAGTAAGGGGGAAGCATGAGGAAAGATAAGCAAGTGTGTTTGGGAGGAGAGTGGATCTATAAACTGAATGGATTGAAGTGTTCAAGTCAGAAAATCCGAAGAAAAAAGTTGGAAAGGTGGTTTGAGCCAACATGTAGAAGGCATTTAATTACTGCCTTATTAAGGGTTTTGGATGTATTTTGTAATAGGTAGGATGCTTCTGAAGCATTTTGAGCAAGGGAATCACAGAAATATTAGATGATATTAGGCAGGATGAATTGAGAATCAGTATGAGGAAGGAGAAGCTAATTAAGGCATTCATTACATTTAAGTTGAAAACAATGACCAGGATTATAAGCAACAGCAGTTAGAACAGAGAGGAAGCTGTCGATGTGAATAATCATATGAACAAAGGTTTGTGGGGAGAGAGAGTTGAAGTAGAAATAATAAGCGTTTTTAAAAATCATCATTATTGAAGTATAAATAAATACAGTTCATTCAAGTATACAATTTGGTGTATTTTGGTAAATATACACAGTCCTGTACCCACTACCACAATTATGATATAGAAAAATTTCATCACCCCAGAAAGTTCCCTTTTATCTCTCTACAGATAATCCTCTCCCCTCCAGCCCTGGCTCCTGGCAACCTCTGATCTACTTCCTGTTTCTGTAGATTTTTGGGTTTTGTTTTTTCTTTTTCTAGAGTTTCCTATAAATGGAGTCTTACAGTCTTTTGTACATGGCTTCTTTCACTGATTATAATGCTTTCGAAGTGCATCCATGTTTTGCATGTTATCAGTGGTTCCTTCCTTTTTATTGCTGCATAGCGTATGGATGTACCACAGTCTGTGTATCCACTTACTGGGTGATGGGCACTGGGTGGTTTCCAGTTTGTGGGTGATAAGAGTAAAGCTGCTCTAACATTGGAACACTAGTGTGTGTGTGAACATATGTCTTCATTTCTCTTGAGGAAATATTAAGAGAGGGATTGTTAGGTCATATGATAAGTGTGTGTTTAACTTTATAAGAAACTGCCAAACTGTTTTCCAAAGTGGGTGTATCATTTTGCACCAGCATGTAGGAGAGTTTGAATTGTTCCACATCCTTGTTAATACTTGCTGTCATCAACCTTTGTAATTTTAGTTAATACTGAAGTTTTAAGGCAGAAAAATAGAGTTAATAAAATGGAAATGTCAAGTGGGGGAAGCTAATTTGGAGATGATTGACAGCAGGAACACTGGTTTGAGTTTTGGTATTGAGTTTTATGTGTCTCCGAGTGGAAAAATGACCCCAGAAGTTCTATCACTTCTCCTACAGAACTTTTAATAGAATGATACTTTGGAGTCAGATGGTCATGAGTTTGAAAATTGGCTCTGTTACTTTCTCTCTGAGCTTAGACAAGTTATTTGTTTTTTCCAAGGTTTAGTTTTTCCCATTTGTTAAATGGGAGATAATATATGGTTGTACTTAGAATAGGTGCTAATGCAAAGTTAGCGCTCAGTGGATGGTGGCTATCATCATCATTATCATGATTGGTACTTAAATATATGTTTTATGCCCCCAGTAACTTGTGACTTTCTTGCAAATCTGCATTTTTTTCTTTCCTAACTCATCTCCCCAACTGTGTTCATTCCCCACCACAATGGCCAGAGTGATTTTGTTAAAGCACTAATCTTACCAGGCTACTTCCCAGTTCCAATACTTTCTGTGGCTTCCACAAGTGATTACTTCCACTCATCCTTGTCTGGGCATAAATATCTCAGGAAAGCCTTGATTAGGTCTTCTGTTAAAAAATCCAGTACCACCTATAATTCCCTTTTTACCATTTATTACTACTATAATTATTTAATCTTTCTCTTCTCCACAATACTATCAATATAAAATCCATGAAGGCTGGCACTTGGTAGGTGCTCAGTTAATTTGTTGAGCAGATTATCTTCTTTTAACTTCCTTTAGGGCAAAGACTTCATATTTAAATCTAAGTTCCTTCTGACATCTAACACAGCGTTCCCCAACCTTTCTGGCACCAGGGACTGCTGTTTTTCCACAGACACACGGGGGTGGGGTTGGTTCAGGTGTTAACATGAGCGATGGTGAGCAGCAGATGAAATTTCACTTGCTCACCCACTGCTCACCTCGTTCTGTGTGGCCCAGTTCCTAACAGGCCATGGCCTGTTACTGGTCCGTGGCCTGGAGGTTGGGGACCCCTGATCTAACATATTGCTTTCTTTTTTTTTTTTAATTACTTTTTATTGGAGTATAGTTGATTTACAGTGTTGTGTTAGTTTCTGCTGTACAGCAAAGCGAATCAGTTATACATATATTCACTCTTTTAATAAATTTATTTATTTATTTATTTTTGGCCGCGTTGGGTCTTTGTTGTCACTCTTTTAGATTCTGTTCCCATATAGGTCATTACAGACTATTGAGTAGAGTTCCCTGTATTACACAGTAGGTTCTTATTAGTTATCTATTTTATACATAATAGTTTGTATATGTCAATCCCAGTCTCCCAATTTATCCCTCCCCTCTACTTTTCCCCCTTGATAACCATAAGTTTGTTTCTACATCTGTGACTCTATTTCTGTTCTGTAAATAGGTTCATTTGTACCATTTTCTTAGATTCCAAATATAAGTGATATCATATGATATTTGTCTTTCTCTGTCTAACTTCACTCAGCATGACACTCTCTAGGTACACCCATGTCACTGCAAATGGCATTATTTTGTTCTTTTTTATGGCTGAGTAATATTCCACTGTATATATGTACCACATCTTCTTTATCCATTCCTCTGTCAGTGGACATTTAGGTTGCTTCCATGTCCTGGCTATTGTAAATAGTGCTGCAGTGAACATTGGGGTGCGTGTATCTTTTCAGATTATGGTTTTCTCCGGATATATGCCCAGGAGTGGGATTGCTGGATCATATTGTAGCTCTATTTTTAGTTTTTTAAGGAACCTCCATACTGTTCTCCATAGTGGCTCTACCAATTTACATTCCCACCAACAGTGTAGGAGGGTTCCCTTTTCTCCACACCCTCTCCAGCATTTATTGTTTGTAGATTTTTTGATGATGGCCATTCTGACTGCTGTGAAGTGATGCCTCATTGTAGTTTTGATTTGCATTTCTCTGATAATTAGTGATGTTGAGCATCTTTTCATGTGCCTCTTGGCCATCTGTATGTCTTCTTTGGAGAAATATTTAGATCTTCTGCCAATTTTTTGATTGGGTTGTTTGTTTTTTTTGATATTGAGCTGCATGAGCTGTTTGTATATTTTGGAGATTAATCCTTTGTCAGTTGCTTCATTTGCAAATATTTTCTCCCATTCTGAGGGTTGTCGTTTCATCTTGTTTATGGTTTCCTTTGCTGTGCAAAAGCTTTTAAGTTTAGTTAGGTCCCATTTGTTTATTTTTGTTTTTATTTTCATTAGGAGGTGGATCAAAAAGTTTTTGCTGAGATTTATGTCAGAGAGTGTTCTGCCTGTGTTTTCCTCTGAGAGTTTTATAGTATCCAGTCTTACATTTGGGTCTTTAATCCATTTTGAGTTTATTTTTGTGTGTTGTATTAGAAAATGTTCTAATTTCATTCTTTTGCATGTAGCTGTCCAGTTTTCCCAGTACCATTTATTGAAAATACTGTCTTTTCTCCATTGTGTATTCTTGCCTCCTTTGTCATAGATTAGGTGACCATAGGTGCATGGGTTTATCTCTGGACTTTCTGTCCTGTTCCATTGATCTTTATTTATGTTTTTGTGCCAGTACCATCCTGTTTTTATGACTGCAGCTTTGTAGTATAGTCTGAAGTCAAGGAGCCTGATTCCTCCAGCTCCGGTTTTCTCAAGATTGCTTTGGCTATTTGGGGTCTTTTGTGCTTCCATACAAATTGTAAAATTTTTTGTTCTAATTTGATAAGGATTGTGTTGAATCTGTAGATTACACATATTGCTTTCTACAGCATACATTTTTTTTTTTTTTAAATTTATTTGGCTGGGTGTTAGTTGTGGCATGCAGGATCTTTTAGTTGCAGCATGCGGGCTCTTAGTTGTGGCATGCGGGATCTAGTTCCCTGACCAGGGATCAAACCCAGGCCCCCTGCATTGGGAGCATGGAGACTTAACCACCGGACCACCATGGAAGTCCCTATAGCATACATTTTTAACAGTTACTTTTGAATCTAAGTAGTAGTTCAAAATAAGATATGTAACTTAGTAGGATTATTGAGTCAAATATGATGAAGAGTTTTAAAACTAATTTTAGTATATTTCCATTTTGGCATTAATACTTCATAGAAATTTTGGAAAACATAGTAGAGACAAAAGAAGAAAATGTAAGTGTATGGCAGAATTTCTTGGCAGATGCTTTCAGATCGCTTTCCAAGAGTTTTATTGGTATACTCTTATCAGCAGTGTTTGAGCAGTCCTGTTTCTTCTCCATCTTGCCAGAATTTTAAAAGTTTATAATTTGATAGATGAAATTGGTGTCTTACTTTAATTCCATTTATTTATTAATTGCTCTCCATTGAGCTGTAATGTTGCCTCTTTCATATTAAATTCATTCTTGTATTCCTGTCATATCTATTTTAACTCCTATAACTTTACATATATTTAATATGTGACAGGGTAGTCCTCCTCATTAGTTTGTTTGTTTTTTTTTTTTTTAATTTTATTTATTTATTTATTTATGGCTGTGTTGGGTCTTCGTTTCTGTGCGAGGGCTTTCTCTAATTGCGGCAAGTGGGGGCCACTCTTCATCACGGTGCGCGGGCCTCTCACTATCGCGGCCTCTCTTGTTGCGGAGCACAGGCTCCAGACGCGCAGGCTCAGTAATTGTGGCTCACGGGCCTAGTTGCTCCGCGGCATGTGGGATCTTCCCATACCAGGGCTTGAACCCGTGTCCCCTGCATTGGCAGGCAGATTCTCAACCACTGCGCCACCAGGGAAGCCCCCCTCATTAGTTTTTGTCTGTGGATTTTTATATTATTAGAACTCTCTCTCTCCTTTTTGGGCGAAACATTCCCTCGTGTGTTTAACTGCTTGTGTGTTACTTTTTCTTGGTAGAATAACTTCTAACATAGAAATATCTTTTTCCTTTCCTTACTTCTTACTCTCACTGTAATTCTGTAACCTAGTGTAAGAGTTCCAGCTTGCAGACCTAGCATATGAAAAAAACAAGGACACTTTATTTATGTGTTGCATTTAAGCATATACATACGTTTTGTGTGTGTGTGCGCGCATGTGTGTATGTGTGTGTAGGTATGTTTAAGTTGCCAGTTGGTGTCTCCTGAGAAGAATTGTTCTTATTCTGAGATTATGCCTTCAGTGGTCTTGTTTAGCAAAATAAAAGGGTTGCCACCCTGTGTTGGTCTCCAAAATTGTTTTCGGAACTTGTAAAATCTAAAAACATGAGAGCCGTTACTTATCTCACACCGAAATGACCCTCTTGGTGGTGATGGTATAGTAAAAGTTTTTTCATTGAAAAACATACACTGGACTCATAGTTATGGGGATTAGGTTTTTTAACATCAGTATGCAATACAAATATAGCATTTAGTCAGAATTACCTTTACAAATTAGTTAGAAAGTAAATGGTACCATGTTGGAGACTTTTCTCAGTAAGTCCATCATATTTGTTTTTGTCACGTGAACACTGGAAAAGATCATTTGTTTTTGTTTGTTTTTTTTTTTATTAATTTTTATTTTATTTATTTATTTTTATTTTTTGCTTGTGTTGGGTCTCCGTTTCTGTGCGAGGGCCCTCTCCAGTTGTGGCGAGCGGGGTCCACTCTTCATCGTGGTGCGCGGGCCTCCCACAATCGCGGCCTCCCTTGTTGCGGAGCACGGGCTCCAGATGCGCAGGCTCAGTAGCTGTGGCTCATGGGCCCAGTTGCTCCGCGGCATGTGGGATCTTCCCAGACCAGGGCTCGAACCCGTGTCCCCTGCATTAGCAGGCAGACTCTCAACCACTGCGCCACCAGGGAAGCCCAAAGATCATTTCTTTACGTGGAAATAAGATGAAACAATTTGCTTTCATTTAAGAGCCATGTTGCACAAAACTCAGCCATCTTTCACCAATTAGAATCAGTGACACTTTGCATTGAGAGACATGCACTATGGGAATTGAAACCAAAGGAAAGTCATGCAGATTTCACCAGTTTTTGCATGCGTTCATTTTTTATTTTCTTGTATGTCTATGTGTATAAATAAATCTAGGACATTAAAAAAATAATTTTAAGAATAGTTTGGATTTACAGAAAATTTGCAAAGAAAATACAAAGAGTTTCCATATAGTTCTCATCCACTTTCCCCTGTAACATCTCATATTTGTAGAGTAGATTTGTTACAACTAACAAACCAACATTGGTACATTACTGTTAATTAACGCTGTGTTTTATTCAAATTTTACTATTTTTCCCCTAATGTCCTTTTTTAGTCCCCGGATCCCAACCAGGATACCAGATGACATTTAGTTATTATGTCTCCTTAGGCTTATCTAGACTATGCCAGTTTTTCAGATTTTTGTTTTTGATAATCTTGACAGCTTTGAGGAATACTGGTCAGTTATTTGTAGAATGTCCCTCAGTTTAGTTTGGTGTTTTTCTTGTGGTTTAGTTTGTCATGATGTTTATCTTGTGGTTAGCCTACAGCTGAGGTTATAGGCTTTTGAGAGGAAGACCACAAAGGTAAAGTGCCATTTGTGTCTCATCATGTCAAGGGTAATGCTATCAACATGACGTATCACTGTTGATGTCGACCTTGATCGCCTGGCTGAGTAATGTTAGGTTTTTCACTGTAAAGTTACTTTGTCTCCTCCTTGTCATACTGTACTCTTTGGGAGTAAGTCCCTAGGTACAACTTACATTCAAGGTGTGAGGGAACTTAAATTCAACCTCCTGAGGGGAATTAATCTACAGAAATCATTTAGAAATTCTTCTAACAGGTTTTTTGTTGTTGTTCTTAGTTTTATTTATTTATTTATTTTTAACATCTTTATTGGAGTATAATTGCTTTACAACATTGTGTTAGTTTCTGCTGTATAACAAAGTGAATCAGCTATACGTATACATATATCCCCATATCACCACCTCCCTCTTGCATCTCCCTCCCACCCTCCCTATCCCACCCCTCTAGGTGGAAAGCACCGAGCTGATCTCCCTGTGCTGTGCAGCTGCTTCCCACTAGCTATCTGTTTTACACTTGGTAGTGTATATATGCCCATGCCACTCTCTCACTTCATCCCAGCTTACCCTTCCCCCTCCCCGTGTCCTCAAGTCCGTTCTCTAGGTCTGTGTCTTTATTCCTGTCCTACCCCTAGGTTCTTCAGAACCATTTTTTTTTTTTTTAGATTCCATATATAAGTGTTAGCATATGGTGTTTGTTTTTCTCTTTCTGACTTACTTCACTCTGTATGACAGGCTCTAGGTCCATCCACCTCGCTACAAATAGTTCAATTTCATTTCTTTTTATGGCTGAGTAATATTCCGTTGTATATATGTGCCACATCTTCTTTATCCACTCCTCTGTCGATGGACACTTAGGTTGCTTCCATGTCCTGGCTATTGTAAATAGTGCTGCAATGAACATTGTGGTACATGACTCTTGTTGAATTATGGTTTTCTCAGGGTATATGCCTAGTAGTGGGATTGCTGGGTCATATGGTAGTTCTATTTTTAGTTTTTTGAGGAACCTCCATACTGTTCTCCATAGTGGCTGTATCAGTTTACATTCCCACCAACAGTGCAAGAGGGTTCCCTTTTCTCCACACCCTCTCCAGCATTTATTGTTTGTAGATTTTCTGATGATGGCCATTCTGACTGGTGTGAGGTGATACCTCACTGTAGTTTTGATTTGCATTTCTCTAATGATTAGTGATGTTGAGCATCCTTTCATGTGTTTGTTGGCGATCTGTGTATCTTCTTTGGAGAAATGTCTGTTTAGGTCTTCTGCCCATTTTTGGATTGGGTTGTTTGTTTTTTTGATATTGAGCTTCATGAGCTGCTTGTAAATTTTGGAGATTGATCCTTTGTCATTTGCTTCATTTGCAAATATTTTCTCCCATTCTGAAGATTGTCTTTTCGTCTTGTTTACGGTTTCCTTTGCTGTGCCAAAGATGTTAAGTTTCATTAGGTCCGATTTGTTTATTTTCTAACAGGTGTTTTTTAATTTTATGGAAACAGCATGAGTACTGAATCAGTCTAACATATCTGTTCTTCACAGGGTGGGAAGCCCCGTAAACACCGGAAGGATCGGCTACAAGATTTAATCGATATAGGCTTTGGCTATGATGAGACAGATCCATTTATTGATAATTCAGAGGCTGTGAGTAACGTATCTTTAATATAGCAGCAATTCTTTACTTGGATAGTAGAATTCAAGGAAAAAGTGAATGTTTCAGCAAGTGTTTTTACTAACTAATCCCCTTTCAATATACATCTAAATTGTTTCCAGTTTTATGCGCTTACAAATAGTTGAGCATCTGTATACATTTCTCTGTTTGTACTTGAGTATGTATGAAGGTAATTACAGAGTACAAATATATGTGTAGGATAAATTTCTAGCAGTGGGATTTATTGATCAAAGGTTATTTACATCTTGAATTTTTATTGATATTCCCAAACTTGAGCAGGTATATTTTGAAATGACTTCCAGATAAGAACCACGTGATCTTGAAGACTGGAGCTCTTGGGTTGAAGTTAATCTGGCAGATGTCTTTAAAATGTACTTAATATTTTTATTGCTGCCAAACCTTACTACAGTGGCAATAATTGAATGCCAGGCCTTACCACTGTCTGTTTTGATCAAGCCCTACAGCTTGTGCACTGGAATCCTCTTTCTCTTATAAAAGGAAGAGGAATTCAGGAGAGCATTTCAGGACTACAGCAGTCCATTGATCACACAGCAAATAAGTAAAGGCATGTCTTGTTAGGTGGGTCGGTAAGGTACATGTTCTTACATTCTTCTCAGTGTATAATCCCTGGATTATATCCTCTGCAGTGTTCAGTGATTACTTAGGATATACAGAAAGTGACACTAAGGTCGCTGTTATACTACCCACAAATTAGTGCCTCTTTTTACTGTGACTGCAGTGCTTGGTTGTGTAGATGATGACAAGGCATACAGGGGTAGGAGAGTGACAGGCAGGACTTCCAGCGTGAGGCGTGTGGGACACCCTGTCATACTCCTGTGTTATTTTGGTGTCCTGAGATAAACTGGTTTACAGGCCTAGTCTATAGAAATAAAATGTTGACAGTGCCTTTGGAGTAGAGAGGATTTCCTGTTACCAAAAATGTTGTCAGCCTTTTTGTAGGTTAGGGCATGGAATGTTTTCAGCAGTCTTGACCTTGATTTGGCATTCAAGTCTAAAGTCCTAGATTCTAGACCTCACTTGGTTTCTAATTCACTGTGGACCAGGAGCAAGTCTTTTATTTTAGCGTCACCCAGTTTTCTCTGTTATGACTGGCTTGCCCAGCAGAATTTGTACTCTGAGACTCAAGATAATGACATGCTGAAAAGCATAATGCAAGTTTAAAGCATTGGTACTGGTGTTAACATTATATGTAAAGTAGATTTTTGAATTCTAAGTAACCCAAGAGGGAACTCAGCCATATATAAATGGACATTCCATGTACTCAGGCTTACATAAATAGAATTTTTTAAAAATTAATAAACTTGGGACTTCCTGGTGATCCAGTGGTTAAGACTCTGGGCTCCCAATGCAGGGTGCCTGTATTCAATCCCTGGTCAGGGAACTAGGGATCCCGCATGCCAAACTAAAAAAAAGAAAAGATCCCACATGCCGCAACTAAGACCCTGCACAGTCAAATAAATAAATAAATAAATATTTTTAAAAAATTAGTAAACTTAATTTTTTTAGAGCAGTTTTAGGTTCACAGCAAAATTGAATGGAAGGTGCAGAAATTTCCCATATACTCCCTGCCCTCACAACACAGCTTCCATTACCAGCGTTCCCCCACCAGAGTGGTATACTAGTTACTACCTACATTGACGCATCATCACCCAAAGTCCATAGTTTACCTTAGGATTTACTCTTAGTGTTGTACATTCTGTGGGTTTTACCAAATGTGTAATGACATGTACCCACCATTATACTGTCACACAGGATAGTTTCACAGCCCTAAAAAAATATGTGCTCTGCCTATTCATCCCTCCCTAACACCTGCAGCCACTAATCTTTTTATTGTCTCCATAGTTTTGCCTTTTCCAGAATGTCATATAGTTGGAATCATATAGTATGTAGCCTTTCATAAATAGCATTTTTAATATTTTCCTTTGTAGCATTCCAAATATTTGAATAAAGTGTTTTTCAAACAGATTTTTATAACCCATAATTGGACCTGTGTATCAGTTTAGAGACTGTGGCCAGCATTTTTAAAGAGAATAAAATAGAATAGAATAGGAGCTGTTAACAGGAAACCACTGGTACATTATGTGATTTTTATTATGTTTGTGTGTTTGTACCATGCACTGGCTTTTGATGTGTAGTATATTTTCCACTTGGGTTGTGGTGAAGAAAATTTGAAAGCCACTGCTCTAATAAATAAGGATAAATTTTATAGGTATAAGTTATATAAGTTATACAATTACTGACATTTATAGGACAAGTTAGGTCCCTGTTTTATACGAGGAAATTGAACTAAAGCACAGGTTGTTTATTGACTTGCAAAATAATTTTGTATCATTGTCCTTAATAGATTATTTGGTTCTCATTATAATTCAATAATTCAGACATAAAACACTTACGAGCCAACCAAATGATTCTCTGTTTTTTTAAATGATTGTATTGCCAGTTGGCTTTTTTTTTTTTTTTTGCTGTGCCACGCGCCTTGTGGGATCTTAGTTCCCCGACCAGGGATTGAACTTGGGCCCTCAGCAGTGAAAGCGTGGAGTCCTAACCACTGGACCTCCAGGGAATTCCCACCAGTAGGCTTTCACTGTTCATATATTATTCGATAGAGAGTGATAATAATCTGGTTCTAATTAACTTTCAGAATTGTATACTACTCACTACTATAATATCTGAAAATAAATGCTTTTGAAGATTATTTTTAGTCTAACACTTATGCTGCCAAATTTTTAAAAGACCAAAAGAAAATGTTTTTGTTATTGAGAAATAATAATAATACCAGACATGAGTAATGCTTTTATTTAGGTTATCTCTTTTAAATTTCACTAGAACTTTGTGAAGTAAGTAATATTGTTCCTGTTTTACAACCCTGAAGTATTGATGTTAAGTGATTTACTCTGGGTCACAATAGCTAGTTGTTGGCAAAGGATCTAGTAAATCTGATTCTCAAGTTCAGTGATCCATTGCCTCTTAATACATTGTACTTAAAAGGCTAAATGATACAGAGGTAGAAATATAATGTACATGTGAAACTTATGTAAGGTTATAAACCAATATTACCTCAATAAAAGCAAACAAACAAAAAAAAACAGAATATTTCCTGTACCTTACCAAAAAAATGCTTGGCACATTTATAATTCACAGTGCAGTGGAGGCTGTGTATTAATCCTTGCTCTGTCACTTACTGGTTGTGTCACTTTAGTGTGGTTGCCAGATTTAGCGAATAAAACTACAGTCCACCCAGTTAAATTTGAAAAAAAAAAAAAAAAAAACAAAGGCTAAATCAAATATGCATAAAGAGTTTGTTCTCCTGAAAAGTGTCCTGATAGGGAAAGCTCAGCAGAATACTGCAGAAGAAGACAGACATTGAACACATCCACATTGCCTGGGAACCTGGTGTTGGGTGTGTTTTCCACATGAGATGCTGCTTGGTACAGTGGATGGGCTGGGAAGCAGTCAGTGACTCTGCCATAAACTAATAAAAGTACTCTGGCAAGGTTCTTAACCTCTCTGAGTTTGGTTTTCACTTATAAAATGGGAATATTTACTTTCCTTGCCTCAAAAGGGTATCAGGAGGCCATCAAGTGAAATAATTTATATGAAGAAGCATTGAAAATTATAAAGCAGTATACAAGTATATGTAAGCAGAAAGTACAGGTGTATTTATCTTATCAAAGTTACACATTTTCAAAATAATGACTACAGAGCCTTTTCACTTTTCATCCTTTACTCCTCACATCGCTCATTTACTCGCAGATAGTACGGGGCCCTTTCTGAAGGTCTTGCCTGTAGGTCTTTGTACAGTAGTAGCCCCTCAAGTGGAGCAACAAGAAAGCAGTTCATTCCTTTTTTCTTTTTCTTTTTCTAACTTCATTCCTTTTTGATTCAATATGATTAAATGTACATTCTTTCTTTTTCCATTTTCCACGTAATTTAAAATGATACAGGTTAAAATCACAACTTTTGTACTTAGCCTTAATATTTTTAGAGTAACTAACATGTTCTGTATATTTTTTGCCTATGGCAAAGAATTTTCCTTACAAATATGACTTTCTTAAAGACTAATTATGTAATATGAAGAAAACCCTTAAGTAGAGTTCTGGGGAACCCAGGTAGCAGGTATCTTGCTTTTGTTAGATAAGTAGTTCCTTTTTTTCTCTTCTGCCATGAACATCTTCGTTTAGTTAAGACTGGCCTTCCATTTAATGATTGCTTTTCTTCATCTTCATCAGGTGAGATAATGATAAACCTTAAAATCCAGGCTTAGAGGACATTCAGACTGATTTAGGCAATCTGAGTCTCTTTTTCGAAGCAAAGTGCCTGGCTCATTATGGGCCCTCGGTGTATGCTTACCGAACAGGGCAGTTCTTTTTCTACTTCCCTTTAAAACATATATATATGCTATTTTTCTTTTATATGTTTAAAAAATATTCCCTACTTAAAAGCTTAGAGCTAAGGCCGAAGAAATAACCTTTTATTTTTTATAATCTCTTTATGAATAAAATTATATACCAATATGGTAAGAAATGAAGTTCATTTGTTGCCTGGACATTCAGTCATTTGTTTTAACTTGTTTCAGTTTCTCATCAGAATCATTTGTCATTAAGAATAGCAGTGATCCTTAAATTTTTCTCAGCATATGATATATTTAGAATCTGCTTCAGTATTCCAGAAGTTCATTTCTTAAATATTGAATGATCAGAGCTCATTTCTGTTCCAGATAGTAACTTTCTCTTTATTTATTCACAAACATCCTCATTGCAGTTAGTTTTGCAGTTAAGGTTTAAGGAAGATTCTGACATGGTGATTGAATTTCTTTGACATATTTATAGAATTAAAGATAATAAGATATATCTGAAGCCTTTTTTTTAAATCTAGTATGACGAATTAGTTCCTGCTTCTCTAACAACAAAATATGGAGGCTTTTATATCAACACTGGCACTCTCCAGTTTCGCCAAGCTTCAGATACTGAAGAAGAAGATATTACAGACAACCAAAAGCACAAGCCACCCAAAGTGAGTTTATCCAACATTGCAACAGTAATAAGAGCATTCAATTAAAAGGATATATTTTTTGATTTTTACTTGTACTTTACAGCTGTGAATATAAGGAAAAGTAAAATGCTAACCATTGTTTAATGCATTTATAGTTAATTACATGCTTAAAAGTAAAATTATATAGATATGGGGAAATTTATTTTTATATCATAAAATTCTATTATAATTCTATTATAATTCTAATATAATTCTAATACTTTCTTTTAAAACTTCTCTCTCCATATCTAGTCTGATAATCTGTTTCTGGATAAGGTTGAGGTTCTAGGATACGTTAAGACTTGATATGGAAATGACTGTTAACAGCTGTTACTCTTCCTAAGATGTAAAGCAAATTTTATAGAATATATATATATTGTATTTGGGAAATGAATAGAATGTCCTTAGATAAGCGTTCCTTGAAGTGTGAGCCAAAGACATATTTGTACCAGAATCACTAAAATGTTTGTTAAAAATGCAGATTAAAAGGCTCTACCAAACCTTTAACTGAACCAAAACCAGGGGTGGGAGTTCTCATGGACCCAGGGAATCTGCATATTTAACAAGCAATTCTAATGCACTGTGAAATTTGAGAAAAACCACTTGCCCTGGTGCTGGATTGATAACATCAGAGAGTAAAGCAGTAATACTTAGGTAAGTTATGCATTTAATCATTTTGTAGATTCCCAAAATGAAAGAAGATGATATTGAGATGAAGAAGCGGAAGCGGAAAGAGGAAGGGGAAAAGGAGAAGAAGCCAAGGAAAAAAGTACCGAAACAACTGGGGTATGTGAAATTAGACATAATGAGGGAACTAGTGTTGTAGCATGACAGACTCTCCTTTTAGAAAGATATATTTAGCATTAATTAGTTCAGCTTAGCTGGGTCTAATTTAATACAGTATTTATAAATGTCAGTGACCTATTAACTTATATTTTAATAATATTGTATTTATTAATAAGTAGAAGTCATCTTAGAGATTAAGGTGTTTTAGATCACATTTACAAATTTGTTAAGTATTTTGCTCATTACAACATTTTATCAACAAGAACCAGTTTGAAAAGATGGTACAAACATTGAACATGTTATTTTAATTTTTTTGTACTAAAACTGAGCTTAGATGCCTGGGGATTGACAATTGGCGGTAGTCTTTGTATAAGCGATTTATGGTCGTTTTAATATTTTTTAAAAGTCATTGATTTTATTTAGCTATTCTTAACGCTTGTGACTTTAGATAATGATATGGCCTCTAAAAAACCAAGTAGAATTTCTCAAAAGCCTTATTAAGTCATAAGAGGGAATTCCCTGGCGGTCCAGTGGTTAGGACTCAACACGTTCACTGCCGGGGTCTGGGTGAAATTCCTGATCCCTGGTGGGGAACCAAGATCCCGCAAACCGTGAGGCACAACCACGAAAAAAAAAGAAAGAAAGAAAAAGAAAAGAAAAAAAAAGACTTTTTTTTTAAGAATAAATGTTTGTACCTTGCAGTCATAAAGCTACCATTTGTCTCTACTTCTCTATGGCTTTTTTTGTAGAGTCAAGGGACAAAAACTTGTGAGAGGCTGGATTTTCCTTCCCTCCTTAGCAGAGAAGGTACATCTGAATTTGGGGCTCTCAGTATCCCCAGAGTTGATGTAGGGAGGTATTTATCCCCTCCTAAACATGAGATTATAGTGATCCCTGAGTCATTAAGAAATTATTAAGAAAAAAAAATATTACTACTGGTTGTTTTAAATGTTCATTATTTACAAGTAAACTTTTTATGAACAAAAACTGTAAGTAATGCCTTTTATTGAATTTATCATTTTCTCAAATTTGTAACTGATTTCATTCAGCAAATATTTACTAAGTGCTTACTGTGTACCAGACACTGTCTGGGTTTTGGATATATAACAGTAAATGAAACACTGGCCTACCTGTAAGGCACTAATAACCTTGTAGGTTCTGTAGTGCACGTGGAAGCATATAAGCCATAAAATTTAGAAAAGATTTTTTAGAGAAGGTGATAGCTAAACTGAGACCACCCTTTCCTCTTAGTCCCTATAGGGAGAAAGTTGTCATTGAAAATTACACGGATCTATCCGAAAGCCTCAGAAGGCTGTTCCTAGAATGGAAAGTGAAAAATGATCAGAAGGTAGTAGCAGATAAAATAGGGTCTGGATAGAAGACATGGTGATGAATGAAGGCTCACAGATTGACACAGACATTTTGCATTTCTTTGGCAGTTTGTAGCACAAACCACCTGGGGTACCAGTTTGAAGGTGTACTATGTAGGTTTCTCTGGTTGTAATCAACTCTGTTTTCAGCAAAAGTGCATTTCTTTACTTCGTTAATTCTTTAGGTGCCTACTTTATAGATGTGCTAAAGAATGAACATTCCAAAAAGAGTAGTAAGTTTAACTTCGTATACTTTCATTTTCTTTTATTTTTTTTATTTTGGCCACGCCGAGGGGCTTGCGGGATCTTAGACGCACGACCAGGGATTGAACCTGCATCCTTGGCAGTGAAAGTAAGGAGTCCTAACCAATGGACCGCCAGGGAATTCCCTAACTTCGTATACTTAATAAACCAGAGCTCTATTCAGTTTTGTTTATTTCTGTTGACGTTATTGCTTTCATTTTCTTCACTCTAATGGCCATTCACCTATCTGCCTTTCATAAGTGACAATCCAGATGATGATGAAGATGCCATTGTAAAAGTGTAATTTAGTAACAAATTTGCTTCCTCACCTATCAAATGATTATTTTAATTCTGTGCCTGCTTATTTACTTGGGGTTTTAACCTTTAAAATCATACATAGCCTAACTGATCACTTTTTTCTTCACAGAGTTGTGGCTCTAAATTCACACAAATCTGAAAAAAAGAAGAAACGTTATAAAGATTCTCTTTCTCTAGCTGCCATGATAAGAAAATTTCAAAAAGAGAAGGATGCGTTAAGGAAGGAGTCTAACCCTAAAGTCCCAGTGAACTTCTCAACCTCCTCTCTGAATAAAACCCCCTCTGCTGCTGTGGCATTGGGAAATGATGTCTCGGACTTAAATCTGAATAGTGCTGATCCGGACCTCCCCATTTTTGTTAGCACAAATGAACATGAACTATTTCAGGAAGCTGAAAATGCCCTAGAGATGCTAGATGATTTCGACTTTGACAGATTACTGGATGCTGCTTCTAATGGTAGCCCCCTCTCTGAGTCAGGAGGAGAGAATGGAAACACCACCCAGCCAACCTATGCCTCTCAAGTTATGCCCAAGGTGGTACCTACACTCCCAGAGGGTCTGCCTGTCCTTCTTGAAAAACGTATCGAAGACCTCCGCGTAGTAAGTGTGATCATTTTCTTGTGTTGTGTTTGCTGCACAAACATAACAATAATTACTTTCAGGCAAAAATAATAACCTATAATCCTAACTACTTATAAGTAACTTTATTTTCTATACTTCCTTTTAAGCATTGGCTCTATGCATAGCCTTTTTCTTTTAAATATAGTTACAACATGGATAACAGTTGGTTGTTTTATTATCTCACTTTATAAATATTTTTCTGCATAGGTTTCATAAATACATACATAGTCATGTAAAGAAAATAGAAGAAAGGTAGGAACAAATAGTAACAATGCAGAAGTGTACTTGAACTTGGTCCCAACTATGTTAACAACTAGTTATTCTACAATCCATTTTACCAGCTAGTCCTTACCAGCTAATCAGCAGCTTTAGTAAGCAAACATTGTGTTCTCACTAGACAAACTTTTAAGAGTTGAGATTTTAGCATTTCACAGTAGATTCCTCTCCCGATTGACTTGGGTACGTAATCTTTATTTAACTAGCTGCAAATCCAGGTATGTCAGTACACTTCTCCCTTTAATCTCAGGGAAATATAATTTTGACTTAAAATGTTTCAAGCCTTGCTTAAAATGCCCTTTTTTTATTACTTTAGCATGTTTGTTTGAACCCATGCCATGTTTTAGTCCTCTTTTTTTTTTTTTTTTTTTTCCTGATTACAGAAGCCATACGCTCAATATAAATTTTTTTTTTTTGGCTGCACTGGGTCTTCATTGTGGCTCTCGGGCTTCTCTAGTTGCGGTGCGGGCTTAGTGGCCCCGAGGCATGTGGGATCTTGGTTCCCTGACCAGGGATCGAACCCTTATCCCCTGCATTGGAAGGCAGATTCTTAACCACTGGACCACCAGGGAACTCCCTAAATTGTATTTTATACTTAGGGAAAGATACCCCATAATCAGACATTCCCCACCCCCAGCAGGGATAACCACTATTAAACTACTTATTTTTCTGGATTTTAATCCATGCATTTGCAAATATGTTGTTATTAAAAATAATTGTTAGTCGAAGTATAATGTATGGACTATTCTACAACTTGTTTCTTTCTTCTAAGGTTATAGTAACCATTTAAATCACATTTTAAATTTATTCTCTATGTTGTATTTATTTCTCTTAACTCTTTCTGAATTTTAAATATCTCATTAGGGAAGCGAGAGATTTATCTAATTTTTCCAACAACTGACTCATGGATTCTGTTTATCAGTTCTATTCTTTTTTCTGTTTTTGTTCTTTAGCATTTCTTCTGAGGTTGTGGCTTATTAAATTCTCTTACATTTTTACTTATTTTAAGGTACTTTATTTATTAGTTCAGGACTTAGAGAGTTGTGCTCAAGTATCTCATTGCCAGTGTTTCTTAGGTTATAACTTGTATTTACCATAGTTTTTGCTTTGTTTCTTTTCTTTTTACTTTTTTTGGTAAGATTTTCACTGTCATTTACTTCTAACTATCTTTTATTTTACTCATGAGCTATTTTTATTTTATTTATTTAATTTTTTTTGGCTGCATTGAGTCTTTGTTGCTGCACACGGGCTTTCTCTAGTTGCGGCGAGTGGGGTCTACTCTTTATTGCAGTGTGTGGGCTTCTCGTTGCAATGGCTTCTCTTTGTTGCAGAGCATGGGCTCTAGGCACGTGGGCTTCAGTAGTTGTGGCACGCAGGTTTCAGTAGTTGTGGCGCACGGGCTTAGTTGCTCCGTGACATGAGGGATCTTCCCGGACCAGGGCTTGAACCCGTGTCCCCTGCATTGGCAGGTGGATTCTTAACCACTGCGCCACCAGGGAAGTCCTCTGCTTTGTTTATTTCTATGCTTTATTGTTTGTTGGCCCATAAAATTCTTGATGGCTAGATCACTGTTGTGATATTTATCATTTGAAGGTGACCCTTTCTGTGCTATTAATGCTTTTCACCTCGAATTCAGTTTTGTCTGATTTTACTGTAGACTCCTTTTTCTTTATTTTTGCATGGTATAGCTTTTCCCATCATTTACCTTCATTTTAGCTCTTTTTTTTTTTTTGAATTCTTTTATTTTTTGACTTATTTTAGCTCTTTCTCTTATAGACAGCATGTAAATGGAAATTTGTTTATCGACCTCATCTGAGTATTTTTTAAGATTTTCTCTTTAAAATTTTATCTTACCTACTGCTGTTATAATGATAATGATATAATTCATCTTTATTCTGTCATTTTCTTTTATATTCTGTTTTATTGTTCCCTCCCCCTCCTTTGTTTTTCATTCTTTTGTTATTTTCTGTGCTTATTTTTTGAAAAGTATACAATCATTTTATTAATCAAATAGGTTTTTTATTTACTATTCTTAACCACTTTATGTATGAAGTGTAGGTATTATTTCCTTTTTATGGTTAACAAACTTAAGTGGAGGTAGGTTAAATAGCTTGGTCAGTCCACACAACTAGTAACTGGTGGAGCCCGAATTTAAACACAGGAGTTCACCTGACTCAATAGTACATGCTTTTTGCTGTCCCATGTTGCCCCTTAAATCCTTAGTTTCTTTTATGTTTTAAATAAAAAGTGCTAGGGATGTAATCCAGGTTTTTCAATATATAATTAATAATAACAGCTATTATTTATTTAGCAAAAACCTATACCTTGTATTGAGTGCAGTGCTCCTGGGACCCACAGCTTCACAAGACATCACTTATTGTTCAGGAGACAGTGCCCTGACTGGGCTTAGAATACTGTATATACTGTGTAGTCTAATCCTTCAACAATTCTGTGAGGTAGGTAGTATTCTTCCATTTAATAGATGCGGAAACTAAGGTTCAGAAAGGTTAAAGGAATTTCCCAAGGCCACATAATTTTTAAATGGGTGAGGCTTGATGCAAAGTCAGGATTTAAAGGCAGGACCATCATGCTTTATAACTTGCCCTCCGTCCACTGTGTTGTATGCCATTCATTTTCACTTAATAAACAGAACTGATTAGTAATGAGTGTGTTTCAATCTTGTAAGGTGCTGTTATATCTCATATACTAAAACTCTTTCTGTAGTAGCCATGCTAGGATTAGAACAGCTACTTCCTAACCTCTTACTAGGAAATTATCAATAAGAAGATTCATTTCACTTATTAGTATCTGTGAATTCTCTGTATTTTTTTCTTTGAAATAGGAGATGGTATTTTTTTCTTCAGGAGATGAGAATTCATTGTTGCCTAAAATGCTCCTATCTGTCTGATAAGGACTTTCTTCTTGTTGCTCTTTTCTCACTTTGTAACATATCTTGCACTGTTCAGCCTCTTGACTTCTTTTGATTCTCTTTCTTGAAGTTTAGTTTCCATTCTGGCTTTCTTCCTATATTTCTTCTCCCTACACATACCCAGTCTTCATCCTTTCTAAGAAGCACTGAGGCACATCTCAGAAATTGTCCTCCTCTATTTACAGAATGTGATGTTGTCAAACAATGTAAAATTATCAATCTACCGACTGACAGAGTCAGCATGTGGCTTGCTCAGATTATTGGAGCAGGCCTCTCGATGTTTTACATCTTGGGCATCTCAAGATAAACTACCTTTTGTGATTTCCCCAGTAAATTTTGCTTATGGTACAGTGTCTTGGTTTGCATACTCTTTGTTTCTGGTAAACTGGTTAAGGTGACAAACACAGTGATGAAAATATTCTTATCCTCATTGAATTAATTGTTGCTTATCCCTTGATAATGACTGTGGCTAATTTTTTCATTGTTAGTAATTAGGTAGAACCCAGACTGGCTGCAGTAAACTGAGTATCTTTGTACAGGGTGACAGTGTTGTACAGTTGAAGTCAGAAAGCTTCTGGTCTGAGTCCTGGATTCACCACTTACTAGCAGTGTGATTTGGGGGCATACCATGTAACTTCTGTAAGATTTAGGTTCCTTGTTTGTAAAATGGGAGCTATAATACCAATGTCACTGGCTGTTATGAAGATTAAACATGGTAGTGAGTATAATATATAGAATATCAGACACATTGTTGGGCAGTATTGTCTTGTAGAAAATGAGACATCTGCTTTCTGTTATCTTGGAGATCACAGCAAGAATTGATAAACCTTATAGATACTCAAAATACACAAGACACCCATAGCACTAAAAAGTCTTATATGTGTAACTTTTTTTAAAAAATAAATTTATTTAGTTTATTTATTTTTGGCTGCATTGGGTCTTCATTGCTGCATGCGGGCTTTCTCTAGTTGCTGCAAGCGGGGGCTACTCTTCGTTGCAGTGCGCAGGTTTCTTATTGCGGTGACTTCTCTTTTTTTTTTTTTTTTTTTTTAAGGATATGGGACTGGTGCTTTTTAAAGCAGATGGTTCTGAGTTTTTACTTTTTTTTTTTTAAGTATTTATTATTTTATTTATTTTATGGCTGTGTTGGGTCTTCGTTTCTGTGCGAGGGCTTTCTCTACTTGTGGCAAGTGGGGGCCACTCTTCATCGCGGTGCATGGGCCTCTCACTATCGTGGCCTCTCTTGTTGCGGAGCACAGGCTCCAGACGCGGAGGCTCAGTAATTGTGGCTCACGGGCCTAGTTGCTCTGCGGCACGTGGGATCCTCCCAGACCAGGGCTCGAACCCACGTCCCCTGCATTGGCAGGCAGATTCTCAAGATTCTCAACCACTGCGCCACCAGGGAAGCCCTTTTTTTTTTTTTTTTTTTTTTGAAAAACAAATTTTTCTTTATTTCTTGTTAGCCAGTATTTAACAACAGACTCTTTTTTTTTTTTTTCACCCCAGTCTCAGTTTGCCTTATTATTAACATTGCACATTAATATGGTACATTTGTTACAATTAATGAACCGGTATTGATAGATTCTTATTAACTAAAGTCCACACTTATTCAGATTTTCTTACTTTTTCCCTAATGTCCTTCTTTTGTTCTAGGATCCCATCCAGCACACCACATTACATTCAGTCATCCTGTCTCCTCAGGCCCCTCTTGGCTGAGACAGTTTCTCAGTCTGTCCTTGGTTTTTTTTTTGTTTTTTTTTTTCACTTTCTAATCATACCATTTAATACAGGAAAGTGACTGTCTTCTTAATGACAATCTCTGGCAGCCCACTAACTTCCTTTTCTTTTTTTTTTTTTTTTTCCACACACACACACACTGTATTTTATTTTTACAAGAGATAAATAGACTGACACCAAGCATTGTACATGGATGACCACAACAAAAGCAACAATGATTGCAATTACCAAACATGAAACACACTCATACTATGTCATAATATTGACATTCAGTCCAGTAATCCTCCACTGTAACAGCTCCTTTACTTTGCGGTGAAAATTGATTTGTATATTCTTTACCTCTGAGTCCTTGTGGGATTTTTTTTTTTTTTAATTCAGACAGAAAGTCACAAAAATTATACTCATCCTCATCAGTTCACTCAGTCCCATGTAATTAATTTTTTTTTATCTTGATCTTTTGTTAGCACTTTTATGAGTTCATCAGTTTTTCATTAGAGTTCTGAAAATGCTTATTCATTCAGTTCAGCAGTACAGTCAGTTACCAGAAACCTGTACTTGTCAGAGTCTTTTCCATGAATTTCTTAAAGATGAAAGCCTTTTATAGGAACATATTTGCAAAAGCATCAGAGTACACCCAGAACTGTCTGTAAATGACAAAAGACTTAAAAATGACCACAGTTAAAGATTTGATGAAAGTTCATAATAATGCAGTTGACAAGAAAATTAGTTATTTCTGAGATATACATTTTAAGGTAATAACTAGGATTATGACTTATAACATTATACCAGAACATATAAGATTTTTAGAAATTTCATGTAATGTCTGAAACATTTATATTAACATATTTCCATACAAATAACCCAATGAAAGTTTAGTATTAGTTGTTTTGTTTGTTTGTTTTTTTATACTGCAGGTTCTTATTAGGCATCAATTTTATACACATCAGTGTATACATGTCAATCCCAATCGCCCAATTCAGCACACCACCATCCCCACCCCACCGCAGTTTTCCCCCCTTGGTGTCCATATGTCCGTTCTCTACATCTGTGTCTCAACTTCTGCCCTGCAAACCGGCTGCGGTGACTTCTCTTTTGCGGAGCACGGGCTCTAGGCGCGTGGGCTTCAGTAGTTGTGGCACATGGGCTCAGTAGTTGTGGCTCACGGGCTCTAGAGCGCAGGCTCGGTAGTTGTTGGCGCACGGGCTTAGTTGCTCCACGGACCAGGGATCTTCCCAGACCAGGGCTCAAACCCATGTCCCCTGCATTGGCAGGCGGATTCTTAACCACTGCGCCATCAGGGAAGCCCCTGTGTAACTTTTTAAATTTAGGAAAATTCCGAAAAATGAAATACAGACATAACAGGAAAGAATGTTATGTATGCTAAATTTTGTTTCAGCACTGTTTAATTGCCTGCTCATGCCAGGTAATAAGCTGGGATACAAAGTGTAGTTAATCATAGCCCCACCCTCAAGGAGCTTATTCTAAGTAAATAGATATGGAAGCATATAATGTGTAATGTGTTTATTGAGAGTTATATTGACAATCTTGTGTTTCTCTAGGCTGCCAAACTTTTTGACGAAGAAGGAAGGAAAAAATTCTTTACACAGGATATGAATAATATTCTTCTGGAGTAAGTAATTTTCTTCTTTGATTAAGAAACCTTGAAAATTATTTAAACCTTATGAAGTCATTAAAAAATATAGTAGGCCTTTGAGGTACAGATGCTGAGTGGTTGGCTAGTCTCATGCATTAGCTCTTCCCTTTTGGCCTCACAGCATGTGTGATTAACATTTGTTTCTTAGCAAAACGATGCTTCTACATACATTGGTTCTCCAGGACCCCTTATGATAATCAAATCTTCCAATGTTATAACTGCCAGAGCAAGTGACTGCTGTATGGGTTGAATATTATCCTAGATTTAAATGCATTCTTTGTCACGTTATGTGAAAATGTCTTTCTGGGACAGTTCTGATTGTTTGTATTAAATTTGGTGTACTTTCCTTCTACTATGATTCAGATGTGGGGAAAATAATTCCATTAGTATCCAGTGAGGTTTATTATAATTCATACAGACATTTACAGCCAAATGGAAAGTGTGGTTTAATGAAGAATCATTTTTGTGGGGTAGGACGGAGGCAGTGTGGAGAAGACAGATGTTAAATTGGAAAGGAAAGGGTGAAAGCTGGTTTATGATATAAATTGTATTTAAATTAGTGATAATTTTCACCCTTAGCTAGAGTTTAACATTAATGAAGTTGCACGTTCTAAGACTGTGGTCAAATAAGCTGTACTTATAAACCTGTTGGCTTATAAATTTTGACCATGGTTCCAGAAATTGAGTATATAATTGGCTACAAGCAGAAATGGGCAAAAAGGAAGTGGTCCTGGGAAAAGCAGCAAATTCCTCTGTGATGAAAATAATGTATGCCTACTTTTGGTGGTTCAGTAGCATCGTATACAAAGAAACAAGGCAGTGTTTCCAATACTACGATTCCTGTCTTTTAAATATATAATGGAGATAGTTTCTCATGAGATATAAAGGATGGATTAGCTTATTGGTTTTGATAACTATTTTAATTGATGCAATCTCTCATTCTCCTGAAGTACTTAAAAAATCATTTTGTTCCCCATGGACTCATAAAACACATAACCTAGTATGCTAGTAGCATGGAGACAGAGGAATTTCTTGTTCCTATTCTTTATTTTAGCCAGGGGTTTTCAGATTGATTCTGTCTGCCTGCAGGTGCTTCCTGTCTGTTCCACCTCCTTTTACCTAGCTCCCTTTTAAACCTTAGATTCAATAAACAGTGTAACCATTACTCATCAGAGCTGTCCCAGATTCCAAAATCTGGGATTTGACTAGCTCCTTTTTTTTTTCACCTAAGAGCCCTAAGTTTTCTAGATCAGGTCTTTTTCCTGTGACTGAGACAGTCCTTTTTTATTTTACTCTTCTGTAAGGGGACAACTCTTTCTCTCCTGAGAGAATCAAAAAATCATCCTTGGGATATAACATCTCAAAGAAGCATCTCTGTTAATTCCTGCCATGTCTGTCTTAAAACGAAACTTCTAGTTTTCTTGGAGCCCATCTGCTTTTTATTTCACTGAGAGTGTGCCTCTAATTCTACGAGCCCTAGTGTTCAGAGTTGAATTTTTTCCCTTTTAGTGACTTTCTTATGCCCCCTTGTCTTCTTTTTCCACTTTCCTGAATAGACATCCCTTATTTTTCTGGACTGAGTTGATTGTCTAAGGGCATATGAGACATGATTATTTGGGGTAGTAATTCCCATGAATTTATTCAGGTATATTTTATTGTCCCCATATACTACAACATTAGAATTCTTAGTGGGAAAAAAAATATTAAAGTATATGTGTGAGGGATGTGTACTTAAACTGCTCTCAGATATGAATTTGTATATATTTGGGATAGACCAATACAGTCAGTAACCTCTATGGTTAATACATTTCTCTAATTTTTACCTAATATTATGGGCTTGGGAGCAGGGAGTCAGCACTTCCTGTTTCTGAGTTAACCCCTGTTTGGAAACTACTAATTTTTATAAGTAGGTCATTGAGCCAGTCTCTTCTTACTTGGAATCTCTTACTACTTGGAGTTTCTATTTTATTTTCAGCTTTAACTAAGCTTTTATAATGGGGCAAGCCTAGAATGCCTCCTACCCAGAGTCTCGACTTTTAATAAAGATCTAACCACAATATTTAACCAAGTGTTTGTACACAGAACTCATGACCATAGTGATTGCCTTCCATATGAACCTCTGATTTGACCCTCTGGCTCTAATAGGGCTTAAACTTCTTTTTATTTATTCTTTTGTTGTATTTGGCTTCTCTAATACCAAGAATTTTCAACTGTCAATTCTAAGGAGTATAGTTTTCCACATTTCATTGTTTTTGAAATTGCAGTGTATATTCTAAGTGTTGGATACATTTGATCTGGCGGGTTTCTTTCCTTCCCCAAAAGCTGTTAATTGAATCTTTGGATGCACCTTATATTTGTGAAAATATTTACGTCTGTTTGCACCTTCTTCTGTAGTAAAACATGATGATTTGGACATAGTTTGTTGCCAAGGGCCGCAGTTTGGTCTTGACCTTCAAATTAACATCTGTTCTCATCTTTCTACAGTAGCAACTGCCAGATATACTGTCTTCCATCTGGAAGAAACCTCAATTGTTTATCAGTAGGCTTGTCCTGCTGAGAATATGGTGGCTATTACAAACTCTTCCTTTTTTTTTTTTTTGAAGTAACTGTTTGGTTAAATACCCTTTTAGCAGGAACTGGAGAACTGGAATAAATTGAACAAACTATTAAATATCTAGTTCAGTGGAGGCACAATAAGGAAAACAAAGAAGGGTAAAACAGTCTGTGTGTGTAGCCAGGAGGGCTTTACCTCTTCTGAATCTGTAATTTTTTCCAACACCTTTAAGGAAAAAATACTCTAAGAATTCATTGAAACTGTGACTCTAGTATAGCAATTGCAGGGTGGTGAGGGGAAGTATGATGTCTCTTTGAGGAAGTGAGCTTTTGGTTAATAATGGAGTTCCTGTGCTTTACCCAAAAATGTAGACTTTGCCCCTGTCATCAAAAAATTATTTGGGCGGGGTGGGGAATAAATTAGGAGATTAGGTTTTTTGGGGGGTTTTTTTTGGCTGCATCGTGCAGCTTGCGGGATCTTAGTTCCCCGACCAAGGATCGAACCCATGCCGCCTGCAGTGGAAGCGTGGAGTCCTAACCACTGGACCACCAGGGAATTCCCAGGAGTTTAGGATACACACTACTATATATAAAATAGATAAACAACAAGGACCTACTGTATAGCACAGGGGACTATATTAAATATCTCATAATAACCTATAATGGAAAAGAATCTGAAAAAGTATTTATATATATATAACTGAATCACTTTCCTGTATATGTGAAACTAACACAGTATTGTAAATCAAGTATACCTCAATAAAAAAAAAAAGAAGAAAGCAAAAAAATTATTTGCCATCTTGTTTGGGGTTGTAAGTTCTACTCTTAAACTAGATTCATTGAAATTTTTTATAGCATTACGATTTATGGGGTTTTTTTTTTTTCCTTGAAAAATACTGTCTAGCAAATCATGGAAAGGTAAAAGGAGAAAAGAATCACTGCCTCTGCCTCCTTGCTTGTTTGTTACTACCTAAAAGAAATTCTGTACTACTTATTTGTTGTTGTTTTTGGTCAGCATTGAGTTACAGCTGCAGGAACTAGGCCCTGTCATTCGTAGCGGTGTCTACTCCCACCTTGAAGCTTTTGTGCCATGCAATAAAGAAACACTGGTAAAACGTCTAAAGAAGTTACATCTCAATGTCCAGGTAAGAGGAGGAACAATAATACCTGCATCTGGGGTTTTATAACCTGAAAGGAGACTGATTTCTGTTTGCTACTTTTGCATACTAATTGCTTTATAGTTGTATTGTACATATTTAGAAACCATAGGATGTTCTTTAGTAACCATAGCATGTTGGATCCCCCAGGAAAAAATTGCTTTTCATCAATTGAGAGGTTTAGATGAGACATAATGTTTTCTAATGCTTCTTGGACTAGGTAAATTAACCTCAGTTCCACAACTGACACAACTTTGCCCTCAACAAATAATCTGACATACGTATAATTCAATTTTCTTATTCCTGAAATGGACCTATACAGATACGCTCACACTGACATGAAGACCAATGGAAAGAATCACGGGGTTTGCACGTAAACTTAAGATTACTTGAAGATTATCTAGTGTAAGCATCCATGTTTTGCTAGATTCTTCTCGACTACAATGCCTCTAAGTAATTGTGCAAGTTTTCATGCTTCCAGTGATCAGAAACTTATTTCATTACAGTATCAGGAAGTTCTTGCATATGTTGAGCCAAATCCAGGTGCTTTCCATCCTATTGGTCCTAATTCTCCTTTTGCGTTTATTCACAAATTATGTCCCCTTCTTTACTTCATACAAAATGGGCTTCAGTACCTTCACTGTCCTGATTACTCTTCCTTTAATGATTTGTTTGACTATGTATTTTAAAAATATTTACAACTTGCAAGTTATAGAAAAAATAACCTGGATGCAATTTAAGATAAAAAAAGGAACACTTCTTTTCTATGAATAAAGGTATTTCCTGGAATTAAGGGTAAGAATGCAACCAGGAAGGAATGGGAACTGATAATCTGAATTAACTCTGTTTCTCTTTACCTCTCTCGCCTTATCTCACTTTTATCCTTTTATGTGCATCTGCAGATAAGTTTTCTTTATTACAGAAAAGCTACACACAGAGATTGACCGCAGATTTCTCATCCCAATCCATATTCTTGGGTGAAAACTCTGGTTGTATTATTTTGAGTCAGTCTGAACTTTCCTGGTCGGGGGGTTGGAGTCACAAAGCACAGCATGGTGCAAATAGGGGACTGAGTGCGGTGCTCTGGACCTCCGCAGTGGCTGTGAGCTGACAGGCATAGAATTCTTTGTTATAGGCGCTATACTTCTATTAATAAAATAGTCCTTTTGAATTAAGAAACTGTAGTTCTTTCTCAATTCAAAGCAGGTTAATGAACAAATGAAATTTATTTGAGGTCTCAGATTTTGTGCCTATGCCTGGACATTGACTATGGAATGTTGGCTATGGAAGAAGGACATTTATCTAACCCTTGCTTTTCTTTATGTGGTATAATCATGTACCTTTGTATCCCTAAACGTTATATTGTTTGGTTTGCCATGTTTCTGAGCTTCATTTAAATGGAGTAATAGTGTCTGTTTTCTTATGCAGCTTGCTTTTTTACACTCACTGTTATGCATCTCAGATTTATCTGTCTTTACATGTAGGGGAACTCCATTTTTACTGCTGTGTGTACAGTGTTCCGTTGTATGAATATATCTCAGTTATTCATTTTACTGTTGATGTATATTTGGATTGTTCCCAGGCAGATAGTCTCAGCTATGTAATTCTTAAGATGAGATCACCCAGAAACCATGATACTGGATCTTCCATTTTTTAAAATGGGATTTTATAGCAGACACTGTCATATGTGCAATAATATTTATTAATTGGTATGCATGAAATAAGTAAAATGCTTGTTAGTAATATTTGTATTTTGTTTTTATTAATAAAATTAATGTTATTAATAAAATAAAATGTTTTAATTTGTAAAACATACCTGCCATAAAATGATAATTGCATTCCTAAAAATCTTCTCCTTACCAAAAATCACATTTTAAACACAGTTGTGTCAGTAAGAAAAGCGAAGTCTAATATTTCTGCACCTATGACAGTAATAAGAGTATGTTCTAAATAGCTACATATATATTTTGTTACTTGCAAGATGAAATTAATAAATTGATTGATTAAAGCTGTCAGATACAAACCTACTTTTCTTTTTGCCCTGAACCGACATGAATAAGAGTCTCCCATTTTCCTCTTTCACTTTGGCCTTGACCTTGCATTTTTGCTTACAACTTAAGTCACAATTACTAACAATAAACAAGAAAACAGGATGCCAACACTCTGTTGGTAGTCACCAAACCAAAGTGTGCATTCCAGTCCTCCAAAGCAGTATCTCTTCTTGTGGTACTAGTTCCCCATCATAATGGGGATTAACTGGTAGTAGTCTGCACAATGTAGATTTTGTTCTCTATTTAATCATTTTATTACAGTTAAAGTGTCCATATAATTTACTGGAGTATTTTTAAGAGTGTAATTGAGCACTATTAATAATTATGCTGAGGCAACAGGCAAAAACTGGAACTCTGCTTGGCTGTCTGGGAAGTAGGGTTATCCTAATTTTATTTACAGTGTGCATTATGAAAAGTCAGCATTTTAGAAGAAATGTCCGTATTTGAATATGCTAACATTTCAAATGTGTGATCAATATCTAAAACCCAAATTTCATCTTTTGAGGATCTGCTTGCAAAATAAGTTTTGTAAATATGTTTGAAAAAACTTTCAGTGTTTTTTTTTCCTCAGGATGATCGTTTAAGAGAACCTCTGCAAAAACTGAAACTGGCTGTTAGCAATGTCATGCCTGAACAGCTATTTAAATACCAGGAGGACTGCCAGGCTCGTAATCAAGCTAAGTGTGCCAAGTACGTACCTCTTCTATTTGGACTGGCTTTTGCATTTGAGAAATACTTGTAGCTGTTAGGGATTGGTCTCAAGTGGACTTCATCACCCAGTAGAAATCCACATAAACCACTGAAGTGGTATAATTGAATATATTTTCTAAATGGCAAGTGACTTACCACTCAGCTGCTTTGGTGTGGAAGGCAAAAGGTCTTTTGATTTAGTGTATGGATATGATCAAAGCTAGAGCTGACACTGGTCAGACATTTCACATGTTGACCTACTTGACTGGTTGAAGTTGGATACAAAAGATAAGTGTTCATGCCTTTATATTAGAGTCTGAAGACCTTATTTACCAGAGCGCTTTATAATGCACTTCAAACTCAGAGTATTATGTGGAAAGGCAGACTCCTCATTTACCCTGGCTTTTGAGTTAACATTCAATTAAGCAATTCAACAAGTATCTAAGGAACATATTATAGGCAGTGTTGGGTTGAAACTTTGCTTCATAAAATGGTTTTCACTTTTAGGTTCCAAACAGATGAAGAACGAGAAAAAAATGGATCTGAGGAAGATGATGATGAGAAACCAGGGAAACGTGTCATAGGACCAAGGAAGAAATTCCACTGGGATGACACCATTAGGTAAGATTTAACCAAAACCTTCACTTTTAACCAAATAGATGATGCAGAAGTCAGGTTTCTCATAAAAAGAATCGATAGTAAATGGAAAACTAGATAGAAGCAACCAGAAGTTAGTGTGTAGGAAAAATTAATCAAGAGAAGATTAATTTGGTTCTAATATCCTTAGAGTTCTATCACTTCTATTTACATATAGTACTTTTTATAAGCTAATCTTATTATTGAGTAAGTCATACTGGTTTCAGAGGTGAAGTACTAAATATATTTATATAACCAGTCATCTTTCTTACCAGTATTTCTGTACTCCAAGTGGAGGGTTTAGTTGTAGGACTATCCCTTTTAATCTTTGGTGCCTGGATTAAAGGTATCAAAGGAAATTATCTCATATTGGGAATTTGGCTATAGTACACTGAATGATATATGTTAGAAATTATTTATCTTCATGTCATCTTCTGAATTCTTCAGGTAATATTCTTTATTATTGCTGTCAGATTTGTGTGCTTTTAAAAAATCTGTTTCAAGCTTAATTTTCTACAATTTTGCAGTCAGATTTATATATAAATATATATTTTTAATCTGTTTAGAACTTTGTTATGTAACCTTGTTGAGATCAAATTGGGATGCTATGAGTTAGAGCCAAATAAAAGCCAGTCTGCTGAGGATTATCTTAAATCCTTTATGGAGACAGAGGTGAAACCATTGTGGCCTAAGGGCTGGATGCAGGCAAGGTAAGAAATATGACATCCTAGATTTTATTTTACTTTTTTATTGCTGTTATTAAAGACATATATACACACATATGACATTCATTTTCCTAAGAACCTAGTGTGTTTAACATTCTTTACAGTCATCTCAGATGATGTCTGCTTTGAAAGCTTCACTCACTTAAAAAACAAAACAATTAGTCACATGGACATAGAGATACACATAAAGGTGATTTTTTTTTTTTTTTTTACCGACCACTTTTTCTTTTTTGCACGTGAATTTCCTAATAAGAGAAAAGGGGAGGGGGGAAGAAGGTTTTGAACTTTGGAAGGGGAACTTTGTATGGGTATCATGAAGATCAGTAACTGAGTACAAGATTTAGAGTGTAGAAAAAGAGGCACAGCCTTAGTGCTATTGAAAATAGTCAATGTAGAGTGGTATCTCTAAAACTAAGTGTAGCCCAGTTTAAAGAGTTAAGTAAAGAATGTTAAAATTAATAGACTTGGCTGTCTCAACCTGTCATCCTAAAGTATTCATCTTAAATCAACAGAAATCTGTTAAAAGATTTAAATAAAGAGGTAATATAACATTTCCCATAAAATAGGTTATTGAATTTACTGTACCATTATAAGTCTTTACATGGTAAAAAAAGCAAGTAGTAGCCTATTGAATATTAAATGGTTAAAATAACAAAGTGATTATCATGTTATTATCTGCTGCAGAAAAATAATTGTGTCCTTTTAATTTTTCCAGAATGCTTTTTAAGGAAAGTCGGAGTGTACATAATCATCTTACTTCTGCTCCGTGAGTAAATGCAGACTCCAGATTTCTTCATTTATATTTATTAACATTATGATATTTAGTAAACAAAAATATCATTTATTAAATGCTAGGTAAAATAGAACTTAAACATACATTTATACAATCTCTGTCTTACCACTGCTTTTTTGTTTTTAAAAATCGTTTAAACTGTTGACTCTGTAGACTGCAGGACACATTTATCTATTAAAGAACTTCTCAGGCTAGTCTCTAAAAACTTGAATCCATAATGTAACATATTGGCCTGAGATCTGGTAGTGAGAAGCCATGTAAACAGGAAGGTTCTGGTGGTTTCCTTTGTTCCTGGACCATCTGCCCTCCAGTTGTTTTGTATACTTTTTCTTTCCCTCTTAATGACCATCTACAAAGGTAATCTGTTAGCCTCATGCTTTCCAAGACAGTTTTGTGTATATCCGACCTAGCCTTGCCTTGCAGTGTTTTATTCCACAAAATTAACATGCTCTTCATGTCCTTCCCTCTGTCCAGAACTGAATCTTTCATTAGTGATGTATTGATAATTACTAAAGAAGGGTCTCTAGTGAAAAGGCAAGTTTTTTCTGTGGTTACATTTTTCGGTGAATACTGGTTAATTTGACAAGGATTTTATTTTTACTTACAACTTAAGGCTACTTCTCTATTGCCTAGAAGTGTAGTATTAAGGGTTAATAAAATATAAAATTAGCAAGTCACTGAGAATTTACTGAGCACTGTAGTTCAGTATTCCACTAAGAGATCTGGTTAACATCTGGGTAATGTTACAAAATTCCCCCTCTCCTTGTATACAGTTATAGTAGGTGGAATTTTTTACAGCTTTTAGGAAGGACACTTTGTTAGTATACCATCAGAGATGTATTGAGTTGGTATGGTTTTCAGATCTTGCTAGTTTTGTTGTTTTGGGTATAAATTTGGAGTAGTTTGGTTTCATACATTATAGGTTTACTTTGTTGCAGGTGGTTTAGATATCCCAGGGTGGGGGGTATGTATATTTTTTATGCCTTTATATGTATTTGTGTCAATAATATTTCAGGCCTTTGATTTCCCTATAGTTCTAAAATCACGTTACAATTCAAGTATAAATAAATAATTCATTCCTTTAATTCTAAAGCAAGTGTTTACATAGATCCTTTACCTCAGTTTTTATTTTTTTCTTTTTTAGTAGCCTCATTATTATGGCTAACTTTGTGTTTCGTTTTATATCAGAAAGTAGGAATCTGTGTGATAATATGGGCCTGAAAGTCATGAATATTACTGTTGCCTTAACGAAGTTGTAGATTGGCAGTAAAATTTTAATCAAGATACTTGTTAATTTAATTGATGGCATTTTAACTTAGTGAAGTCGAAATATTCAGACATGTGAGCTATTTTAGCTTTTCAACCCTTTTTTAATCTTCAAACATTTTCCACACTGGTTCCCAAAGGTTCCAAGGATCCATGGTATTTTTTATTGCCTTTTTTCTGTCATTTTGAAATTTTTTATCTAAATTATTATGTTAAAAATAATTTTCTTTAAAAAATTGAGGATTTTTTGTTTTGTTTTTTAAACAGTATCTCATTTACAACCTCTTAGCATGGTTTAATTTGAGCTTAAAGTTCCTTGAAGCTCTTATTCTATAAATAATTACAAATTCTTACCAATTCTTTGAAATAAGCCTCCTTAGGCAGCTTTGTTAGCCTGTTTTGAATTATTTTAATTTTTTTTTTTTGAATATTTACATTTAATTTTTTAAAAAACTTTATCATCTACATTTCACATTTTACTAATGGTTTGGCCTTTATTCTAGTGAATTGAAACTGGGGAACATGTTGCTGTATATTCACATATAAACTGAGCACTTATATAGCTTATATACAGTTCCTTCAGAGAACTTCCCAAATGGGAGAAATTACTTACCCATATAATTACAAGATTATGTGTTACAATTTCCTAATGAATGACTTAACTGCTCCTGAAATGGTGTCCTTTTTAATCTTTTCTCTTAGGGCGAAGAAAAAGGTGATTCCTGCACCTAAACCCAAAGTGAAGGTAAGTGTTGAACCAAATCTTTAATTAGTGATAATTGGTGACTGTTGAAATACATTCTTAGGATGAAAAGGTTATATGGCATTTCATATATATTTTAGGTACCATACTCTTAAGATGGGTGTTTTCAAACATTGTAAAAATCCTAGAACCATTGTATTTGGGAGAAGAGATGACTTTGTGGCAGTGGGAAATTTATATACATTAGTTAAATTGTAAGGCTTATTACTACTTAGAAATGTTGGATAAAATATGACAAATATCTCTCAGAAGCATCGCTGAGATTGCAAATATAAATATATAAGAGAAATTCCTAAGGCTCAAAACAAAGAAGCTGCCAGAGTGTTAATATGTCACTGAAACTTTAGTTGCCCTTAGGTGCATATTCTGATTTCCATCACCTTCTCAGAGCACAGCAGATAAGATTTTCTTAGACTTAAAGAGGTTGGGAATTGGAATGAAACTCTCCATAAACCTGGGACTCTCAAATGAGAACATTTTTAGTAAAAGAAAGAACTAGAAAAGAAATCCATTCACCAGTGGAAAGACTAAGAAATTTGTGTATCTTGGCCTGGGTTCTGGATTAGGGGAAGAAAGTCCTCCCTGAAATTTTTCTCTGGATTAGGAGTTTAATTTACACAACCTGCAAGATCTGGGAAAACCTCAGGCTAAGAAAATAACTTAAGGTTGGTAGATTAGTATTAACCCAGGGCAATGGCAAATCACATTCACTCTTTAATAATGTACCTTCATCCCAGGCCTCAAAGGCTTATCACATATATACTGTGTCAAACATGAGTTTACAATCTGAAAATACAGAATACGTGAGGAAGTAAGTTACTATGAGTGAATCAGCAGAAACAGCCAACAGAATTAGATCCCTAAGAAGGGCAAGGAATGGATTTATTAGATTTAGAACATAAAGTAACTTAAGCTTTTTAATATTTAAAAAAGTAGAAGGGGGAACAAAAAATATCCGATCAAAGTAGACAAAGCAGAGTTGAACCAAGTATAACCTCTAGAAGTGAAAACTATAATCATTTGAAATTAAAATTGTAATGAAAGCCCACAACTTGTAGGTTTTAGACTTTTCCCATAGCCTTCATCTCTTTGAATAGAGTTTCTTTGCTTGTGAGGTTAGGGCCAGAAGGTCAATATTTGCTACTCCATGGTCTTCTTAATTTATTGTATTAGAGGCTCTTTGAATACAGATTAGTCTTCTTTTTCTTAGTTAACCTGCTTTGTCTTCTAATCCAAATAATATGGAGCCAGTATTTCATTAAATCTATTGAGTTCATGCTTTGTTTTGACATTTGACTTTATTTTTAAACTCCTGATACCCACCATAAAGCGTTGGTTAAATTTTGATACATATATTTAAACATATGATTAATTTACCAGAATTCTAATAATGGGTGTGCTGGGATGGTACAGGGGAATTATCTGTTTTGTTCCTTTCTTTGTGATTAAATTACCCTTTCCTTTTCCCCAAATGGAAAAACTGTATTGCGGATATGGTTTTTTCCTGCCCTGCTGACCCTTAAATACCTATTTCAGTTATAAAGGTAATATAAGGAAATGCTTACAGGAGAAAATGCAAACAATACAGAAAAGTAAGAAGGAGGAAAGTAAAAGTATCCAGAAATTTCTGCTCACACAGAAGAAAAAGCTACTAACTTTCTGGTACACATCTGCCCTCCCTTCTTCTGGCTCTCTGTCCCTGCCTCCCCTCCTTCTTTCCTTCCACCCATTCATCCATTCATCCATCCATCTATCCATCTATCCATCTGCCCATCCAGTCATTAATTTATCCAGATTGAATTAACATTTTATATAAATGGAATAACCTGCTTTTTCGGCTCAAATATATATCCTGAACAATTTACCAATATAAATCTACACAGTACTCTCTTGGCTGGATTTAATGTTATTTTTGTAAAGAAAAAAATATTAATTAAAGAAAAATTAATAAAGAAAGTTACTTAAAATGGCAATCTTATACTGGTAACACTCCCAATATTATTTTGACACACTCCCCCACTCTCAGTTTCTGTACTTTTTATAGTAATGCAGTTTTCACTAATTATGTAATTGGATGGCATGTCAGTGCAATCATGTCTCATCTGCATTACCTGTTCATCTTAGCAGACAATTTTGACCTTAATGTAGTTACGCTACAGACTTCTAAAAGGTATTGAGGTTTTCAATCACGGCTTTTTAGAATAGAAGTTTAGAGAAATTGCTAAGAAAGAGTATAGTGGCATTCTTAACAGAAATAAGAATTTATTATTCTTATTTACTGTAATACCTTAGAAAGTAGATGGTAAAGACCCTTTCTCTCCATGCTTTCTCCACTGTAGTTAGAATAAGTGCTGTCATGGCGTAAATTAATGTATAATATAAGGGTTTGGGTTTATTTGGATTTGTCTGTTTTTAAGAAACTAATTGAAGAAACTTTGAAAAGATTTTTATGTAGTTTTATTTCTTCTTAATCTTAAATATAAAATGAGTCATGTACTTTATATTTTTCTTAAGAGAAAGATACTTTTTAAATTCTTTTGCTCTTTGAGTATTTTAAACTGTGCCCTAATTCTCGTATCTCTTCCTTGAATTTTAAGAAAGTTAATTTTTTTTGATAAAACAGAAAATATTCTCTCTTAGGTATTCCAAGTTTTAATTCCTAATACTCTTGCTTTCTTAGCATAGTGCCTTGCTCATAGTGAATATATGTGGAATAAATTACAAATGACTTCTACCATAATGAATAGAAAAGGTAATTTAAGTGTGCTTGAATTGAATCTTCTGCCAGTTTGATGTACCAGTTTCTCTGTGTACTGCCTATGGGTAGCTGTAGGACAGGCATACAAAGAGGCCAAAATGCAAGGAAGCAGAGAGTGAGGGCCAGTATCGTAGTAAACCATACTATACGAGATGGGTAGAATCTTTTTTTTATATAATTAATTTATTTTTATTATTATTTTTTTAATTTTTGGCTGCGTTGGGTCTTTTATGCTGTGCGTGGGCTTTCTCTGGTTGTGGCGAGCGGGGGCTACTCTTTGTTGCGGTGTGTGGGCTTCTCACTGCGGTGGCTTCTCTTGTTGCGGAGCATGGGCTCTAGGCCTGCGGGCTTCAGTAGCTGTGGCACAGGGGCTCAGTAGTTGTGGCTCGTGGGCTCTAGAGCGCAGGCTCAGGAGTTGTGGCTCACGGACTTAGTTGCTCCCTGGCATGTGGGATCCTTCCAGACCAGGGCTCAAACGCATGTCCCCTGCATTGGCAGGCGGATTCCTAACCACTGCATCACCAGGGAAGTCCCTGGGTAGAATCTTAAGATAAAGGCAGAGGGACTTCCCTGGCGGTCCAGCGGTTAAGACTCTGCATTTCCAGTGCAGGGGGCTCGGGATCAGTCCCTGGTCGGGGAACTAAGATCCTGCATGCTGCACGGTGCGGCCAAAAGGTTAAAAAAATACAAATAAAAAAGATAAAGGCAGAAGTTCTCCTAGGTATAAGGAGGATAAAAAGAGAATAGTCTCTGAACAAATGGATTCGGAATAGTATCTGAAGATCTGATAGAGGTGGGTAAGGGGAGAGGAGGTTTCATTAGTAATAGACCTAGTATATGAATGTTCCTTTGGCTTGGTTTTAAGCCTTCTTAGAATGGCTTACTAAGATGTGGCAGCTGTGTGCAATACATCAGATACTTTGGCTTTTGAGGACAATTCAGTTAGGAGCTCTACCCTCTGGAAAATTATTTTGGTTTTTACAGTCTCTAAAGATTTCTAGTAGAATTTTAGTTATGAGAATTCCTTTGTCCTTTAAAATCTAATACTTTGTAAATTTTGACTAATCGTTTTTGTTTTTCCAACATAATGCTGTTTATGCTAGGAGTGTAGTCCAAAAAAGGACCAGAAAACTCCTACATCCTTGGTGGCTTCAGTTGGTGGCCCTTCAACGAGCTCTAGCACGTCTGCTGTGGCCTCCACCAGTTCTAGCTCTACACCAGCCCAGGAGACGATCTGCCTTGATGACTCACTAGATGAAGAACTTTCTTTTCATCCACCTGCACTGGATCTTGTTTCTGAAGCTTTAGCTGTTATCAACAACGGGAACAAGGGCCCTCCAGCTGGCTCAAGGATAAGTATGCCAACTGCAAAACCTCGTCCAGGACTGAGAGAGGAAAAATTAGCAAGTATCATGAGTAAACTGCCACTGGCTACTCCCAAAAAACTAGATTCTACTCAGACCGCACATTCATCAAGTCTTATTGCTGGCCACACAGGGCCAGTACCAAAGAAACCCCAGGATTTAGCTCATACTGGCATCTCTTCAGGCCTTATTGCTGGTTCTTCAATTCAGAACCCTAAAGTTTCCTTAGAACCTTTGCCAGCCAGGCTACTTCAACAAGGACTACAGAGGTCAAGCCAGATTCATGCTGCTTCCTCTTCACAGACCCATGTCTCCTCTTCTTCCCAAGCCCAAGTTGCTGCCTCCTCTCACGCTCTGGGAACATCAGAGGCCCAAGATGCTTCTTCGTTAACACAAGTAACAAAGGTGCACCAGCATTCAGCTGTCCAACAGAACTATGTGTCTCCATTACAAGCAACTATTAGTAAATCACAGACCAATCCAGTGGTGAAATTAAGTAATAATCCCCAACTTTCCTGTTCATCCCCACTTATTAAGTCTTCAGATAAGCCACTTATGTACCGCCTTCCCTTATCTGCTCCCCCACCTGGAAATGGTTCTCAAGGGTCCCACTCCCTGGTTTCTAGGACAGTACCTAGCACCACTACCTCCAGTAACTATTTAGCCAAGGCGATGGTGTCACAAATCCCCACGCAGGGTTTCAAATCTCCCTTCTCAATGGCTGCATCCCCAAAACTTGCCGCATCTCCAAAACCTGCCACGTCTCCTAAACCCTTGCCCTCACCTAAGCCTTCTGCCTCACCCAAGCCCTCTCAGTCAGCTAAGCCTTCAGTATCAACTAAACTTATTTCTAAATCCAACCCAACTCCCAAACCTACTGTATCCCCAAGTCCTTCCAGTCCGAATGCACTAGTGGCCCAGAGTAGCCACTCTAGCGGTAACAACCCAGTCCATAAACAGCCCAGTGGAATAAACATCAGCAGACAGTCTCCCACCTTGAATTTATTGCCCTCTAATCGCACTTCAGGCCTTCCATCTACAAAAAATCTTCAGGCCCCTCCAAAGCTAACAAACTCATCATCCACTGGAACTGTCGGCAAGAATAGCTTGAGTGGAATTGCAATGAATGTACCGGCCAGCAGAGGTAGCAACCTTAACTCAAGCGGAGCTAGTAGGACTAGTCTATCTGGGGGAACAGGAAGTGGAACACAGGGTGCTACAAAACCGTTGTCTACTCCACATAGACCATCCTCTGCCTCAGGGTCGTCAGTGGTAACAGCCAGTGTGCAGGTATGTATGTTAGATACATTCACGTGATAAAGTGTAAGATGGTGTAATTTCTCTTGTGAGTCAATTTAATGACTTTATTATAATATCATCAGTTGTTTATGATGACTTATAACTTATGGATGTTGACATCACAGTGATGGAGACACCTGGGAATGAAATTTTTGTTGGGATGTGGATTTTTTTTAATTACATGCTTACCTTCAGAATTTTTAAAAAACACAACTAAAATGCATATTTAAAACTGTACCTTATCAAAGTCCAGAACAAAATAGTCACTTATGATTTTAACATACCTTCACATGTCTCTTCTTTTCCCCATCCTAGTCCCCTTTCTCCTGCCAACTTTCATAATTTTTTATTTAATAAAATTTATACATTCATATTATTTTTTTCCTCTAACCATTTGTCTTTTCGAATAAAATTTTTATTTTGCACAAATTTTGCAGTTATTCATGTATAATTCTCTGTCTAATCCGTTTATACCACACTTTCCCCATTTGTGAGATTTTAATTTAAATTTATCTCTCATTTAGCAGGAGTACCTAATTCAAGGAATCTTTTCAAGAAGGCTAATGTGAAAGCTGTTTTACTTTAGCTCTTGCATACCTGATAATTTCTGTGCTGCCACACTTGAGTTGATAAAGACTTCTTGGGTCACTAACTTGTCTCACTCCAAGTTTTGTAAATACTGCTCCACTGACCCTTACTTACTAATTACTTACTAAAAAGTATGAGGCAATTCTGACTTTTTGTTCCCTTACAAGTAATGTGTTTTCTCTGCTTAAATGCTAATCACATTTTCTCTTGTTTCTTGAAAATCAAGTGTTCCCAAATAATGGCTATGTTTATCTAGTTTTCATTAATTGTGTACCTAGAAAAATGGTAACATCTTTCAATCTCAGACCTGCCCATTTTTTCAGCTCAAGAATATTTTATTCTGTTATGGGTCTGATTATGTTTTCTGATCCATTCGCCTAGGTTTTTTGAGAACTCTTTATCACTCATATATTCCATCTCTCTGCCTTTCATATCATCTTCTCTGTTATTGTTTTCATCTATCTGCCACTTCTTTGTATTCTGAGGCTTTCTCAAATTTGTCCTTCACTTTACTGATTAGGTTTCTTTAACTTTTTTTTCCCTTCCTCTGAAACATAATCCATGTTCGCAGTAGGTAAAATTCAGAAAAGAAGAAAATAAAAGCCACCCATCATCCCACCAGTGTTGATATTTTCCTGATAACTTTTTTAGACTCTTCAAGAAAGTGGATTTTACATAATATTCTGTTTCATAAGAAGCTTTAAAAAAATATAACATTTTATGATGTTATTTCTTAGATTCTCAGTTATTCTTTGAAAATATGACTTTTATTGATTTCTGAAATTCTGTTGTCTAAGAAAGTGCTCTAACTTTATACTGCCTCTTATTTATGTGGAATAGGAACATCTAATGAAATACGTTTCCCCTTGGTGTTTGTAGAGGTTCTCTGCTATTCAGTACAAGCTAAGTGTTGGTATTCAATATACACTTAAAACCCAAATCATCACTCTGCCTTTACTAAAGTAGGCTTAGGAATGAATGAATTCTAGAATTCTAATATAGAACAAAATTCAATTAACTGATACTTCATTAACTGAAATCTGGGATAAATAGATGTTTTATCTATATGATTTTGCTTTTATCAGAAATAAGGGAAAAAAAACCGATTAGGGATTGTATGTTAAAATTTAAGTTTTAACTGAGGTCTAGGAGTTAGTCCACATTCCTGTTTTATTATCTTTATTAAAATGTTGACTGTTTTTGAGATCAGTCTTTAATTTGATCACAGGAGTATGTGAGAGGAGTATAACTGAAATGGCAGTTCCGTGCCCCAGATCCTCCTCCTAGTGTCAACTACTTTTAACTCTCTTAGCTGTTTCTCTTGTGTTTTTTAAAAATTGTTTTTTAAAAAATAAGAATGAATGGAAGACTATTTATTTTAGTATTATCTTTCAGCTTCTCATTGTGATAAATAAGGCTTTTAGCTCACTTATACCTTTCCCATTATCTTCAAAGACTAAAATTACAACTTTTGGTTAAATCTGTGACTATGTAAAATATTGTCTCTATTGAGCTAAGTGTCATTAACTGTGGTTTCAATTATAAATTTTGGACTTTTTTCCTGTAGTTAAAAATTGCTTTTTTTCCACTTGCTTTGTTTTCTTTGAATTTAAAGTTAAATCTCCCTCTATCTTTTGTCATCTCCAGAATCTATCAGTTCTTTTTTTTTTTTTTTTTTCCTGAAAACCTTCCTATATTTGATCATTTTTCCCTGAAGAACAACTTGCTTTGTTGTTTACCAGTTGGTTTGTTGGCAAGGAAATTACGTGGCAAAATTTGTGTTTCTAAAATATAACTACTTCCTCCCTGGTTTTCTTCCTCTCCGAAATGGCTTTATGATTTGGAGACCTTAGTGTTCCTGCCTTCATGTCAGATCCTTTTTGTCTTTCTTATTGGTTTGACTGAGGAAAAGATCAGTAATTGAATAAGGTTATTTCTAACTTTTGGTCAACCTAAGGTTCTTTTTTTTTAACATAGCATCTCACTGAAGTCTTACCAGCTACCTTGTGGCCTCTAGATCCTATCCTTCTAGCTGGCCAACACTAAAAACAGATTTCCTATCTATGCCTATAAACTATTCCACTCCTTTCTTTTTTTTTTTTTTTTAAAAGGGATTTTTTTTTTTAAATTTTATTTATTTATTTATTTATGGCTGTCTTGGGTCTTCGTTTCTGTGCGAGGGCTTTCTCCATTTGTGGCAAGTGGGGGCCACTCTTCATCGCAGTGCGCAGGCCTCTCACCATCACGGCCTCTCTTGTCGCGGAGCACAGGCTCCAGACGCGCAGGCTCAGTGACTGTGGCTCACGGGCCCAGCCGCTCCGCGGCATGTGGGATCTTCCCAGACCAGGGCTCGAACCGGTGTCCCCTGCATTGGCAGGCGGATTCTTAACCACTGCGCCACCAGGGAAGCCCTCCACTCCTTTCTGAAAGACATCTTTAGCTGTTTGCAGGTGTGAAAATGACAGGTCCTGAGGTTAACAAAAGTTAAAGTCTTTCTGGGTTCACATTATTATCTCTACCTGCTTTTTATTAACTTTCCACTCAAGGCTTTCCTGTTCTTTCTTGCCCTTCAGCTTATTGATTTTCTGTGAATCCTGTCTTTGCCACTCTATAATTCCCAAAATAATTCACTAAGCAAATGTTTACTAAGTGTTTAATGTGTGCCAGGCACTCTTCTAGGTGCTGGAGAAATGGGGTGAATCAAGATTCCTCCTCTCACGGGGCGTATATTCTAGGTAGGAAGATAAGCAAAACACAAGTATTTAAAACTACTTTAAGCGCTATAAAAATAAAATAAAACAGAGTAATATGATAAAGTGTGATTGCTACTAACATGGATAAGGGAGATGGGGAAAGCCTCTTTGACGAGGCAACATTAGAGCTGAGAATTGAATGAGCAGGAGCCAGCCATTTGGAGAGAAGAGCGAACAGCCCAGGGAAGAGGGGGATGGTAGATGTGAAGACACTGAGATAGGAAAGAGCCTGAGACGTGCAGGCCTGCATGGCTAGACAGTAGGGAAGGATGGGGAGGTGAGGAGATCAAAGGTCAACTCCGAACCATGTGATGGAGGACCTTGTGGGCTACGGTAAGGGCTTGGGCCTTTACTTCTGTTCAGCGGGAAGCTGTTGGAGGGGAGTGGTATGGTCTGATTTATATCTCAAAAGATCACTCTGGGTGTTGTAGAGAACGGGGGGCAGATGTACTCACCAAAATGAAAAACGTCGTTAAAAGAAGAATGTAATGCCCACCACAGGAAGAGCAAGGTGCCCGCTCATATTTTCCCCTAGGAATGAAATGTGGAGGTCATGGAACATATTTTTTATTATGGGGCATTATTCCGAACTATTTGCCTACTTCATGTTGACAGCTTCTCCTGTGTGCTTCCGAATGATATCAACAGTGGGATATCCCACTTTTGAAAGGTCTCCACCTTCTACGAGAGAAAAACTTACAAATGCCCATATAACATTTAGATAATCTGGTGTTTCACTTTAGCTTTATAAACAAAAGTGGTTATGGAAGGTTTTTAAAAGTGCAGAATGTTAGATAGTTATGGCATGGTGCCATTTTTTATTGCTAATACATGTTACTTAATTGTGGAAGTTGCCCTAATTTGCATTTTCTGTCAGTTTTAATGCTTCCATTAGCCTTCTCCAGAAAAGCATAGAAGAGTTCTCCTTATTAGCAGTGTTTCATATTCCTCACTAGGGGGGCTCCACTTGGGGCACATGGCCTTGGAGTGTGTTCCCCATATTATCCTGAGACTAAAATAGAATTACAATTAAAAAGAAGAAAGAACCCTTGTTAATTCTTAAATTGATGCTGGATCCTTTTTTTGCTTCAGAAGCATTGTTGTTTCTAACTTAGTAATTCTTTCCTAAATCACCCATTTTGTATATCATGGTGGGCACAGTAGAGGGGAAAGACTGGCAAGTAAGAAAAGTAGTCAAGTCCAAGCGTAAAGTGATAAAGATTTGTACTTAAGTGTGGGAGGAAGTTGCGATTAAAAAAAAAAAAAAAAGATACCATGTTGACTGCGAGCTCATCTTGTTCTTCATTTCATGATGCTTAAAAACTAAGGTTTCAAGCCAGAGTGGTGGGAAAGAATGAAACTACTGATCCTAGCGTTTAACATATACGAGAAGGAAGTGATTGTAGCAGATGATGAGTTCAATTCTGGACATGCCAAGTTGGCGAGTGTTAGATATCCAAGCGGAATTCTTCACTAAACCGTTAGCCAAACAGGATTGAAACTGAGATGAGAGGTCAGAACTGTAGGTATAAATCTGAGAGATAAATAAAGGAGATAAGGGAAGGCTATTGGAGAACTAGTGGAAAAACCAGAATAGAAAGCTTTTGGAGGATGTTCTTCATTTTTTTTGTTCAGCAGTGGTGTGGACCATTAAGTGTATAAATATATGATGTAATGTGGCATTTTTGCATGGGAAAATCACCTACCTTGTTCTCATACATTAAGAAATAAAATGATTAGCCCTTAATTAATAATATTTACTGGTAGAAATAATCAACATACAAAGTAAAACTGACCATAGCTAATGCTTATTATTGATTAACAAATATTCAGAGAATTCAGTTTTCTTGACCAAACTTAGAAATGTAAAGTTTTTTACCGCAGAAATTTTGAGTTGATAAAATAGGCTACAAAATTGCAGAAACTATAGTAGATGACGTCTGATACTGAGAAATTTTGATTATCTTTTTTGATAAGTACACATAAAAAAAGTCAAAATGGGAAAAAATTATTTAATTGCTTTATAGAAAAGTGTTCAAAGAATTAAATTAGCTTAATAGAGTATATTTAAGTAATTTGACAATGAAAGCTCATCAGTGCTAGCATATTTCTAAACATAAACATGGCATCAAAGCCCAGGTCGGGGAGTGTCAAAACACTCTCTAATTTACCTTTTGCCTTAGGAGTCTAAGTTCAAAAAAGTAGTGGAATTGGAAACCTCTTTCAGGGGTTAAGGAGAGGCTAGATAATGTGGAAAAAGGAGGCTGTCATTCAGCAAGTTTGATAATAAAAGGAAGATACATAAGTCAGGTTTTTGCTAGGGGTTGGGGGAGAGCCAGGAATAACAGCGTGGTTGTAAAACCATGTAAGAGGACTCTGTAATTGCGAAGGCAGAGTGAATACGGAAAAGGTGCAGTGCTTGACATTTGTCGCAGAAAGTTCTGCGTGGGTGGGATTCATGGCATAGGTCAGGTGTTCAGCTTCTGAGGAAGAGGCAGGTAAGGCTAATGATGAGGAGGACACAGGATGGCTGTTATGATGAAAGTACAGGGTATCAAGTTGGGGGATCTGAGAGGGTAATAGTCTAAACAGCAGCTGCAGGGGTTGTGTCGGAAAAGATTGTAAGACAAACAGTAAAATTACAGAGCATTTTCAGAGACCAAATTGAAATTATGTGGAATTAATTACCAGTGTCAGATCTAGGGGCTAAGAGCAAAAATGGAAATCTAAGGTTAGAAATGAGTTGATTAAGAGAGCGAATGGGTGCTAATATAGGCATTGCGGTAACAGTTAAGAAATCTAAACTGGCGATGAAGAGCTGAGTAGAAGTATTTCCAGAGCCAATATTGGTCACTCTTTGAAATGTAATTTATGCTTCAGTCTTCATTTCTGTCTCCCAAAGTTTCTGTTAGAGCAGATGTAAGACATAGTCTCGTGTCCATGAGGATATTAAGTAAAATAAATCAATTCAGGTTAAAGACTTGACTTCTTATGTATTTTGACCCCTGGTTTCTGCAGTCCACAGCAGGAGCATCATTATTGGCTAATGCCTCACCTCTGACTCTCATGACATCACCTTTGTCTGTAACAAATCAAAATGTGACTCCTTTTGGGATGCTGGGTGGCCTTGTTCCAGTGACCATGCCCTTCCAGTTTCCCTTGGAGCTACTTGGCTTTGGAACGGACACAGCTGGAGTGACAACCACCTCGGGATCTACCTCAGCCGCTTTCCACCATAGCCTAACTCAGAGTAAGTGGGGCTCTTTTATTTACTTGGCTACCTAGTTTGATAGAACAGGAAACTTCACAAATTTATACTAATTGAGAGTAGTCCAGTTGGAGTTATTGAAAATTATAGAATGTTTTAAAAAGAAATGCAGTTTATTTCATCTATATATATAAAATAAGTCAAATTACTGGACTCTGAAATTTTTTTATAGTTTCTAAGTGAACTAACTATCCCACATTTCTATCTTAATGAAATTTATAAGAGGGAGTCCGATTTGCTGGGTTATTTGCATACACATTTATATTTATACATGTAAATATGTTTTAATGTATGTGCTCTAGTTTAAGAAGTCAAGGTCTGTGCTTGCATTAGATAAACTATTTTCATTTTTTATCTAAGAGGGCTCAAATCTTAGTTTTAAGAAGATTACTGACAAGTCTGTTCTCCTCTCAGATTTACTAAAGGGTTTACAGCCAGGAGCTCAGCGTGCAGCAACACTTTCCCACTCACCTCTGCCTACGCATTTACAGCAAACATTTAACGGTAAGAAAGCCACCTGTTTCTTCCTCTCTTTATTGTTTATACAAATTTACAAATATATATTTTAAGTCTTTTCTGAAAACCATGTGAGGGAATGACAAAGATTGGAAAAACTAATTTTCATGTGACTGAATCCTTATTGGCAACAAACACCTTACAGAAAGGAAATAGGTAAAGGAGATCTTTTATTACATGTGTAGAGAGCCTTTTCGAAGGTGTTTGTTATATGGAAATAATGACAAAGAATAGGATTCATACGACAGTGTACAAAAGTCATGTCCGGTAATTAATCATAGTTGACCTTTATTGAAAGCTTACTAAGTGACAGTCTTGTGACTACTTACATGTATTAGCTAATTTAATCCTTACAACAAACCAGTGAATGAGATAACAATCCCCATTTTACAGATCAGGAAACTGAATCAGAGGTAAGCAACTTGCCCAAGATGATAGGGTAGTAAGTGTTTAATCTGAGATACAAACCCAGGAAGTCTGACTCCATGGCCTGTATTCTTAACTATTAAACTTCTCTGCCTCTTAGCCGTGATTAAATTAACGTGATTTTAAACTGTACACGTTATATATTTGCAGCCCAACTAGATCGCTCTGAAATCTGAAATTGGATAGTGGACACTGGACACAACACTGGCCTCCAGATTCTTGCTCTCACCAGCAGTTGACCCCCATAGAACGCTGATACTGTTCTGAAGGCCATTTTCAGGATCTTTGGGCCGCTCGGCTGCTCTCTTAACTTTGGAAGTTGACTGGGGCCTCACTATTCTTTTTGGCCACTGCATTTAAAATTATTGTTGACCAAGTTTACAGTTGACCACAATGTGGAAATGGGAGCTTTAGAGCAATCTTGAGGCAATAGGTTGTAATTAATCCTCTAAAACACCTAAGTGGTAAGCTGCCCCAGACTCTCCCCTTGAGAGAATGAATACAAAACCACAGTCGTGCAAATGGGGGACCACAAAGTAGGCACAAGTGTCAACAGTCCTGATGTTCCTGGGCTTCTTGATTAGGTTTAAATGCTTATGGAAAATTGCCCTGTGACCCTTTAAGGTAGTTCCGCCCTGGGTATTGACCACTGCTTGGTAGGATGAGTCCAGCTTAGAGCTGTATGTTTGAGGGCAGAACGGTAGAAACCTGCAAGGAATTAGACACCCGGGATTCTTGTGGTTCAACATGACCCCAGTATTCCAGGTGTAGGTACATTATCTTGTTTTCTGGCCAGCACCACTGTTCCAGAGGGAGAAAGGAAATAAGACTGTCGGCATTTTCCAAGTAATTGAAATTAAAAAGTTTATAATTTTTCATTGTAAAAACATTTTAAAGTATGAGACACTAAATTTGAGAATCAGGCTGGGATTTTTGAATTCTAGGACTGCCGCTTTGAGCAAGTCTAACTTGTTTGACCTGCACTTCCCTTGCTTGTAAACTGGGGACAACAAGATGTTTTTAGTAGGCTTCTTATGAGAATTTAACAAAAATATTTATTTAAAGCTTCTAGCATGGTACCTGGTACATAGTAAGAGCTCAGTTAATGTTAATTTTCTGACCTTATCTAGTCTAAAGACTGGGGTCAGTAAACTTTTTCTATAAAGCTGCAAATAGTAAATAATTTAGGCTTTGCAGGCCACATAGTCTATCACAACTACTCCACTCTGCCATTGCAGTAGGAAAACAGTCATAGACGATATGTAGCATGAGTGTGGCTGGGTTCCAATAAAACTTTATTCATAAAAAGAGGTGGCAGACCATATTTGGCCCACGGGCCATAGTTGCCAAACCCTGGTCTAAAGAATTGCACAGTCCAGTTAATATGAGTATTTTATTTTGGTAATTAACCAAAGCTTCTTTGAGCAAAATCCCACTCTGCCATTTTATGAATTTAATTATGCCTCAAGTCAAATCATTTCTGTCTACAAATGCAAGGGTATAATACCTCATTATAAAATAGAAAAGTCAATTCCTTAGATGTTGTCACCAAGTTCATTTTAATAATATTCTGTTTATACAGCTTTTGAAATAACTGTCTTGTTTCATTGATACATCTTTTCTTCAGTGGAGGCAGTTTTTTTGTTTTGCTTATGTTTCACCTGAGTAATTTAGGTTTCACACGAGTGGACTTAGCATTGTGACTTTTGTGGTCTCCTCCAGCCTTAAGATTGTTACTGAATGCAATAATTTGTTCCTTTACACCTGTGTATTTCTGCCCTTTGTGCCTCCCTCTTTTTCTCTCAGGCCTGGTGGGGGCTTAATTTTCCTTGCTAAGGCAATGAATGATCTATTAGAGATTTTCTCTATATTCTATTATCTCTCGAGGTCACTGGGCCCTACTCGTGTCCAGTTTAAGTAGAGTGATCAACATTTTCCCAGTAAAAGTTACATAACCATATGTAAAACTAGAAACCATTGTTCCCAGTAGCAAGCTTTCCTACCTTTTACAACTTTTGCCAGGTTAGGACTAAAACAAAGACTCAGCTGGAGTTTTCACTACCAGTGTGGTCCAATCATTTACATAAATAATTGAGAGTTATTAAATGCTGTGTCATAGCAGGAAATTTAATCTCGCTTGCAAGAAAATGAAATTGACCTTGTCTTCTAAAGGAATCAAAAAATGTGGTAGGTCCCTTGAAGGAGGGGGATTATGTCTTTTATGTTTCTTTATAATCCTCACAGCATTTGACACAACTTACAGTGAGGTAGATAATAAATACTTGTTGAAATAGTATTTTTAGGACACTGAAAACCAATTAAACCATAGTCATTTGAGGTAAGAGGATCATTCTTGTTGAGTTTTTATCTCCTTTATGTTCTCAACCTCTATGATGCTATAACATGTAAGGTACGAAAGGTTATCTTTTTAGCAATCTCATCATCCATGTGAAAATTAAAAGTTAATTGTTCTTTTTGCTTTGTTTTTATTTTTTATTACGTGCCGACCCATACCAATTAAACATCTCTTTTCTCAGATGGAGGCCAAAGTAAAGGGGACACTAAATTACCACGGAAATCTCAGTGACTTCCCAGCAAGCAAAGGAGATGACACACTCGGCTGGCTGATGGAATCTACCTGATGGAAAAGTACTCATGTGGTCATAGGGCTGCTGTTCTGTCGATGTTTACATTCTCTCGTCCCAAGCACTGTGGTGAGGAGGAAAAAGAAAAGAAAACATTACTTGAGTAAAGCCAGGTGCAGGAGGAAGAAATGCTTTCGTGCAAAGTTAGTGACCTTTTGGTCTTTTCTAAAGAAAGACAAAGTTACCGTATTAACTGACTTGAAAGAGACTCAGTTGTCAAACCCACAGAAATACAAATTGGATTTTTCCCGGGGGGAGGAAGAAGGAAATTGAGGATTTGGGTAAACTCCATCCATCCTGGGGGTTGGATCTGAACACTTGTAGACATAATTGCATAATAAAAGACAATATATCTGAAATTAGGCCAGTTTGTCAGGAGTAATGATCATGTCTGGGTGGACCATGCAGCAAATTTGCCACAAAAAAAGTTAATGACCCTATGTCTGATACAGACAGTAGCTGAGTATAAATCATGTACCCTCAAAAATCCTGAACAAACTTGAATCTTCTCCAGTGTGTAGCAACTCCTATGTAAATCAGTGGACTAAAGATGCTTCAGGAAAGTCATTTTAGCACAGTGATATATATTACATTTTTAAGTCAAAAAATTGAGCCCGTTGCTCTTAACAGACAAAACTTAGATGTTCCCTTTTTGTAAAAGGGTCAATTACATCTTCCATTCAGAAGCAGGTACTTAACTCTCTTCTTCAGGTGATTTGTGCATCTGGTATTGACTGGTTGATTCTTATTTCCATTCTTGATGTTAAAACGTGACTGTGTTCACATTTTCCTCTTGAGAAATGGGGATCTTTGATATAGGGCTGTGGCTTTGGTCCACTTAGCCTTTGCAGGCCTGCCAGTATGAACTGTAAATTTCCCCCAACATCACCTCAGGTTCACAACGTCTCCTTCTGTTCTTTTAGCTAGTGGTATTTCAGGTGATTATTAACTATTGATATAAACAGGTATAAGTGTGCATTACAGTGCTTCTTCATTGGTCATTCAAATGGCATATATGTATTTTTTTTGGAATTTTGAAGATGGTGTTTTAAAGGGAAGAATTAAATTAGGATCATTATGTGTACAGGGGATTATTTTTATAACAATCATAGTGTATTTTTACTCCCTATATCCAGTGTAGTGAAATTGATTTGGAGCATTTGGGATTTTAAAGCTTTACTAATATTTACTCAGAGTATCGATATGTGAGTAAACCTGCAGATAATAAGACTCCGTTATTATAGCTTCCTCATGCAAATAGCATATTCAACAAAGGACGTTAAGGGAGAAATTTATGGTTATGTTTGGATGCATTTTGTTTGGGTTTTTATTCACCTCATCATTGTTCTAGTCTCTCTTTTTTCTTCCTATTTAGGCTTCTGAATGTTTTCAAACTGTACTCAAGAATAGTGTAAGCTTGATCCATTAACAATGACAGACTAACCTAAAAAAACCAGCATCAGATTGGTAGTAGCAAGATTCCTTGCATATGTTTTCATTACAAATCATCCTGTTACGTTTACTCAGATAAGGGTATTAACCAGGCCCTTTTTTTCCTTTCATGAGCAGAAGTTCCAAATAGCTTTAGGACTGTGAATAAATGAGCACAGATCTCTTTAGATCTGTAAGCCTGTATTTTGACTTCAGAGTCACATTGGCTTGGTTATAGCCAAAAAAAAAAAAAAAAAAAGTTAATAACTGAAAACTTTAGTTCTAAGAACTTGTTACAGTAAGAGGAAAGGATTATTTCAAAGGAATCATTGATATAATTACTTGCCTCTAAGAATTTAGTTTACTGGTAAAGCAAATAAGAATGTTGTGTCAACCCTGGTGGATGTTTTGGAAGGATATTGGGATGGTGCAGATAGGTTTGACTTGAATTGAGTATGTTTGATTAAAGTTTGTTTGATTTTTTAACTAGGGAAGCTTACCCAGTTCTTGAGTTGTTCCAGTGTAGCATACCTCTTGCTTTTATTTAATTTAGAAAAAAGAAGTCTTTGCTAATCTCTAGGAATTTTCCTTTGGGAAGCTGCCTTTGTTTTACTTCCCATACCAGGAGAGAAGTCAGAATGCACATTAATCTCTCTTCCTGAGGATAGTTGTGCATGTATTCATCTGTATGTGTATATCTGTACACATATATTTATCTATATATAAGTTCATTAGGACTTTCAGTTGAGGAGTAACAACTTTAATTTCTTTAATCCATCAACTCTGAATCACGCCATGTGAAGATCCCTGATGACTCTGTCTTCATTAGAGAAGAACAGGATTATCAGTTCTTCCCCCAGTATCGTTTATAACTAACCGGTAAAAATAACTGAAGGCCCTTGGCTCTGAGGAGTTCTCATACGTGGAGATTCTGTTCTTTTCTCTTCGGTCTTGATTCTGCGTCACTCACTGCACCACATTTTCACTACCTTAATCCACTCCAATCAAGACTGCCCTTTTATGTTGTACAAGTGAAACCAACATCCTTATATTTCTTAAAAAATATGATCAAAGAGTTACTACATGTAAATACCTCTTTCTTTTCTAGGCCATAACATTGAAAATGGTGTCCATACTGTACAGTCACCTATTTTTACAGTTTGTCTTACTAAAATCATACATACAAATCGGTTATTTTTTAGCACAGAGGCTTGTGACTCATATTCTATTTTTGCACTTGAAAGTCAAATTATGTTATTTTTTAAAATGGTGAGTAATTTGGAAAGGATATAGAGCAATGTGTATTTCTGAAGAGCATTAGCAACATCCCAGTGTAAAAGTAATCAGCACACAATGATGTCCCCATTCAGCGGGATTCTTGATTCAGGAAAAGTAAGCTGTTTTCAACTGTCTCGTATTTTAAATTGCCTTCACTGATGTATAAGCTGTTACTGTACATACAAGTTAATCCTCAGTATTCACGAGCAATAATGAGTGGTCAGCAGAGCTGTCTCCAGAGATAGCAGAGCTGAGCCTCAGTTGGAGACTGAGAGCAAAGTGTCAAGCTCATTCAGAGCCTCCACAATAGATGTAAGCAATAATTTAATCATAAGTCGATTATAATTCTTTCTCATATGCTTCTGAGATCAGAGGGTAAAAGAAATCATGATTTTAAAGCAGCCTGAAGAAATTAAGTTTTGGGGAAAGAAGTGAGGTTAATCTGAAGTCACAGAATCTTGAGATTGAGGGAATCAGAGGATTGTGTTAGTACATTCTTTCATGCCTACCACCCCTTTGATGGATGCTGTTAGCCCAAATTACATTTTTTAATATCAGAGAAGCTGAATAGGGTTTATCATATCACCCAGGTAGGAGGAAGAACTGGGCACACACACGTTTGAATGCTGTGGGTTTGACACCTGTTTGAAAACAACTTATCTGAAAAGATTTTTAACCCAGGATTTTTTTTTTCCCAAAGCAGATCTAAATTGTTTACTACCCAGGTTTGGAAAGGGCAGACACCTCTAATCTTTCTCCTCTCGTTGCCCTCTACCACACCCCTTTCCACCTCTACTTGGTTCAAGACATTTTCTGAAATGGAATTCTACTGTTATTCAAACTGCCATTGCTTATGAGAACGCTGTGTCCCTTGGGATCATCTCTTAGAACTCCAGTTATCTATCAGATTTGCTGCTACATTTGTAAAATGAACTTTGCCTGTAATGGTCAACTTTAATCTAATTTACAGTTCTTTACTTCTAGGAGGTTTTGTCATATAATTTGGCCCATGTATAGAATTAGGATACTTTATTTTAGGGGTGTACCATAAAAGCACACTGGTCCCTGTATTCTTTTTTATCATCATTTAGGTTTTGAATTTTTGTTTGCTTTTTTTGTTCGTTGATGTTTGTTTTGTCTTGTTTTAAATTAGAAGGGTGAGAGGAATCTGTAATCTGTAAGGCCAGACGTGAGAACTTGCCCCGTGCTTCAGCACTGTAGTTTCTGCTGACCTTATGTTCTCAAAAGGGCACTTTTACTTTCTATTGTGCATGTATGATTGTTTTTTTGTTTGTTTGTTTTTGTTTTTGCTTTTAGGGGGCTTTTGTTTTTGTAATAGTGATGTGGAAGAAAAATGCAGTAGTAGGTAAATGACTGATTACAAACATGTTAATTTTATTTTATAAAATTTAAGGGGAAAGGTTTAACTCTGTAGATCGTTTCTTAGCTCTGGTAAAATGGCTTATATTACTCCTCTAAAACATACTCAGTTCAGGCCTTTGTCTTTGTTAAGTGCCTTTTTTTTCTTTCTTCTTTCCCTTCTTTTGAAACTGTTCTCAGATATCCTAAAGTACAGGCTAATACGTCAGGGGATTCAGGAGGAAGAATCTCAAAACTTGCCAAGATCATGTCATGCTATAATATTCTTCCTTTTCCTTATATGAATATGGATATATGTGTAAGATACATACATACATGCATACATATATATATCTGTCTATATATGTATACATATGTAATATATATACAAAACTAGTAGCTGCTGTACCATTGCATCCTTTCTGAGCACTCCCCTATTAATGCTTGCAAAACTGCCTTGTTTATTCCATTGCTTTTAGTCAATTCAAATGGGTAGATTGGGAAATTGTCTTTTCACAAGATACTATTTTCCCCCTTTGAATATCTGTTTGTAGACGTCAACAGCAACAACAACTATAACTATATATATATAGATAGATATATATATAGATATATAGATATAGATATAAATAAAATAAGTCAGTTATTACAAGTAAAATAAATTTAGTGGACTCATTGACTATTCCTGGATGTAATCCACTACTCTGTGCCCTTCAAACTTGGCGTGCATAATACTAGAGAAAGCATTGGAATAACAAGAATCTTAGAGTCTTTCTGGGTCAAGTTGATAAGGTACACAACGGCAGGCAAGACTAAAGACATGGGAGAGCTAGAGTTAGAACCATGGTATTGTTTCTGAGTTTTGAAGGAAGTTAGCAACTTTGTCAATATTAAAAATGCATCATGTATTCTTCTGGGAAATAATTTTTGAAGAATTCATATAGCTGCATATCTGTCAAAAGGTTAATAAACTTAGAAGTAGAAAAGACTTCAGATTCTGAGGAAAAACACTCATATAACCCATAGCATTCTTGAGAGAGCTTCAGTTTTCTTATTTGCCAAATAATTACATTTGGCTTAATACGATTTAATGGTTATCTATGTTTCTCCCTTGAGCAAAATAACATAATATTCGATAGCTAATATTCATCTGTTTCTTGTTGAAAACAGATGTGACATGTTAAGGGAGACTAAATTGAACCAATCCTCAAAGCCCAGTACAGATATATCTAATAAATGCCCCCTTTTAACTACATTTTAACTGAGGAGACTGGTGGCCAAAAAGGAGAAAGCAGAGGCTCCTGGTAGTGTTACCTGATAGCAAGACTGTTATCAGGTGGCCTCAGTTCAGGCATGTTACTCTTGAATTACTATGTTTAGGGGGAATATCATTTAACCTTTGTGCCTCAGATTACCCATTAGAAAATTGGGTATAATAATATTCACCTACCTCCCAGGGATATCAGAGACTTTTTCAAAAATATTTTGAGTTTTTCTAAAATGTCCTATATAATTTAAAAAGTATTATCATTTTCCTGCAGCGGCTAAAAAATGTTTCCCTATGATGGGTATAAAAAAGTACCATATGATTTTTAAGTTTAAAAAAAAATCACTGGAATTCTAATTTAGATACATATTTGTTATTTAAACATATTATATTTGTGGTTGGATAAAATGCTTAGTTTCAGGTTAATAAGTGGGGAGGGGGTAAATAACACTAAGTTTCTCAATTATAAGTAGATTTTTTTTTTAGCCATTTATGGTATTATTACACATGTGATTTTTGCCAAGGTTGTGGAGCTGAAGCTAGCTAAAGCTTGGACAATTGGTTATTGGAGTTGATTAATGATCCCAAACATTTTATCTGCCTCACTTTGCCATATTCTCAGTCTGATTTCCTTATATTACTTGTTTAGTGAGGGATAGCTAAACTTTTAACTTTCTAAGAATGAATGGGAGTCTCCTCCTTCTTGTAAATTGAGATTGTGTACTCTTGCTGTAACTATAGGTTTATCCAGCTTTGCACTGAAGGGGCAAGCACTACATACAGTCAGCTGGGTGTACTTTTAGCCAGTCTACCTTTGTAATTTATGCTTCTTCAACCGTGAAAGAGTTGGAGCCATCAACTGCTCAGGTGGTAGGAAAATGGGAGAGGGGGGAGGCAGCTGTAGCTGGGGAGGGGGTGGGGAGGGCGGGGGTAGAGGGAAACATGTTTTGCTCAACTCCAAAGAGGAAAGGAAGGTCATCTTATCCTACCCTCCACTGGGTATATTAAGCAGTAATACATAGAATTTTCCTTTTATCATTGGAAACAACAACAACAGGAAAAAATGGATGCCACCTCTCTGAGCCAAATGCTTAGCAACATTTGTTAGGGTGTGTATGTAGATTTAAATTGTAGCACATATTCAGGGTCAGGAAAGAGAATGTAGGGGGATGAGGAACAAATTATCCAGTGTAAGTGAGTCAGCAGAAAGCGCCAGGCCCAAGCAGACAAAGCCTCTGGGTTAATTCCCAGAACTGGCTGAGGCCCATTTAATCTCTAGCATAGGATGTTTTTCCTTAAAAGTCACTTTTTGGTTTTTTTGTTGCTTTTTCCAGATAAAGCCTTAGTTAGTAGCCTCTAAATATCAACTATGCAGATAAACACACAAATTTTCCACACTTTTTCTCTTTTTTCCATTCTTTAAATAACAGATGTTAATTAAGACTTCTACCCAAAGAAATAAGGCATAAGGGTTTTGTTGAATGTGTGTTTGTTCCTCTAGGGAAAATTAATGGAAACATAAAAATAGAGATATTTTGTGTGTTCATCTATCCTAAAATGTGAACTTTATATTAAAAAACTAAGTACAGATACTGGTGCAAACTGTAGTTAGAATCATGGCATGTCTTTGGGTTGTTAAGATAAAACCATCCCAGTGTTCAATTCTGAGAAAGTTTTAGATTCTGTGGCACAGTGTTCAGGTTTGTGGAGCTAAACAGATGGTCAGACTATAATTAAAAAGTAGCTTTGAATATTAATGTCAAATTCTTATTATTTCTTCATTTTCTTTAGTCTTCATTCTTCTTTCCTCTAGTCTGAGCTCTTCAGTTAACCATTCCATCAACCAATTGCTACACTAGAATATAAGTTGCTAAGAGTCAGGGGAGGAAAGGTTAAACTGTCTTTCACCTCCTTTTCTCACTCACGTTGGCCATCTATGCTGTGTTCCCACTGAATTCAAAAGTAAAGACTGTAGGCATTTCTAGGAGACTGTTTACATCCCAGCACAGACTCAGACAGGGACTGGTAAGATTTTAATCAGACTGCCTTTGAATAACTTAGTATTAAATTACATTTTTCTCAGATACTCCCAAAGTACCATTTGCTTGAAAGTAACTACTTGTGATCTTTATTTAATTTCCTCATACTGTAATACTTCTTTTTTCCAGCCTTTCTTACATATGTACATTTTAGATCGGGTTAGTACTTAAATTTTGGACACTTTTCCGAACTGTTACCCAAACAGGTCAAGAATACTTCTAAAAATCTCAGTAGTAAAATCAAAGGGGTCTATATGTCTAGAACTTAGAGTCATCACTGGTGACCTGAATTATTTTTCTCTTCTTTGTGTTAAAAATAGATTTCTCTACTATATAATGTAGTAGTAGCTACATTGCATGGCTTCCTCAATACTTTTCAAGATTATTCAGAAGAGACACAGACCTTTGTTAGGGCTCTTATTTCACATAATACTTTGCCTTGCTTATTTTCATTACTTCCCCTGGAATAAACCTACTTTGCAAAGGTCTGAGTCAGATAGGCCATGTGAATCCTTAGTACCAATTTTATGTTCCTCAGAAAACTCTCTATACATTATTTGCTCCCATTTGCCAATAATAATATAATTCTATTTTAATCTAGTTTTAAAATATTTTGTAATAAAGCACTAATGGAAACCTAATTGAAATACAAACAAGACGATTATTACCTAAGATAACTTGGAGATACTTCTGTTTTTGAAGTTAACAGCTCCATCTACCCTCTAAGCACATTTAGGAGTCAGCAGTAACCAAGACCAGCCAAGTGGCATGTTTTTCTGTGTGACCACCTGCCCTTTATTTGTCACATCTCAGCTATATTATATTTTCTGTCCTTGCGGCCATCAACTTCCCTCCTTTTCTTGCTTCTCTCTTCTGTTTGCAGGGGTAGTGTGCCCTGTGCCCGCATATTGGGTTTTCTTTCCTGTACCTGTGAAATTACCAAGAATTACCCCAATTTTGGCCAGAGGCATTAAAAGAGAAGTTATCCTCAGTTGATAAATGTATTACTGTTTTATATAGGTAGTCGGAAAGTTGACCAAGTTTGGCCAACTTTTAAAATCCTGGCTATGCTTACATAATTAATTACATATACCTTCTGAGACCTTCAGATAAGCAAGGGGCCCTTTCACCAGTAGAGGTAGGTTTCCAACCTATACGTAATTTCCTGGCCAGCCTCCAGAGAAAGGATTCAAGCTTTGTACTGTTCTTTTGTTGGCTGTCATTGAAAAACTATATTATAGAATGTATCAAAAATATCTAATTGTCCTTAAGAAGAGTATGTAAATCTGGAGCTTGCCCTTGTTTGTTGCTCACTGAACATTGTAAAGCTTAAAAGAAAAGGAAAGGAAATCTCTGGCTGGTGAAAATTTTGTGCCCCAAATAACATGTTAATCAAAGTCTACCACGGTAACCAAGTGATGAGTGTTTTCTCTTTTATTACAAGCAAGAAAATTTATTTGCAGTTGCAAAAATTATTGTGGGACTGCAGGCCTATTTGCTATAAATGATTGGAAATAAGGATTCTGATCTTTAGTCTGGGTTAAGCACATATTTCCAACCCTTGCGGTATGAATTTTCATAAAGGAAAGACTTTTGTTTGGTAACAGAAGGAAAAACAGGACTTATTTATACAGTGAACGTTCACTCTGTAGAGGAGCTTCCCTCCAGTTACACATCATGTTCTCACTTTAGCCGCCTCCACACTTGATATAGATGCCAACATGTTTTACAACGAGTCTTGAAGGAAGGAGCCTACATAATTGTTGCTCCTCCGGGTGAAAGGCCCTGGTTACTGTACTGCATTTGTTTATAGGGAGGTGTGTTTTTGCTAACTTGAAGGGATATACTGTATTTTAAATAAGTGTGTGACTTAATATTTTGGGATTTTTTTTTCCTCCTTTAAAACTGGACCTGAACACAGCTTTGAGTTGATATTTGTAATAATCTCAGGACCTGAAAGATTGTAGCATTTAGTGTGTCTTAAAAATTATGTACTGTACCAGCCATGGATTTTTGTAAATATACCTGTCTCCCTTTTTTGTATTATTTTAGTAAAAAAAAATAATAATAAATTTAAATAAAAGGGGGTGGTGACGACATGTGGATGGGTGTGGGTATGTATGTGTGTGTGTTTGTATAAGGCTCTTTTGAGATGAACTGGTGCTTGTTTAATTTCCGGCTCTAATGAGAGCAGGAATATGGACAAACTGCTGCTACTGAACCCTGCACTGAGCCTAGCTGTTTCCATTGTATTTCCTAGTGATTGACCAGGAAATGACTAAGTTAAATTCTTCTTCCCACTGCCATCTTGCCTTTGAATTCTCAGTTCTACACACTTTTTGAACTTTAATGGTAAAGCTTTCCAAACTTTGGGTGGTTTGCTGGTCTCTAGTTTTTAAAGAGCTCTTGTCACTATTTTCTAAGAAGAAAGGACAGGTAAATTTTTTTAACCAAAAAAAAAAAAAAAAAAAAAAAAATCACATTTCATAAAATCCTGTTGAATTTTGGACATGTGAGAGGACTTGAACATTCCTAAATGTGGATCTGTGAATTTAGTAAATTGACCCCATTGATATACTCCTTCAGTGCAGGAATTTTTTTTTCTTTTTTGTTCGTAACAGCCTTGCTCATATTCCAGGTGTAGCTAAGCAAACCCCTGTTTTAAAGCAGGAGCCTTATTTGATTCAGTGTAGATGTTTTCCTGTCTATCCTTTGTGACAGGGCCTTTTACATGAGTGTTTTTTCTTTTTGTATGTGTTATGTGTTTGTTGTATTAAATAAAGAGGAATGTACATATTATTCTCGTGTCTGTTGTATCATTGGACTACCTTGGATTTTAATATCTCATTCTTTCGGTGGTGGTTGAGTATCTCGTGCCTGTTTCACACTGTGCGAGGCGCTGTGGGATACAGAGGTAAGGGCGTAGTCCCCACCCTCCATATATTTACAAACAGTTTGCAATCACATGAGAAGTTAAAAGACAACAGTTCAAAATTTATCACAAAGGTGTGGTCCGTGGCCATCTGACATTTGAGTTCAGAGCAGGGGAGAGATTGGATTGGAAAGATCCGGGGAGAATTGTCAAGTTGATGGCATTTGAACTGGGCCTCCAAGAATGAGTGGGATTTGGCTGGGAAGGAGGAAAAGGGAGCATGCTGAGCGGAGTCAGGAAGAAACAGGAAGGAGGCCAGGCTGCTATGAGGTAGACATTGGGGTGAGTAGGAGAAGCCAGACTGGGGGAGTCTGGAATGCAGGCTTACCAGGTTCTTCCTTCAGGTTATAGGGTGTGTGTGTGTGTGTGTGTGTGCCTCCAGGATCAAGGCCTGCAGTTGTAGATACAGGAATTAGTTGCATAGGTGAGCATCTTTTAGTCTTGTGGAGGACTTCTTTAGGAAAAATATTGTTAAGAGAAAAAAAGTAAAAAAGAATTCAACCTTAGAAATCCAGGTAGAGTGTGGGAAAAGGATGAAAAGATAGAAAGCAACTTGTCAGAGAAATTGAACGGTTTCGTCATTTGTAAGTGTATATGTGCATAGAAGATACAGAAAAGAACATAAGCCCCCAAATATAAGAGTGGTGGTACTTAAGTGTATTTTCAGTGCATTGTCATCAGGATGAAGAATTTAAAAGGCATGGTCCTCATGCAGGGAGGAGGGTAGGCTGCAAGTGCTTTTATGAAAAACTAGTAACATTTAAGGACAGTTTTGCAAGTGTGTTCTTGAGAGTAACAAGAAATCTGTAGTTAATAAGACTACACTTAACTATGTTGTCACCATCTTGTAAATGTGTGTTAACATATTAAAGGTGCCATTATTAAACCAGATTTTTTAAACCCATAATTTCCTCAAGCTTATTTGACCATGGAATACTTTTTTTCATGTAACTTCAATTAACATTAAATTATATAAGGCATGTGAAGCACTTAGCATAATGACACATAGTAAGTACTAGGTAAATGTTAGCTTTTATTATCATTCATACTAGTTCTGTTTTATTATTTATTATATAGTATATATATATTCTTAAAGTTTTTAAGAAGAAAAAACATGGCCCAAGGAGTTAAGGATTTCAGAATAACCAAGTCAGTTTAGAGAGCCGAGAAGTAAGCAGGTAGAGAAATGCAACCAGTTCTCTAGAGTTGAATGAGGGACAGGTGTCCAGAAGGGGGGCTGGTTCAAAGGAGTATAGAAAACTCCGAAGCAGGAAGTACGTTTTACACTTGTCCATGTAGTCAAGAAACTGTCTCAGACCTTAGCTTTGGCACAGAAAAGAGTGTGGCTAGTTAAGAAAATCGACAACTGTAGATGGAGCTCGAAGGCAGAAGTTAACAAATTGGTGATGGAGCTACTTTGCTTTTACAAATTTATTCTAAGGGGAAAATGGCCTTGTACAAAGGTTTCTGTAGGAGTGTGTTAATCTGTGTTGCTCATAACAGTAAAAGTTGGAACCAATCTAATGTGCTAGAGGGGATTGGTTAAGTAAATAAAAATAATACTACTAAACAAAATTGTTTTAACATAAGAAATGATCAAGATGTCCATGTATTAAAAGAGCAGTTATAAGTGTTAATGCACATATATAGGCACAGAAAAAAATATATGGGGGGATGTACACGCCAAAATATAAAGATTGGTGAAATGAATGCTTTTTTCTTTGTCCTTTTACTTAAATGTATTTTCAATGAACATGGATAACATGAGCAAGATTTTTGGTTTTGGGGTTTTTTTAAGAAACAGTAGGTGGACTTAGTTGAGGAAAAGGGGAAAGAAATGGGAAGGAGCCTCTTGCTGTCTCATCACTGGGAGAAGGGAAAAGAAAAGAATTTATTTCTTCCACTCAGACCCTGCTAGATCCCAAAATTGGATCTGGCTTAGAGGGAAGACACACCTGAACTGCTTGATTTAAAGTAAATATTTTTCTGGAAAAGATTATTCTTGCACTTAGTTAAAAAGAAAGTACCAAATACATGATTATACAGTGAACGCAAAGCGTCTTTCCTAACCATGGCCCCATTTTCCTCCCTCAGACCAACCACTGCTACCAATTTCTCCAGTTAAAAGTATACATATGCATCTGACCTTTTAACATAAATTTAGCTTACATATCTGCTCTACCAGACCTAGCATTTTTTTCTCAATTATCTTGGAAATTATTCCACACAGTACGTAGAGGTCTGTCTTATACTTTTTGACAGCTCATAGTATTCCATAGTTATAGTACCATAATTTATTGTATCCATTCTTTATTAATGGGCAGTTAGATAACTGTCACAGGTCAAATTGTGATATCCTTTAGGTATTTGCAGTCTGTGTATGCATATCAAACCAACAGTCAAAAGTTTGTTTTGTAATGGATAATAATGACTAACATTCCAGATTTGAAAGTTGGTGTCTGGAATCTGTGGCATTGCTTCGTATCTATGTAAAGCTTTGAGGAATACTTGAGAAAATAAATCTTTTCTAAAACAGAGTTTTGAAAATTGGAAGTAAAAGAACTGATTCGAGGTGCACGAAGGGTTGCGTTAGCTTGCAGGTGGGATCATGAGCTTTTCCAAGGACAGTGACAGCCCCCTCTGATGCAGGTATCATCTAGTATGATTGCTCTTCCTCATCAATATGTGCCTTGACATGGCTTGTTTTCTCTGTCTCTGTGTATAGTTACCTCTTCTGTGTCCCTGTGTCTGACCGTTCACTATTTCCCACTATCTGTTTTCTAGTAGGGTGGCACAGCACGCAGAATAGGCTGACATTAAACAGACTTGGGTTCTCAGGTCCCCATTATGCAGCTGTGGCACTTTAGACAAGATGCGGGTCTCCTTTCAGCCTGTTTCCTCATTTCTGCAGGGGTAATTCCCAGTGGTGGGGTTTGTTGTTGAATTAGAGACAAGATACGGCAAGCACCTAGCATAGTGCCTAGCACATAAGAAGAGCTAATGAATGGTGGCTACTATTATCCTGTCTCTTTTCTGCCTTTTTCTTCTTAAATTCGCGCTTCCTCTTGCTCTCCTAATTTCCCCAAATATAGAAGTGAAACCAGTGTTTTAAAAAATCTTAAAATATATATATATATATATTTAAAAGTACAGGAGTGGATAAATATCAGTTAAAATTCTTTCATCACAGGTGTCAAACCCCTGGCATAAAAAGTAAAGGGAGACTGCTCTAAAAATGAAGTCTATCAAACAAAACGGTTAAGGGAATCTTTCGATTCATATAAGTGAGCCTTCTAGAGGTAAACCTAGTTTACGTAAAGCTTTATAGGCTGATTCAGTGTCACCAAGAGCCAGCCATCTGTCTCTGCCCTGGCATTCGAAGTGTCAGGTTTCACAGGTAGCCCTCTGACAACTACTGCCTCTCCCTTCATAGCCAATTGGCTGCTGCATTTCCAAACTGTATGTTAGTATGTGTTGTATATAGTTTATTTCTGCTTTATTGTACCTCAAATGCAAAGCAATGCATTAATCATGTGCCTCAATCCATAGCACATGGTTTTCATCACTTAATACAAGATCTCATTCCCTCATTTTATTATAAATTAGGTTTCTCCTTCCTTCCTTAGTCCCCACTCCCTCTGTCCCAAAGGTACCCACACTTACTCTTTTGATATGTGCCCCTTGTTATGCATGCGTCCTCCTAAAACTTGTAGTGTTATTTTGTGTGTATGCAATTTTAATTTATATAAATGGTCCTGTGCTATAAATTGTGCTGTTTTCTACTTTTCTCACTTATATTGGTCCACGTTGCTCTCTGTACATCCTACGTGTTGCATAGTATTTCATATGATGCATCCACCACTTTCTGCATATCCGTCCTCCTAGAGGTGGATATCTAGGGTGTCTCCAATGCCTTATTACCATGAGAAAAGCTATAGGTAGTCTGCGAATTGCCTGTTCATCTGTTCTCATTCTATTGCATTTTCATCTTTTTGTTGTGATAATAATCTCTTAACAGTTTCAGACATGTCAGATATTTTAGTCTATTACCTGTCTTTTTAACTTTGCCTATGCCATCCTTTATTGACCAGAAAACCTTTTTTAATAGTCAATTTTTGTCTAATTTATGTTTTGAGGGGTTTGTTATTAAATATTTCCCTTCCCCTAGATCACAAAGATATCCTCCTACATTCTCTTTGAATATTCGGTTTTTCATTTATAATCCATCTGTTGTCCATTATACCTTGTATAATGTAGGAGTCCAGCTTTATTTTTCTTCATTTAGTGGGCCAGTTTTTTACCAGCACCATTTAGTAAGTCAGTATTTCTCCCATTAATTTTTGGTGCCATTTTTATCATATGTCAAATACTCATATATGCAATGGTCTATTCTGAGCTCAATTCCATTCCATTGTTCTTTTTATTTCCATACCAGTATAGACTTATAGTCTCCCTTAATATTTAGTAGGCAGAGTCTCCCTCTTTGTTCCTCCATGTTCACTCAACTAATCGTGAATTGTTACTCTTCTATATAAATTTTAGAATAAAATCTTCAAGTTCCATTCAAAAAATCTAGCTGAAATATTAGGATTGAATTTAATTTGTAGTTTACAAAGAATGGAATCTTTAATGTTAAATTACCTCATTCATGGTATATCTCTTCATTTATTTAAATCCTCTTTCATGTCTTCTAGTAAAGCTTTTAAATTTTCTCTGTAAAGGTATTGTTTGTGTTTTGATTTCTAGGTACTTTATAGTTGTAGATTTTAAGTATGGTATGTTAATCTCTATTATGTTTTCTAGTGACTTTTGCTGGGATCAGGGAATGCTATTGATTTTCACAAGTTGCGTTTGTATCCAGCAACTTTGCTGTACTCTCTTATTCTAATAACTTGTCTGATTATTTTATTAACTTTTCAACTGAGTTAATCATACACTCTACAAATAATGGCAGTTTAATCTCCTCTCCCAGTTTTTTTCACTTTTTATGTCTTATTTTAGAGCATTAGACTCTTTAATAAGTACTATGTAGACAGTAGTTGGGAAAATGCCATCTTTGTTTCCTTCTTTCTTTTTTTTTTTTTGGCCACACTGCGTGGCTTGTGAGACCTTAGTTCCCCGACCAGGGATTGAACCTGGGCCCACAGCAGTGAAAGTATCAAGTCCTAACCACTGGGCCACCAGGGAGTTCCCATCTTTGTCTCTTATTTTAATGGGAAAATATCTAAATTTTCTCCATTAACTATAGCATTTATTCTATATTTCTGGTTTATAGTTTTTATGAAGTTAAGTAAATTCTATTCCTAATTTTCTGGAAATCTTGATCATAAGTATGAGTTGAATTATGTCAAGTGCTTTTCCTATAACACCTATGTACAATCAACCCACTTGCAGAAAATTTCTTAGAAATGTATTCATAATATTTTTTATTCTTATAACCTCTGTTGTATCTGTATTTGTTTTCCTGTTCTCATTCTCTGTTTTGTTTATGTGCATCTTCTCCCTTTTTCTTATTCAGTCTTGGCAGAGGTTTGTTCTTATTAGCTTTTCAAGGAACCATGAGTTTTATTGAGTTCATTATGGTTATATCTTTTCTTCTTTTTTTTTATTGAAATATAGTTGATTTACAATGTTATGTTAGTTTTGGTTATATATATATTTTTTAACATCTTTATTGGAGTATAATTGCTTTACAATGGTGTGTTAGTTTCTGCTTTATAACAAAGTGAATCAGCTATACATACACATATATCCCCATATTCCCTCCCCCTTGCGTCTCCCTCCCACCCTCCCTATCCCACCCCTCTAGGTGGTCACAAAGCACCGAGCTGATCTCCCTGTGCTATGTGGCTGCTTCCCACTAGCTATCTATTTTACATTTGGTAGTGTATATATGTCCACGCCACTCCCTCACTTTGTCCCAGCTTACCCTCCCCCCTCCCTGTGTCCTCAAGTGCATTTTCTACATCTGCGTCTTTATTCCTGTCCTGCCCCTAGGTTCTTCAGAATCACTTTTTTTTTTTAAGATTCCATATATATGTGTTAGTATACAGTATTTGTTTTTCTCTTTCTGACTTACTTGACTCTGTATGACAGACTCTAGGTCCATCCATCTCACTACAAATAACTCAATTTCGTTTCTTTTTATGGCTGAGTAATATTCCATTGTATATATGTGCCACATCTTCTTTATCCATTCATCTGTCGATGGACACTTAGGTGGCTTCCATGTCCTGGCTATTGTAAGAGCTGCAATGAACATTGTGGTACATGACTCTTGTTGAATTATGGTTTTCTCAGGGTATATGCCCAGTAGTGGGATTGCTGGGTCGTATAGTAGTTCTATTTTTAGTTATATCTTTTTGATCTATTGTTTTTTTTACCAATATATAATGTCGCTCATTTTTCTTTATGATGTGTTTTTGCCCTAATATTAAATTTAATATCCCAGCTATCTATATCCTGAATAATATTCCATTGTATGAATATATTACATTTTTATTTATCCATTCATTAGTATGGACACTTGGGCTGTTTCCACTTTTGATTATTATGAATAATGCTGCTATGAACATTTGTGTACAAGTTTTTGTAGGATATATGTCTTCAGTTCTTTTGGGTGTATACCTAGGAGTGGAATTCCTGGGTCATATGGTAACTCTATGTTTAATTTTTTGAGGAACCACCAAGCTGTTTCCCACAGTAGCTGGATCATTTTACATTTCCACCAACAATGTATAAGAGTTTAAATTTCTCTACATCTTCACCAGCACTTGTTATCTTCCTTTTTTTTTTTTTTTTTTTGGTTATAGCTATCCTGGTTGGTATAAAGTGATATCTGATCCTTTTGATTTGCATTTCCCTAATGACTAATGGTGTTGGGCATCTTTTCATATGCTTATTAAGCATGTAGTGTATTAAGTATAATTTACTTATATTAGTATATTAAATATATAAAAGTACTTCTTCCAGGAGAGTTTTCTTTTTTTATATTTTATATTTTTTATTATTTTTCTTATTGATGTACAATATTATATAAGTTACAGTGTACAGTATAGTGATTCATAATTTTTAAAGGTTATACCCCATTTATTACTATTATAAAATATTGACTATATTCCCCATGTTGTACAATATATCCTTGTAGCTTATTTTATACCTAATAGTTTGTACCTCTTAATCCCCTACCCCTAATGTTACCTCTTCCCCATTCCCCCTCCCCATTTGTAACCACTAGTTTGTTCTCTATATCTGTGAGTCTGCTTCTTTTTTATTATATTCACTAGTTTGTTGTATTTTTTAGATTCCACATATAAGTGATATTATACAGTATATGTCTTTCTCTGTCTGACTTATTTCACTTAGCAGGAGAGTTTTCAAAGAGACCCTTTGTGCTGTAAACTTTCTAAGGCCTTGTATGTCTGAATGTATCATCTTTCCATCCTTACATTTAAGTAACAGTTTAGCTGGGTATAATATTCTAAGTTATTTTCCTTCATCACTTAGAATATATAACTTCATTGGTTTTTTTGTCTCCAGTGTCTTTTAGGAAGACTAATGTCAATCTAATTCTTATTCTTTTGTGAACTATCTGCTTCTTCTCTCCAGAAGCTTTTAGAGTTTTTTGTCTTTAATGTTCTTAAATTTCACTGTAATGTGTCGAAGTTTTGGTTTTTCCATATTTATTCCGTTCGGTGCTCCATGAGACCTTTGAAATGGAGTCCTTTTTATCTTTCATTTTTTTAAAGTTCTTACTTATGATTTCTTTAAATATCTCTTCCCTAAATCCATTTTCTCTCACTGGGATTCATATTGTACAGATATTGACATTATTATTATCTCTTAAATGTTCTTTCATATTTTCCATCTCTTTCCAGTACCTTCTAGGAAAATTCCTTGAGCTGATCTAGATTATTATTCACTTTTCAGCTAGCTAGCCATTGTTTTTATCCAGTCTGTTGGGTTTGTTCAGCTATTACATGTTTCATATATATTTCCATTTGGTTCTGTGTAACTGCTTGTTCCTTATTATTAGCCTCTTTGTGAGGATCTTTATTATGCTTATTTTAAGTTCTTGATCTGTGTTGTTCCATTCTGGTTTGTCTATTACAGTATGTTCCATTAACTGTCTCTTTGTTGTGATTATACTCCTCAAGTACCTCATTATTTTCAGGTGTGAGCCTGTTTTTTCTTGGGTTTAGCAGCTTTCTTAGCTGGTGATGTATACGAAGGGGAGAGGCCAAGGTTAGGGCCCTAGCATGTGTTTAGTGGGTTGGGAGCAACAGACCCACAAGGTCCCAGGCACCAGAGTCAGACCTTGAACCAAACTGTAGGTCCAATCCTACAGTTTATTGTTTTCTACTAACTTGCTTATACTGGCTTATTTCTGCATGTGTGTGGTGATTTTTTATTATGTATCCCTGCACTTTGGCTTTGGGCATTCTTTGAGGCCTGGTTTTTTTGTTTTTTTTTTTTTTTTGAGGACTGGTTTTAAAGTGTGTTCCTCTAAAAGAGTATTTGAGTTTGCTTCTTCCAGGCTTCTAGGAACATTACCAACCCAGGACCACTTCAAACTAAATGCTCATCTTAAGGATTTCAAGGACACAGAGATAGGAGGACTTTCAGCCACAAATGTATTTGAGTGGTTACTGCTGGTGGTTAAGGATTCTTGTAGAAGGTTCCCTACCCTGCCACCCAACCCTGAGCTGAGGTTGAGACAGATAAGTCTCCTCTTGGTGAGGTCGGGGATATTTTTTAAATTCCCAGCAATAAGGTCAATTGTTGGGGGCTCCATTATTTTGCAAGAGTTTATGATCTGACCTCCTACCATGCTACTCGGAGGCTTCCTTTCCTTTGGGCTGCCTAAGGCAAATTAAAACCTAGACTGTAGGCCACCAGGAATGAGCAGGTATCTTCAGGGCAAATGCTGCTTTTATTGCTCACTTACCTCCTTCTTTCTGACCTCTGGTTGTTCTGGCTTCCTTTACTGTCAGCTCAGTCAAACTTAAAAAAAAAAAAATTTTATGTTTGTTAAAATTTCACCCAGGACTTTGTGTTTTACATGGAGAGAGATTTCTCTGCACATCTAATCTCCCATAATGTAAAAAACAAAAGTCTTATATATAGGTTCTATAAAAATAGTTATATCTCTATATAAACACATAATATTAAAATTTAATATAATTAATATAAGATTATACTTAATAATTAATATGTAAATATCAAAAAAGTTCTATATTAACTGTACATTCCCACAGTCCAGTTCACAAGTCAGACTGTCCCATGCTGCCTGCAGTGAGTGCATCAGGTGTCCTGTTGAAAGAACAGGAGTTCCATAAGGAGGGTCTGACAGTGGTAACTTCATTTACTAAAGTGGGAATCTTTCTGTGTCAGTTTCACCAGAAACCCCAAAGGCTGAGAACAAAACAGTAGGTGCCAAGTCCATCCACAGTCTAAAGGGAAAAGGAGCTAGATCACCTGTGCACCACATGCTAAGAGATTGTGAAGTAGATACTGGGAAGCACTGGCTCAGTGCTGGCAAGGAAGAGCTCGGCACCCACCTCCAGGCTCTGTGAGAGAATGTGAGAAGATTCCTTTGGAAGCAGCTGTCAGTACGCTGGACATTTCCCTTCTGCTCCCCAAGCAGGAGAGGGTGGAGGTGCTTCCTCTTCACCTCATGCCAAATGAGGGGGGCACTTCTAGAGGACCATTGGGAGAGCGTGACACATCCTGTGGAGTTTGAGGGACACAGAAACTGGTGTCTGACTCACTCCTAAAAGTCTAAAGACAAATGAGGAGTAGGTGGCTAGCTCCTGGAGAAGACAGAAGAAGAGAGAAGGCTGCAATGGGAATGGTTTACACTCCCAAAGTTCCCGAGTTCCTGTGGGCCTGACGTGGTTCTCAAGAAAGGGAGCCAGATTTGGTCATTTTAAGAAGGAACCCAGCCAAAGGGAACACCTGGACGGATGGAATGACCTCAGTGGAGGGGAGGCTCCTGGAAACTAAGGGGCCGGGGCAGGAATTCTAAGTAACTAGAGAAGGCATGGCCTACAAGGGAACTACAGCTGAGAGATCCCCAGAGAAGGAGAAACTATTGAGAACCTATAAAAAAAGAAGCAACACTGGAATCTGCTGCTCCCGGAGGACACGGACACCAGCTTATCTCTACCAACAAAGTAAGACCTTACCTCTTTCTTCTTTCCCTTGCTGTAACCGGCCCACAGGCCCAGAACAGCAGCCAGCAAGGGGGCAGGAGGTAGTGAGAAACAGAAATGACACTGATCCTGACCTCCATTCTCCTTCACATTTCCAGACTGGAGGAGGAGAGAAATGTTAAATTAACTGATATTTGAAGTTTTGATCTGATCCTGGATGAGACTTATTCACACCTAGAAAAAAGAGACTATTCTTAAAATGATCATGATAACTCTTTAACCTGTTTGTCACCTAAAAGAGTAAAACTGTAAATTTCAACGAGTAAAGCTGTAAATTTCATCCAACCATAAGCACAAATCATTAAAGCAAGTGTGTAGGGGCACTCATGAGAAAACAAAATTGCTTTCTGTCTATACAAGTCTAGCTTGTTCCAGGAAGAGGTTGCATTTGAAGAGCAGTAGGTAGGTGGGCCGTGTCCTACTGCCCTAACTGCCCATTTTTCAGCCTGTGGCAGCCTCAGCTGACAATGGGGAGAGGTCTTATGCAATGACGTTTGGAGTTTTAATGTTAAACAGACTGGACTGTTTTTAAAACGAAAGGAAAAAAAAAAAAAAAAAAAGCCAACTGTCCCGTTATTTCCTAGGAAAGCTGTGTGAGCCACCCACGATTTCATGCCGGAGAGGAAGAAGTCCACAAGCAGCAATGGAAGGAGGAATAAATTGCTCTCTGCTTGTATCTAGCAAGTCCAGCTTGCTGGTTAATAGTCACCTTTACTTCTGAGTATTATAATGTACTGCAGTCTGTATGCTACAGGATGTTATCAGTAAGGTTAATCTGCTTGAGAGTAAGACATTTAAATGGCAGAAACTACTATGTAATGGGAAGTAAACGACATAAAAATCCATAAACTACACTGATGGAATGATTATCTTGCTGAAAAGTATTTACAAGAGTTGTCAAACTTAAAAATTACCTATTTTTCTTTTACAAAAGAGGCAAGTGTTTCTCATTTGCCGTCCTTCTCTGTGATGACAAGAGGGTATGAAGAGTAAGCTGCTGTGTGCTCTAAGTCTGGTTTTCGGCAGCCAGCATTCATTCCCATATCCTTATGTATTACAGGGGCGAGATCTATGGAAACGTTCCCAAACTCCTTGCCTTCAAGGTTCTGGATGTGATTTCTTTCTGCTAGATGTATTCACGTGGTATTTTGTAGGTGGGAGGAAAAGGTGATATTTTTTCTTCTGGCAGCACCTAGCAAAACGGGCAGGCCATGGGAGACTGAAAGTTCTGCCGTAGCTCCCAAGTAATCTCCTGTCAGCCCCTATGTGAGTACTTGGGGGCCAGCTCTGGTCAGCAGTGGGGGGACCTGCATTTTTCTGACCTAGGTGATAGCAGCAACCTCCCAGCACTCTGAACTGCTGAACGTTAGTGGCAGCTTTCCTGAACTCCTGCAGCTCTTCTAATGGTGCCGTCAAGCGTCTACTGAATTGAATGTCCTGCACTCAGTTCCTTTCTGCTTGAAAAGCCTGCGGTGGTTTCTCTTTTTCTGACTGAGCCCTGATGGATACAGGTGCCTAGCTGATCTTCTGAAAGAAATGAACATACTTAATGGGTCCTTTTAAGTTAAAAGTGATATTTTAAAGCTAAGTGAGGCACTGACTGCCTTTTTAAAAGAAACTCATGCAATGAAGAAATTTGAAAATGGATGTTTAGAAATGTTTATCACTATGTGATTTTTTTTGCCCCAAATGATGTGTTAAACCAAGATTTTCAAAATAATAAAACATACTGTATTACACTGCATTTTCAATAAAATAAAGAATAATAATCTTTCTTTACTGAGAGAAATTAGTACTTTTTTACTGTTAATAAATAAAAATATTTTCAAAATATTGTTTTTCTTTTTTAAAATATACTTTTTATTTCTATTTTGTGCATGTTTTAAATGTATTTACTACGTTGAATCAATAGTACATGTATATAATTTAAAAATAAATACAAAGGAGGAGGCACAAGATTTTTACTAGAGTGGTTACACAATCAAAGAAGTTTAGAAATCACTGCCCTGGGACAGGCATCTCTAGAATCACAATTGATGGAAGCGAGTGCCTACAAACGTCTACTTTCAGATACACCCTCTTTCATTAGTCCTGGCTCTTTCCCACCAAAATTTCCCCCAGATTCCCAAGCTCATGGCCAGGTAGCTAGTCACTGCTATAGTTGCAGTGTTAAGACTGGACCTTCAGGGTCTGTTCCTACAGTTTCACTGGGCATAGAAAACTTGTCCCAGAACTCCTCCTGTACCCTCCCAGAGCTTGAAGGACAGAATAATGGTGGCCTCACAGTGGGTGGAGACTGGAGGTAGGGTCTCTCTACTTAAAAGTGTGGGCACTTCCCCATGCCAACACACACACACACAACCTGAAGATGCAGATTCTGCACGTCATTTGGGTCTCTGCTCATATGTCACCTTATCAGTAAGGACCTCTCAGAACACATTAGCAGGTCTCAATCCCCTGCCCCTGGCTTTCTTTTTCTTCATAGCACTCATCACCATTTGATAAATTTTATGTTTTGCTTGTTTATTTGATTATTGTCTGTCTGCCCCTTTCTAGAATGGAAGCTTCATGAGTAGAGGAAAGGTTTACCTATTCTACTTGTGCTTTCCCTAGCATCTGGAAGTGCCTGCCTCACAGCAGATGCTTAATAAAAATTCATCGAATGACAAAATATTTGCTTTCTCAGCCTCCCCTGAACAACATGGGAACATAACCCAGGCCATGCTAATTAGAAGTACTCAGCCCAGAACTCTGACTCTTAGGTAATGACTTAATCTATTCTGGCACAAGTGGAGGCAGAGGAGTCAGCTACTGCCAGTGTCCTGGAGCAACAGCTTTGATGCCATTGTCCAGCCTCTGCCCAGTGTCACTGTGTTAGCACGGCAACTGCAGCGACTGTGCCTGCTGGTGTTTTCACTGGACCAGATCTGGGACAGACTTTTAGGTGAGGTTTCTTGCCTGTGTAGCTCCTAAGCCTAGTGTCTAGCCTTACCAGGAAGTTCTGACAATCACCCAGTATCTTTTTAATAAAAATCCCTTTTCTGCTATAAAACTTTTTTTAAAGTTTAAAAAATAGGCTTTGGAGTTAGATTGCCTGAGGTCAAATACCAGCCTTACCACTGAGCAGTTAGTAAAGTTGGCTAAACCAAGAAACTGCCCTGAGCTTGTTCCCACATTTCTAAGTAGGTAAAATCTGAGTACTACCTCATGGGATTGTGGCGAGGGTCCAGTGGGACATTGCCTGTGAAGTGCCCCAGGACATAGTTTGCACGCTGGCAACCCTAGGTTATGTAAGGTGAACAGAAGTGTTTTGTTTGACAGACAGTATTGTTTTTAACTGATTGCTAACACTTAAAGGGGCATTGCATAAAAATTCTGGATTTACAACTTCTCTTGAAAAATCAGAAGCTCTGGCAACACTGGAACCACATTCCTACTTGCAACTAGATTGAGCTGAAAAGTCTAGCTCCTGTGCAGGAGGTAGGAACCCACCTGCCTGACTCACTCTTGTTTACCTGCCTGCTTTCTGCTGTAGGGCTTTGGGTATGTAGCCCTGCACTAGGAATATAAAGATTTTCCAAAGTTGCAAAATTATGAAGTTCAGCTAAATTGTCTCTAAGAACTTTTTTAGACTGATTTGGTTTTCTGTTGACACACAGTAATTCTAAAATTTCGTGGAATTTATTCCCAGACAGCCATTTTATTATCTTTAATGTTTCTTTGGGTTGACTGGGTTTAGCTGGGCAGCTCTCTGCTCCATATGACATTGGTTGAGACTGTAGTCATTTGGGGGTGCCACTGGATTGGGACACTCAAGATGGCTCACTGAACATGATCATTCGTGCTGTCAGCTGAGAGGTCAGCTTGGTGTACCTCAGGACTCTTCCTTGGGCCGTGGGGTTTTCACAGCATAGTAGCTAGATAAGAAGCAGATTGTGAAAGTTGCCAGTTTTAAGGCCTGGGGCTCCAGAGAAGTCCCAGAACCTTCTATTTATTAGTTAAATCTGGTCACAAAGCCAGCCTAAGCTGGCTTTCAAGTGCGGGAGGGGTGAGTAGGATGAGTAATAAGCTTCACCTCTTGATGTAAGAAGCATCATATGTATGAAAGGGGAAGATCTTGGGGGCCATCTTTGGTGACTAGTGGCTACACAGAGCTAACATTTTATAATTATCTATTTACTCTGCTTTAGTGTAAAAATGGAAGAAAAGAGTCTCTCTGCAGTTCAGTAAAAAGGAACTCAGAATTATGTCTTATTGCCCCTTACCATATCAACAGTTATTGAAAACCTACTTCCAATTAATTCTCCCACTTCCTCAGAGCTGGCTTAAATTTGCTACATCTTAGAAAGTTGCATAAACAAATTTCTTCTAAGGGGAAAATAGCTGACAGCATTCTTCTTAACCCCTTGCATATTTGCCTTTTAAAAATCAGACACTTATGAATTACAGGGTGATAAAATGAATATTTTATGGGTATGACAGGGAGAGATCAATTCATTCACATTAAGTCATACTGGTTTACCCTTGAGTTGATTCTGGAAGTGTCAGGATTCCAGCCCACGTGAAAAATTGATCAAAGTTGGCACAGCTAGAGCTGGTGAACCCTGAGAGGGACCTATGAAGAGAGACCCATGAGAATGGGAAGTCCGGAGTCTGAGCAGTTGCATCTTGGCTCGTGAGGAAGATGATGAAGCTGAGACACAGGTGATATAGCTCGTAAAAGGTAAGATTACATAGAAAATCTAGGGGAGCCCACAGGAGGTGAAGTGAATCATTTTAACTTTGCCATACTGACCATAAGGGCCTGGAGAAGTGTCTGACCTAGACTTCCCGAGGAAACTTGAAGCCCAAAAGGTAAATAGGAATATTAATGCAAATGGTTAAGATTCAGGCAAAGGGAATAACACAAGATGTGGAGAGGGGGGCTTGCCTGGTCCTGGAAGATCCCACATGCCGCGGAGCAACTAAGCCCGTGTGCCACTACTGAGCCTGCGCTCTAGAGCCCGTGAGCCACAACTACCGAGCCCGTGTGCCACAACTACTGAGCCTGCACTCTAGAGCTCATGAGCCACAACTACCGAGCCCGTGTGCCACAACTACTGAGCCTGCACTCTACAGCCCGTGAGCCACAACTACTGGGCCCGTATGCCATAACTACTGAGGATGCCCTCTAGAGCCCGCGAGCCACAACTACTGAAGCCCGCGCGCCTAGAGCCCGTGCTCCGCGACAAAGAGTAGCCCCTGCTCGCCGCACCTAGAGAAAGCCCGCATGCAGCAACAAAGACCCAATGCAGCCGAAAACAAATAAAATTAATTAAATAAATCTATTAAAAAAATGTGGAGACGAAGACAGAAGTTCAGCTACACTGAGCAGAGGGTGAGAGGAGATGAAGGTTAAGACACAGGCAAGGGTCAATTTAGGTAGGGTCCAGTGGTCTGAAATTTATCTTACGGGCAACGGGGAGCCACTGCGAGATTTTAAGCAAGGCGTTAGTCCGCTGAGACTCGGAAGTGACTTGTCCAATTTATTCAAATAGGAAACAAAACAGAAAATTAACTCCTAATTGTTTCTAATTAACTAATTCCTAATGAATTAACTAATTCTAATTCCCTGCTGTCCCATGTTTACCACTAACCCGCCAATTCAGAGGGCAAGGCAAACGTTTCTAACTGGCCACTTGCTCTGCGGAAATGGCCTCAGTGTTTCAACCGGAAACAAAATGACCGCCACGCACGCCCCCTAACGGCAGGATGCAGCCAAGCCAAGTCCGGAAAGCCGCAACACCGGAAGGGGCCGGCTGTTTCCGGTGAAAACCCAACGAAGCACAAGCTCAGCGGGCGAATCTGGGAGATTAGGCTAGCGTGCCCAGCGCGCTCGGCTCCGCGACGTCGTATGCGCGCTTTTGCGCAGGCGCGGAGCTACCGCGTAGGAAACGCGTACGCAAAACCGTGCGCGTGCCCGATCTCCGTCCGGCGCGTCGGTGCTGCTTCGAGGGTAAAACCTTTGGAGCTGTGAGGCGGATATTTGTTCTCTGAACTACAACTCCCAGCATGCCTCGCACCTCATTAATGGTACCAAGTGTGGTTTCCTAGGATAGGTTAAAAAGAAACTGAAATGACGATGACGTACCAAGGAGGAAAAAAATTGAATACGTTGTTTGAGGGCGTTGTTCACCGAAGCCCCAGTGGCCTAATGGATAAGGCATTGGCCTCCTAAGCCAGGGATTGTGGGTTCGAGTCCCATCTGGGGTGGTTGCACTTTTGCCTTTAAAATAAACTTTCCAATAAAACATTTTGCCTTTCCCCCTTCTTAAACAATTATAGCTAAAAATGCTAACTTAATTTTACTCTTTAACGATGGAAAGTGTATGCGTGGTTTTTCTAGGTGTGGGGCTACAGTTTGCAAGAATCAACATACTCCCATTTCCTTCTTCTGAGCCGTAACCCCATTAAGATTTCTGCTAAGTCAGTACGTTGAATTTTGACATCCCCTCTAGAAATAAAATCTCAAAGTTTTCTATTTCAAATTGACACCCACTTCCGACATGCCCTCATTTTCTCCAGAGTCAGCAGTCCGTCAGCGAATGGCGTCTGAAATGACGCAGTCAGGAAAGGAACTAGGACCTTCTTTTCCCTCGCTCGGCCTTTCTCCAGGCTCTTCAGTTACACTCGGCTTTCGTTTGCTTTTCTCTTAACACCTTAGGACGCCGCTCGGCGTTCGATTAATAACGCTCCGCAAAGAAGGGAAGCGAGGCATTCCACTGTCCTGCAGTCGATAGGGGGAGCCGGCAGCCTGGTTCCGACCGTACCATTAAGCGGCTGAGCAGGGGGTGGTGAGGGAGTAAGAGGGGCGTAGGGCGCCGTCCCGCACCAGGCTCGGACGACGGGAAAATGGCGGCCTTGGGGTCACCGCTGCGCACTTGGCGAGGCCTTCTCCGAGAGTTGCGCTACTTGAACGCGGCCACAGGCCGACCCTATCGCCACACCGCGGCCTATCGGTACCTCGTGAAGGCTTTCCGTGCACATCGGGTACGGAAGCCCGTGTCCGGGGGCTCCAGCGTCCCTTTCCCGGGAAGGGAGGGAGAGTCGGGTCTGGGCAGGGTGGAGCGCGCCTGGCCTTAGCCCTCATTTCTGAGGCTCTGGTTCCCTCCAAACAGATCCAGGCCGTAGTCTAAGGCCTGAGCCCGGGGACTAACCGAGGACCGGCGGGAAGGCAGAGTCGTCCTGGGGTGGAGCCGTCCCTGAGGCTTTCATTGGCTGTCTTTGGCCCGTGTGGAGGGGAAAGTCAGAGGGAAGTGAAATGGCGGAAATAGAGAGGGACAAGAAAAAAGATGTCCTTGGTGGAGAGTGTAGGGTCACAGGCCACAGCATCTACCCGACACTCTCCTTTCCGGAGGAGAGCTATTCTGAGAACCAGTTTTTGATGCAGAGAGGAATATTGGGCGCTTCTTGAAGAGCAGGACTACGCCGCTTCAGGGAATGGTGCCTTGCAGGGCTGAACTAGAAACCTCTAATGAGGTGGTACTGTGAGTTACAACATTAACGTGATATGTGACCAGGCAACAGTTTTTCCGCCGGTAGTAGATAAATATGTACATATGGGACGCCATCATCCTTGGAAAATCCCTTTGTGAAATCCGCACTCCTTCTACCCCTTAGGCAAGATCGGATGGAAGATAGTTTCTTTCTTCAAAAGGGGCAACTGAGGCTCGGGGACGGTTGACCTGTACAAGCACATGTATAGGAGCAACTAGGCTCTAGGTTACTTGGTTCCCAAATAAGAGTCTTCCATTTAATTACTGCCTTTAGAGTTACTGATCTGGCTTGGAAAGAAGTTGCAGCCTTTCTCAGAAATGATAAATTGGAGAGTCAGCTTGGGCTTTAGCAAAGGAAACAGCGTCCTTTGAGCAGTGTGGGAAAGGGGAGAACCATCATCCTAACTCTTGATTTTCTGAGCCATGGAAGTTAGAATGCAAAATGTTAGAACTAAACTTCCAACTAATTTTTAAAAGGTCGCAATATTAGGGACTGTTAGGAACTTGGCTAAAAACGACGAATAAGAGCCACATGGGTGCTGTCTTTTAAGAAGCTTACGATCCACCTGAGGAGCCATATAACCAAGGACTTAGAATAAACAAGTGCTGAGGGAGTAAATAGATAACAGGGGTCCTGGCATACAGAAGGGGTAGGCTTTCAGGAGGAAGTGCATTAACCAGGGACTTGAAGAATAAATTAGAGTTAGCAAGTAAATGGGGGTTGGGGAAGATGAGGTCCAAGTAAAGAAGGTGTACAACTGAAAGCCCAGAGGTGAGAGGAGCTGACAGTGGAGAGCTGTTACGGCTTAGCGTGTGGTGGAGGAAGTGGAGGAAGATGAGGTAGGTGGTAGGCAGGAGTTTAAACTTCATTGGAAATGTAATGGGAAGTCACTCTTAAGATTTTCAAGGTGACACGATTATAGTTGTACCTAATGGAGGCAACATGATTGCCCTTGAGAGGGCCTTGGTAACGGCTCTGAAGTTCCTTGGAAATACACCTGAAATTCATGCTAAAAATTCCAGAAACACCACTCTGTGGAATGCATATGAGGATATGGGAAAGGGTTCTATTTCCTGCTGGCTCAGAGCTAACTCAATAATCATCTATGCCCATTTTCTCTCTCCTCTCCCTAGGCTGAAGGGATTCAGTTAGCTGAATCTCCCCTTTCTCCATTGGGAAAATACAATTTTCTATTTCATTAGATCTCTCGGTCTCTTGTGGTTCATTTACTATGTTACATTGCTGATGCTTTTCTCCTGACTCCTCATGATTCAGGCTTAGCTGAATCAGGATCAGTTATGTTCTTCCCTATACTAACATAGAATTCCTGTTTCAAATTCTGTCAATTTAGACTTATATAATAGAAGTGAATGTTACCCGTTGTTGATGCTTGACATTAGTGTTGGTCACTCATAAATTTTTAATTATAAAAAGTTAGATTGATTAAAGCAGATGAATTTTATTTTTGAGCAGCTTATAGGTGCCATTTTCATATATGTGATCTGCAAATCTTAAAGCACACATTCTAGTTTTCAGATTCCAAACCTAGGTATTCAAGTAAAGAAAGGTCAAAGAGAGACATACGTAGGCAGTGGTGCCCAGAGATTAATCCACACTTGAACAGGGCTGCTTAAGTCATTTGAGGCTATGCACACATCTTTGTCTTACCTTTCCTGCCCCTTTCTCACAGCCTCAGAACATAAAACTAGTCAAGTAAAGTCTGTGTACTAATTTAATCTGGAAGTTAATTATGATGAAGAAAGAACAAGGTTTATAGTCACTTTGGAATGGATATGGAATTTCCAGCTTCTGAAGGTCATCAGAATACAGATTTTTTAGATGAATAAATTGTGAGAGCGAGTATAATTAAGTAGTATGAACATACGCATATTACTTTTATTTATAAAACCTTCATTTTGTTACTGGTGAGGACAAAGCTATTTTTCAGAAAAATAAGTTTTTAATTTTCATTGAAATGAAAGGCATATGCCATATTAACCAAAGTCCACAGTCACATAAAATAAAGCAGCCCTTCATTTGTTTGAAGGGGAGAAAGTTCTGTATTTTATTCCTTAGGTGACGTTAATGATCAGTGACCTGACTGTATTCCCCATCTCTGCCATTAACCAACCATAGAGCCTCTCTGGGCTTTAGTTCCCTCATTCGTTAAATGAGGGTGTTGAACCAAGAGATAAACTTTTTTCCGGTATTAAAATTTGAGGACAGGATGAAATGCTTCAGTGAAACTCCGTGTAAAATTCCTCTTTGAGTAACAGGTGCCAGCTTTCCTAATCATCAGCAGTTACAGTGTGCCCCTATGTATGTACAGAGTGCCTTTATATATGTTATTAAGTATGCACAAACACATGTTTGTAGGTCCTCTGCAATTTACTTTCATTCTAGAGGGTGCTTGTTTAACAGATCTTTCTCTGTGGCCCTGTGTCTGCAGCTGGGCTGTTAATAGAGTATCTGGCCTTGCTGCTCCTCCAGGCCGCCAGTGAGAAGCTGTGCAGAGCCCGGCAGGGGCTTCATTTCCAAGCTGCCGCCTATCTCTGCCTTCTGCGCAGCATCCGAGAACATGTGGCCCTTCACCAGGAATTTCATGGCAAGGGTGAGCGCTCAGCGGAGGAGTCGGCTGGCTTAGTGGGACTCAAGTTGCCCCGGCAGCCTGGAGGGAAGGGCTGGGAGCCGTGAAAATGGAGAGCTTCCTTGGATGCTGCCTTCATACAGGAATTTAACCGTTTCTATCAATATGTATTTATCATTAAATTTTTTTTAAAGTTTAGGGGTTTTCTCTGAAATTTTGTTGACTGAGGTTTGCTTAGGGAGGTTTCATCTTTACTCTCAGTGAATTTTCTGAAGTTTTTACACTAGGCTGATTGAGGTTCTTGATTTACTTTTAAAACTCTTTATTTTTTTCTTTAATTTAAAAAGTAATACAGCCTATTAAGGAATTCAAATGGCATAGACATATAAAATAAAGCCCTCTTACCTTTTCCCTTGCCCCTCTCTCCGCTCGCCCAACCCCATTACCAGGTGGTAACGATTACTAACAGTTTGGTGTGCATCTTTCTAGATGTTTCCTATACATAAACAAACAATTATACATATATACCTTTTATCTAAAAGTACACAAATACGATGTTAAGGTCCTGGTAGGAAACAGATGGCACACTCATACAGGGTTACTGAGGAGAGTTAATGAAGGGATATTTATAAAGATGTGGCTTGAATTAAGGTCAACAAGACAGTGGGGAGCTGTCATCTCCCTAGGCCTGACGGAGTTGACCCTTAGGTATAAGAACATGGCCACCACTCATCTACCGGCTGCAGGAAGACCAGGGAGAGGGCAATGGAATGAGCACACTGACCGCTCCGCCTCTGCCTTCTACCCTCCATGTCAAATTGCTCTTCCTCCTGAATTCTGTCTCAGGGTGAAGGGCTGCGTAATGCACTTGGCTGACCAAGTCAAGAACTTGGGCTTCATTCTGTGTTTCTCTTTCTCCTCACTCTCCACATCCAGTCAGTAAGTTCTGCTTCTGCAAGAACTGTTAGCATCACCGTCTCTGTCCTAGTTCAGGCGCTGGAAATCTTTTGGCTGAACTATTAAACTAGACTCTTAAATGGTCCCCTTGCCTCTAAAGTCCTGAATTCCACAAGTAAAGATTCTCTGTGAACTACCAATAGTTCTTTATGTGTGCCCCCTTTGTGGTATATGTCAGTTTCTTCTGGTATTACAATTGTAGACATGTAATCTCTTTTTCCCTGGACTCTCAGCTCCTTTAGAGTAAGGATGATGTCTCATTCATTTCTGTAGCCTATAAAGCGTCTTCCACAGTGACTTGCATAGACAATTATTCAGTGTTTTGAATGCAAGGCTCAGTTCTGCTCACTAGAACAATCTGAACAGAATACTCCAAGCACTTCAAAACATTATCTCTTTCTTCTAAGAGATTAACGTTAAAATAATAGTATTAAGAGGTCAAAACAAGCATTTGTTCAATTGAACAGATCAAAAAAAATGTTTAACATACTATTTCCCCCTGTGTTATTTCATGGACATGGGTACATTATTATCTGAAGATGTTTTACTTTGCTAAGATGAAGAAAGCAAAAGGATTAGGATAGCTTGATGTTTTGATTCCTTTAGTTAAAATATTGTGTATATAACAAATAACTTTTTTTTTCTGGCCGAGCCGAGCAGCTTGCGGGATCTTAGTTCCCCGAATGGGGACTGAACCCCGGGCCACAGCAGTGAAAGCGCCGAGTCCTAGCCACTGGACCGCCAGGGAATTCCCATAACATTTTTAAAGAAAGAGATTTGAGGCAGAATTGCCTAAAGGGGTAGGAAATACTTATGGGCTTGAAGTCATATAGACCTAGGCTTTAATCCCATCTTTATAATTTACCAGCTGTGTGATCTTGGGTGGGTTAGTTGCCCTGAGGTTGTTCCCTCTTTTGTAGAATGAGAATGCCAACAAGGTGGTTGTAATAAGTGAGAATAATGTTTACATAAAACATTTGCACAGTACATAAGTGCCTGACAAAAAAGAAAAACTTGTTTTCATCTTAAACCACCGCACCCTTATTCTTTCATCATGAACCCTTCCTCTAAGCCCTATTGCCACCAGTCTTCTGAAATACAGCCAACTTATTTCCCATGGTTTAAATGATTTGCTCAGGCCATTTCTGTCCTTATATAATCAACCTGGACCTCCTATCAATGGTCTTACCATCCAGAATTAGGTGAACTCAATGTTAGAAATAGATGGAATTGACTCTGGGATATGAACTGTATTAGTGATAAACTTTCTATACAGGGAATGTCCTAAAACTAGGGACTCCTGAGGTTTTGGCACTGTGTTAACTCACTGTAGTTTTTGATGTGGTACATGCTTTATCACATTCCTTTGCTGTCTCTTCTGACTGTCCTTTAACTTCAGCTGCTTCCTCTCACCGAATTCTATTAGTATTTAAATATGCTCAAGGCTCTTCCATCTAAAAACAACTATAGTTGACCCTTGAGCAATTTGGGGGATTAGGGGCACCAATCCTCCACAGAGTCAAAACTCTGAGTTTAACTTATAGTCTGCCCGCCACGGTTCTGCATCTGCAGATTCAACCAACTGCAGGTCGGCTAGTACTTTGGTATTTATTATTGAAAAAATCCACGTATAAGTGGACCAGCACAGTTCAAACACATGTTGTTCAAGGGTCAGTTGTACTCAGCTTTAACTCAAATATCTTTTCAGCTCCTATCTTCTAACTCATTCCTCTTCGCAAACAAATTGAATGTATTCAATGAATTGAATGAATTTATTCAGTGAATTGAGTGAATTTTCATTTTATACATTTTTTTTTTTAAAGTCTTTATTGAATTTGTTACAATATTGCTTCTGTTTTATGTTTTGGTTTTTTGGCCGCAAGGCATGTGGGAAAAATAAGTTATATTGAGGTATAATGTACATATAATAAATATACAGGTCAATGAATAATGACAAATGAATGCATCTGTGTAATAACCACACCAATAAAGCTATAGAACATTTTCATTGCCCCCCAAAAGTTCCCTTGTGCCCATTTGCAGACAACGCCCCTTCCCCACACCTGGTCCCAGGCAACCATTGACCTGCCTGCTGTAACCATAGATCAGTTTGGCCTGTTCAAGTATTTCATCCAAATGCAGTCATATAGTATTTACTCTTTTGAGTTGGCTTCTTTTGCTCAGCATGCAGATTTTGAGGTTAATAATCCATGTTGTCTCATGTACCCATTTTCTGCATTTTTCATGACCATTCATTCTTAATCCACTGCAGTCTGGTTTTTCACCCTCTACTAGAACTGCCTTGCAAATTTACAAATGACCTTCATGCCACTAAACCCAATGGATCATTCCTTATCTTGCTGACCCCTAGGGAGTATTTGTCACTGTTAACCTTTCCTTCCTTTTCTCTTGGCTTTCATGATACATTTTCTGCTTTCTTCTCTCACTCTAGCCATTTGTCTTCAGTTTCCTCTTCTGTGTATCGCTTATATGTTGGTGTTCCTCACGTTCAGACCTAGGTCCTTATCTCACACTCTACATGCTTTCCCTGGGTGATCACCTCCATTCCAAGGCTTTAATTATCATCAACAGGCTAACTCCAGTCCAGGCTCCCCTGCCAAGCTATAGACCCGTGTGTCCAGCGGCCAGACAACACCGCTTAGGTGACTCAAAGGCATCTCAGATTCAGTGCATCTAAAATGGAAACTCCTCATTCCCCCATAAAATCCCTGGCGTTCCGTTAGTTCATTGACATTCTCAGCCACTTAAGTCGGAAATCTGAGTTATTCGAGACTGCTTCCTCTCCTTCACATCCTCAGCTAAATAATCGTTAAATTAGATTTTACCTCCTAAGAGTCTTGACTCGCTATTGCTAGTACCCTAGCGCAGACCTCTTATCTCCTGCATCTCTTCTCTGAACCACTGCCCTCCCTAATTGGTCTCGTTAAATCCAAATTGCGCTCTTCAATCAATCCATATTCCACTGTGTACAGATCTGATCTTGTCTCTCTCCAGCTTACAACTCTTCAAGTTAAACTTTTAACAAGGGCCTGCAGGATCTGGCCCTTGCCAAATCTCTTGAGCCACATCTCTACTCCCCGTACGTTTGACAGTCTAGCCATACCGAAATTTGGTTCTAGGAGCCATGGCTTTCTTTCAACATCCTGCTGCGTGTGGCTTGCAGGATGTTAGTTCCCCGACCAGGGCTCAAACCCACGCCCCCTGCAGTGGAAGTACGGAGTCCTAACCACTGGACCACAAGGGAAGTCCCCCAGAATTTGAATTTTTTAATCTACATTTAAATTAACAGGAACCAGGTTTATAAAATTTGATGTTAGGTGTGTACTCATGCCCCAAGGATAATTGCAGTATTAAATTTTACTATATAGCCTTTATTTATTTACTACATTAGTTTATAAATTACAGTAAAATGCAGAGTTGTCTGCTCTGGATGGCTAGCAAAATGTATGCTACTTGTACCTATTCTAATTTTTAATTACGTAGTTTCTAGCATGTATAGATTAAGAGTATATACTGTTCTTGTAAGTTCCTGTTTCCTTATGATACCTTATTCCTGAAGGAATGGATATCATTGCTAGAATGTACACAAAGACATATTCACAGAGGTTTTTGTTTTTTTCAGATAAGAGTAAATTTTAAAAATTAAAAAAAGTTTACAAACAAAGAGAACGAACTTCTGTTAATGATAGTCTAGGTAATTTGGATTAACCCTTCTGTTGAAGACAGCTAAAAAACATGGATGAAATTTTTTTTTTAATTCTTAAAATCATTAAAGAGCTATTAAGATAAGTAGGGAAATACTAGGCCAAATCTTAGAAGACAAGAACCAAGAAAAGTAAGTGCAGCACACAAAGGCACATTTTTGGCTTCAGGGCATTTGCCAATTTAGTAGCAATAGCTTCAGTATTGAAACTGACCTGTATTTTTGGTGGGATTATAGGGCTAGGGAGGCAAAAGGCAAAGTCTAGGGCCCACCAAGGTGGGCACTCTAATAAACTCACACTCACTTTAAACTAGGACCCTGGAGTTCACCCTCAAGTGTGAACTGGAAATAAAAAAAGCCCTTGCCAGGCTTTCAGACCATATTTTTGCCATTTTGGTGTCAAGAGAAATTAAAGCATTGAATTTGTATCATGGTGATCCTTGACAAGTACTTCAAGTTACTATCAGAGAAAAATAAAAATCCCCTCTGGAGAAAGATAGCATTATATCCTACTTAGGGCTTATATTATTCCTACACATAGTTTTTCAAATACATGTTCAGCACACAAAGATAACCAGACACAGAAGAAAACAAGACCCCATAAGTGAAAACCAGGAAATACAACAGACAACAGAAACAGAAACAGAAAACATCAGATATTATAATTAGCAAACTCAGATTACAAAACAATTATGATCACTAGGGTCAAAGAACAGCTAACCCTGGGAATTTCATCAAGGAACCAGAAACTATAAAAAATGACTTAGATTTGAAAAACCAAATAAAAATTCTAGAACTGAAAAACTAAAGAATTTAATGGATGGGTTTAACAGCGGACTAGATACAGTGGAAGGGAGATTAGTGTGAACTATAAAATTTGTCAGAAAAAAAGCATCAAGAAGGTAGCTTGGCAAGACAAGGTGGAAAATGCGAAGAGAGTAAAGAGACATAGAGGAAACAGTGAAAACTTTATTTGGAGGTCCAGAAGTTGATGAATGACAGTATTTGAGAATAGCTAAACATTTCCTGGAATTGATAGATGTCAGTTCACAGATTCTGAAAGCTCAATGAATCTCAAGCAGAATTAATAAAAATCCACACCCAGATACATCATAGTAAGTTGCAGAAAACCACAGGCAAAAAGAACAAAATTTGAAAGCAGCCAGCTCTCTTCAAAGGAGTGACAGACTGAGAACTGACTTCCCAGGAGCAACGAAGGCTGCAGAACAATAGAATCTATGTGCTGAAAGAAAATAACTTCCAACCTAGAATACCCATCTAGAATTGAGAAAGGCAAAATAAAGGTCTTTTCAAAGCCACAAAAATGGAAGAGTTCCTTACCAGCAGGCCAAACACTAAAGCAAACCCTGAGGCAGGGTAGGCAAACTTCCCTAAAGAGCTAGATAGTAAATATTTTAGTCTTGCAGGCCATAGGGTATGGTATCTGTCACAACCACTCAACTTTGCTGTTGTAGCGCAAAAAAACCATAGACAATAACAAATCAGTAAGCCTGGTGGTATTCCAATGAAACTAATCACAAAAATAGGCAATGGGCTGGATTTGATGGGTGAATTGTATATTGCTGACTCCTGTCCTAAAGTTTAAACATCAGACAAAAGGGAAATGACCCCAGATACAGAGATTCCAGAAGGAAAGCAAAGCAAAGTGGTAAATAAACATCGATTATATGAAACTTGGTTTTAAAAAACATAAAGAACTGGGAATTCCCTGGCCGTCCAATGGTTAGGACTCTGCACTTTAACTGCCGTGGGCCTGGGTTCCATCCCTGGTTGGGGAACTAAGATCCCACAAGCTGCGGGGCGCAGCCAAAAAAAAAAACTGTAAAGAACTAAAACATGCTTAACAAGAGCATGTATCTTGGGAATAGGTTAAATGGAGTTAGTTTTCTAGGTTCTCTCTGGGGGAAGTGTAAAGACTTTGATACATTAAAAACGCCCCTTATAACTTCTAGGGTAACTGCTAAAAGAATAAAAACAGACTAAAATTTTCAGACTACTAGAAGGGGAAAAAATGGAATGATTAAAAGGCAGGCAAGAAAGGAGAGAAAATTAAACATAAAACAGGTGAGACAAATAGACAAAATAAGAGCTTTAAACTCAAGCACATGTGTAATTACATGAATGTGAATGATTAAATGCTTCAATTAAAAGACAGTGAATATCAGACTATTGAAAAAAACCATGTTTTTTAAAAATAAGAGATACATCTAAAATGTAAGCAACCAGAAAGGTAGAAAGTAAGAGAGGGATAAGAACTAAAATCTCTTCACTGACACATAACATTTCAACATTTTAGTGTATTTTCCTCCTAAGGGTATTGTATATATAATAGTGCATTCCTCTCAGACATATTAATTTGTAAATTTTTCTTTTATTGTAAATAGTTTTCAAAGGATGATATTCCAAGTATTGGAGTTGTTTGAATTTTCAGTTCTCTGAATAACTGGTGGGAAACTATCTGGTCAGTTACTAAACACTAGGATGATTCTAAGATTTTTGTTGGCCCAGTATGCATTTAAAGGGATCTTGGGGGAATTCCCTGGTGGTCCAGTGGTTAGGACTCGGTGCTTTCACTGGCAGGGCACAGGTGCCATCCCTGGCCAGGGAACTAAGATCCCTCAAGCAGCGCAGTGCGGCCAAAAAGGAAAAAAAGGATCTTGGGACTATGATTGTTATTTCATGTAAATTTTTTACTGATCTTGATATTAAATTATAAGTTCCAAGACAATGTATATAAAATCTTAATGAAACAAAAAATTTTACCATTATTTCCTTGCAAAGTACCTATGTCTCATCTTAAGGAATTAATATTTTACAAAAAAAAAGTTAAAACCTCAGGGCAAGGCTCTGGGCTAGGATTTTCTGCTAGCTCATTTAGTCCTCACAACAGTGCTATAAGGTATGTATCTTCATTAGACATGAGATTAAGAAATAAATCGCTGAAGGTCCCACAGTTAGTAATCGGTCGACCTACGTCTGGAATGCGGGGTGATGGCAAGCTAAGAACCCACAGGCTTGCTTTTCTGTTGTCAGGTCTGCTGATACACTGAAAAGGCCTTATCCTTCAAATTTAGCTCTCAAGCAGGAAAAAAATTCTCTACAAGATGACCTTTCCTGCTTAGCAGTAGAATACTGCTTAACTTTTATAGTTTCTAATTTAGACTAACAGCTTCCTGCTATATATATAAGTAACGATGACAAATCCGAATGGGGTAGGTGGCCTGTTTCGTAGTGCAGTAATTTCAGGCGTTATTTCCTGAACCTGATTTATTCCAGTTGGGGGTGCTTAAAGCCTCCCTGCATAGATTAAGGAAGATGACCCAGCTGTCAGGTCTCCAGGGCTCCTTCTGTAGAGGGTCGGGCAGCAGTGAGAAAGGAGTCGAGTCTACACGATTTTCAGGTGGGCCCTTGAAAACGAGTTAATCGGTCAATGAATATTCGTCAGGAATACGCCCGTATTAGCTCCTAAGGCTGCTAACCTCCGTCGAAACGACGGGTATGGTCTCTACTTACTTTCGACTCGGGCTAACCCTCTGGCACACTGGCTAACTTGGGGCTGGTTCGCCAGCACAGCGCGCAACGCTGCCCTAGTGGACCTGCAGCCTGGAGCGTGAGGTTTCGCGCCCGGGGCGGAGCCGGCTCGAGGGTCCGTTGAGGCACCAGAGTCTCGCGAGATCTGGAGAGCTGGGGCGGGAGAGGCCCGCGTGCACGCGCCCGAGAGCCGTTAGGGTGGAACCCCTCCCGCACGGGGTGGGCGGAGCAAATACAGTTGGACGCTAGTTGGTGGAGCCCCCGCGGGAAACGACTAAGCGCGAGGAGCGTGCGCGCTCACGTCGCGGCGACGGTGGCGGCGAGCGGCGTCAGAGCTTGAAGGGGGGGGCTGACGTCTTCTGGCGGGTGGCGGTGTTGGAGACGAGAGCTTGGTTAGCCGGTATTGCTTCTGTCCCAGGAACCCGACGGAGAGTGAGGGAACGAGGGTCGCTTTCGGGGGCTGCTGCCTTCCACGTACGCGTCGTCGTGAGGAGCGCAGCCCGGACTCTCCTGCAACCCCTCCAGCTCCCTTTTCCGCACGCCTCGAGGCAGCGGCGGCAACCGAGACAGCGTCTCACCTTCCCCCACCCCTTCCCCTTGTCCCCCCGCCCGAGAGGGCCCGGTCTGCGCCCCACCCCCGTCCGTCCGCCCGCTACGCCGCCGCCATGTCGGCGCAGGCCCAGATGCGCGCGATGCTGGACCAGTTGATGGGCACCTCCCGGGACGGTAAGCCTCTGCCAGTGCCCTGGGGGTGGGGGAAGGGATGGGGAAGGCGAGGGAAGGGTCTCCGCGGGCGCACCTGGGCTTGTGTGTGTGGCTGAGTAAGGGGCTCCCAGATTGGTAACACGAGGTCCCGGCTCCCGTCCCATCCAATCAGGGCTGGGCAGGCGGGCCTGGGGGGCGGCGACCGAGCGGATTGGCGGGAACTGCTGCCAATGGGGTCAGGCGGGGCCTGGAGGCCGAAAGGAGAGTTTGAGCCTTGAGTGTTGACTTGGCTGGGACGGGAGAGCCCACGTCTCTTTTGCGTAGGCGGGCGGCCTGTTTTGTCGCTGATTAGGTACCTGCGGACCGCTAAAGCCTCCGCCCCCTGAACTAATTCCTTAACCCAGAGCTTTGGGATCAGTCCTCGTCGCCGCCTTCCAGAGTATCCAGGGAGAACTGGCCCCCATCATCCACCCCCTTACCTGGGTCCGGAGAAAACCTTTACTAGGAATCCAGTCCCAGGGATGAAACAACCATTCTTATGGGAAAATCTGACCCAAACCATGGTTTCTTGAAGCGGGTGTGTTTGGCCCATTTTGTGAAAAGAAGGATGTTACGGCCTGTTTTTTTTTCCGAGAGACCTCCATTTTGTTAGACAATTTAATAGAGGCTTTGTTCAGTAAATATTGACAAACCTTGCTTGTGCCCCGAATAGAACCATTTTGAAGATGTGGTGCCCAGTGAAGTAGAATTGAGGGGAAACAACGATCCTTTTAGGCGCTTAGGTTAGAGCTTGTATAGAAAACCACTAATGGCTGGATATCTTTTTGTCATAGAGAATTTCTAGATAAGATGAAATGCTGATGCTTTTTTGGTGGTGATAATTAGTAATGTACTCTTTGATATTCGACTCAAATCCATGCTAATATGGAGGAAGGGTCTAGTTCACTACTTTTTCTCTTAAAGACAAAGCCAATACTTGCTCATTTTTGTATGTTGCTTGTTCAGGCAAATAGTTTCTTAGCCATTAAAGAAATGCTTTTTTTTGACAAGTTATTTAAATTGCTTCACGTAAGAGAAAAGGCACTCTCAACTTTTTAGCAGTCGCTATTATAATTTCCTTGAATGCTCTGCAGCAAAATATGTGAGTAAAACATTTTATCGAATTAAAATGTTTTAGCAGTGTATACTTTGCATGGTTTTTCAGTGTTCAAAGTTCAGTTGTAATAAATACCCACGTTTGGAACTTAACCTTCGTAGAACGTATAGAAAAATAGGTGTAGATCGCAAACCTACTTGTGGTTGTGTAGAGAGGAGGCAAGATTGGGAAGGAAATGAATTTCATTTGTGTAGTAAACCCTTGAAAGTTAACGTTAATTAAAAATGCCACTGGAGAAAGTTTTATCAGTTACCATTTGTCACTTTTAGATAAGAATGGTTTTTTATAACATATGGTATTGAGAAGAGACTTAATCCAGGGTCTTAGCTAACAGAATAATCTTTGTAGTAAAATTATAGAAATCATTTCATTTAAGACATACTTTACATGATCCTTTTAATTCTAGATGGGTACCGTTTTTGGTACCTTCTGCATGGATTGAATTTCCTAATTTTACTGGGAGGGTAGTTGGATCAAAGTAACTACTATCACCTGATAAATTTCCAAACTAGGCAGCCAATCTAATACTGCAAAGCTGAATTAGAATGTGTGTGTGTATATATATATGTGTATACGTATATATACACACACACACATATACGTACATATATATTTTTCTCCTATGTGTGTAATCACCAGAAACTTGGGTTTCTTAAAAATCCAGTCTGCTTTGTATACAAATAAATTTATATTTTTATGTGTCTGTTACTGGATTTTTTTTTTTTTTTTTGCCTCCAGACTAAGAGGATTTACCAATGAACCCATGTTTACAAGTCCACGATATTATTTAGCTGAAATGACTGGATTTTCACTGCTGTGTTGGGCCAGAAGTAAGAAACATACTACTTTCAAGGAAAAGAATTGAATTTTTTTTAGCTACCCAAATTAGTTCTTTTATATATATAAGACAAGAATCAGTATTCTTTTCCTTCTTACCAGATAGTTAATGAGTTTACATATTTCATCTTATGATTCAGGACCTTTAAATAATTAGGATTTTTTTTTTAGCGTACAGTCAACTTGAAGTTATCCAGGGATAGGGGGACGTGGATACCTTCCTGAATAACTCATGTAATTTGAAACCATATAATGGGAAGCTTTGTATTGGACACAGGAACAGCTTACAGGGAATGCTGTTGGGTGTCTTTGGTACTAAGAGGTGGAAATGGGGATCCAAGAGGTGGGAAAGAGATGGAAAAGGTAGGTAGGAGGGTATTCAAAGCAGCTGTGTCCAATTTTTTTTTTTTTTTTAAATCCCAGAGACTGACTATAAAGCAATGACTGTCATTTCGTCAGGGTGGCAGTAACCACCCCCTCAACTCTTAGTTTCCTGTCTGTGAGGGAATCTGAAGTGGCACAGGAGGCTCAGAGTACTTTCTCTTTTACCTTCTTTGCCCCCCTAATGAAAGATTTATTTCCTCTTCCCCTCCCCCAAATCAGAATTTTTAATTAGTTCCTTTTTAAACTCACTGGAGATTTAAGTCTGTTAAATGTAACTTACTTTGAATTACTTAAATCGATTAATCATGTAGATTACCTAAACTTTACTGAAATTCTCAGAAATAGGAATTTTAGTAGGGAAATGGAGAGGTAATTTTGGATCCCTGGGCACTCCCAGAAAGGACAGTCCTGGCTGAGTGGTGGAAGTGGGAGGCTTTGGACAACCAGAGGGCAGCATGATGGTGCTGGGAGGCTGGGCAGGGGGATGACCAGGAGGTGGGAGAGGAATGCATAAGGGAGGTGGGAGGGCCAAAGACAAACTTTGCCTTCTTTGCAATTTTGCCTAGGGCCCTGGTGGTGGCAACCGCCTGTGTGCCACTGAAAATCGTGCCGATGCCTGGCATACTGCATAAATGGAAGCAGGGTACCGCGTGAGTTGAAACATTGGTCACACTATATAAAGTTTGTATATGTGAATCAGTGTAACTCATACCCATGTAACTGGGGGTCTGACTGTATTTGGATTTTTCTGATAAGGCATCATGGGCTAAGGAAAAGAGCACTGGGCTGAGACTCAGGAGACCTGGTTTCTAGCCCCAGCTGTACCTCTAATTGTAACCTTGGGTAAGTCACTTAACCTTTTTTGCCTCAAGTTAAATCTATAATTTGTTAAATGAGAAGCCAAGTAATTTCCTATGTTATCCTCAAAAATGTTGAAAAATAAGTATATTTTAAGTTTTTTAAAAGGGAGGAACCGTAAGTAGATATAAATTAGTATCTTATTTTGTCTGAAGTTTAAGATACATTAAATTTTATAATTACCTTTGTTTTAGTTGTTAGCGTTAATGGAAGGGAGAGGGACCAGTTGTCTTCCCGGAACATACTCCACTTGAAAGCAGGGAGGAGCAGCACAGGGGAAGTCAAGCAGCAGTTCAGCTGAATTGTCTGTGTGATGGTTGCAGGAACCTAGTGTCCTCACACAGACTGTAGTTATTTTTGTTGGGTTGGTTTAATTGGAAGGATGTCCCTTAGCTAAAGCCCTTCTGACAACAGGTACAGTTTAGTTATGAGAAGTCTCTGGCCCTGACCCCAGAAAGGCCTTGCAAGGTTCCAGGGATAGGAATTAAACAAAATTGAGGGTGTGAATTTAGAGTATATCTTAAGTTTAGCAACTAAAGAAGTTACAGAAGGTAGTTTTGGGGATTCCATACCTCTTAATTGCTTATAACCCTTAAATGGGAACAGAGACCATCTCGTAAAGGTTACACCAGGCCAGAAATGGCATCTGCCCTCAAAAACAACCAGTAGACTAATGGAATTCAGATTATAGATTAGAATTTTATAGCATCATTAGTTGCCCGTTATGGTTAGGGAATGTTTAGGGGAAGTTGAAGCTTTCAGATAATTTTAGCTATTTTTGATGGTAATCCTTCTGACCATACGATGTTCTTGCTCAGTTAATAGAGTACATTAATCATAATTTAATATTTTTGCTGATCACTTATATATATGGTAGTTGTAGTTCATGGGATGTAAAATTAAAAGGAGATGTATCCTAGGAGATACCCAGGAAAATACAGTTCAGAAAATCATTTACTTGTACCTAGTACAAGTTTAGTGATATGTAACTGTTGAACCTATAGGACAGTATGACCTCGCTGCCTTTCTGCAAAATAAATTATTGAATCAACGATTGAAGTAGCGTTTTCTTCAGTGGTTTTTTTTCGTAAAATCATCTTTACTGTAATCTGTGTTCCTTGACTTGTCATCAACACTGAGAGCATTTTCTTTTCATTTTCTCTCATTAACATAATGAATCATATTTATTTCTTGGTCAGTTGTAAGTCATTCTTCTATTCCACTTGGATTGTTCATTTTAAGTGAAGGAGGCATAGCCTTTAATGTGCAAATATACATTTTTTGAAATAATAATGGGCTATATCTAACTCCAGAGCTTGTAAATTCTTTAACATTATAAGAAATTTTAGCAAACATAAGGTTAAGTAGTTAAACATAAACTTAAACAGAGTTTTAGTAAATATTTGATTTTATCGGAGGTCCAAGCATATCAAAACCCTGAAAACTCTGTTAACACCCACATAGTGAATCTGTTTAAAAAAACTTTAACTCACTTTGAACTCTGAAAGGTATTTGTCTACAGAACAGCCCAGGTGATAATAATATCACCTCTTACAACTCCGCATTGTTCTTGGATTCTCTACAGTTGTTTAGCTCTCCTCAAGTAAATCTGTGCTTCTGAGACATTCTTTTGCTTCGGGTAAAAAATAAAAGCAAAGAAAAATCATTTTGTCTGTCAGTCCATAAGCTTTATAAGCAGCAAGTAAATACTTTGATTTGGTTTGGGTAAGATGTCATATAAGGATAAATGGTAGTGAGCTACATGTTAAAGATGGGTAGCAAGAAGTCAAGGGCAAGTAGGTGTCATGGATGGGGGTGAGGTTTAGTGAGGGTTTCAGTACCAGGTGGTTCATATCAACATTAAAGCTTGAAGTTCCTAAGGGTTCAGGCAAGTTTGGGGTTGCAAAGATAGGCAGAGGGCTTAAAACAGTAAGTGTGGCCAAGACTAGGTAAATGAAGCAGGTACTCCTCAAGAATGGAATTCCAGAAAGGTGCTTGAAATGTTAGTGTATTCATTGAGGACACATAATTGATTGTACTACCCAACTTAATAGTCAGTCTACTAAGAAGTTGTAGACTGTGAAGATGAGGAAAGTTAGAACATTTTGGGGAGAAAGAATGAGGGAGTGGGAGGGAGGGTAAGTTTATGACAGGAATCTTATGGATTCAGCACCTGCAAAAAAGTCATTCTGTTCCTTTTCAGTTTAAGATCTCATACATTAGCAGCTGCTGGGATAGAAATTAGAAGGCAAGGCCAAAATAGATCAGTTAATCAGTTTTGTAAGATTATTGAGGATAGAGAGAAAAGTAGTTTGTAAAAACTCTGAAATTGGCTACAGCTTAGTGTTTTTGTTTTAACTGAGTAACTTATGACTGAAAAGTCAAAGCCATTAGAAAGTAACATGTAACTCAGTCAGCTAAATAAATGTTATATTTTTCTATTTAACATGGCCTAGAGAAAGGAGTCTTTAAAACTTTTTTCTTAAAATACTCTTACTAGATACTGATCCTTATGTTCTAATTTAGTTGTGAACCATGTGCAATGATGTTGACCTCTGTGATTCAACATGAAAAGAATTTAACCAGCTGCCCTTGCTGAATCTTTTGTCATGTCTCCTGAATGCATGGTAAATTGTTTTTATTTTCTTGAAACCTCAGGTTTCTGCCTACATCAGTTTTCTCTTTCAGAGTTAAACTTTCCAAAGCTTTGCCTTTCAATAAAATAGGTTGGATATTTACTGGATAGTATCTACAGTATATATATGCCTTGCTGTTCAGCTGCTTCTATATTCTGTCCTACTACTATGATATGCAATATACCCTTTTCAGTTACTTGAGGGTGTGTTTTAGATCAGGTTTGGCACTATGGTCCACCCGCTTTTTGTAAATAAAGTTTTGTTGGAACACAGTCATGCCCATTTGTGTATATATTGTCTGTAGCTGCTTTGCCTTACAACAGCAGAGTTGGGTAGTTGCAACAGAGTTAAGTAGCTGGTAAGTGTAAAATATTTGCTATCTGGCCCTTTAAGGAAAAGCTTTTTGACCATTGTTCTAGATCAGTGTTTATCGAAAATGTGGTGCCCAGATCAGCAACCTTAGCATCACCTGGAAACTTGTTAGAAACACGTATTCTTGGACTTAACACCCCAGGCCTACCAAATCAGAAGTTCTGGGGATGGGGGCCAGCAATTTGTGTTTTAAGAAGCCTTTCATGTGACTCTCATGCACGTTAAAAGTTTGAGAAACTCTGTTCTGGTTAAATGTTTCCCAAATGTAAATCACATATATCACCTGTACTATTTTTTACCCTGTTTTCTTTTTGTTTAATTTTTTTTGTCAACTCACTTTCTGAAAATTTAAGCTAATTGTAAAATGAAAGTTTATGTCACCAGAAAAATAAATACAATGAAAACAACATGGTGTTATGAGATAACTAGAGTCTGTTGTCACTTACCCTATGCTAAAAATTAGAACTCATTAGATGTATTAAGTACGTACTAAGCACCAAGTGGAAACTTTTTTCTTAATCATGATAAATAATCACTAGTGATTGAGTGGTGTTTAAAATGTCATGTTGGTGAAATCATACAACATCTAAAATTATTTTTTGTCCAAATCCCATACTTTAAGAAATGCTGTATTAGTTGCTCATACGGAAGGAAAGCTGCTTCAACTGTATATGCCTAACCCACTGGGTGGAAATGACTTTTCCTTAGAAATAGACAGAAATACACACCCATGAGATAGATATCGAAGTCCCCAGAGAGGTCCATCTAGACTTCTAGGATGAAATTACGTATTTTGCTTCATCTTACCTTTCCATTAATGTTGTGGTCCATGGTGGTCAGCAATTCTGCAGGATTTCGCCAACCTCTTCCACAGTGGGATTGTGAAAGGTGCTGGCTGTGAGAAAAGCTGATGATCAAAGAAAACCCCTGGACTAGAAACTGGGGGAAGTGCTGTGATTCTGTATTATGGACCAGAACCAGCAAGGCATGCTTACTAGGAAAACAGTTGATTCACCTCAGATTTTAGAATTTTGAGAAATTCTGGTATGAAAATAAATCAGATGATTTAATGTGCCTTATAGTATTAGAGGGAATACTTCCCCAGACGTGGTGTTCTGATACTGGCCGATGTGTTTTAGGGTGTAGTAATTGTTGATGGGACTAGAACCTGAATATCCCTGGGTTGCTGAGTTGTTTCAGTTTTTTTCTTGCTTTCTTTTACTTAGAGATTATGGACGTACTTGCTTCTGTTGTCATTTGACTCTGCAATAAAATAGTGACATAGGACTCTAATTCTCGAGGGGCTGAAAGTCTAGTAGGGAGTGAAGATTGCACATGAACAGTTACGTTTATTTTTAAGTGATAAATTCTGTGATTCTGATTGCATATAGGTGTCTAATTTTGAAGAAAGTTTTTAAAAAAATATAAAAGACCACCAAACACCTATAGGAGAACAAATGTTATTTGTTCATTAAGTAAAGTGTTACAAATGAAGTCCCTCATGTTCTCCTTCACAGTTTCAGTCCTTTCCCCCAAAGGCAATTCTTGTGAATATGTCACGGTTTTCCTGCTCTGTCGTTCAGTAGTTGTAAGGCTCAGTCTCCTTCATGGTAATCGCTGTTTTTCATTTTAACTTCCTTTATCATTGAGTTGTCTGTCGCCTCTGTCCTTTGATATTCTCATTTATTTTTCCTTTTTATTTCTTCATTAGTTTTAGATTTGGGGAGGCTCTGCTTAGCATTTATAGCTATCACCAACTATGGAGAACTTGTCTCTCTAATAGACAAATCAGCCAATTACTTTTTCTTTGGTTCTTTTCAGCTATTTCTTCATAGCCAGAGATAGCTTTCGTTACTTCTAATTTTGTGTATAAAAAGTTCTGGATGATAGAAGGCATCACATATCCAGAATACGAGTGTTACTGTATCAGAATTGCAGCTCTGCAATTAAGTATCAAAATATGAAATTTAGCAGGCTGCAACTTTTTAATGACGGACTTCCCTTTATGACATATACCATAAAACAAATTGTATATAATCCACTTTTAGGACTAAATTTGTGGGTAACTGTTTATTCAGGCTTTTCTAAGGTGTGTCTTAAATCTAAGAGGAGGAATATGTTGATTTCCTAAAGCATATATCCCCCTGGCAGAAATGTGATGGCATTGAGCCCTGCCAGTGACCAAGATTCTGTGCTTTTATCATGAGGGAAGGTAGGGTTGTGGCAGGGGTGGAATAGAGCCCTTGGAATGTAGCTACTTCAGTATTTCTTTCTGCACATTTCCTTCACCATTCTGTTAGCTCGTAAAGGCCCTGAGTAAGCTTTTCGTCCTGCTACCAAGGCTGTTTCCCAGTCTCATTCCTTATAATTTTTTTATATGGATTTTCATAGACAAGTAGGCTGATAGATTTAAAAAATTATTTTAGCATTATTAATCTTTGGTCATATTCAGCAAGAATGAACTTGTTTTGGAAATTTCTTCTGCAGTGGGCATTGCATTTTTAAAATGTCGGGCTTGTCATGGCGATTATGGTGGGGGTGATATTGATACCTATTTGTAATGATAAACCTTTAGGACCATATGAAAGAATTAAGAGGGATGGCCTTTCAGTACCCTTATTTTTTTGCATTTTCTGGGGGAAAGGAAAGCCTCTACTAATACTCAGTATGATTTTATAAGTTCTGTTAGAAAGAATGACTTGATATTACATTTGGAAGGGAGAATGCCTTAATTAGTTTTTCCCGCTGCCATCTTTGTCTGAGTATTTTTTCTTTCCTTATGTAATAAACGTATTCCTGAAAAGTTTGACATGTATCGAGTCCTATTAAATGTTTTCAAAGCATGAGTAATCATATAATGTTAAGACATGGTAGTGAATCTTTTCATAAAATGAACCCTATACTTTGTACTATATAAATATACAATGAATTAAACTGAGTGTATTTATTAACAAGGTAACATGGAGTAGTAAGAGTTTTTTCTTTTAAGGTTATTATAAAAGGGTTCTTATAGGTGAGCTTTAGGCTAAATTCTAAAGGAACAACAAAGGTAGGTGGGAGATGTTAGTGGATTTGGTGAGCCTATTGGAGGAGTGTGTAAAAATGATCAAATTTGCTCTTTACTATAATAGTTACGGTGAAGCAGTAGCTTTTATCTTGGTTCCATGTGAAGACATAGGGGTTTACTTGTCCATATGAAGACATGTGTTTACTGTACAGGACAGGTCTCTTCCTGCTCTGTTACTAGACTAGAAATTGGTCTTTATATAGTTCCCACATTATTATGTGGAGTCCTAGCTTGTGTTGAAAGAAATGGTAATAAGAAGGTGGAACATTTGAAGATTTGAGGGCACAGGGAAATGAGAAACTTTAAGCTTATACACCTCTCTTTCTAGCTCTGGCTTTCCTTTCACTGAAAGGGTATGGAATTTATTTCAGAGGGAATGTGCCTGCCCTGTCCCAAGCCAACAGTGACACGTGGCCCCTAACAAGTATGCCTGTGGGGAGGGCTTTGGTTGTCACATTGGAGAATGTGGGAGAGCTTTTCCTCTTCTGGCCCCATTTTATAAACTAGGATGCTTCCATTTGCTTTGTGTGCTGTTGAGTTTTCTCTTCTCTGTTTTCTCTAAGCTAAGCTCTTAGCTGATTCTGTACAAAAGAAATACTAATTAGTTGTTTTTATAAATTGCTTGCCATTAATGCCTGATAAAATGCGGTAAAATAAGGATTCTGCATACCATTATATATGTCAAATATTACAAAGTTTAAGGTTCTTTTGAAATTACAATACTAAACTCAGTTCACTTTTGCTTAGCCTTCACAGTTGTTGATCACATAGCATGGTCATCCACTCACAGCTTAAAAAAATACAGGGAGCATCGGAGAGAATGGGTAAAGTAAAATTTTGATGTTTTTAAAATAGCACCTAAATCTGTGAAACTTGATTTGATTTATTGTTTGTATGGGAGGGAGAGGGTGGTTGGCACTGGAAGGGAGGGGGTGGATATTGGGAAAATAGCATGCACCATGTAAAATGATGTCAGATACCATCTAGGCTAAGATTTTTAAGTGTTGCTACTACAGTTTAAGTCTGTTTCAGAAAGGGCAGGACCATAAAATGGCAGTGTTGGGATTTACAGTGGGTTTATCTTTCCCTCCCTACAGATTGAGGGGGATTTTGAGAATAGCAATATTTGAGTAGTTTGGACAGAAGCCTTCTTTTTAGAGTGGGCTGTCCATATTCCCTGAGTGAAACTGCCTCAGTAGCACCTCAGACTCTCTTAACGTTACTGAGGCTCTGTTAACGTTACTGAAAGACCTCGAGAGGAATAATATTTATTCCAGTTTTTATTGTACACCTATGACTCAGGTGTTCTCAAATATAGGTTATGATTCATGAAACTCATGAAGGGGTTGAACAACAGAGGTTAAGAGAGTTGTTACTCTGAAGGTAGTTGCTTGGTAGAAAAAACATTAATAGAAATTTTGATGCTTCCATTCAGATGAAGAACACTTTTCCTTTCAAAGTTCTAAATCAAGTTTTTAATCTCAAATCTCATCATTATAGTTATGTACAAAGCCTAATTAATTAGTATTACGGAGGTCATAGAGAAGAGAGCCTGCCATGTTTTTATGGATAGGGCATTTTATTGTTGTGAACTCAAATAACTTGGTCTAATCTCCGCCCCATTATTTTTAAACTTTTTTCTTTGCTTACACATTTAAAATCTGGGTGCAGAAAAAATTAAATCAGGTTTTACCCTAAAAATATTATTCTTGCCCCAGCTTTGCTATTCCTCTACATGAAGCCATTTGCCAAAGCCAGATACGACTTAACTTATTGTTTCCCAAACCTTCCTGCCTCTGTGAGCTTTGTCAAAGGTATTACCGCCAGTTTGGAATGCTCTTCTTTCCCCTTTCCTTTGGTCTAAGTCCTGTCTTTCCTTCAAATAATGGCTTCTACTATTGCATGAAGCCTTCTCTAACCTCTTCAGTCCTTGGTGGTCGTTCTAGTCTTAGAATTCCTGAAGTACTACTATTTGGTAGTATTTCATCCATTACATTCATCTGGCACTTGGATCATGCTTCCTTTTGTTATTACTTGTTACTGCATTTAAATATCCTGTGTCTCTAGGAAAATGAGGGGCTCCTTGAGGGTAGAGAGCTTGTCTTAAATGCCTCTTTGTAATCCCATTGCCTAGCACAGAGGATATGTTCAGTATTGGGCTTGATTCTATTATTTGGATCCAATATTAGTGTAACAGAGCAATTGTTCTTTTAACTTAGGTTATTTTTATGATGAATATATACCCAGAAAACCCAAAGATAAAGTACATTGAATTAATAAAGTAATTCCTTGTATTATAAGGAGATTTGGTTCATATTTGTTCCTTATTAATTATAGTTCCCCCCTCCCCCCTCCCCCCTCCTTTGCTTTTTAGTGGGTGCTCTTTTACCTAGTTTCTTTTGAAAAACATGGTTTGGGCCAGATATATTGACAGTTTATATTACTAGTATTTTTATTTTAAAATTCTTTGTTGGTTTAGCCAGATTATACTTTCATGGCTTAAGCCCAAATAAAATACATTTATTAAATACTGTATGGTAATATAGTCAAATTATTTTAAAATGTTAACCTTAAAGTCTCTCAAGTAAAATTTAAAAAATATCAATAAACAGATATTCAGTTGCTAGTCCCTCTCAGGGTATTTCTGTATCTCAAATTATTAGGAATTTTATTATTTCATTGTTATAAAGATTTCTGTACTGTACAGGCTGATATTTGATAGCTGTATTTATTGTGTTTACTGCAGTTATCAAATGTTTATAGAGCAACCATTCGTATGTAGTGAGGAGTTATTTAAAAATACTTTTTGGCATTTATAGAAACTGACACTGAAAGGTCCTCAGGGATAATTTTGCTTAGTTCATATTTGGAATTGTTCTCATTTTATCTGATAGCAGTGTCTTCAAGGCACATATGTCTTAATATTAGATTTATGTCGTGATTTCAGAGGAAATGTTTGACTAGTAAAACTTCTGAGAATCTTGATTTTAGTCTAAGGCCTGGCTTGTCATATTCTTGAGCCATTAGTTTGACAAAGCACTGAAACAATACTGCTGTTGCATTACTGAAAAACTTAGAAACTTGTAGCAGGGAGACTTCTAGATATGTAAGTTTTTTTTTTCTTCTTCAAAAATTTATATTATCTTTAAATTTCTTAGCATAATTTGGGTACATGCGAGAAAGCAAAAAGCTTCTAATACAGCATTGACATTCTGGTGTGAGCTCATCAGAGTACCATTCTGACATGAGCTTAAGGCCCTCACCAAAGTCTTGATGAAATATACTTTATTAAAAAACATTTTTCAAAACCCCAGTTTGCCCAAGGACCACTTTACAGAGCTCCAGCCTTGGACTTTTACCTGTGATCAGTCATATTCTTCTCTAGGGTTACACTTGTTAAGTCAATATTTTAAAACAAAACAAAACACCCTGATTTTGTTCACTTTTGTTTTCATATACAAGAATCTTTACAGTCAACATGTACTTCTAGATGCTATATTGAAATTGCTGGCAGAGTCTATTCTATACAGACTGAACAATCTGGCCCCTTGTTTTATTTGTAAAGGTTCAATGTATCTATGCCTGCCTACTTCAGTCTGCAAGGGAGTGTCAGAAAGGCCCCGCATTCGCCGAGCCGTGAGTTATCACTAACTTTTCAGATGTGTTAATGAATGTGGAACAAAAGCAGTTGTGTTTAAAAGGAAAAAAGGACCATCAAAATAACCTTTATTATAGTAGCAGGCGTGAACACTAAATTAATTATTCCAAATTGTGGTGTCAAAAATAACCTACTTTAACTAGAGACTAGCCTCTAGAAAACCTATTGTTGAACTGCTCTGAAGCTATCATTTTAGCTATAAATTACTATTCTTAAAATTTTATAAACCTGGTTGTAAATTAATATGTTCTTTAAGTCTTTTTAACCAAGTTAAAACAATTTGAACAAAATCTTACCCCACCTAAAAATGATAGTATTTAGTTGACTTTGAGTTAAGCTCTTCAAAATAAGACCATGTGAAAGGGGTAAAGTTTTAACCTTTTTTGTTATTCACATGTGGAAAACAAATTAATTTAGATAATTGAATCACTTCCTAGATGAAAGTTTTTAGTTCAGTGGTATTTAAAATCTATTTTGGTACCAACAGTTCTCGCTTCAGTAATTCACCAGTAGGTTTTCATTCATCAATGACGATATCAGTTTAAGGCTAAAAATAAAATACTTTCATTTCCTAGGGCTTATCATTCTACTTAGAGGAAATGTCCTTAAGAGTTTCCCCCCCCCCCCAAAGAGATTCTAAGCAAAAAAATTGTAACTAACATCTATATTTTGTTAATATAGTTACCTTTCTTTTTCTTAGATTCTTTAAAGTTTTGAGTAGATAGGCATATTTGATTAGCAGGTTGGGTGCTTCTGTTGCTTAGGAGGTGTATTATGTTAAATGAAGACAGAATGAATTTAAATGTACCCAGTTTGGCCATATATAGCACAGACTACATAAAACTTGGAGGTGTGGGACCTTTGGAGGCATTAAAGTTAACATTTCATTTAGGCAGTATGCCTTTGTTTGACTGGTGTGTAAGTCCTTCTTCCAGGTTTGTACGCTCTTAAACACGTTATTCTACCCTCTCTAACTCCTCCCAGCAGCAAAAGGGAGACACTTCAGCTGGAACAAAATAGTGGAAGAAATGGCGTCTGGGGTTCAGTGGGGATTCGCAGTGTGTATGCAATGTTTGCAAGATTACTTTTTATGTTTTTCAATTAATGTAAATAATTACAATATAAATCAGTGCTTAGTGTCAAGTAGGGAACATTGTATACCAGTAGAAATTCTCCTAGTGGGTCTGCTGCAAGTCACTTAACCTCTTGGGGCCTCAGTTTCCTCATCTGCAGTATGAAGGAGTTGGACTCGATAATCTTTAAGGTCCATTCCTGCTCTACATCCTATGCTTTTCTGAAGTACTCTGTTTAACAGAATGCATTGCTTTCCCACTTTGACTATTTGAATTACATGTGCAGTACACATACTGCAACTGCATGTTGTCTAAAATAGTTTTTCTGTAGGGTATTATATAAAAACTAACCCCTCTTGAGCTGATTTATAAATGTGTGTGTGTATAGCCACACATAAAAAGCTAGTGATGGTAGGGCTCTCAGAAAATAAATATTTTCCGGTTGTCTAACCTTGAATGTTATTAACTTTCCTCTATTACAGGAGATACTACTCGTCAACGAATCAAATTCAGTGATGACAGAGTATGCAAGAGTCACCTTCTGAATTGTTGCCCCCATGATGTCCTGTCTGGAACTGTACGTGTTTATTAAATCTGTTGTTTTGTTATTGGTATACTACGAAAACAAACTACTTGATAAAGTCTTAATTTCGTGTCACATTATCATGCAGTGATTTTTTTTTAAACACTTGTTAGTGCAGCAATTTGCATCCCTTATATTCAGGTTGATAATTTAGATCTGCAATAATTGGATTCCTCACAAAAATGATTGCTGTGTTTTACTGTATAATTTTTTCCATTCTTCAGAGCAAGCTTTTAAAAAGCATTTCTTATTTGGAACATAGAGGCAGTTATTATACAGCAGTTGCACTTTTAGTTTAGAAATAATATAAATGATTTTTTAAATTGTTTACTTCACTGTTGAGCAGAGTAGACTTTCATCCAAAACAGTATACCTTTTTATTAAGATTTGTGCACGTTTGAATGTGGAAATCATTGTGGGGAAAATATACTGGTAAATACTTAAATTTACACAACTTAATTTGCGAGTAGTGTTGTCGGTTAAAATTCATTTATATTGCTTACTCCTAGTGATGTAAAGCTCACTTAATTTAAGTTCTATATCTAGTGATGTTGGTTAATCTTAGGGCATCATTTTAATTTGGTAGATAAATCACATGATGATGGACCTATTTAAATGGGACAGAGGATTTGATTCCCTGGCTTTTGGATTTGATTGAAATGGTAACTCACAAGAGCTTCCATTCACAAGGATAGCAGAGGAGGGCTGGTAGGGCCTAAACATTTAGCTGACTTTGTCATTTGTCTGAAATGAAGAAAAGATTTCAAACTTCCATTTGCAGAAGCAATGAGTTCCCTTAAAGATGTCTAAATTAGTGGTTTCTTCTTTTTTTTTTTTGGCCGTGCCACGTGGCATGCGGGATCTTAGTTCCCTGACCAGGCATGGAACCCGTGCACCCTGCAGTGGAAGCTCGGAGTCTTAAAGAGTGTTTTCTTCCTGATAGGAGGAGTTAAATACCCCGAATTACCTAAGTATCAAGGCATCTTTGATAGAAAACACCTCTTTTTCCAATAGGAAAGACCGTCGAAACTACATTATGTTAAAAGGAATAGAAGAGCTAACATTTAAAAAATATGTAATACCTAAATTTTTTTAAAGTATAATATTAAAAGGGAAGACATCCAGTTTCTGAGCACTTGAATTAGGACTGTGACAGATAATTAACCCTCATATCTGCTCTTTAGAATTTCCATAATTAAAGTATTTTCTACTCTGCTATAATACAGTTGAAATCTATAATATTAGTAATTATCTGTAGTATTATTTGATTCTTCACATTTACTATTAAATTTAACAATGATATTTAAGGCTAAATTATCACTTCAAATGAATTTTGAGGAAAAGATTAGTCGATAAAATGGCAGAATTTAAATTTTTAGTACTTTAAAACCAGCCATAGCAGGACTTTGACATATTATTATATTCTTCAGGCATGGCATTAATAATAATGAAAAATATCTAACATCACAATTGTACTTTTACATTTTATAATGTATACAATGCAGTCACATTCATTTATTTCTCAAAATAATTCTGTTGGGTATATGTTCCATAGTTAGCCTTAATGACAGTAAAGTGATTTATTCAAAATCATTTAGTTCTATTGATTTAAGGTAAAACTGGAACCAAACCCAAATTTTCTGAGCTGTACTTTTATTCAACATGTTTTCTACTCTGTAGGTAATACTTAATCCCTCATCATGTTAAATAAAAAGGATTAGTGTTGGTCTTGGACTTTCCTTCTTATAAAGTTCTTGCTGGTGGATTTGTAAGAAGCACATTTTTTCAAATTTTAATATCTCTGAAATATGCATCTTAAAATTGATGATAGAAAAACACTTTTAATTTGTAACATTTTTCTTATGGTACAGAATTTAATGATGAGGCTTAAAATTGATGGTGTCTTGGATCACATGAAAAACAGTTAAGGAAAGCCCTTGGAAAGGCACTTGCCAGGGAAACTCTGTATGAGAAATATCTCCTTTTTGTCAGCTTAATAGGCAAGAGATTGTCATATGTAAGGATGGGGTTAAGTGGTTGTGAACCTCTTAAGCAGAGTTTTAAGGGCTGGCTCTAGGACTTTGTAAGAGTCCAAGGTTGTCACAGAGTGCTGTACTTGAGAACTTGAAATCATCCACAGAGTGACTTTCTCATGATCCTTATTACTAAAAAGGGCTATTTATAACAGTTTATCCTATGTACAAATGGTTTGTAATTACAGAGCTCAGACTTCTTTAGCATCCAATCTCTGTAGAACACATGCTGTTCTGGCACAGAATCTAATAGTTCACACTTCTGTGTGTTGAAGATGCTGATTTTTTTATTTTTTAATTTTTTTGACATGTTAGATCAAGGATGAAAAGAACTAAATTGTAACTGTTTTTATAATGCTTTTTCTTTGTCGTGTAACTGAAGGTTGCCCTTTAGTTTTCTAGACCTTGTTCCTCAGATCTGTCACTTCCAGCAGAATATGACTCATCAATACTCTAGATTATTTAGCAGAATAATACACAAATATATTTTTTGGCTTATTATTATTATAAAAAGGTTGAACTTTATACCGAGCACTTGGAGATGAAGAGTATGGTTTCTAAAAGTATACTCATAACTGACAGTATGGAATATTTTTGGAATTCAGCTTTTTTTTAAATATATATTTATTTTTTATTTATTTATGTTTGGCTGTGTTGGGTCTTCATTGCTGCTTGCAGGCTTTCTCTAGTTGCGGTGAGTGGGGGCTACTCTTCATTGTGGTGTGCAGGCTTCTCATTGCGGTGGCTTGTCTTGTTGCAGAGCTTGGGCTCTAGGCGTGCAGGCTTCAGTAGTTGTAGCTCACGGGCTCAGTAGTTGTGGCGCACGGGCTTAGTTGCTCCGTGGCATGTGGGATCTTCCCGGACCAGGGATAGAACCCTTGTCCCCTGCATTGGCAGGCGGATTCCCAACCACTGTGCCACTAGGGAAGTTCCTGGAATTCAGCTTGATGAAAATGCCCCTGTAACATTTTACCATTCTTTAGTCTGGTACTCTGGTATAACTAACTTTTTTTTTTTTTTTTAATTTTATATTGGAGTATAGTTGATTTACAATGTTGTGTTTCGGGTATACAGCAAAATGATTCAGTTACATGTATATCCATTCTTTCTCAGATTCTTTTCCCACGTAGGTTATTCTGGTATAACTGACTCTTAAGCTAACAAATTAATTAGAGGAGGTAAAATGTAGAACAGAGAATCAAAATAATTGTGTGTATATGTATCTTTAGATTATGGTTTTTATAAGAAGCATGAATATTTCTATAATTAGGAAGTTTTTGTATTTCAAAGGCATGGATTATTTTCCTGTTCATCTAGAATTTTTTGTTCTAGTCTCACTCTTCTCCTCCTTTGGAACAATTAGTTTTCTCCCTCTTCTATTTACCATGCAGAAAGTAGACAGCATCCCCTTTCAGATTTAGGCAAAACAAAAAACCTAAGTAGAGTTGTCCTCCCCCTCCCCCCCCAAAAAAAAATGAGCCACATTATTTCTGGCACATATATTCCCTAAGGAAAGATAAGTATATTGAAGTGCTTAAAAAAAAATCTTTCCATCTAGTTCCTAGTGATCTAGGAAAAGGATATGTGATAGTAATAATTTACAGAAGGCATTAAATCTAAAGCAGAAACTTGAGATTAAGATCTGCAGAGATGGAAATGTATACTCTCATAATGCATCTATCCTAAATTCAGAAGTGGCCACTACTAATTCTTATAGCCTTCATCATAGTATAATTTTAGTGTTGACAGGCCATAATGTCTTCTAGTGTAAGGCCATCATTTTTTTTTTAACATCTTTATTGGAGTATAATTGCTTTACAATGGTGTGTTAGTTTCTGCTTTGTAACAAAGTGAATCAGCTATACATATACATACATCCCCATATCTCCTCCCTCTTGTGTCTCCCTCCCACCCTCCCTGTCCCATCCCTCTAGGTGGTCACAAAGCACTGAGCTGATCTCCCTGTGCTATGCAGCTGCTTCCCACTAGCTATCTGTTTTACATTTGGTGGTATATTTAAGTCCATGCCACTCTCTCACTTCATCCCAGCTTACCCTTCCCCCCTCCCCATGTCCTCAAGTCCATTCTCTACGTCTGCATCTTTATTCCTGTCCTGCCCCTACGTTCTTCAGAACCTTTTTTTTTTTTTTTTAGATTTCATATATATGTGTTAGCATACGGTATTTATTTTTCTCTTTCTGACTTACTTCACTCTATGACAGTCTCTAGGTCCATCCACGTTACTATGGCCATCATTTTATATAGATAGAAAAATTAAGGTTCAGAGAAATTGTCTTTGTCAGATGTCTCACAAAGAATCACAGTATATTATACCACACAGGAATCTTAGAGTTATTTTAATCCGAATGCTTTTTAAAATGTTTTTTGTTGTGTTGTTAGTTTTTTTAGGTAACACAGTTACCTAAGACAGTGACTTTCAGATGTTTCTGAAATGTCCTTAGAGGTACCTCATTCCCTGAGGACCTGGGAACAGGCCAGTCTTTCTTATTTTGACGGGAATTTTTACACATTTTAAATACAGGGATTTTTCCATGACGTTTTGTTTTTATAAAGAGAGTCTGCAACTCTGAAATAGAATTTAAGAAAAGCTGATCTTGAGAAATACTTAGGGACAGGAATATAGTAAAATTTTATCTGCCTTTTGAAGTGATTGGATGGGAGTATTTATTGGTTGTCAAAAATCCTAACTGAGTTGATTTTATGGTGTCTCCAGTAGGTTCTGGGTTTTATCCAAAATGAAGTTTTTATTAATTGAAACTCCTTTATTGCTACTCTAACGCTTTGTTTTAAGGCCTGGTTATAATCAATCCCTTGGATACCTACAAACCTGAACTTTAAAACTGCTGAAGTCTCTTTGATAGTACAAATTTAGAGGAGCCATGAAAGTTTAGAGAAGCAGAATAAGTGATAAGGACTAAACCTGCACAGAATTTTCTCAGCCACTCAGTAGCATGTAAGTTTCATAGTAAGGGCAAGGACATTTTGTTCACTGCTATATCCGCAGCATCTAAAACGGTTTCCCTCCATTGTGTTAAATGAATAATCAATCACCCAGAAGAAGAAAGTGAAATAAATGTTCCAAAAACTAACTTTGAGTTTCAAAAATTAATGACTATGGAAAAAGTGTTACCTTCTAACAGTTAAGGAGCTGGAGAGTATCTTGATATTGAGTTGCTTATCAAAACATGACAACAGTGGTTTCACATGCAGATGTGAAAAAATTAGTCTATAGACAGTTTAAACTCATAACCTCTTCTCTGGAAAGGGTTTGTTTTGGGATATTTAGGCGTTTTTAAACAAGTATTTTTAACATTAGCCCAAGTGGTCTAGTGGTTAGGGTTCGGCACTTTGACTGCTGTGGCCCAGGTTTAATTTAATCCCTGTTCAGGGAACTGAGATCCCACAAGCCGCCATGGCATGGCCAAAATAAAACAAAAAAAATAGAAAACAAAACATTGACCCAGATGACTGGCTTGAATTTTTTTTTTTTTTTTTAAATCTCTATGACCGCCAATTTCTAGAGCTTCCAAATTTGCAAAACTGCCAGATAGCTCAGGTTTTTACCAAATTTGGATTTTGAAGTGTCCTTATATTAATCAGATTTGCTGCTTATATTTTATTCTCGGTTTCTTACAAAAATACGCATTCCTTTAACAAGCAGTAAACCAAAAATACATTTGGTGCTTAGGAAATCAGAGGCGTAGTAAGAGCTTCCCAGTGAATAATTAGAGCTTTACCATTAAACTTTAAAAACCCAGTCCTGTGTATAATTTGGAGTATTGTTGGCAAATTGGCACATGAATACTCTGAGCTGTTCAACTTGGGGTACTTCTGTCCTTGGGAAATAACCTTTTTCTGTTATTGAGAATAATCTTGCAGTCATTAATTTCATATTCTTAAAATAAGTTAATATACTTCAGGCTTATGGAAGTGATTTTTTTAAGGGGACCCAGAGACCATGTGTTCTAGAATCTTGTTCTAGTTTAGTCTGTCTCTAATTGAGGTTGGTCAGCATGTTTGTCCGTGACTTGGATTAATGGTTAAATACAAATATACATACATGTAAATAAGATGAACTATTGTGCTGATGTCCAGTCTTTGTAGATCAAATACAAATTAATTTTACTCTAATTTTTATTCTGTAATATTGAATCAGTTTGCGGAGTCTTTCTAAACTTCATTAATAGAAAATTTCAACTATAAATAAAAGTAGAGTTGTTGTATAATGAACTTCATGTACCTGTATGCCAGCTTCAGTAAATATTTTACACACAGCTACCTTATTTCATTTATAATTACGTGTGTCCTCTCCATCCTGCTGTTTGTTTTGGGGTTTTTTTTTTGTTTTTGTTTTTTATTTGTTTTGTTTTGGCTGCATTGGGTCTTTGTTGCTGCACGCGGGCTTTCTCTAGTTGTGGCAAGCGGGGGCTACTCTTTGTTGTGGTGTGCGGGCTTCTCCTTGCGGTGGCTTCTCTTGTTGCAGAGCACGGGCTCTAGGCACGCGGGCTTCAGTAGTTGTGGCTCGCGGGCTCTAGAGCACAGGCTCAGTAGTTGTGGCGCACAGGCTTATTTGCTCTGCGGCATGTGGGATCTTCCCGGACCAGGGCTTGAACCCGTCTCCCCTGCATTGGCAGGTGGATTCTTAACCACTGCACCACCAGGGAAGCCTAAGATCCACTTCAAAAAACAACAGGGGGCTCCCTGTTGTTTTTTGAAGTGGATCTTAAATCTTGGACCTGTCATTTAGGATGACTCTTGAAACATTATAAAGTAGCAAAGACCAATAATTTCCAAGCAAAGCAGAATGAGGTCTGGAAGTCATTGTTCAAGCAGGTTGTTTTTCATAGCCTGATACTTTGTCAACATGTTTCACTGTCACATTTGTTTCTCTCTCTCTTTTTTTTTTTTTGTGGCCACGCCATGGCAACTTGTGGGTTCCCCGACCAGGGATTGAACCCGGGCCCTCGGGAGTGAGAGTGCAGAGTCCTAATCACTGGACCGGCAGGGAATTCCCACACATTTGTTCTTCTGTACAATGATTCTCAATAAATGTTATTATCTAAGAACCAGGAATCATCACTTAGTAGTCCCTGAACTCTCTAGATCTTTTTTGGAGATAGGCACAGTTTTATAAACTGCGTTTTAACAAATCTGAAGAAACTAGTGTGTTCTCTGAGGCTGTTCATTGAGAAAGGTGGGATAGAGTTATAAATGCATCATTTGGAAGATGTAGGCAATGAACACAGAGCAAACATATGGTAAAAACCAAAAACTTGAAACAAATATTTTTATTATACAGGTGATTAACCACAAACATCAAGCAAAGTCATGGATTGTCTTATCACTGGAAATATTTTTTTAAATGTGATGCTTTCTGTCTTGATGTGCAGGTGGCAAGATCAAATGACTTAGTATAATCTTTTCTGTTGGGTTGGCCAAAAAGTTTGTTTGGGTTTTTCTTTAAGATTGTTAGGGTTTTCCAGTAAGATCTTACGGAAAAACCTGAACGAACTTTTTGGCCAATCCAATAATTTGATGATAGTTACTCATGAAGGGAACTTTTTAAAGCATTTGGTGTTTTACTCTGACCTATATTGAATAAAACATCTTGACTATATGTTACCCCATAGACTTTTTTGGTCTACGGGGTCAAAAAATATAAGCATAGGGCTTCCCTGGTGGCGCAGTGGTTGAGAATCTGCCTGCCAATGCAGGGGACACGGGTTCGAGACCCGGTCTGGGAAGATCCCACATGCCGCCAAGCAACTGGGCCCGTGAGCCATAATTACTGAGCCTGCGCGTCTGGAGCCTGTGCTCCGCAACAAGAGAGGCCGCGATAGTGAGAGGCCCGCGCACTGCGATGAAGAGTAGCCCCCACTCGCCGCAACTAGAGAAAGCCCTCGCACAGAAACGAAGACCCAACACAGCCATAAATAAATAAATAAAAATTAAAAAAAAAAAAAAAAAAAAAAAAAAAAAAAAAAAGCATATATGTTGATGTATTGGATAATGTAATTTGTAAAATATCCAAATTCAGGTAGGTTTTTATGTGTCCCCCCTTTTTGGTGTTTATTATAACCGTGTTTGCAGTAATGAAATTTAGGTAATAATGGAATTAAGCAGAGCAAGAAATAGAAAAGGGCAAGCAAGAGGTATCAGATTAATGAGGGCTAAATGGAAAAAGTAAAGAGAATTCACAGTAAAAGTTAACAAAAAAAATTCCCCTTCAAGAAGTGATTTATTTTTTTATCTCTCTGAGAGTGTTGCTAATTGCTGAGATCAGCATTCATTCATTTATTCACTTAAATACTTATTGAGGATTTACTATGTGCCATGTGCAATGCTGGGGATACGGAAGTGGACAGGGGTTTCTGTTTTAGTGATGGGGGCTTACATTCTAATGTTCTTTCACAACCAAGTGTGAAAAGAAATAATGTGATTTCAGGAGTGATGTTAAGTGCTATGACAAAAATGCATGGTTAAGTCTGAGACAGTGGGCAAGGGGCTACACTGACAGGGTGAGTGGAGAAAACTTTTGATGAAATGACATTTGAAGAGATCTAAATGTGAAGAAAAGCCAGTCATTCCTGAGTGGAAATGAATTTATCATATGTTGCCTCTACACAGAAACTTTTGGTGGTTCCCTATTATATATATGGTCAAAAGTCTAAAATCTTTAGTAGGTCTCTCTCCCTTGAATGAATAAATCAGTTTGGTCCTGTTTTGACCAGACTGATTTATTCACTGTTGTCTCACTACTTTCCTTGCCCAGCATGCTGATTTTTGCCTATCTCCATTTCTGTGCCTGGAATAACCTTTCTGTACAAATTTAAATCCTGCCTGGCTTACTACACACAATTGCTCTGAACCCCAGTGTAGCACCTGCCCTCCATACTACCGAGTGTGCACTTGTTTTGTCTTATTTATATATGTTCTTTCTCTCCTCAATTAGAATAGTCTTTGTGGGGCAAGGCCATTTGTTTTAATTTTATGTAGCTATCTTTGCATATCTAGGATTAGAAACGGGTAAGAAGGTATTTCCTACTATATTCTTCAAAAAAACATACATTAAGAAAAGGTAGAAGAAGAGCTTTATTTTTCTTTATCCACTCAGGAAAAAGTGAACTTGGAGGAAGAACATTCAAGTGAGAATGGGCAGTTAAGAAGTTGGGAAGTAGTAGAAAAGCAGGAACTACTTTGTGCATGCACAGTGTGCCCCATTCCTCTTCACCCACCACTCATGTTTGACTTGTTAGTTTTGAGTGACAGGATTGGAATTAGGAAAGAAAAACCTTAATTTTTGTTTTAAGACAATAGTGGCATAACTGAAACTCATATCCAGGTTTTGTTATTTCAAGGCTTCTTCCATAGTATACTAGGCTTTCTCTTGTTCTTGAGCTGGGTCTTTTTTTTTTTATATATATAAATATATTTATTTATGTTTGGCTGCGTTGGGTCTTCGTTGCTGCACGTGGGCTTTCTCTAGTTGCAGCGAGCGGGGGCTACTCTTCCTTGCGGTGCGCGGGCTTCTCATTGTGGTGGCTTCTCTTGTTGCGGAGCACGGGCTCTAGGCACGCGGGCTTCAGTAGTTGTGGCGTGCGGGCTTCAGTAGTTGTGGCTCGCAGGCTCTAGAGCGCGGGCTCAGTAGTTGTGGTGCACGGGCTTAGTTGCTCCGTGGCATGTGGGATCTTCCCGGACCAGGGCTCAAACCTGTGTCCCCTGCACTGGCAGGCGGATTCTTAACCACTGCACCACCAGGCAAGCTTCTTGAGCTGGGTCTTGAAGCAGGGACTGACCATGGATGGAAGAGAGATTTTATAAATGTGAGGAGGAAGAAAGTGAAGATGTAAGAAGTGAAGGTCAAAGTGTAGATGATTTGTTTTTTTTTGAAAATAGCTTTGGCATTGGAACAGTATATGGAATGGTTCAAATGCTAGGCTAGGGGTTTGTATTTCCTGTGCTCTCTGTCCTGCTGTCATGGTTTTGTTTCACTTTTTCTCCAGCTGGTATATGTATATATTCCTTTTAGTACTTTACCAGTATTGCTGTCTATTCTTATATATTCCTTGCTGTCTGACAAGGATGTTAGTCCAACCAGTAGTGTGGTGTTAATGCTTCTAAAACAGATTTTATCATGTCATATTTCTTTCCAAGTAGTCGAGCATTCTTGCGTTCTTCTCTTCGTCCAGAGTAAGTTCTGCACGTGTTGATTCACATTCAAAATCTTCCAAAATCTAGTCAGTCTGTAATTTGATCCATATAGCAGTCCTGAAGTACTTGAGAAAAGAGAAGTCCTGAGAGATGAAGTGAATTTCTCAGAGTTAAATGAATAATGAGAGGTAAAGGGATATTTTCTGAGTTGGTCAGTGCCTACTCTGTCTTACTTTGTTTATTATTTTGGCAATATAATCTTCGAGTATAAGAGAAGAAAGCATAAAACATGAATATTTCCCATTATTCATCATCCCCCACCTTCCCAGGACTAAACCCTGTTAACAATTCAATGTACATCTTCCACTGTCCTTTCTATACATTTACAAGTGTGTGTGCATGCATGTATGTCTGTGTTTTAACAAATGGAATCTTTGAATTTTTCTCACCTGTCTTCGAGAAGCTTGCATATTAGTGGTCTACATTTTTTAAATGCCAATGTACTATTTCACAACATGGTCATTCCCTAAATTACTTACCCAGTGACTGTTAATATGTTAATTGGTTTTGGTTTGGTGTGCAATATGGCAATGAAATCCTTGTATGTACATCTTTATTTACATTTGCTGCTGTTGCTTTAGTTTAATGTCTTGTTTTTTTCTTTTTTTCTTTTTTTTTCAATGAGAATATAAATTCCTTGATAGCACGAATTTATATTCTCATACCTTTTTGTAATTCCCTTTAGGATCTAGCTCACGGAACTGAGCAAATGTACTAACATATAACAAAGCAAAAATATTTGCAGATACTTGGAGCTGTCACTGTGTCATGTTTCTATGACTGATATATTCATTAACATATTCACTGCCATTAGCTAAGTTAACCCTTTGATTGGCACTACCGTAATACTTTGTTGATTTTTTTTTTTTTTTTTTTTTTTGAAAAGGTCTTTTTTTTTGTTTTGTTTTGTTTTTAATTTTATAGCTACTTTATTTATTTATTTATTTATTTATTTATTTTTGGCTGTGCTGGGTCTTCGGTTCGTGCGAGGGCTTTCTCTAGTTGCGGCAAGCGGGGGCCACTCTTTCATCGCGGTGCGGGGACCGCTCTTCATCGCGGTGCGCGGGCCTTTCACCATCGCGGCCCCTCCCGTTGCGGGGCACAGGCTCCAGACGCGCAGGCTCAGCAGTTGTGGCTCACGGGCCCAGCTGCTCCGCGGCATGTGGGATCTTCCCAGACCAGGGCTCGAACCCGTGTCCCCTGCATTAGCAGGCAGATTCTCAACCACTGCGCCACCAGGGAAGCCCTACTTTGTTGATTTTGATGTTCAATTTCCACATGCTTGTGTTCCTTACATTTTTTTCTCCAAAATTGAAGTGGCTTCATTGATTTTTCTGCTTATAAGAATAACATATGCTCATTACATTTAATTCAACCACTGTCAAAAAATTCAAACAAAATCTTCAACCTCACAGCAATGTCTGTATCAGAAGTTACAAAAATGGCATTTTATTATATGTCTTTCTTTGCCATCTTCTTTTTTCTCCACTTAGTATCAAGAACATTGTTTCTAATGGCTATATAATCTATTATATGGCTATTCCATAATTCATTTAATCACACCCCTTTCGCTAGGCTCTTAAAGTGTTTCTAATTTTAAAAATCAAAAACACCATTTGTTAAACTTTATTGTTCGTTTATCTTTGTGTACTTACTTGTTTCCTCAAGTTCTTAGAAGTTGAATTCCGTAGTCAAATTGTCAAGTTTATTTAATGGTTAGGTCATGGGTTGTGCAAACCTGATCTTCTGTGTAGGAGGGAAAAATAAGAGAAATAAACCATTTTCCTCATGATGCTTAGGGTCCATTTGAGGAGATAACAGTCACCTTCGGAACTTCAAAAGAACAGTTAAAAAGTGCTTAACAGAGTCAACTTTATTAAGTAGTAAAACATAATACAAAATGTTGGGAGGTTATAAGAGAATTCTGTTATCAGAGTTAGGTATAGTTATTTGGTCAAAACTTCATGGAGGAAATGGATTTAGGATGGAAAGGACAAAATGCAGAACTGAATTTATCCAATTAAAAATAAGCATTTTCCCAATAATCTAAGAATTTAGATGTCCATTAATTGAAATACCAAGAATAAATTTGCAGAAAGAATTTGAAGTAAATTACTTGTTAAATATAAAAATTTAAAACTCTTCCTGCGGCTTTCATCATAAATAGTTACTTTAAGTTAAAATAAATAACCAAACATTTTATTTTGTTCAGTTTGAAGCTCACCTATTTCAAAAGAGAAGCAGTAGCAGCAGGAAATATCTGTGCACTTAGTGTTCAAAGCACTATTGCATTATCAGTGATGAGTCAGGTTTGATTTGGCTTTTGAGAATTGGTCCATGCTTAGTCATGGTGTGCTTCTATCGTGGTTCCCTCTGGTGGCTTTTTAATTAGATGACTAGGGTCATGGAGAGCATTAACATCGGCATACTTTCCCTTCACTCACTTTCACAGTGGCAGGTAATTGTTGAGTTTATTTTGGCTTGTTTTTTATTTTAAATACTCTTCACGTGCATGACATGATGTCAGAATAAGTGGTTAGTAATGATGTTATGGACAGAGGAAAATAGATGACTATTATCTAGAATTCTGAAAATTTGCCTTGCTACACCTACTGTTCTGCTGGGTCCCTGAAGAAATAAGCACTGAGGCTATTGCGGGGGGGAGTGTCTTCATTATAACTAGGCTCTTCGAGCTCCTACAGCTTTGGCCCCCAAATCTACTTTGGTGAGCTAGGTAAGACTACAGCTGCAGAGGCTTATAGCCTAGCACAGTGAAAAGCCCAAGTAAGTTTTCCTCCTGGAGGAGAGGAGCACATAGGAAAAAACAGAGAATAGCTCAAAACACTTTAGAAGGAAAGCAGTTCCAACAAAGAAGATAATCCAAGGAGAGGCTAAGAAGACCTTCCCCTCCAGAGCTCAGACCAGTTTTGTCCTGGGGTGCATCTTGACCACCCTTGCTCGTTAAGTCCAGGGCCCCCTGTGCCAATGTTCTTCTCTGCTCTCTTTTCCTAGTTTGGTTCATTCAACAAATATTAAATATTTATTTAAGCATTCTTGCGTACCTGTATACAGGCCCAGGTACGTAGTGGATAAAATAGAAAAAAATCCTTATCGTTTTGGAGCTCATATTTTCCCTTCTGTAAACCCCCCCCCCCCCCCCAAGGCATATATTACGCCCAGCTCTACTCCTGTCATCAAAATTCCACCTCTGCTACAGGGATATAATTGGGTATTTTTTGGTGTTCATTTTGTTCTTGACCCATGTAGTTGCTTTTCTTCTTTTGGTTGGTTGTGTGATGTAAATTTAAAGATAGACTGGGGGAAAGCCTGGAGTTCCTGCCAAAGGATGGTATGGGTGGACAACAGAGATGTTTAGGTTAAACACAGTGAGGCAGTTTATATGTTTTTGAAAACAGATTGGAAATATAGTTACGGAGGGGATAAAAATAAGGGAGATTACTGAAGGAAAGGCAGTAGACGGCTGCTTTGAATATCTGCTGTGTGCAGAGCTTTTTTAGATGTTACGGGGGATGAATGTCAACTAAAAATATTAAAAGATAAGTTAGTACTGAAATAATTGGAACTAGCATAATAAAGTGGAAGGGGTGTTAGACTAGAAATCTGCTAACCAGATATCCTAATGAGTACCCTGAAGAAGTCAGTCTTTCTGGGCTTCAGTTCCTTTGTCTGTGGAATGGGAATAAAACTGGATCAGTGAGTGGTTCACAACACTGTACGTTAAAAACTTCTGGGAGGCTTTTACAATTTAGTTTTTGGAGGGTTGGGCTTGGGCCTGTTTTCGGAAGCTTCCACTGATATTATTTAAAAGCTCCCCGGGTCCAAGTTGAGAACTGCTGCACAGGATCAAAGGTATTTCCAATTATGACGTCTTAACATTTTATGAAATTAAGCATAGCATGAACAACTATAGCTGTGGAAATATATGCAAATAGGATTGTTGGAATGATTAATGTTAAGATATTATTAAGAAATCAACAGGCTGGTGTAACAAAGGGGGTAACACCATTGTTTTTGCCATTAACTTCTTTCATTCCTGTCTTATTTTCCTGCATGTTTTTTATAAAGAGTGTTAAATGTTTTTCTACAGTTTTTTCTTAATAAATGTTGCCTAATAAGCAGCTTTGAATTTCCACATATCTATTGAAAGTTTCAGTTGCTGTTTCTTATCACTGGAAAACTCGTTAGTTTGTTAATCCAGGGACTAATGAATGAGAGTGAGCAACGGGGCCTGGAAAATCTCAGCATCCTCAGCTACACTGACACTTCAGACCATTAGTGTGTTGAGGACTTTTATAATGGTGGTGAATATTCCTTATTATTTCCCAAAGGATAACTTTGAGGACATTGTCTATTTATATTTTCCCATTCATTCCTTTACATAATTAAGAATTGAGGTAATATAGTTTTATTGAGAAACTTTTTTTTAAAGATAGTCATAAGATCTCAGAGTTGGAGGAAAGAATAAAAGTTATCTGATGGTTGAATTCTTTATTCACAACCCTAGAGAAATGGTTGTCTAAACTGTATTCGAACCTCTCAGTTATCTGGCAACTCAACTAACTCCCAAGAAAGCTTATTCCATCTTTGGAAAGCTCTGATTATTAGAAAGTTATTTTCTTATGTTGAGAGGACTAAAGTCTAACTCTCTGGAGTCCCTTGGGACCATAATACAGTGTTTCTGCTTCATATTGAAAAGTTCTTCAGTTGACTTTTCACATCTTAATTCTTCTCCAGCTAATTACATCCGTTCTCTGGCTGTTTTGTATAGCTTTGTTTTGAGACACTTTATCTTGTTTATTCATATCACTTTTGAAATGTGTTAGCACACAACAGTGTGTGTTTTGGAGGAGAGGGGTTTGCTTTTAAAACCAGCCTTCAATAAGAGATTTCTCACTTTGCTCATACTGTAGTCTATAAGTTAGTTTTGTATCACATAAATTGATCTCAGTCGTGCCACACTGTAACCCTTACTTTTGACTAGTAAGTTTTTCAATTTGTCAGATTTTTTGCTCATAACCTAGTTATTTGTAAATTTGACTTCTTGGATGCAACTGTAGGACTTCATATTTATTTCTTCGTACTAAATTTTATCTGGTATATCAATATTTTTGAATCTTAATCCAGTGAATTCACCATCCTTTTTAGCTTGAGATATTGTACAGAATTGATAATCATACCCTTTGTTATACACATGTCCAGGTGGTTGGCAACCATGTCAGATAGGCAAAGTCATTTTTTAGATAGTATATACAAAGCTAAGGCCCAGACCTGTGTGCTGTAGGTACTCTAGTCCTGTTCCCTGCTACTAGAAACTTCCCTCTGAGTAACGCTGGCATATATTTTCTTTTTTTAAATTTTATTTATTTATTTATTTATGGCTGTGTTGGGTCTTCGTTTTTGTGCGAGGACTTTCTCTAGGTGCGGCAAGCGGGGGCCACTCTTCATCGCGGTGCGCGGGCCTCTCACTTTCGTGGCCTCTCTTGTTGCGGAGCACAGGCTCCAGACGTGCAGGCTCAGCAATTGTGGCTCACGGGCCCAGCCACTCCGCGGCATGTGGGATCTTCCCAGACCAGGGCTCGAACCCGTGTCCCCTGCACTGGCAGGCAGACTCTAAACCACTGCGCCACCAGGGAAGCCCTGACATATATTTTCTTAAACATCTGCTTTCTAAATCTGTAAAACTGGAACACTCTTTTCTTGGCTTCTCCTAAGGTTAGTGT